>NC_063167.1:42485173-43164548 GCF_023159225.1 Perognathus longimembris pacificus | reverse complement strand
CTAGGGTGATGTCTTTCTCTACCCAGATGTATTTATTGCTAATTTCCCAGCAAACAGTAAAGGCATATATGTTAGGCATATATAGACATTCAAAAGATGTTCTTATCATAAAGAGGTTGTGAGGCAAACAGTAGAGCATCAGCAAAAAGTCATCATTATCAACACAGGAAGAAACTCCCAGTTATTAACCCACTTAGAAGGCAAGATTATAACACTCTCCCATGTGATTCATCCATATGCAAAAAATATACGGCATATCTGCTACATCATTTGCATAAAAAGCATCATTTTGCAACATTAGAGCCATGCCTATATTTGGTAGGAAGACCATTGTTCTTCAAATTTTTTTCTGCCTTGATGAACTTTTGGGAAACTTTTTTCTTCAGAGATTTGAAACATACCGTATAGAACAGGAAACTTCGAAAGGTAAAAGCACCAGAATGAGAAATGGAAAGGCTAGAATTGGAGTATAATAGAAGCTGCCACCATCTGTAACTAGCATTAAGGTAAGAATTTTAGGACACTAAGCTTTTTTTTTTTGTGCTTCGTGTGGTTTGAACTCTGGGCCTAGGCACTGTGTCCCTGAACCTTCAGCTTAATAAAGCTCTACCACTTGAGCCACAGCACCTTCCAGTTTTCTGGTGGTTAATTGGAGATAAGAGTCTTACGGAATTTCCTGCATGAGCTGGCTTTGAACTATTAACCTCAGACCTCAGCTTCCTCAAGTAGCTAGGATTATAGGAGTGAGTCACCAGCACCCTGCTGATACTATGCCTTTAATCATCCTCATAATAAACTTGAGTTCCGGTACTATTTGAAGGACTTGTCTTTCCCCTTTTGGCCCAACTGTTTTATGTATCTAAAGATGGAATATGAAGGATTGATCCCCATCTGCATAAGGAGACCAAGAAAAACCCCAGGTATGTGTGGACATGCTTGACGGGCAGGCAGGGCCATCCATCTAAGCCTGGTTATAAACATTCCATTGTGGGCCCAACCCAAAGCCCACCTACCTCCCTAGATCTAATGACTTTTTCATTAATCTCTTCCTCTTTGCTCAGATCCCATAAAGGCCCAACTCCAAGCCTACTTCCCTGCACAACCACTGATTCCATGGAAAGGTTGCTGCCCCTCCATGTTGTGCCTCAAAAAACAGTCCTAGCCTGTTGAAGATTGAGTCTAGCCTTTTTCCTCCATTTTCCGAACACCATTTTTATTATTGCAATTATCATTCTGTAGATTCAAAATCTAAAGTTTCTTTTTTCTTTTTGCCAGTCCTGGGGCTTGAACTCAGGGCTTGGGCACTGTCCCTGAACTTCTTTTGCTCAAAGCTAGCACTCTACCACTTGAGCCACAGTGCAACTTCTGGCTGTTTCTGTTTATGTGGTACTGAGGATGGAATCCAGGGCTTCACGTGTGCCAAGCAAGCACTCTACCACTAGGCCACTTTCCCAGCCCTAGAAATCTAAAGTTTTGTGAAGGTAATATAATAAAAGTGTCTCAATTTTGATGCCCAAGTTCTTCACTGTTGGGCTATAAAGTCCTTTCATGAAATGTATATCTTTAAAATATGTAAGCTATAAGAAGAGTCATATCAGAGGTGTTTAAACCCAGGAAGAACCAGGATATAACAAAGAAAAGCTTTTAAAATGGTTAGAGCCAGCTTGGCCAATCTGAATATATAGTCATTTTATTGGATGAGTTTGTGTGGGAGCCAGTTCCATTGACTTGACCATACTCAAAGTGTTTCACATCAAAAGTTTAGGTTTCTCACAGTATCTTTAATAAACTAGGTATTACGCATTGCAATAAGCTAGGTGAATAATGAAGAAGGGGCAGCAAGTGGAAGGGCTAAGGAATAGGAGGGGAAGGATGGATATAAAATGGATTTCAAATTCTAATCATACAAACAGCAAAATTTGCTAATGTTCATGTGAGCTTATTGCTGCAAATCCTTGAATGATCCCAATAATCTTTTTCTTCTTCTTCTTTATTGTCAAAGTGAAGTACAGAGGGGTTACACTTTCATATGTAAAGCAAGTACATTTCTGATCCAACTTGTTACCTCCTCCCTCCTCCTCCTCCCCCCCCTCTTTGTTTTTGTTAGTTATAGGGCTTGAACTCAGGGCATAGGTGCTGTGCGTATGAGTTTTTTTACTCAAGAGTAGTGCTCTACTACTTCAAACCACAGTGCTACTTCTGGCTTTCTGATAGTTAATTGGAGTAAGAGTCTCATAGACCTTCCTGCCTGGGCTGGCTTTGAATTGTAATCCTCAGCTCTCAGCCTCCTGAGTAGCTAGGATTACAGGCATGAGCCACCAGCATCAGGCCTCTTATTTTTCTTTCTTCAAATGCTCTCTTTCCTTGACTTCCATGACACCATATTGCCTCCTTTCTCTCCTAGGTCCCAGTGTTGTTTCTTCCTAGCCTGCTAATCTCATCTCCATTTTTGCCTTTGCAAATTTAGTTTCTTTCCTCAGCCTTTTCTTGTTTTGTTTTTTTAGTTCATACATTTTCTCTTCTCATACCTCAAATAACATCCCATCTCTTATTTTGAAATTGCCTGTAAATGCTGGTGATTCCAAACTTAGCTTACTGGACATTTCTGTCTGAATGTCCTACGCACACTTCAAATTTGACTTGTACAAAGCTGAACTATAGGGGCTGGGGATATGGCCTAGTGGCAAGAGTGCTTGCCTCATATACATGAAGCCCTGGGTTCAATTCCCAAGCACCACATATACAGAAAACAGCCAGAAGTGGCGCTGTGGCTCAAGTGGCAGAGTGCTAGCCTTGAGCAAAAAGAAGCCAGGGGCAGTGTTCAAGCCCCGAGTTCAAGCCCTAGGACTGGCAAAACAAAACAAAACAAAACTGAACTATATTCTTCACTTTCTCACCAAATCTCCTATCCCTTTTATTTGTTTTTGCTTAGTGTGTTAGCTATTGTTACTGTACTGAAATCATCCAACAGGCTACCTATGAAGAAAAGAAGTTTACTTAGCTAACTGTTGTCAAGGGTCAGGCTCTGCTGGAGGGTGGCCCAGTGGCTGTAACATACCTCATGGTTAATAGCAATGGTGAAAATAAGATTACATCTCAAACCAGGAAGCAGAGAAAGCTGGCCTAGCAACACTTGTTCCTTTCATAAAAAAAACCCTCCCCCCAATGTTGGTTTTTTTTTTTTGTTTTTTTTTTTTGAGACAGACCAACCTCAAACTCACAATTGTCTTTTAACCTTTAAAGTATTAAGATTACAGGTATGAACCATCATAGCACATATATGGTATATATATCCTTTTTTGGGGGGCAATACTGGAGACAAACCCAGAGCCTATTATAGTGTGTTCTTTACATTCCTTAGCCTGGAAAACCAAGCTCTTTACAGACTAGCCTTTGCTCTAGCTGTCCAAGATTGCTTGCTTGCCACTCCCTAAGTTATACTTGTAAGCTCCAACCACACAGAACTATTTGTGGTTTCACAAAATAAGCCAAGCCCACATATCTCAGTGCATCTGCATACGCACTTTTAAACACTGTCCAGAAGGCCCAGTCTTCACCTTCCGTACTTTCCCTGCCAGCCTAGTTTTTAGTGGTCCTTTAGAACTAGTTTCCTTGACCACTCTAGGATCAACTATGGTGCTCTCTCATGTATTCCCACAGTACAACTCAAAGCCTCTCCCATGTACTAGCAAGAATTGTTTTTCTCTTCTATAGGAATATCATCAGATCCTGGCATAGAATAGCACCTAAAATACTTATTCAATTAGTGAAGAAGTGGATTTTGTGGAGACACTTTGGAACATAAAGACTTTTGAGTGGAGCATAAAAACAAAGGGAGTGGAGGAAGGTGGGGAAGAGAGGCAGGAGAGAGGAGAGGAGAAAACCTGGTACTCATTATCAGTCACTTCCTGTTCTGCCTTCCTCTTAGTTCTTGGGAACTACAAATCTACTTTCTGCTTCTGTCAATTTGTCGATTCTGGACAGTTCATATAAACAATATCATGCACCGTATTTTCCTTTGTGCCTGGATTTTTAACTCAGCATGTTTTTCAAGATTCCACCCATATCTTAGCATGTATCAGGATTTTCTTGCTTTCCATTGCTAAATTATTATTAATCTATTGTATGGATATGCCATTTTTACTTATCCACTCATCATTTGATGGACATTCAGGTATGTTTTCAAGTAGACCCGTGTCTTTATTTCCTTTGGGTACATACTTAGGAGAGGTAATAATGTGAAGGTTTCAATTTCTTCATACCCTCATCAACACTTTTTAACTTACTCTGCAGCCTAGGCTGGCTTGGAACTCAGTCTTTCTGTCTCCATTTCCAACTGCAAAGTGTATGCCACCACACCTGCCATCCAACAGAACTTTCTGTGATGATGAGAATGTTCTGTCTGTGCATTGTTCAATATAGCTTTGAGCCACATGTGGGAATTGCATACTTTGAAATATGCCTAATACCAACTGGAGTTTAATTTTATTTAAGTGGTCACATGTGGCTACTGTATCAAAGTGTCAGGTAAGACTTATTATTTCCTCATAATCTACATTTCTCAGCTAGAATTTTCTTAATAGATATTTTTTCCCTTATCAAATATGACCAACTAAGATATAAGTTTGTCTCGGGAAATATTATGGATCTGTTTTGTAGGTAAGGCATTGAATCTGACTGTGGCCATTTTGGCTGGGGTGGCCTGACCTCTTCACTATTCTCAACTCTGTAAAGCAGAAGTATGAGGTTCTCCCTAGGAAATCAGTTCTATTCTGGCAGGATTGCTACTGAGCTCTCTGCATTGCTTCCAGAGTATCTACAATGCTACTAGTGCCGCATACTTCATCTCTGTGACTCTTGTTTTGATTTTATCTGCAATTGCAATATAGTATTTTGCATGCTTAGAGCTTCCCACCTAAAGCACCCACCACTTCTCTTAGCTTTTTGTAGAGTGTTATGTAGCAGTTGTCATGGGAAAACTGTCCTGCGGCTTTCTTATCTGAAACTTACTGTTTTGAGATTTCTCTGCCAAATTGGTCCTGATTGCTGGTAAGCTGATTTGCCAGTACCATCCTATTAGAGGAAAAGTAAGGTCCTGGATCCCTGTTACTGGTAAGGCCACTGATGTTCCCAGAGTTATAGCTTGCAAAGTTAAAACAGGGCTAAACCCCACTTAGTTCTCATCACCTCATGTGAAATAAATATCTTGGTGATAAAGTAGTCTTTACCAAATGCTGAGCCTGATGCTACCTAGAAGTTAAATGTTCTCAAGGACTATGTACTTAACCTTAAATGTATTTAAGCTTTACAGGTTCACCTTCTGACCTTAACCCTTAATGTACTGTTTATTCACTTAGACCTCCTGATTTAGACCCTAAACTTTTTGAGGCAATAATTACCATTGTATCACCAGGGCCTATGATTATAGGTATTTAGTATTAGTTGAATGGAATTAGTTGTATTAGGGAGAGATCTAATGTACTCTGATTAGTCACTGATAGCCCAACTCAAGCTACCTTAAGAGAAAAGTAAAACAAACTCCAGTCCAAGGCTCATGTCATGTTATAATGGACTTATCTTTAAATTTTATTTTATCTGTGGTGTTCGGGGTTGAAATAAAGGCTTTTTACTTGTTAGGCAGGTATTCTCCCATTTGAGCCATATCTTAGTCCTTTTGTTTTTAGGTTATTTTCAGTTAGGGTCTCATGCTTTTGCCTGGGCTGGCCTTGGACCTAGATCCTCCTATCTCTCCCTCCAGAGTAGCTGGGAAGACAGGCCAAGTCCTCTTCAATTTTTTTGTTCTCCTCCCTGCTGTGGTACTTCACTTTCAGGTAGGCTTTCCTTAAGTAGAGTTCTCTGGTTTGGGCAATATTCTGATTCTTATTGGGCCTTATGGTTTTGATTTATGTGCCATCTTTGACCCAGAAACCATGGATATGTGCTGGTCTGCTTGTTCCAGCCTAGGTCACAAGTTCATCCTTGAAACTTGGAATGAGAGAACCAGCTCTTCAGAAGCACAGTGTATAGAGATGTGTGTGTGTGTGTGTGTGTGTGTGTGTATGTGTGTGTGTAGAAGAGAGAAAGAGGTATAGGGAATATGAATGCTTGTCAGCCAAAGCAATTCTACTTTCATTCCCATTGTTAAGTTCCATATATACTTTTCCTTGAGACTGAACTCATGTAGGACATGAATATTGGCCCACCGTGGACTTGGTCAGCTCTTCCTGAGAAGGGATGGCGTTGGAGTACACTCCTGCTTGGAGTGCTCCTCAGACTTTTTAATCAGTGGAGTTTGGTGTTGCTTGTCTGTGTCTTGCTCTAAATGTTTCCAGCAAGCTTCACAGTGCATGCAATGCCCTTTCAGACACTTTGGCAGCCAGTGAGTCATGTATACAAAGAACTATTCAAAGCGAAATGTGGTCAGTCTCTAGCAGAGTACAGAAAAGATGTTTGGCAAGTGGAGATAAAGGCCAACAACATCTGGCTTGGAGCATGAGAGCAGAAAAGTGATTCAGGGGCTATCAAGCACCCAGGACTAGTTTAATGTCAGATGAATAACAGTGATCATAACAGCTAATCATTAGTACTTAGCATGTGCCAGATGCTGTTCTAAGACATTGACATGAATTAATTCAATGATTCTTCACAATATCCTTCCAATAAGTACAACTAGAAAGGAAGTTAAATAACTTTCTCAAGGTCAAATAGTGAAAAATTGGCAGAATATGAGTGGGCACTTATCATGGGGTCAGGCACAATATAATCTCTGCATATCACTCTGAATGCTGCTTCATCTTTGTCAATGGACTCAGCTTGCTAAAGTAGTTTACAAAGGTGAACTAGATTTAAGCTAAGTGGGTTGTACACTTAGGTGGAAGCTAAGTATATGTCCTCATGCACAGACCTATTTTCTGTCTCCAGAAAACAACTGTTTTAAAAGCAGTGTGTCACTGGAATAAGCACTGGTATACAAAGAAACCAAACCTGTCACTTGGGTTAGAGCACTAGACAGGAAGCTATCGACCTATGGATGCTTTCACTTCTGATTCAAAGTGTGACAGGGCAAATGACCTAATGTCTCCTCCAAACTGCAGATTTTCTAATGGTATAAGAGGGGAAAACCTACCTATCATGATCTACAAGAACAAGTGGGAATGTAGTAACAATAAATACATAGACTTGCTAAATTCCTAAATTCATGCACTATTTAGGATGCTTTAAGGTACCACAATAAACCAAGGCATTTTTCCTAATGTCATTGTAATTTAAAAATCATTAAATGTGTATGAAAAAGCAAACATTCTATGCACTATGGAATTCCAATGGAATTGTTAAAAGATTACAGGAAGTCAGTTCCATCTTAAACACAGAGATCATTTAAAAGAGCACCAAAAGGTGAAGATCAGCCAGGCCTTGGTGGTTCACACAAGAACCCCAGCTACTCAGGAGGCTGAGATCTGAGAATCATAGTTCAAAGCCGGCCCAGTTAATCAAAAAGCTGGAAGTGGAGTTGTGGCTCAAGTGGTAGAGCACCAGCACTGAGCAAATAAAGCTAAGCAAGAGCACCCTGGCTCTGACTACTCCAGTATCAAGAAGAAAAAAAAGGTGAGAAATATGATCATATCTAGGGATATGTAGGTATATGAAATGAGACCTCAAAAAGGAGTTAGTAATGGACTAATGAACTTACAGAGTATTGTCACAGAAAAAAAAATTGTCCTCAAAGAAAAGGCCTAAGGGCCAGGGGGTCACGCCAGTAATCCTAGGCACTCAGAAGGCTGAGATCTGAGGATCAGAGTTCAAGGCCAGTCTGGGCAGAAAGGTCCGTGAAACTCTTATCTCCTAATTTACTACTTAGAAAAAGCTGTGGCTCAAGTGGTAGAGCGCCAGGCTAGAGTACAAAGAGGCTCAGAGACAGCGCCCAGGCCTTGAGTTCAAGCCACAGAACCAGCAAACAAAACAAAACAGCCCCTAGGCTCTTGATTTGAACCCTCAGTGCAAAGGTCTCCCATCTGCGCGACCAGAAGCCAGTTGCTTAGCCTCAGAGCCAATTCCCTTCCTTCTAAAATGGAGATGATAACAAATTAAACCAAAGCGGTACTTTGAAAATTCCGTGGAAGCGTGCGTGTGAAACGAATCCAGTGCCTGGCTCGGTCCCCAAAGATCCACCAGGACTATGGCTACCTCTGCAGGAGAAAGGTCTTTTCTGGTCCCCTCTCCACAAGGCAAACCATTGTTTCTCCAGTCAGACCCTATTCACGAGCTCCGGGCAGAAAGAAGAAAAAAAACCCAACAAAAGCCGAAACAGTGGTGGGAGATGGGCGCGGCCGACACGCGAGACCAGCCCATCCCGGGCGGCAGAGCCCATCTTCCATTTCCTCCCCTTCCTTTTCGGGAAAGCCAGGCTGTTCTGTGCTCGGTGACCCCCCCACCCCCACCCCCGGAGTCCTCGGGTGGTGCCGACCCGTGGAGTCGGGGACCCTCGTAGCTCCCCCACCCCCACCATTCTTCGAGTTTCCCGGCGGCCGCAAGCCGGCCACGAGCGCCCGGCTCCCGCGGGGACCGACGCGGGGAGGAAGGGAGAGGAGGAGAAGGGGGCGCCGGGACGGAGCGGCGGTTTCTGCGTGCGCGCCTGTCCGGAGCATTACGGCAGCACTCGTTCCCGGCGCGGGCCGCCTGCCCTAGCCGCGCGGGTCCGGAGCGGGGACTGGCGGAGGCCGCGAGGGAGGGAGCGCGAGCGGAGGCGCCGACGAGCGGAGGCACGCGCCCGCCGGTCCGCGCCCAACCCCGCGCCGCCTTCGCCTCAGCCGGAGCAGCCATGGCCGAGCGCCGCGCCTTCGCCCAGAAGATCAGCAGGTACCTCTCCCGGCGTGGGCCGGAGGAGACGCCGGGAGCCGCGGCGGCCCGGCCTGGGAGGCGGGTGGGTGTGGCGCCGCCGGCGCCGCGGGGCTGTGAGGAGCCCGGGTGGGGGTGGAGGGCGGCGGGCGGCGCGGGCATCGCCGAGGCCTCGCGACGCCTTGCAGGCGACCCGGGCCTTCGCGCGGGGGGCCGCGGCCCGGGGCGCCGGGAGGCGTTGGGGATCGGGCGGGCGCGGGCCGGGTCGACGCGCTGCCTCTGCGGGCCGAGGCCCGGCCTGGAGTTCGGCGGCGGCGGCGGCGGCTCGCGGCCGGGCGGGCGGGTGGGGGAAGCTCGTCGTCCCGCCGCCTGCGCTTCCCAAATTCTTTGTGTCCGCACCCCGGGGCGGCGGCCGTGAAGGCTCGCGCCCGGCTCCCCGCCCACCGTCCCTCCGGGGCTGGGTCCCCCACCACGGAGGGTGCACCCCAACAAAAGGAGCGGCGGGTGGGCGCGGAGGCGGGCGGGGAGGCCCCTTGCCGTCATCCCCTCCCCCCACCCGCTTGCTTCAGAGTGGCTTTGCACCCTAGATTTCAGTCACACTGAGGCTAAAAAGCAAAGTTGAGGGTTGCCCTCCTCCCCAGTCTTGCACGGTTTTGGCGTATGAATTTAAACATGCGCTCTCCTCCCCTCCCCCTGGATCTCTTCTTGTTTCCCCATGGGGAAGATGGTTGCAGGGCAGTGGGCTTTCTTTCCACTTGGCCACGCTCTCGCGTTTCAGAGCTTGCCCCGGGAGTCTCCAGTTGAAAAGGGATGCTGGTTGAGATTTCTCAGTTTACCTGTCTGTAGCAGAATGGTTGGATCCCTTCTTCCCTCCCTCCCCCAAACACACAACACACCTCACCCCAGTATTACAGTATTATAGTGTTTGTAGAGTTTCTTTGTGGAACGAACTTACATATAAGGCACTTGATATTTTTGGCCTTAATAAAACTGTATTTCTGTGAATTAATGGTATTTCAAGGAAAAAAAAGACATTCAAATGCAATACCCTCATTTTGATCAGTTGGATTTATTTTCGTGGCTCTGAATCTTTTGTGTGCTGACATGTCTTTAGAGGTTTTTGGATCTACCAAAAAAGAACTGTCTTAACTACTAGACTAAGATATTGCTAACTCCCTTTTTTTTGAGGAGCACGTTTTTCATTTAAAACTAACATCTTTTTCATAGGAGATCCTCCCCCCACCTCCCTTCCCGTTTTAAAACCCACTTCTTTTTTTCTTAAGAGGCAAAATAGCAAGTTCTTAACAGGGTGGGCTCTACTGGCAGATTCTGCCATGGGTTCAGCCATTGTTGTTTTCTTTGTTGGGATCTTGGCCAAATTGTTTAAACTCTTTAAGTTTTAGTTATCTAAAAAGTGGAGATAGTCCCCAGCTTATAGGATTATTATGAGCATTAAAAGGCCTCATCTGTACAAAGTGCTTAGCATAGTTAGGGGCCCATACTAGCTGTTCTTGAACATTTGTACTAAGTAGGATAACTTACACAGGGGATAGGAACTTATTGCTTTCTTTGATTTTGTAAAAGAACTTGAGTTTTATTTCTGTAGGCAGTGTCATTGAGCAAGGATATATGTATTAACATTTTGGTATTTCTTTTTAATAGAACCCAAATTTTTCTTTGCAAATGTGCAAATGCATTGAGTAAATGCATATTCGAAAGTAAGACATACAATACAAGGCTTATTTTCCATTAATGGATTTTGTTGTCAGACAGGATAGGACTAGCCACAAGAAAAAGTACGATTAACTTGTTCAAAACAGCTCAAAATGTAAATAAGAATAGCCTTGTGAAGTTGTTAAATTAAGACAATGGGAAGAAGAGATGCACTGGTTGGAGACACATACCTAGGCATGGCAGTGATTAGTGAGTTATTACATATGGAATGTGAGGAAGGCTTGGGATACTGATATCCAGGTTTGTACCTGGGCAGCCAGGTGGATGATGAAAGCAGTTATTAAGGAAGTATGAGAGGAAGGGTTTTGAGATTGAGAAATGTTGGGTGGAAATGACTCAGTTGTGGACAAGTTAGTTTTGAGGGCTCTTGAATCATTTAAATAGAGAACATCTATTAGTTATTGGTGCAGATGAGAGATTGAGCCAGAGATGTAAATCTGAGAATCATCAGCAAGCAGATTGTAATTGAAGCCAGTAGAACTGATTAAAAAAAAAAAAAAATCCGGGGAAAATGTGCAGACTAACTGGGAGGGAAAGCCAATGACATAACTTGCACTAGATAATCATTATCTGCTAATTGTGAATGAAACATGCTTTCCTTCTTGTTACAGAATATGGTTGAATAATACTTCTGAATAAATTCTTGTTCTGCTTCTAAATTTTCTAGAGGAGATGTGACACAAATTCTAGAGAGACACTGGATCTGACATCCTAGGTCCTGCCACTTGGGCTAGTTCCTTGACTATACTTCTGCCTCATTTTCCCTTTATAAAGTTAGGGTAATCATCAGACTTTCCTCATAAGGTTCTTGTGAGAATTTAGGAAATCAATGCTTCTAAGTGCTAAGTATCGATTGTTTTATGATAATATTTGTAATATGAGGCTTAGAACCATTTCCTGGAAGTGGTAATCCTTTCTGTGATTATGCATACACAAAATTCGTTGTTCTGTTAAAACCATTACTGTTTTAAACCTTTTGTTTTTCCTTTCTTCTTCTTTCCTTCCTTCCCTCTCCCTCTTTTGTCTCTCTCTCCTTTTCCTCCCCCCCTTTCCCTTTCTCTCCATTTCCTTTCCTTTCTTCTTTCTTTGTTTTTCTTTAAAGCTTCATGATGGTCCAGAAAACCTTTACTTTAAAAAGAATTACTCTGATCTCTTTTCTGGCTCAGTTATTATGTTTTTTGCCCTTTGCATGTGGTGCTGTTTTTTTTTAAGGCTGTGATTTGGCAATTTCTGAAAGCTCTTTTATTCATTTTTGACTGATTATACTGCTTAGCTCAGCTCAACATAGAAAAGCAGGATGAATTTTGCCCGTATCAAGTAATTGCCTCTTCATTTCTCAGCAGTTGCTGCCTTTTGAGGACATGCCCATGCGTTTATGGAATATTGACTGTTTGCAGATTAATGACCTGGGATTAACTGAATTATTTTGTTCTAGCACCTGATGTTGCAAGATGAACATTTGTGAAAACTTAAGGGACTCTGTGTTACTTCATTATCTTCATAACTTAAAGAGGCAGAAAAACATAGTGACCAAGCACTGGAGTCAAGATTGCACAGATTTAAATCCTGCCCATACCATAATAGGCATCTATTTCTGAATAGCTGATCAGATCTCTGAGCCTCAGATTCCTCGTCCAAAAGAGGCATAGAAGCCTTCATAACATTGATGTAATAGTTAAATGAGTCAATACACCTGAAACACTTAGAACTATGCTTGGAATAGGCATTCAAAAAATCTTAGCTACTACTCTTATTCCTTCCTATATGGTTTGCTATTATTACTACCATTTTCTAGATAAGACTTTGAGGCCTGCAAAGAGTGATACTGTTTACCTAAATTGGGCACCTAGTCTTCTTATTTTTAGATATTATACTCTTTTTGCTTGACTATTTTCTTTCTGCAAAGTTTTTTCCATGGTAGCTTTACATTTCTTATTTAATGCAAGTTTCTGGTGTTTTTTGTTGTTGTTAGATCTCAATTTCTTGGAAATAAACTTACTCAATCTTGGGGGGTATGAGGGACAAGGTAACAAACAGTACAAGAAATGTATCCAACGCCTAACATATGAAACTGTAACCTCTCTGTACATCAGTTTGATAATAAAAATTTGAAAAAAAAAACTTACTCAATCTTCGTTTATTTTAGTTTTTTTTTCTTAATTTGATAGCAACTATGGCTGGATAGACACAATCTTTTTTTTTTTTTTTTTTTTTTGGTGCCTATTCTGGGGTTTGAATTTAGGGCTTGAGTGCTGTCCTTGAGCTGTTTTGCTTTAGGTTAGTGCCATGTGACCACAGCTCTACTTCTGGCATTTTTGATAGTTAATTGGAGATAAGACTTTCTTGACCTGACTGGTTTTGAAGATCTTTAGCTCTCAGCCTTCTGAGTAGCTAGGATTACAGACATGAGTTATCAGCATGAAGCTCTAGGCCAAATCTTTTAATCTGCAAAATCTACTTTGTTTAGTTTATGCTTCCATGTATTATCAACTGCTTCAGTGCCACCTGTTTCAGCTCTTTGTTCAATAAACTTTCCTTGGTCTTTTGTTATACTTATCTCACTAATGTGTTGTTGTTTTTTTTTCCTGTATGAAGGAACTGAACGCCGGACTTGGCACATAATTAGGGGAGTGCTGTTCAAATGAGCTTTATCCTCAAACTTCATATTAGTAATTTTCATATCAGTAATTTTCAAAATTAGTAATTTTCAGTGCTGAATATGCACCCTGTTTGTTGCTCCTGAGCTGCACAGTAGTGTTAAGAAGGAGCCTAGGACATTTGTAGTTGTTGTTGGTTTTTTTTTTTTTTCTTTTGTTTTGTGCAGGGCCTGGGTGCTGTCCCATAGTATCTTTGCTCAAGGCTAGCACTCTACCACTTGAGCCAGAGCTCTACCTCTGGCCTTCTTTTGGGAGTAGTTTATTAGAAATAAGAGCTTCTTAGCCTTTCCTGCCTGAGCAGGCTTCAAACTGTAATCCTCAAATCTCAGCCTCAAAAGAAGTTAGGATTTCAGGCGTGAGTCATCATGTAGTTCTTTTATTAACATTTTATTTTGTTCAAGCTCATTTCATATTCTCCCCACTTCTCTTCATACCCTCCCTGTTTCTGTCTCTGTCTCTCTGCCTGCCTGCTGGTCCTCACCCTCTCTTTTTCTTTCTGTCTCTCTGAGACAGACTTTCCTTATGTAGCCAGAGTGGCCTGACCTTCATTTCGCTTATCTACTTAGACATACTATTCTTTCATTACGTCATTTAATCATCTTTTCCTTGAGCTTGAAAGGTCTCTTGTCCCCAAAGCTTATTACCTATTTTATTGTACTTTTGAAACGCATTCCTCTATTTTCCTCAGAATCTTGATTCCACACTTTCCCCTTTCCTTTCTGAAGTGTGTGTGTGTGTGTGTGTGTGTGTGTGTGTGTGTGTGTGTGTGAGATTAAAGATGCAGTCTTAGCCTGGTGTCAGTAGCTTATGCCTCTAATCCTAGCTACTCAGGAGGCTGAGAACTGAGAAATGTGGTTCAAAGTCAGCCTAGACAGGAAAGTCTGTGAGACTTGTAAGAGTCTTCAGTTAACTACCAGAAAGCTGGAAATGGCACTGTGGCTCAAAGTGGTAGAGAATCAGCCTTAATCACAAAAGCTCTAGGTCAGAGCCAAGGACTTGAGTTCAAGTAGAAAAAAAAAAAAAAGTCAGTTCTATGGTCCAAGCTGGTATCAAACTCATTATCTTTCTTTCTTAGCCTCCTGAATATGTATGTATGTAATCCTAGTAATGTCTGGCTTCCTAACGTCTTTATCCCCCCCCCCCCCCACAAATTATGCTTTTCTTATTATAAAGCAGATAACTATTGAGTTTTTTAAAATTATTTTTATTTTATTTATTTCTTTTTGCCAGTCCTGGCTGGGCCTTGGACTCAGGGCCCAAGCACTGTCCTTGGCTTCTTTTTGCTCAAGGCTAGCACTCTGCCACTTGAGCCACAGCGCCACTCCTGGCCATTTTCCATATATGTGGTGCTGGGGAATTGAACCCAGGGCTTCATGTATATGAGGCAAGCACTTTTGCCACTAGGCCATATTCCAGCCCCAACTGTTGAGTTTTTTATTGTTAGGAATTTTTAGCTGTCAATCCTTTCTTTTTCTAGTCATTTTTTCCCCATGAGTATGGTATAGTCATGACTACTACTTCCTGCTTATTCTCATGAATCCTTGGACTGTATAGGTGTATTTATCTTATGTATACTAGAATTATTGATTTTTTTTCAGGAGTGGGGATTGGACTTAGGCCCTTGCACATATTAGGCAAGTGTTCTACCGCTATATAGCCCAAGCTGTTGAGTAATAGAAGTGTGTGTGTGTGTGTGTGTGTGTGTGTGTGTGTGTGTGTGTGCTGATCCAGGGCTTGATCACAAGGATTAGGTGGTGGCCCTGAGTTTTTTTGCTCAAGTCTAGTACTCTACTACCACTTGAACCACCACTCTACTTCCAGCTTTTTGGTGGTTAAATTAAGAGATAAGAGTCTCATGGACTCTCCTGGTTGTGCTGGCCTTGAACTGTGGATCCTCAGGTTCTATTCTTTTGAGTAGCCAGAATTACAAGGATGAAACACCAGTCCCCCAGCATAGAACTCCAACTTTAAGGTTCTGGACTTTTGATACTTTTTATTTCTTTGTTGCTGATTTCATGAGGTTTTATTTTGTTTGTTTTTGTTTACTGCCAGTCCTGGGGCTTGAACTCAGGGCCTGGGCACTGTCCCTGAACTTCTTTTGCTCAAGGCTAGTATTCTACTACTTTGAGCCACAGCAGTACTTCTGGCCTTTTCTGTTTATGTGGTACTGAGGAATTGAACCCAGGGCTTCATGCATGTTAGGCAAGCACTTTACCATTAAGCCATATTCCTAGCCGGAGTTGTTCCCCGCCCCCCGCTTTTTTTTTTGCTAGTTTTGGGGCTTGAACTCAGGGTCTGAGCTCTGGCCCTGGCATCTTTTTGCTCAAGGCTAGCACTCTACCACTTGAGCCATAGTGCCCCTTCTGGCTTTTTCTATATATGTGGTGCTGAGGAATTGAATCTAGGGCTTCATGTATACAAGGCAAGCACTCTACCACTAGGCCATATTTCCAGCCCTCCCCCTAATTTTTTATTTCCTCCTTCTGCAACACATGTTTTTAGAGAGCTTTTTGATGTTAGGTCAAGGCGTTGCTTTTATCTCTAGTGCTTAGAATTTATGGATACTGTCACACTCTACCCTTGGAGCACATCTGATTACTTCACTTTCACATAGCCACAACAGGGTCAAAGCTAATCTAGTCTGCACCCTCTAGTGTTGCTGAGTCTCCCCAAGATGCAGCTTCATCATAGCATTCTTTGTTCAAGAACATAGTAGTGTAGTTTCAGTTAATTCTAATGCTTGCGTGTATTTTAAGGTGATCTGTGATCTGGTTTTCCTTTTGTTGTACTCTTGTAGTCTGGTGCAATCACCGTATCCCTGCAAATGCTATGCTTATTTTCATCTTTTAAATGTTTTGCTATTTTTAGTTTTAGTTTTTGCTTTTTTACATATCCTTTCTCTTCTTTTAAAAATCTTGTCCATTCTTCAGATTTCAATCTCCTGTTCTAACTTTTAGGATAATCATTTACTTGTTTGTTTTTTAATTACTACACATGTGAATGTACTATGATATTTTGTGTTTTTGAAGGTATTCAAAAACATATAATTATGTTTTGCTTAAAATTATATTAGTAAGGGTCAGTGCTTCAAATCTGTAATCCCAGCTACTCTGGAGATGGAGATTAAGAAGATTGAAGTTTGAGGTCAGTCCAGGCAAAAAGTAAGCAAAACCCTGTTTCACTACAAAAAGCTGAGTTTGATGGTACATTTGCCATTCCAGCTATGCAGGAAACATTAAGTAGGAAGATTGTGGTCCAGGCTGTCTTGGGCACAAACTGAAGATCCTATCTCAGAAATAGCCAAAATAAAAAGGGAGATAGGGCATGGCAAAGTAGAGCACCTTCCTAGCAAGTGTGAGACCCCAGAAGTTCAATCCCCAGAAGATTGTATTATCAGAAGGGTGATGAGGTTCAAAGGACATTGCAAATATACCTAAATACAATATGGGAACACTGTGTGTGTGTATAGTAATATCACAATGAAATCCCTATATAGGTGGGTGCCAGTAGCTCATGCCTATAATCCTAGCTACTCAGGAGGCTGAGAGTGGGGTTCAAAGCTAGTATGGGCAGAAATATCCTCCAGACTTTGTTTTTTTGGCCAGTCCTGGGCCTTGAACTCAGGGCCTGAGCACTGTCCCTGGCTTCCTCTTGCTCAAGGCTTGCACTCTGCCACTTGAGCCACAGCACCACTTATGGCCATTTTCTATATATGTGGTGGTCACTTATGGCCATTTTCTATATATGTGGTGGTGGGGAATTGAACCCAGGGCTTCATGTAGTCAAGGCAAGCTCTCTTGCCACCAGGCTATATTCCTAGCCCCAGACTTTTTTTTTATCTTTAACTAACCAGTAGAAAGCTGAAACTAAAGACATATGACTCGAGCAATAGAGTGTTAGTGATGAACCAAGAAAGTTGAGTGAGAGAGCTAGGCCCTGAGTTTAAACTCCAGTACTGGCCCCACCCCCCCAAGAATCCCCCATAGTACAATTGTATACTAATTAAAAAACAACATAATGAAAAAATTATATACAATAAAATGAAAATGATCATATTATATTATTAGCCAGGCTCCTGTGGCTCACACCTGAATAGCTTGCAGTGTGAAGCTAGTCCAGGCAAGAAAATCTGTGAGACTCTTATCTCAAATTAACCAACAGAAACTGGAAGTGGCATTGTGGCTCAAAGTGGTAGACCACTAGCCTTGATCAAAAAAAGCTCAGGGTCAGCACCCAGACCCTGAGTTCAAGTTGCACAACCCCTGCCCCCCCCAAAGAAATCTACTTTTATTTTGCATTTTCTAGAAACAGAGCGTGGATTAAGGGGATAAGAATTAATGCTTTATTTGGAAAACACAATCCCAGGGCATCCGGAATAAAATAAAAGAGAAACAAAGGAGGAAGATGGGAAACAATGTAAAATGATACATAATCTCTGTGACTGTTCCTTCACAAATTGCTGGGGAGAGATTACTTGGTGACATACTTGCTTGGCCACAAAGGACAATAATAGTTCCTTATATTAGTTGGTGGGATTCTGGAAAAAGAGGGAGTTTATCTGCCACTCTCTTCTGCCAGTTCCTTCCAGAGTTAACTCTTCTGTGGTTGTATTATTTTGGACCCCTTAGACAACAGTCTGGAATCTCTCATTACTTTTTTATTGGCCTTCTCCTGAAGAGTTTTTTCATTTGTGTAATTTAATACATTAGGGATGGGGACCCAGGGGAGGTTGATAGGTCTGTTATCCTCATGTCTTGTGTAGATTTTGCATGAAATAAATTCAGTGACATTTGACAGTGCCAGGCTCAAATCCTGATAGCATAGTTCTAGCAGAAACAATGTTGAAACTCATTTATTGGTTTGCTTCAGGTCACACGTACTTACTTGAACCAATCACTTTCTTTAGGGATGTGGTGAAGTCTGCTAATCATAGGTCTCTTACCCCCTAGTCTGTGATTTGAGGGGGATATGAAGATGTCAGCATCACCTGAATCTCATGGAAAGCATTGCTAGCTGAAAGCTACTGAAAAGAACATGTTTCTAATGTAAAGAAGGAAGATAAGTATACTGGAGAACTGGTCACACCCAAACAACTTATATTCTTCTAAATTAACCATTCAGAGTTTATGCACATCACACCTGAAATTTAAATGGGAGCGATGAAATCCAAAGAAAAGCAGTATAACTTGATGCTAGCTGGCTGTGGATTCCCTGTCCCTTATTATTTTTAAAATCACCTTGTATTGGTTATACAGGAGGGCATTTTGTTGTTACATTTCCACCCATTAACAGTGTATTCCAATTGATCTTACCTCCCTTATCACTCTTTCCTTCTTCCTTCTCTCTTTTCCAAACAATGTTAACAGGGTTCATTCTGATTTCGGAGTTGTAAAAAAATCTATTTTCAACATATTCATTCTTGTTCATACTTCTTTTCCTATCTCCTGCCTGAGAGCTCTTCCCAACTTAGTCTATTACTTTCTTCTCATGCTTTAATTTAAAAGTTTGCCTTAGATCTTAATGCCAATTCATAACCTTTGAAAGACTGTCTACATGGTTTTTATTTTTGAATTTCTCCTATTTTCTTCTCGTCTGTACTCATGACATCAGAAAATCAGTGATTTTTGCTGAAGATTCAAGGTTTGTGGAATGGGGTGTTAGGATACAGAACTTTTGTGACTCTACTCAATCTTTCTAGTTCTTCCTCATAATTCTTTTTCTAATATAGTTTCTTATCTTTACAGAGTAGTTCCAACTGTACTCAGTTTCTTTGAAAAAAGAGAACAAAAATCCTGTTTTTATTAAAATATATTTTACACACTATACAATTTATTCATTTAGAGCATATAAGGAAGTGGTTTTGGTAAATTTACAATCATAATCATGTGCAGTACAGCTTGAGAGTGTTTCTGCCGTTCCCCCCCCCCCCCAAAAAAAAAATCTGTGCCAGTTTTCAGTCATTCTTGTTTTTACCCTAAGCTCTGAACACTGCTAATCATTTGTCTCTAGACTTTGCCTTCCTGAACATTTCACATTAGGGCTGCCTATGTCTTAAGTGTTAAATATATTATGTAGAAGGACGATTTTGTTGTTTTTTTTTTTTGCTTCCACATCATATATATTCTTCTGAGCTTTTAATAGTTTCTCTGGTTCAGTCTTCTGTGTTCCCAAAGACTATAACCAGACTTAGAAATGATACAAAGATAATGTCTTATTGTTTCATTTAGCTGTCCATGAAATACAGGAAATAGATCCCCAAAGTGGTGGTAACATGTTTATAGTTAATGTATTTTATTTAATATGTATATATTTGATATATATGCTTTATAATATATTTTATTTAATATACAGTATATAGTTAATATATATGGACTTTATTGAAAAGCCTAATGGAACCCACAGCTGAAGTGAATGTGCTTATCTTTTCATACCAATACTTAGAATGTGCCCTTTGTGCTCTGTTCTCCTTCTGAGATTTCATTCCCTCTCCATTTTCAACTCTAACCTCTGATTGTTTATTGAAGCTCTTCTCTTCTTCCCATTCCTTCCTTTCCTTTGTTACAAGCTATCCTTTTTCTTGTTCTTTTTTATACTTTTAAATTAATAGCCTTTTCAGCAGAGCAGATTGAGGTTTACCCAAATTAGTGGAAAGTATGGAGCATATATACTACTCTCCTCCATGTGTCCCCTGTTAACATCTTGCATTAATGTGGTACCGTGTGTGTGTGTGTGTGTGTGTGTGTGTGATACAGGAGTGAGTTTCAAGCTTGCTAGGCAAGTATTCTAACTGTTCGAGCCACACTCACACTTTGCTCTGATTCTTTTTGAGGTAAGGTCTTGGCTTTTTTCCTTATGCTGGCTCTTATTCTTGCTTTCTGCTCCAGCTGGGTTGACAAGTGTATGCCACCATATCCAGTTTCCTTCCATCTTCAGCCTCATGTGTAATTGGAATGACAGATGTGTAACCAACATACCCAGCTACTGGCTGGGATGGGGTCTCATGAACTTTTTGCCCAGGCTAGCCTTGAACTAGGTAGGATTCTCCTGATTTCTGCCTCTAAGTTTCTAAGATTACAGCCTCTGGCACCTGACTCATTTATTTATAACCAATAAGCTAATGTTAATAGAATTATTATGAAGTAAAGAAGTAGATTACATTAAGGATCACATTTTGTGCTGCATATTTTATAGATTTTGGTAAATATGTAATGATAGGTATTCAACATTACCATGTCAAACAGAATAATTTCACTGCTGTATGCATTCCTTGTATTCTACTTATTCATCACTCCTTTCTCCTTTTCATCCTCTGAGAACCACTGATCTTACTTTTTCTGTTGTTTTGCTTTTCCAATGTGTCATGTAGTTGGAATCATACAGTATATAGCCTGTCCCCAGTCAGTTTTGTTTTTCTTTTTCACTTAGTAATTTTCTTTTCATGGCTTGATAACTTTTTTTATTCTATGAGTAATATTCCATTGTACGAATGTACTGCATGCAGTTTGTTTATTCATTCACTCATCAAAGAACACCTTAGTTGCTACTACATTTTGACAATTGTGAATAATGATTTAACTTTTAAAACATAAATATGAAGTAATTTAAATCATTTGTAAAGAAGTTGAGCTAGCTAGGTGCCAGTGGCTCATTCCTGTAATTCTAGCCTACTCAGGAGGCTGAGCTCTGAGGATCACAGTTCCAAGCTGACCTGAGCAGGAAAGACCATGAGACTCTGATCTTTAACCACCAAAAAGCCAGAAGTAGAGCTGTGGCTCAAGTAGAAGAGCACTGGCCTTGAGCAAAAAAGCTTGGGGACAACACCCAGGCCCCGAGTTCAAGACCCAAGATGGGTACCATAAAAAGAAAAAGAAGCTGAGCTAATTCATTATCTGGAGTCTTAAAGAATAACTTACCATTGAATCAAACCTTTTTTTTTTTTTTCCTGTCCTGAGACTTGAACTTAGGGCCTGGGTTCTGGTCTTGGGCCTCTTTGTGTTCAAGGCTTGAGCCATAGCATGGCTTCTGGCTTTTCCTGAGTAGTTTATTGGAGACTAGTTTATTGGAGAGTAGTTTATTGGATAAGAGTCTCATGGACTTTCCTGCCCAGTCTAGCCTTGAAACCCTGATCCTCAGATCTCAACTTTTTGAGTAGCTAGGATTACAGACATGAGCCACCAGTGCCTGGCATAGCAAAACTTAATTACATATTGGGCTCATAAGAATGTACACTAAATGAGTGGAATGATTGCATGTAAAAGAAGGAAGAAGGTATTGATGATTATGGGGGGAAAGATTATATGTTAAATTTGGATAGTATTTGGAAATAAGATTTTTGTGAGACTCACCTGGAAATTCTAACTAGGACCAAGATGTTCTGAATTCAGCCATTGGTTTGAGAAAATTCTACAAACTGTCTTCAAGCTGACCCAGAAACTGGGCCATCAGGTTTCTGTCATTTCATATTCATGAGATGAAAGGAAGAAAGTAGGGTTCATTTTTGGAAGAAAGTTAAAGAATAACAAGGCAAGATTTATATAAATACAGAAGAAACAGCTTGATGGTCATTGGTTGAGGTTAGATAATGACTTGGTTATATATTTACAAAAATTTATGGATAGTGGTCTTTGTTTTTTATTTGTTGCATTGTCTCTCTAGTAAAAATATTTCTAATATAATGGGGAAAGTTACTTAGTTACATGATTTAGTATTCACTGAATATTTTTATTTGTAGTTTGTGGAATCTAGGAGAAATTATCAACCTGTAAATCCATTTTCATGTCTAAAATATTCTTGTTTTAGAAATACTATTTACTGAAATACATTTGAAATACTAAGCCAAGTGTCAGTGGTTCTTGCCTATAATCATAGCTGTTCAGGAGACTGAGATATGAGAATTGTGATTCAAAGACAACCTAAGCAGACAAATTTGAGGGACTTTCCAATTAACCAACAAAAGGCCAGAAGTGAAGGTGTGATTACAGTGTTAGAGCACCAGTTATGAGTGGAAAGTCAAGTGAGAGTGCGTGTGCACTCACACACACACATTTGTGTGCTTAGGAACCAACAAACACTTTGGAATCTTAGAGCTTTTAAGTAATCCTGATTTTTCAAATAAAGATTTTTCTGTGTGTGTTGTTTTTTGTAGTGCCTTTGTGGTTTACTCTATTTGTCTGTATGTTTGGCAGTACTGTTCAGTACACTCAAGCCTCAGCCCTCAGACTCCAGAGTAGTTTGGATTACAGGTGTTAGACACCAGTTTTTCTCTGTATATTTTAAGTGGCTTAAAAAGCCTGATCTTTTCAGAGTCTATATGGTAAATATTTTAGAGGAAAAAGATGAATGCGACTACTTCTTCTGTTTTAGTAGAACATGTATGAAATATGGAAAAAATAACTAGGAAAGAAGAAAATAAAAGTTTGAGTTTGGTAAATGTTCTAAGAACTCTAGAGATATAGGTGTGTTTTTTTAAAGGCAGTTTTGAGACAAAATTTGCATGAAAATCTTGGCATTTGAGTTTTACTCTAAAAACACAAGTAAATTGGTTGGGTTGCTGGATTCCTACCTACTCAAGAGGTAGAGATCAGGAGGATCCTCGTTCAAGGCTAGCCCAGACAAAAAGTCCCACAGATGCCATCTCCACCAATAATAGCATAATGGAGCATACTTGTTATCCTAGCTAAGATCAGGAGGATCTGTAGTTTAAAGCTGGCTTGGGCAAAAAAGTTTATGAGATCCCATATTAACAAAAAGCTGGTGATACACACCTCCAATTCCAGCTGCAACAGGTGTGATAATATTGTTACTTAGGCTGGTTCAGGGGAAAAATGAGACTCTACCTCAAAAATAACTGGAACAAGCTTAGTGCTAGTGGCTCATGCCTATAATACTAGCTACTCCAGAGGCAGTTAATAGAGTATTGTGGTTTGAGGCTGGCTTGAGCATATACATAAGCATATACATACTTCTCAACCAATAACTAACTACTATAGTGTCTACCTTTCCTCTTAACTACTTGGGAGTCCATGATCAGGAGAATTTCAGTTCCTGGCCAGCCTTGGCAGAAAAGTCTACAAGACCATTTAAATAGAAGCCAGGTATGATGGCATATATATGTTATCCTTGCTATGGTGGAAAGCAAAACACAGAAGGATCTCAGTCCAGACCTGCTCCTGGGTGCAGAAAGCAAGACTGTATATAAAAAATAACCAGTTCAACAAAGGACTGAGGGCTTGTCTCAGTTGGTAAAGCATCTGTCTAGTAGATGTGAAGCCCTAATTTCAAACCCAGTACCACATACTCCCTCAAAAAACCGTCAGACAAATAAGTTCATAATTGGATTGATTAACATAGGAAGGAAGACTTTTATGTTTGACAGGGATGTGGAAGGAGTATGAAAGGTTGGAGAGGTAAATTAGGGTAATTATTATTGCATTAATATTATTAGGCTATTATTTCTGTGGTGGAAAGACATTATTTATTGGGTAAAAATAAGGAGTAGTTTTTGGGGTCATAAATGAGAAGCAGTTATATTAGAAAGGAAAGATTTTTTTTTCTCCCTAATTGTTACTGTATGTTCATTTGTTTAGAAAATATTTTACAACTGATACATAAGTGGTTCAAGTGCCAGCCAAGCAAGCAGGCAAGCAAACTGAGCAAGTACAAGAGGCTGAGTTCAAGCTCAGTACTGGCAACCCCCTCAAAACCTTATTATTTATAGAAATATGTATTTACATAGAATATTTTATAAATATGTAGTTTTAAAATATGCAATATTAAATGCACATGCCTGTATGTATTAAGAAACCCAAATCCTGGGCTGGGGATATAGCCTAGTGGCAAGAGTGCCTGCCTCGGATACACGAGGCCCTAGGTTCGATTCCCCAGCACCACATATGCAGAAAACGGCCAGAAGCGGCGCTGTGGCTCAAGTGGCAGAGTGCTAGCCTTGAGCGGGAAGAAGCCAGGACAGTGCTCAGGCTCTGAGTCCAAGGCCCAGGACTGGCCAAAAAAAAAAAAGAAACCCAAATCCCTATATTTATAGAAATATATGGTTGTATATTTCTATTTATTAAAATGTACACATATATGTATTTATGAGTAAAAAAACTCTAAACCCCTATATATTTATACAAATATATATTATATATGCTTATTTCTATATATGTGTTTATCAGAACTATGTAAAAAAGCACACATATAACATTAAAATGTACAGTACTTCTAACAGGTATATTAAATGTATATTTTATGTATAAGCATATATATTAAAATGTACATACATTTTTACAAATATATACCTATTTAAAATACTTATGTAGAAAAATATATTTACAAGTTGCATTTGTAATACATTTTTATTTATTTATTTTAATTTAATTTTATTTTTTTTGCCAGTCCTGGGGCTTGGACTCAGGGCCTGAGCACTGTTCCTGGCTTCTTTTTGCTCAAGGCTAGCACTCTGCCACTTGAGCCACAGCGCCACTTCTGGTAATTTTTTATAAATATGGTGCTGGGGAATCGAACCCAGGGATTCATGTATACGAGGCAAGCACTCTTGCCACTAGGCCATATTCCCAGCCCTGTAATACATTTTTAAATTTATAAAATTTGTAAATTTGTATTTACATAAATCTGTATGTACGTTTTTATCTACACATTTTTGTAGCTTCCAGCTATCATAGATGGCAATTATGGTTCTTAAAATGACGTACGTAGTTTAGCTAGGTGTCAGTGGTTCACGCCTGTAATCCAAGCTACTCAGGAAGCTGAGATACAAGGATCATGGTTCAACTGGAGACTCTTATATTCAGTTAATGACCAAAAAGTTGGAAGCTTAAATGTGGCTCAAGGGGTACAGTGCTAGCTTTGAGCAACAAAAGTTTAGAGATGATGCCTATTCTTTGAGTTCAAGCCCCAGGATTGGTAAAAAAAAAAAGAGGCCTATTTTATTTTCTTACTTTTTTTGTTGTTGAACTCAGGGCCTGAGTGCTGTCCCTGAGCTCTTTCACTCGAGGCTAGTGCTCTACCACTTTGAACCATAACTCCACTTCTGGTTTCCTGGTAGTTAATTGGAGATATGAATCTCATGGGTTTTCCTACCCGAACTGGCTTTGAACTGCAATCCTCATATCTCAGCCTCCTGAGTAGCTAGGGTTACAAGTGTGAGCCATTAGCACTCAGCAAAGGCATATTTAAAAAAAGTTTCACGTACATTGACTGTAACTCTTGTACTCTACATCAGCATCATAACATCATAAACATGTTTTAATATATAAGTTAGAAAAATATTTTCTGAAATTCTTTTGTGAGTTTGTAGTCTTAATATGCTGAGACTTTGTAGTTCTTTAAATGAATTTTTAATATACTTCTGTCCATTGTAAATGAGCTTTTAAAATAATGGATAATTAATTATACTGATTGCTGTTTTTGTTGTTGTTGTTGCTGTCTTAGAACGGTGGCGGCTGAAGTTAGAAAGCAGATTTCTGGACAGTACAGTGGTTCTCCCCAGCTGCTCAAAAACCTCAACATAGTCAGCAGTCTGTCTCATCATACCACAGTAAGTAATCTTCAATGTGCTACAGATGTATTCCTGAGGAGGCCATTCAAAAGTAATGGCAAGACATGAGGCAATGAACTATGTTCCGTCACTGGTCTTATAACCTTATTTGTTTCCATTTCTGGAAATCTGATTGGGAAGAGACTTTCAGGGAGTGTTATAGAAGTGTTGGTTTACTAGTCAACCCTGAAACTTTATAGTCAGTATTTAATTAAACTAGAATTGTATATTTGTAACTTTATGTTACAGTGTTATATTTATATGACATATAGGAATCTCTTTTAGCTGAGCATAGTGGTGCATTCCTGTAATCCCAGCTTCTTGGAAGGCAGAGATAGGAGGATTGTTGAGATAAGCACAGGAAATTGTAAGACTATCTAAAAAATAAGCTGGTATGATGATTCACAACTATAATCTTAGCTACTCAGGAGACAGAGGAAAGATTGCAGTCCACTGGTAGCCCAGGCAAAAGTAGAAAAGCCTATGTGAAAAACTAAAGGAAAAGGATGGGATATGACTTTAGTGATGGAGTGTTCACCCGTCAAGCATGAATTCTTGAGTTTAATCACCAGTACTAACCCCCCTCCCTCAAATAAAATAAATAAAAAGGGATATTTGGAATATTACCTGTAATCCTCCTGTCTCTGCTCCCCTGAGTAGCATCACTGCCACACCTTACTTCTAATTCATTTTCTTAACAGCATCTTAGACATATTTATCGAATTGTTCTTTTATGATTATTCCTTTTTGTGTCATGTCTAATTTTCAAATTGTAAAAACATTCTTCTGTCTTTAAATTGCTTTCTAGTTTTAGCATTTTTGTTTGTATCTATGACCCATGTCAAGACATTGTTATAAGAGGGGTTTATTTCTTTATTTTTAAATATAGACATCCAGTTCTACCAAAAAAAGATTTCACGTTTCCTATTGAATTGCTTTTGTTCTCTCTGTTAAGAAGACTGTCATAGACCAAGTGTAGTGGTACTCACCTATAACCCCAGCACTTAGGAGATAAAAGCAAGAAGACTGAGAGTTTGAGACCAGCCAGAGCTATATAGTAAGTTGGAGGCCAACCTTGGCTACATAGTGAGTCCTTAGTTCACTAAGCAAACAAAAGAACAGCATAGTGCAATTCATACTTGATGGAAAAGGAGGATCGAATATTTCAGAGAGAAATAACCGTACATTTTGGAGTTTCAAATTTCTATCCTACTATGTTTGGCTACTTAATTTTCAGAAGTTAGTAACTTTTTTTTTTTCCTGAGATACTGGGATTTGAACTCAGTGTCTCAGCTTGCTATACTGGTACTCTACCACCTGAACCACATCTCTAGCACTGTTTTTTTAGTGGTAATTTTTAAATAGAGTTTTGAGATTACAGGTATGTGCTATATCATCCAGTTTCTCTTTGTGGATATAAATCTCATAGACTTTTTATTTTTTATTGTAAAGATGAGGTATAACTAAAACTAGAAATACAGGGCATCATTTCCTTGTCTATGTAAAAGCTCTCTCACTGTAAGTTAAATAACAGTATATAGATTAAATGTTTACATATAAGGACTTTGTAAATAAATATATCATATCCACCCTTTGATCTTCCACAGCAGTATTATTGTCTTTGTGGAGTTGACTAATCATAAAGTATATTTTTTAATCCTGTAATGGGTTTCACCTCCAGTAAGGTCATAGTGGTATATACCAAATAAAATTGAATGCATATATACAAAAAAAAAAAAAAAAGATGAGGTAAAAGGGGTTACTGTTACACAAGTCACACAGTGGTCATAGCCTTTTGTCTCTGGACCAGCCTGAAACCATGATCATCTTCTTCTCTGCCTCCCATGTAATTTGGGATGACAGGCATGATGTGTCACTGTGCCCAATTATAGATTCAGAGAGGGTTTTGTAAGCATTGCTGCCCAAGCTGGCTTTGAACAGTATTCCTCAATTTCAGCCTCCCAAGCAGCTAAGATGACAGGCTTTAGCCTATTTTCAGAAGTTGGTTAACTTCTTTGAATGCAAATGCCCCTATTTGCATAATTATGCCTTCATTTGTATGTTTTCTCTAACTTAAGGGGTTTGGGGGACTTTTAAAAGAGTTAACAGGAAAATTACAGCTACTGTCTTTTGAGTATTTAAATTTTTTGGGAGGGTGGGTGTTGCTGGTCCTGGGATTTGAACTTAAGAGCCTGGGCTCTGTACCTGAGCTTATTTAGCTCAAGGCTAGTGCTCTACCACTTAAACCACAGTTCCAATTCTGACTTTTTAGGTAGTTTATTAGAGATAAGAATCTCACAGGTTTTCCTGTCCTGGTTGGCTTTAAACCTTGATCCTCAGACTTTTCTGAATAGCTAGGATTACAGGCATGAGCCACTGGAGCCTGACTAGTCAATTAAATACTTTACTTAATATCTTTAAAACGTTACTCTGCCTGTTGTTCAGATCAAAGTAGTATAGATTAAGGCACCTTAAAAAAAAGTTTTATTTATTTTTTGTTTATGTGGTACTAAGGAATCGAATCCAGGGCCTCATGCATGCTAGGCAAGCAGTCTACCACTAAGCTACAGTCCCACATACCTTCTTCATAACACACAGGCAGAGTTCTGTGGTTCTGTTTCATTTGAACATCTTGAGTAGTAATGTGTTCTTATTTTATTATCTATAACTGTATATCTATTGCATATACTTCATAGTTTGCCTAAATATTTTTTTCTTGAATTGATAAGAAGCAGGATATCTTATTAAAAAGTTACTTTCAGGGGCTGGGAATATGGCCTAGTGGCAGGAGTGCTTGCCTCGTATACACGAGGCCCTGGGTTCGATTCCTCAGTACCACATATACAGAAAATGGCCAGAAGTGGCGCTGTGGCTCAAGTGGCAGAGTGCTAGCTAGCCTTGAGCAAAAAGAAGCCAGGGACGGTGCTCAGGCCCTGAGTTCACGGCCTAGGACTGGCCAAAAAAAAAAAAAAAAAGTTACTTTCAGCTCAGCACCAGTGGCTTGCTTACACCTGTTGTAATCCTAGCTACTCAGGAGGTTGAGATCTGAGGATCAATGTTCAAAGCTAGCTCTGGCAGGAAAGTCCTTGGGACTCTTATCTCCAATCTCCAGTAAACTACTTAGAAAAAGCCAGAAGTGGCACTGTGCCTCAAGTGGTAGAGTACCAGCCGTGAGCACAAAGAGGCTCAGGGACAGAATCCAGGACCGGCCCCCAAAAAAGTTACTTTTAGCCTGGCTAAAAATGCTGTGAATTTTCTCTTTTTGAAAATACATACTTTGAATAGGGTTTGTGTATTAGTTTTCTGTGGCTTAAAAATACCACATAGTAGGTGGCTTAGAACAATAGAAATCTATTCTCCTTTACATGTGGAGGCTGGAATTTTGAAGTCAGTATCACTGGACTGAAATCAAGTTTTTTTGTTTCTTTTTGTCCAGTCCTGGGGCTTGGACTCAGGGCCTGAGCACTGTCCCTGGCTTCTTTTTGCTCAAGGCTAGCACTCTGCCACTTGAGCCACAGCGCCACTTCTGGCCGTTTTCTGTATATGTGGTGCTGGGGAATTGAACCCAGGGCCTCATGTATACGAGGCAAGCACTCTTGCCACTAGGCCATATCCCCAGCCCCGAAATCAAGTTTTTGGTAGAGCTATAATCCTTTCAGAGTGTTAGGCAAGCACTCTACCACTAGGCCACATTCCCAGCCCTAGTGTAAGAATTTCTTATCCAAAGTCTGAAGCTTTTCAATGTTCAAACAGCTCTATATCTCCCTTGCCCAGATGGTTTGACCTTCACAGGATATAGTTTTTAGTCTTCCAGCCTCTTAATCCTTTCCTGGCCTTACAGCTTGGCCTCAGAACCTTATAGGCTAGGCCCATAATGGAATGTTTACATCCAGGCTTAGGTCCGATTGCCCTGCCTGTGTCAGGCAGTCTGCACTTGTCTTTGGTGGCTTGCTTGGTATCTGTATGCACTTGGGAAAATAGGGTAGGGTTCAATCCTTCATACTTCATATGTGGATTCATAGAAGAATGGACCAAGAACAGAGAGGCAAGTCCCTTATATGTGATAATATGGATGGATGGATATTTAGGGCCCATTTATGTAACCCAGGATAATGTCCCCATTGGAATGTGTAGGGCCCATGGATTAGGATGTGGGGAATTTTTGGAGAATCATTGTCTACCAGTTTGGTTATACCTTTTTACTTTGAATAATCAACAATAACAACAAACCAAATAAAAGCACTATTTAGAAACTTAATGAAAATTCCAAAGTTAAGAAAAGAATCATTTCAGTGAGATCTCAAGAACTATAAAGTAGGACAAAACTGTTAGATTTTGTAATGTCTTTATGCAAATGTTGTAGGATAAGTAAGTATAAAGGAATAGAAGAACAGCATGTTTAAAAAATGCATTTGGCTATCTGTTGAAATTCTGTTTTAAAGTTTGAAAATCTTTCCATTTACTACTCCCCTTTTGCCCACTTTCACTCCTACTTCTCTTTATAAAGGTGCCCCTTTCTGAAGCAGTGGATCCAGTGGATTTGGAAGATTACCTCATCACTCACCCTTTAGCTGTGGATTCTGGGCCACTAAGAGATTTGATTGAATTTCCTCCTGATGATATTGAAGTTGTTTATAATCCTAGGGACTGCAGAACCCTTGTTTCAGCTGTACCTGAAGAAAGGTAAGGAAGCCTTTTCTTTTTTTTTTTTTGTATTCATTCATATGAAGCCTTTTAAAAATTATTTTATTTAGATATTATTTATTGTGGTGGTTTCATTTTCTGTTAAAAGAACAAAAGTTGTAGCAGCCAAATTTATAACAATCATTGCTTTCTTCTCTGCATTATAAAAATGTTTTGTTTCTTAAAATAGTGAAATGGATCCACATGTTAGAGATTGTATAAGAAGTTATACAGAAGACTGGGCAATTGTGATAAGAAAGTAAGTTGGATGTTTATTTTCACACTTAAAAATACTGAGAATTTCTAAATGGACTAGATAAATTAAAAAATGAGACATATTCATTTAAGCAAAATAGCCAAAGAAGCACAAGTAAAATGTTGTATATAGATACTTTCTTTTGGGGGTTTCATTATTGTGCTTATTTTCTTAAAATATTAGATTTGTGGGAATTATATTTTTATATTATAAATGATTTAGAGCTGGTATGTATAATGATTTTTGAAATCTCATTGTTTTAGGAAATTATGGGTCGATACTGGTGAATAATTCCTTTTTCTCAAAAAAAACTTGCTGCTTATGAAACTTGCATAGTTAGTTTATATTTAATTGCTGATTTTCCAGATCCAGTTATTTAAAAAGTCTTTGCTTTTTTTTTACTTTGAAGCCTGTTTTTTTTTATAATTTATTTATTAATTAAACAAAATTTTTTTGACAATTTTGTTGTGCAAAAGGGGTACAGTTACATAGTAGGGCAGTGTGTACATTTCTTGTGATATCTTACACCCTGTTTTTCTTTCCCTTCCCTACGTCAGATAGACATATATACAATACACAGTGTCTTCAGGTCTGTTTTTATGCCAATACCAGGCTGTTTTTGTTATGCTAGCTCTCTAGTAGAGCTTGAAGTCTGGTATTGTGATACCTCCTGCACTGCTTTTTTTTTTTGCCTAGAATTGCTTTGGCTATTCTAAGTCTTTTGCTGTTCCATATGAATTTATGGATTGCTTTCTCTATTTCAGTGAAGAATGTAGCTGGGATTTTGATGGGAATTGCATTGAATTTGTATAACAATTTGGGCAATATGGCCATTTTCACTATATTGATTCTGCCTACCCATGAGCATGGGTAGTCTTTCCATCTCCTTGTGTCTTCTTTGATTTCCCTTATTAGATTTTTATAGTTCTCATTAAATAGGTCGGTCATGTCCTTGGTTAGGTTGATCCTAGGTACTTTATTCTTTTTTTGGCTAGAGTAAATGGAATTATTTCCATAATATCCTTTTCTGTTTGAATATTGCTGGTGTACAGAAAAGCTGCTGACTTTTGTGGATTGATTTTGTATCCTGCTACTTTGCCAAAATGGTTTATTAGGTGTAGGAGTTTCGGGACTGAGTTTTTTGGGTCTTTCAGATATAAGATCATGTCATCTGCAAATAGGGATAGCTTGATTTCTTCCTTGCCCACGTGGATCCCTTTGATGCCTTCCTCTTGTCTTATTGCTATGGCTAGTGATTCCAGCACTTTGTTGAAAAGAAGTGGGGAGAGTGGGCATCCTTGTCTTGTTCCTGAGTTTAGGGGGAATGATTTTAGTTTCTCCCCATTTTATACGATGTTAGCAGTTGGTCTGTTGTATATGGCTTTTATTATTTTGAGGAATGTTCCATCTATTCATGTTCTCTCCAGAGCTTTTAATAAGTATGGATGTTGTATTTTGTCAAATGCTTTTTGGGCATCGACTGAGATAACAATGTGATTCTTGATTTTAGTTCTGTTGATGTGGTAAATTACATTGATTGATTTACGGATGTTGAACCATCCTTGTGACTGTGGGATGAAGCCTACTTGGTCATGATGTATAATTTTCTTGATCAGTTTCTGGATCCTGTTAGCTAATATTTTATTGAGGAGCTTTGCATCTGTGTTCATTAGTGATATTGGTCTGTAGTTCTCCTTTTTTGTTGGGTCTTTGCCTGGTTTGGGGATGAGTATAATATTAGCCTCATAGAATGAGTTTGGGATTTCTCCCTCTGTTTCTATTTTGCGGAAGAGTTTGAGGAGTATTGGTATTAGCTCCTCACTAAAGGTTTTACAGAATTCATTGGTGAATCAAGTCTTTGCTTTTATGGACAATACAGCCTTGCTATAAGAACTGACTAGAAGACAGGATGATAATATGGGAAGAGTTTTGAATGTGGATCATTCTTTTTGTTGTGCCAAGTCGCAAGACCACCACCAAGAAGACCACCGAGACTCTGACATTCCGAAATGCAAAAGCAAGGCAAGGCTTTATTTAAGCGAGCTGCAACTCGGGCCTGGTCCTATCCACCGACACAGCGGAGGTTAGGAGGGAGCCCCGAGCTGTGATTACACAGGGCTTATAAAGGCCAAGAACAAGGTTACAACAATCAGGTGTTCAAGCAAGCAAGATTAGGACACAGGTACAAATCTGATTGGCTCAGGGTTCGATTCTAAAATAGGGTTCACGTGGTAAAATGGGGCCTGACTTCAAAGTCTGGCACTTCATTTCCCCCTTTTTCTTTTTGGTACCTTGGGAGCCAATCATGGCTCCATTCTGTCCATTTCAATGGCTTGCATGTCTAGGGGATGATATAGAGGTAAGGCATGGGCCAGTAGGGCCCAATGTAGTAACCAAAGGGCCTGTCACCATTTCTTACAAGTATAGTCTCTGTACTTCTGTTTTGCGTGCCTCTAGTTTATCCTGCCTCATCTTCCCAAAAACAACTCTGGTCCCTCTGTTTTAAAGGGGGGCTGATGGGTGAAGATCATCCATCTTCTGTAACTTCTTCAGGCTGACTCAGGGGCGTTGACCTTACCTAGCCAGGAACCTATAACCTTAGTCTACTTTACCAAGGGACTGCAGGATTACTGAAAACTGAAAATTAACTTTCAGCTATACAGACTTACCATTAGCTGTATAGTGTTTAGTATCCAAATGTAAGCAACAAAATAATACATAAACTTCTCAGCTGTGCTCTAAGGGTCGGGTGGCTATACCCGTATTCCTGAGCAAGTCCAAAACTACCTAAAATAAGGGGGTCACCTCACTTTGGAGTGAGCTGCCAAAATAACATCAACACTAGCCAGGGTAGTAAGGAAAGAAGGCAAAAAGGAAATTATAACAATATTCAGTCTAACTTTCTTTTCTTGAGGTAAAGGCGAAGCGGCTGAGTTGGGTGCTTGGAGACCTCCCATGTTCCACCACGGTAGTCGTCGTCCAGGGCAAAGGGGTCAGCTGGCCTGGCGTGGAAGCAATGAACCCAAGTGGCGATGCTGTCTAGGGTTCCTTCCACCGTGGTTCTAAGGATTTCAGTCCCCTGGTCTGAATAAATGGGGGGTAGGGACAGAAGCAGAATCATATAATGCCTTAAGTTGGGGTCACATATTCTTGTGCACGAGCTGCAAATAATTGAGTTTACACAAAAATTCAGCATCATCCAAATCAGCAAGCAATTCAGTCTGAAGGCTAGGGATAATGGGTGGGGCATACCCGTACATTATTTCCAAAGGAGTAAAGCCAAGGTGATAGGGAGAATTTCTTACTCTAAGCAGAGCAAAAGGAAGGAGTGACACCCAGTCTGCGCCAGTCTCTAAGGCCAGTTTAGTTAAGGTTTCTTTTAGAGTCCGATTCATTTTTTCTACCTGTCCTGAACTCTGGGGTCTATAAGCACAATGCAATTTCCAATCCGTCCCCAGTGCTGCAGCTATTCCCTGACTTACTTTTGAGACGAAAGCCTGTCCGTTGTCTGACCCAGTGGTGGATGGGAAGGCATGCCTGGGTAGGATTTCTTTCAGGACCTTCTTAGCCACTACATTCGCAGTCTCATGCTTTGTTGGATAGGCTTCAACCCATCCTGAAAAGGTGTCTACAAAAACTAGCAAATATTTGTAATTTCTGTGAAATCTACTTCCCAATACATGCCTGGCCTATTCCCACAGAGGCGAGCTCCTTTAGTAATCTGTTGATTGGGGGCATTGGCAAGCTGACAGGCCTTTAACAGATCTCAATAAGGACACAATCTCAGGTCTACAAGCTTTCTTTCCTAAACAGATGTATCAGCTTAAAATTCTTACTGCCAGTCAGAGCTTTGAGTAAATGCGGAGGGTTGAGATTTCAATCTATCCTCTCATTTGACAAACTTACCCTTACTAACCACTACCACAGATGACTGGCAAGTTCCTGCCCAGTAGACAGACATGGGATTGGAAAGGCATGCTTATGAACTATTCTTCTAGGACTTCCCGGCTTTGATTAACTTTTGAAAGGCCAAACAGGAGTGTCTCTAGGATCTGACACCATCTCTGCCATCAATGCAGTGGCTTACTGCCTCTGGATGCTCCATCACTTTTGTCCCAGGAGGAGTGACTTTCCACTCGACTTGGACTCAGGGCCCGAGCGCTGTCCCCCAGCTCTCCAGCTCAAGACTAGTGCCCTACCACTTTGAGCTCCACACAACTCTGTTCCCAGCACTCTGCTGGCTGATTAGAGACAAGTCTCTCACAGGGACCTTTCTTTGCCTGGGCTGGCTTTGAACCGCAGATTCAGATCAGTGAGTCTTATAAGGGGCCACTTTACTCCAATTATAAGCAACAAGGTGGTCCACACAGAAGTAGTTTTTAAGCATGCTCTCTTACCTGGAACTTATTAAGGGTCAGTATTAGATCTCGACAAACTTGTAGGAATCACCTGTGCTTCTCTGTGGGCCTGCTGGAAACGGTTACAAAAAACCTACAAAGAAGCTGGAATGGCAATTAAACATTTTGGTAGCCATAATTCTCCTTTTCTCACTTTGCAATAATTATTTAGGACAATTTTACTTCCAAATTTCTTATCTAGAAATGTATTCTTGATTTCCAAAGCCTTTTTAACACTAGCAACGTTTTACCTTTTATCTGCATCGGAAAAACTGAAGGTCACAGGCATTCTGAAACCAGGTGCCGTCCTTTGCCTATGGGCTGCTTGTTGCAAAAGAGCCTCTTTTTTTTTTTTTTTTTTCTTCAGTCCCAGTTACTGCATGGCATGAAGACCTTTGAATTTTTCCTTAATGCAAGAATTACAATTAGAAATACTAATCCATTCAGCTTTCCAATATATTAGTGAGAAACATTGGCCCATTTTGCCATTTCTTCCTACATACATAGAGTTAATGAGAGTTTACTTCTATCCCCATTAGTTTAGTATATATATATCCCTTTAAAATCCAAATTTCTGACACTTAGCTGATTTTTTTTTAAATTTTTAATTAAAGAACCCTGAGAAATCCTTTAAAGCATTTGATAATACCCAAACTTGATGACCCTTTGACTTTAAACAAACTTAGTTTTGCATCATACTGCAGTCTTGAACATGTTCACACTCACACATGCACACACACATACATTTTCAAAAGGTCTTAAGGCATGCAGAATAAGCATCGGCCGTACATTTTAAGACAAAAAGCTTTAACAAATGATTTTAGCATTCTCCAGACTCATTTTCCAGGGCTTGATAGTTTTAGTAAAACATTTTAGCGCACCAAACAATTTTCTGCTTAAGAAGGCTGGGTGGGGGTCCCCCTAGAGTTCTTTTTTCCGGACACTCTCACTGATTGACTGATTGTGGGCTGTCACCTGTACATCTTTCCAGTGAGCTAAAGTCAAGTCCAGGGGAGAGGAAGGAACGTTCCCCATCATCCGTTTGTCAGTCAGGCACAGCGCAAGAAAGAAACACACAAAAATAATCACAGGCACAAAGACCAGACAACACTTACAGACAGACTTAGGGAGCCGCGGCTTACAGGTTCGATTGTGTCTCTCCTGCCCCTGTGAGGAGGCAGACCACACAGTCTCACTGTGTCTCTCCTGCCCCTGTGAGGGGGCAGACCACACAGTCTCACTGAGTCTCTCCTGCCCCTGTGAGGGGGCAGACCACACAGTCTTGAGGCTCTCTCTCTCCCGTTCCTGTGTAGGAGCGGACCAGACAACCCTGAATATAGAGTGGACTAGATAGGCGCCCGTTAGAAGGGCCTCCCGGTCCAGTCCTTCAGGTTCAGGGTGGTAGTGGGAAGCCTGAGCCCCTTGTGGAGGGCTTGAAGTGTCCCCCAAGTCCCCCAGGACTGCCCATACGAGCGTGTCCACTCCGGCTGGTCCTTCACTACCTACAGGTTCAGATTCAAGCAGCTGGCCTAAACAGAAAACAAAACTACAAATCACACAGACACAGACACACAGAATGAACTGCCCTATTTTCTTACCTTCGGAGTCTGGGGTCTCGGGGGTCTCTGGGGCCATCCCGGACGAGCCCCCAAATGTTGTGCCAAGTCGCAAGACCACCACCAAGAAGACCACCGAGACTCTGACATTCCGAAATGCAAAAGCAAGGCAAGGCTTTATTTAAGCGAGCTGCAACTCGGGCCTGGTCCTATCCACCGACACAGCGGAGGTTAGGAGGGAGCCCCGAGCTGTGATTACACAGGGCTTATAAAGGCCAAGAACAAGGTTACAATAATCAGGTGTTCAAGCAAGCAAGATTAGGACACAGGTACAAATCTGATTGGCTCAGGGTTCGATTCTAAAATAGGGTTCACGTGGTAAAATGGGGTTCACGTGGTAAAATGGGGCCTGACTTCAAAGTCTGGCACTTCACTTTTCAGCAATCTTGATTTCAGTACTGTTTAAGTTTTTAAGACAGAAAGGATGCACACTCTTCTGATTTGTCAGAATAGCTTACATATGCAACTATATAATTTATATAATATATATGTAATTAATTTAAGGCACTTGAAACATTTCATGTAAGATTAGTATATCTGTGAAATAAGATCTTTCATATTACTATATTGAATGTCTTTATTTTAGTTCTTCTAGAGAAAAATACTTTTATTTTGTAGCTGAGCTGTGGTAATATCATATCATTGCCATTTTTTTTTTTTTTTTTTTTTTTGCCAGTCCTGGGGCTTGGACTCAGGGCCTGAGCACTGTCCCTGGCTTCTTTTTCCTCAAGGCTAGCACTCTGCCACTTGAGCCACAGCGCCACTTCTGGCCATTTTCTGTATATGTGGTGCTGGGGAATCGAACCCAGGGCCTCATGTATATGAGGCAGGCACTCTTGCCACTAGGCCATATCCCCAGCCCCGTATATCATTGCCATTTTAATAGCTTTAGCAACAAGGCAGGGAATGAATAATTTATATCGAACACGATTTTTAAAAATAATTTTATAGATTAACTGATAACAAGAACCATACCACCTTCCCAGTCATTATATAATTGTTTTTTTCCAATTGAAATATTCCTTCAATTTTGTGTTTGCTTCTGTGAGATGTTGAATCATGAACTGTTTTTTTTTTTTTTTATCAGTTTTTGGTATTTTTTGTTAATGATTTTCTTTTTGTTTTGTTTTGTTTTCTACTTAGGGCCTCACCCTTACTAGGCAAGCACTCTTATCTCATAATCTATGCCCTCAGCCCTTTTTTTACTTGAGTTATTTTTCAAATAGGGTCTCACATTTTTGCCCAGGGCTAGCCTCAGAAAGTTATCTCACTTGTGGGTAGCTAGGATTACAGGTGTGTATCATCATGCCTGGTTTATGTATTAAGATGGAAGGAGGGTCTGGGCTGACTGTGAATTGTGATACTCCTGATCTCTGCCTCCCAAAGAGTTGAGATTATAGTTATTAGCTACCAGGCCCACCCCTGGTTCTTCAGTTTTATTAGCTAGCTTTGAGTGAAAAAGCTTAGGGATAGTGCTCAGACCCTGAGTTTAAGCCCCATGACTGACTAATAAAACAGTTCTTACCTACCTGTCTTGTCTATCTTCATATTCTCTTATCTCCCTTTCTTTCTCATTGTGTATATATACACATGTATGTGTGTATATATGTGTACAATCGTGTATAGATTTTATTGTTCATTTTATAAGTTGGAGGCTTTAGATTAAGATCTTTTATACAAAATGAGTTGAGAAATTTCTTAACTTTTTAGTGTTTTATGGATCCTGTTAACTTTACATTTTTATTGCTAATGTAATACATGTTTCCTACCTTCTCATTTTATTTCAATTACTCTTATTTTTATTGTTATTGTTGTTTTGTCAGTCATGGGGCTTGAACTCAGGGCCTGCGCACTGTCCCTGAACTTTTGTGCTCAAAGCTAGCACTCTACTACTTTGAGCCACAGCCCCATTTCTTGTTTTCTGGTGGTTAGTTGGAGATAATAGTTTCACAGACTTTCCTGCCTGGGCTGGCTTTGAACCATGGTCTTTAGATCTCAGCCTCCCGAGTAGCTAGGATTACAGGTGTGAGCCATCAGTGTGCAGTCTCATTTTTTTAAAGTGTGGCTTCCCAATGTTTTCTTTTATTGACCTATGCTCTGAATTGAAAATACAATTTAATTATGTGCACTTGGTGGGAATTGAGGAAAATATGATTTTATTTCTAGAAATTCATAATTTTTGAATGGATTTGGTGTGTGTGCACACGTACGTGTGTGTGCTTGTACATTCATTCTTGTACTGGGGCCTGAACTCAGGCCCTCAAGCTCTCAATCAGCTTTTTCTCTTCACCACTGGTTCTCTACCACTTGAGCCAGACCTCTAGTTCTAGCTTTTTGCTAATTAGAAATAAGAGTCTTGAGGATTTTTCTTGCTGGGCTGACTTCAAACAGAGACACTCAGATCTCAGCCTTCTTTTTTTCTTTTTCTAGTTTTTTTTGTAATTTATTTATTAATTAAATACAAATTTTTGACAAGGTGTTGTGCAAAAAGGGTACAGTTACACAGTAGGGCAGTGTGTACATTTCTTGTGATATCTTACCCCCTGTTTGTCTTTCCCTTCCCTGGGTCAGGTAGACATATATACAATACACAATGTACCAAGAACATATACAGTAGCCCAGTGGCCTACGCCCAAGAAAATTTGCCTAGTGCTTTAAATGTAATGTCGATACTAGACCATATGTCGACAGTAGTCTTATATGAATGTACATACATAGCTTTTGAGCTTTTCCACTGAGAGGTCAATTTTTGAACTTTATATGTTGAGTAGTTGTTTGGTTTTAGTTACATAATGTTGGGTTGCTGACCCAGTCCTGTGGGAAATACCATTTGACAAGCAGTTTTTGGTTTCACAGTCCTGGTCTCTACTGTCTCTCCGTCACCCCATCTTAACAGTCATATATCAGGGAGAACATGCCCCTTTGTTTTCTGTGTTCTAGGCTTGTCTCCTTCAACATTATTTGTTCAAGTTCTGACCATTTCCCTCCGAATAACGATATTTCACCATTCCTAATCGCTATGTAGTATTCTATTGTGTATAGGTACCATATTTTTGGATCCATTCATCTGTGGAGGGGCATCTAGGTTGTTTCCGTATTTTGGCTATTGTGGATTGTGCAGCGATAAACATGGAAGTGCAGATGTCTTTTTGATATCTTGGGACCTGTTGTTCAGGATAGATGCCTAGGAGTGGTATGGCTGGGTCATAAGGTAGGTCTATGTTGAGCTTTTTGAGAAACCTCCATACTGTTCTCCAAAGTGGTTGTACTAATTTGCACTCCCCCCAACAATGGAGAAGGGTTCCTCTTTCCCCGCACCCCCTCCAGCATTTGTTGTTGCCTGAGTTCAGAGTATAGGCCATTCTAACTGGAGTGAGGTGGTATCTCAGGGTTGTTTTTATTTGCATTTCCTTTACTACCAGGGATGTTGAACATTTCCTCATATGCTTCTTTGCCATTTTTATGTCTTCTCTTGTGAAGTCTCTCTTTAGCTCCTTTGCCCATTTCCTAATTGGTTTATTGGACTTGGAGGGGCTTAGTTTTTTGAGTTCTCCGTAGATGACAGATAGTAGGCCTTTGTCTGTTGCTGTGCTGGTAAAGATCCTTTCCCATATGGTTGGCTGTCTTTCAATTTTGGTGGCTGTGTCCTTAGCTGTGCAGAAACTTTAATTTGTACTAGTCCCATTTGTCGAGTCTCTCCCCTATTTGTTGTGCCCCTGGGACTCTATTCAGGAAGTTCCTTCCTGTGCCTATAAGTTCTAGCATCTTTCCTACTCTGTCCTTCAGTAGTTTCAAGGATTCAGGTCTGATATTGAGGTCCTTGATCCATTTTGAGTTGATCTTGGTGCATGGTGATAGGCTTGGGTCTACTTTGAGTTTTCTGCATATGGCTGCCTAGTTTTCCCAGCACCAATAGTTGAAGAGGCTCTGTTTATTCCATTGTATGTCTTTAGCTCCTTTATCGAATATCAGCTGACTGTAAGTGTGGTTTTATTTCTGGATCATCAATTCTAATCCATTGGTCTTCAGGTCTGTTTTTATACCAATACCAGGCTGTTTTTGTTATGATGGCCCTATAGTAGAGCTTGAAGTCTGGTATTGTGATACCTCCTGCACTGCTTTTTTTTGCCTAGAATTGCTTTGGCTATTCTAGGTCTTTTGCTGTTCCATATGAATTTATGGGCGCCCCGGCTCTCCCCTTCTGCACCGCTCTGTTCCTCTTCCGATCATGTGCGATCCTGGTCATGCAGTCCCGAACTTCCTGTCACCTCTGTCTGTCTAGGTCCACGCTCCCAGTGGGTTTCGTGGAGTCCCGCTGTCTGGACTCTGCGCTTCTGGCGTGACTTTTCCACAGTGGGTCTGCTGTTTGCCCGGTCCCCTTTCCCAGCCTGGCCCTTTTCGGACCAGGGTCGGCGGGTGGGGGGAGGGTACCCCGGAGATTCTCCGACTCTGTGCAGGTTATAGGCTCTTCTTTTTTTGTTCCTTTTCGTTTCCTGCATTTCTCCTCTGCTTCTGGCTGCTGGTTTTGCTGCGTTCTTTTTTTTTTTTTTTGCCAGTCCTGGGCCTTGGACTCAGGGCCTGAGCACTGTCCCCGGCTTCTTCCCGCTCAAGGCTAGCACTCTGCCACTTGAGCCACAGCGCCGCTTCTGGCCGTTTTCTGTATATGTGGTGCTGGGGAATCGAACCTAGGGCCTCGTGTATCCGAGGCAGGCACTCTTGCCACTAGGCTATATCCCCAGCCCTTTGCTGCTTTCTTGATGGGGTGTTGGTTGCTGGAGTTCCCAGCTTGCTATTCAAGTTGGAGCGAGTTGGGCTGCCTCCCTACTGTGGCGGTGCCATCTTCCTCTCTCTCAGATCTCAGCCTTCTGTGTAGCTAAGATTGGCTTAAGATTTAGTTAAGATTTGTCTTCAACAGAAAAAATTTTAAACCTCTAATTCATTCAAGACTGCTAGAATAAGTCCTTGTTATGTTGAAAGTAATGTGAACAATTGGCTTATTACATGATGGTGCTGAAAAAGAGATAAATCTCCAAAAGTTGTTTATTTTTCTATTTTATTTTGAATAGATACCATAAACTGGGAACAGGATTTAATCCCAATACATTGGATAAACAGAAAGAAAGACAAAAAGGTTTGCCCAAACAAGTCTTTGAATCTGATGAAGCTCCAGATGGCAGCAGCTATCAGGATGAGCAAGTAATACTTTTATTCTTCAATGACTATAAGAAAATATTTAAAAATAATTTGTATACTCATCATCTAATGTTTTACATGACAGGATGATCTTAAAAGACGTTCAATGTCAATAGATGATACTCCAAGAGGTAGCTGGGCCTGCAGTATCTTTGACCTGAAGAATTCACTTCCTGATGCTTTGCTTCCTAATTTACTTGATCGGACTCCAAATGAAGAAATAGACCGTCAGAATGATGAGCAAAGGAAATCAAATCGTCACAAGGAGCTTTTTGCTTTGCATCCATCACCAGATGAGGTACTAATTTTGCATATTAAAAATAAGTGATTATTAATATATAGCTTTTAGGAGTGTGATTTATATATATTTCAATAATATCAGGAACAAACAATTTTACTGAAACTTACATAAGTGAATTACAGTTTTCGTGCTAGAACATGTAACTTCTGTGAATTAAGCACACATGATCAGAAGTTATTAAACTGTGGTTGACTATTAGTTCATTTTTCCCATGTTTGTAAACACAGAAGTAAAGGAATTTCTTTAAAAAGTAAATTGTAAAAGGTTAAAATATGATTGGCAAAGTCATTTTGGTGTTGCTTCTTAATTATAGGAAGAACCAATAGAACGGCTTAGTGTTCCTGATGTACCCAAAGAGCATTTTGGTCAAAGACTTCTTGTAAAATGTCTGTCTCTCAAGTGAGTATTTCTTGAACTGTTATAACCTTTACTTTCTGGAGTAATATTTTGATTATTACTGTAACAAAATCTTAATAGAGTTTATACTTATACATATGCCTATATGCTTATGTATCTGTACATATACTTAACATCTTCTTGAGAAGTATTTTTTGTATTTCATTTTACATACTATTCAGTATTCAAACATAATGTGTAAATAATGTATGAAGGTGAGCTTTAGAGAATTTTTGGTTCACAAGTAAAAATAATTCTTTGCTGAAGATGTATAGTTTTAAAATTTAGCAAAACGTTCACTGAAATTTCTGGTATTTACCAACTATTCTCTACTGAGAAATATCTTTAAAAAGCTGATTTTATATTTTGTCACATGAAAATCTTTGTGGTAAGTGTATTATGGTTTCTTCTTTAAAAATGTTAAGTGAGGTTTGGTGTGGCAGCACATCTCTGTAATCCTGCTGATAGGCATGCAGAGGGAAGATTGCAGTTTGAGACCAGCAAAGTTAGCACCAGATCCTGTCTGAAAAACACACTAAACACAAAAGACCCTGAGGACATGCCTTTAAAAGTTAAGTGACTTCTGACCTCAATGTCGTGATTTATCTTACACTTATATTCTGCTTTGCAGATTGCTTTATGTTTATTCCATGCTGTTTTCAGAGTAATTCTAAAAGATAGATACTATCTTCATTTTTACAAGTTGAATTCAAAAGGATTAGTAGAAATTGGCTGATAAGCTCAATATTAAGCAATATCAGAAAAATAAACTCTGTTCTTTTCATTAAATTTGTTAATATTACACATTAATTATGAGCTCTGAAATAAGAAAAAATGTTTCAATTAATATTTTTTCTATGAAGAAATTCACAGAGACAGATCACTTTTCTGTATGATTATGCCAATTTTTTTTCCTTGGAACCTAGGTCTTACTATACTTGGTTACATTTATCAAAAAACCTGTTAGGTAGATTTAAGTGAAAATATTTAAGGTATTTTTGTATCTCAGAAATATTAAAGATAGTTCTGAATATCTGCTCACCAAACATTTTACTGTGTTTACTATTTTTTTCTTCTTGGTGCTGGTCCATGGGCTTGAACTCATCCTGAGCACTGTCCCTGAACTTTTTTGCTTAAGACTAGCATTCTTCCACTTGAGCCACAGCTCCACTTCTGGCTTTTTTGTGGTTAATTGGAGATAAGTGTCATAGGGACTTTCCTGCCCAGCTGGTTTTGAGCCTTGATCCTCAAATCTAAGCTTTCTGAGTAGCTACGATTATAGTCATGAGCCACTGAGCTATTGTACTTAGAATTTTAAAACATCTTTATTGTAATTTAGTTATACATTGAAACCTTCATCTTTTTAAAGTGAATAAATTATAAGAGTATGTTCATAGTGTTATGCAATGACTATGACTGTCTAATTTTAGGTCACATTTATCCCCCAGAAAGTAAGCCCATACTTCTATCAATATGATTTGGCTGCCATATCAGAATACAGTAGATTGGGTAACTTACATGGCAGAAATTTAGGGTTCTTCTTTAAAAAAAATAACTTTATTAAGGTATAATTTACAGGTCTCATTTTTCTCAGATCATATCCATTATTTATAGTTCACCAGTAGATTAACCTGGTATATAGGTCAGTTGGTTTTGTTATATTTACAGGTCTGTCCAGTTTTCCTCTTAATACATTTTAAAGCACTTTCATCACTCTCTTTTTCTGTGTTTGCTTTTGTCTGCTTACCTGTCTCTGTATGTATGTATGTCTATGATATAAAAGAAATCTTGACTACTACCTTGTACCATATGCAAAAAGTTATTTACAAACTAATAGTAGACGTATATCTGAAAGACAGCTGGTAAAGTTTCTAAAAGGCTATAGAAATATCTTTATGAATTTATGGTAAATAATTTTTAAGGTGTCATAAAGAGTACTACCCCTAAATACTTTTCCTTCCTTTTGGCCTTTTCTTCCTTGTGGAACTGGGATTGTATATTAGGCAAGTCATCTTCCCACTGACCTACACCCCTCAGTCTGTCCATATGTTTGGTTTTTTTTTTGTTGTTGTTGTTGTTTTTCTTTTTGCCAGTCCTGGGGCTTGAGCTCAAGGCCTGGACACTGTCCCTGACCTTCCTTTGCTCAAGGCTAGCACTCTACCTCTTGAGCCGCAGTGCCACTTCTGGCTTTTTCTGTTTATGTGTTACTGAGGAATTGAATCCAGGGCTCTATGCATGCTAGGCAAGCACTCTATCACTAAGCCACATTCCCAGCCCTATTCATATGTTTTGCTTCATTAAAATTGGCAATTTTTGTTCATCAATACATGTAAGAGAATGAAGACAAGCCATAGAATGGGAAGTATTTCCAGTGTATACATTTGACAATATGGGGATATCCAGAATAGAAAAATAGGCCAAAAGGGATCAATAACTACATGAAAAAAAAATCTATTGAAATACTCTTACCCATTGTAATACCACCATCAAGGGTTGTAGAGTAGATTTTAAAGAAGCTGACAAGTAATGACGGTCACTAAGATCACTTTTCTTTTGGCTTCTGTCTGGGTTTTGGTAAGAAAAGCCTAAGCATGAAGCTAAAGGATAAAAGAGAATGAGATGAGGTGAGTATTCACTTTTTCCTACTGAGTCACTTTGGTTTTTTCCTCCCCAAGGCCATGGTTTCTATCAAGGAACCGCTATTCTTCTATCTTCTCTCTGGGTTTTTCATTGTGTGTTCTGTCAGGTTGGTGATGACTGTACTGTTGCTAGTTCTGGATAATAGCACCTTATATTGTTGCCCTCAGATTCTGTGCAAATCATTGTTAATGGTTTTTTATTTAAGTTTCAGCCCAATAGAAATATGACCTCTTACATAGACCCTAACTTGTTAACTCTTTAAAAAACCAGTGCTATAGAGTGGTGCTATTACAATTCCAGCAGTGTTGACATTTTTGTCCCTAAAGCTCTTTGTATAGTACTGCGTAGGATGTACATTCTAATCTTGTGAAATGCCAGCACTATTTCTGCTGATGAGGTAACTAGAAAGGTAATGTCTCTAGCTATTGCCTGATGGTCCTTCAGGTGCAAAATCATTCTTGTTTGATAATCATTAGTTCTCTAGATTTTTATTTAACTTTACGTTCAGTATTATTTCAGTCAATAAATATTTACTGTTTACTTTATATAATTTCTTGTTATTGGGAATAAAAGAAACATCTAAACTTATGCATAGTTATAAAGGTTGACATTTTCATAAAATGGCAATTACTATGCCAACATTCAAAGTTATGAAATTTGCTGGGCACTAGTGCCTCACGTCACCTGTAATCCTAGCTAGTTAGGAGGCTGAGATCTGAGGATTGTGGTTCAAAGCCAGCCTGGGCAGGAAAGTCCATGAAACTTTTATCTCTAATTAACCACCAGAACACCAGAAGTGGAGCTGTGGCTCAAAGTGGTAGAGCCTTTAGCAAAAAGAGCTCAGGGACAGTGCTCAGACCCCAAGTTCAAGTCCTAAGACTGACCAAAAAAATAAAATAAAATAATTGAAAGAGTTGACATTTGTTAAGATGCATTGTACTCATAAACTGCTTTGTTAAATGTCAACTCCTTGTATACCTACTTAAAGATAATAAAATAAAGCAGAAGACCAGATATTATGTATACTGTGTCTTTTTTCTAAAGAATATTCATTTTAAACATAGAGAAATTTCTAGATAGTCACTAAATCATTAATTACGGTTATTTCCATATGGTGATATAGTAGAATTTTATTTTTTCTTTCCAGTCCTGGGGTTTGCACTCGGCTTGAGCACTGTTTCTACCTCTTGAGCCATAGCGCCATTTCCAGCTTTTTCTGTTCATGTGGTGCTGAGGAATCAAATCCAGGGCTTCATGCATGCTAGACAAGCTCTCTACCACTAAGCCACATTCCTAGCACCTTATGTTAGAATTTTGAATGCTTCTGTTGTTGGAGTATTTAAATTGTATTTTTAAAGCTTTCTGCATTGAATATTTGACTTACATTCTGAAAAAAAAAGGGCTTTATTTCTTGAACATATAAACACATTTATATACATAAAAAACTTAATTATAAGAGAAAGAGAGACTGATTAGTACTGCCAAATGGACATAAAATGCTATGATAGGAAAGGTAGCTAGGGGCTGGGAATATGGCCTAGTGGCAAGAGTGCTTGCCTCATATACATGAGGCCCTGGGTTCAATTCCTCAGCACCACATATACAGAAAAATGGCCAGAAGTGGCGCTGTGGCTCAAGTGGCAGAGTGCTAGCCTTGAGCAAAAAAGAAGCCAGGGACAGTGCTCAGGTCCTGAGTTCACGGCCCAGGACTGGCCAAAAAAAAGGAAAGGTAGCTAGAGAAATGAAGGAAGGTTACATTTTTATGTTTAATTGAGATGGAAAAATCTGTATGGACAAGTGTATTTTATGAAAAAGGTATAATGTGGACAAAGGCCCAGTTGTAGAAAGTGCAAGGTACTGAGAATATTTAGTGTCTAATCAGAATTTTTCTCTCTAGCTATATCTTTTTATGTATTTTAAAATTAGTTTACCTTTTTCTTCATAAAGGTTTGAGATTGAAATTGAGCCCATTTTTGCAAGTCTGGCTTTATATGATGTCAAGGAAAAGAAAAAGGTAAGGTTATGTGTGTTTTACAACAGCACTTGAAATGTAATTTATCAAAATTACTTAAATTTTTTTTTGCTGTAAAATATTGTAGTTGAGAATTGGTTTTGATGAGTTCCAAAGTTAGACACTGGTGGCTTATAATTGTAATCTTAGCTGAGATCTGAGGATCATGGTACAAAGAGAGCCAGATCAGAAAAGTCCTTGAGACATGTTTATGTGTGTGTTTGTGAGTGCCATTGCTGGGGCTTGAACACAGGGTCTGGGTGCTGTCCCTTTGAACTTTTCTGCTCAAGACTAGTTCTCTCCCACTGAGCCATAGCTCCACTTCAAGCTTTTTAGTGGTTTAATTAGCGATAAGGATCTCATACTTCCTTTCCTGGGCTGAAATCTTCAGATCTCAGCCCGAGTAGCTAGGATTACAGTTGTGAACCTTTTATGAGACTTTTATCTCCAACTAACCAGCAAAAAGACAAGGTTGGAGGTATGTCTTAAGTCATAGAACACCAACCTTGTGCAAAAAGAGCCAGTGAGACGATGAGGCCCTCATTTCAAGCTCCAATACCAGTACAGTACAACAAAAAGAAGTAGCAAAAATAACTTTCTCTCAATTTAAGGAATAGACAAAACAATTGAATAGTAAACCCTTATATAAAAAGTATGAATGGTGCTTGTATTTTGTTAACATAACTTCTCAACAGGTTGAGGACAGTCTATGTATATTTTAAATATCTTAGATAATAATCTTAGTTTTACTTTGATGTCTTATGTTTATTTTTCAGGGTCTGTCTTTACATTTCTTAAGTTGTTTTTCTAAGCCTAGTGTGTAATAGAATCTTGGAGTGCCTTCATTGACTTGTTCTGTTAACATTCAACATATTTTGGATTTCTTTAGCAGAATTCTGCTCCATTAGCTTGTATTACTTAGGTAAAATGAAAGGAAATAATATAATATTCCAAATTAGACATTTATTTCAGTGATTATTTGCATAACTTATTGGAGGTTAAATTTTTAATTGGAATTTGGGATATGATGCTTTAGAAAAAGTTTATTAAAGTCTAGATAGCTTATGTATTTCTTTTGCTTTAATTTAGACATAAAAAGATTATTCCCAGTACAATATGAGATGAACTAAAAGAGCATAATGTCTTAATATGTGACTAGGTATATGTGATATATGTGAATTTAAAAGAAAGAAACTATAGACTTGTAATTTAATATATAATTATATCTCTTAGATTTCAGAAAATTTTTATTTCGACCTTAATTCTGAGCAGATGAAAGGATTGTTACGTCCACATATACCACCGGCTGCCATTACCACCCTGGCAAGATCCGCTATTTTTTCCATAACTTATCCTTCCCAAGATGTTTTTCTTGTAATAAAGGTAAGAATAATGTTAAATATATTTGTTTATTGTATAGTATCAAGTAGTCTTTTCCTACTAGTATTGCACATTTCAAAGGCAAAGATTTGGCCTTTAGTTTTTGGTCTTGATATTCTATAACACAAATATTAGCCATATGTTGAAATACTGCCTAATTTTTCTTGGGGAGTTAAATTATTAGTCAGGATTCTGTGAGAAACAGTCTGGATTTATTTTAGGACATTACTTCATGTGATCATGAAAAAGTCTAAAATTTGTGGGGCAGACAGGCAGACTACAAATTCAGGTAAGAGTTTTGATTTTGTAATGTTGAGTCTTAGGTCCACAGAATACCAAACTAGAAACCCTGGAGGATTTCCAAGCTACAGTCTTGAGTTGTTGAAGAGAATGCATTCCTCCAGAATAGAATACTCTGTCTTTTCTCTTAAGCCCTACAACAGACTGGATGTGGCCCACCCAATAAAAGAGAGTAATCTAATCTACATGAAGTTTACTGCTTTAAATGTAAACCATCTTTTAAAAAAGTGTCTTCAAGCTGGGTGCCGGTGGCTCATGCCTGTAATCCTAGTTACTCAGGAGGCAGAGATCTGAGGATCAAGTCTTGAAGACAGCCTAGACAGGAAAGTGAGACTCTTAACCACCAAGAAGCTGAAAGTGGCACTGTGGTCACTGGTAGAGCACCTTAGATGAAAAAGCTCAGGGACAGTGCCCATACCCGAAGTTCAAGCTCCAGGTCTAGCAGAAAACAAGCAGGAGCTGTTCTACAACTGTGTTACCCAGTTTGCTTCTTTCTTTCTTTCTCTCTCCCTCTCTTTCTCTCTCTCTCTCCCCCCTCTCCCTCCCTCCCTCCCTCCCTCCCTCCCTCCCTTCCTCCCTTCCTCCCTTCCTCCCTTCCTCCCTTCCTCCCTTCCTCCCTGCCTCCCTTCCTCCCTGCCTCCCTCCCTCTTTCCTTTTTTTTTTTTTTTTCTTTGTTGTTGTTGTCTGTTGTGGGGCTTGAACTCTGTACCTGGGTGCTATTCCTGAGCTCTTCAGCTCTACCACTTGAGCCACAGCGCCATGTCTGGTTTTCTGGTGGTTAATTGGAGGTAGGCGTCTCATAGACTTTTCTACCTGGGCTGGCTTTAAACCATAATCCTCAGATCTCACCTTCCTGAGTAGCTAGGATTATAGGTGGTGCCCAGCATATTACCCAGTTTCTAAGTCATTAAATACTAAAAGCTAAGTCATTTAAATTATAGAATATTATGATTTAAATATCTGCTAATTAAGAATAATAATTATTATCAAGTGTGATGGCATATGACTATAATTCCAGCATTTATGATGCAAAGACCAGAGGATCTTAAGCTTGAAGGCAACCTGACTACACAGTGAAGATCTTGTTGAAAATAAATAAATATACAAACAGAAAGTTCTAAAAATCTAAAGATTACGATGGGGATGGGAATATGGCCTAGTGGTAAAGTGTTCGCCTTGTATACATGAAGCCCTGGGTTCAATTCCTCAGCACTACATATATAGAAAAAGCTGGAAATGGCACTGTAGCTCAAGTGGTAGAGTGCTAGCTTTGAGCAAAAAGAAGCCAGGGACAGTGCTCAGATCCTAAGTTCAAGCCCCAGGACTGGCAAAAAACAAAAACAAAACAAAAGATTACTATGCTACTTAGTGTAATCTAAAGAATAATTTACCTTAAATTAACTTTGAAAGTAGCTTAAAATATATTCCTTAGTTCCTTTATTGATATAAAGTTAGCATATACAGATAATGAATTTTGTAATGAGGTTTTAAAATGGATTGTTGCAAAATAAATCCTCTTTACTTATAGGAATATTGTTCTAATTGCTCAATACATTCTTAGGAATTCTGGTCAAAATTCATCTTAGTTACAATGAGCAACCAAAGATTAAGCAGCAATTATCTTAAAAAGTATTCATTTGAGTAAAGTTCTAAAATGAATAAAAACAAGTACAGTTACTTTACATAGAGAAAATGGTAGATTTTCATAAAATAGAACGTGTTAGAGGGAATGAACTGGTAAAATAAAGATGATTGGAATATTGGTTGCATGAAAATATGATTCTTTAGTAAAAAAATTTTGTTGGCCTCAGAGTAAAGAATAAAAGTTGAATGTATATATTCAGTATAAAGTACTAGGGAGGTAAATCATAGTACATTCATACAATAAAATATTACATCCATGAGAGCTATGACTTAGAAGATTAATGTTATAGAATTTCATGTATGAAACAATGTTTAATAAAGAAAGAGTTTGGTTCAAAACTATATACCTTGTGATCCCACTTGTAAAATACAGACATAAGCATAAATGTATATGTTTACACACAGAGAAATAAATACATATATGTACATATAGTGAAGTTCTCTTATTTCAAAAAGAACAAGGGAAATTGTTTTAAGGAGTCTTTAACTTCCATTTCCTGCTCAGGAAGCAGGAAATGTTTTTGTCTCTCTCTCTTTTCTTTACTACTTAAAGGAAAGAAGTTGTTATTTAAATTTTAAAGGAAATTCATTTTGGCATTTTCATTCCTTGTAGTTTATTACAAGCTTTTTTTGGAGGGAGGGGAAGGAAAGATTAATTTTGGCTCGTGGCTTTAGTGTTTTTATTTCTTAACAGAAAAATTCCCTTGATATATAATATTCTCATAGGATATAACAATAAGGATTTATTTAGTTCATGCCCTTGTCATTGTCATCAGCCTAAGCTGTATCCTTAAGTGTATTCCTTCAACGGTCTGTAAATTAGCTGGGGGTCAATTGATTTAGCTAGAGGTGCCTCTTTTTTGTGGGGGGAGCGTGATGTACTGTGGTTTGAACTTAGTTGTTTGTACTTGCTAGGTAGGCACTCTACAACCTGAGCCATGCCTCCAGTCCTTTGTGCTGTTTTTTTTTTTTTTTAATAGAAGATCTCACTTTTTGGATTTTTTTAAAAATAATAATTACTTATTTATTGTCAAAGTGATGTACAGAGGGGTTACAGTTTCACATGTTAGGCCATGGGTACATATCTTGTACTATTTGTTACCTTCTCCCTCATTCCCCCTCCCCCTGCCCCTTTCCCTCTCCCCCCATGAGTTGTTCAGTTGGTTTACACCAAATGATTTTGCAAAGATTGCTTTTGGAGTTGTTTGTCTTTTTATCCTTTGTCTCTCGATTTTGGTATTCCCTTTCACTTCCCTGGTTCTAATACCAGTATATACAGTATCCAGGGTTCTCAGATGAGATACAGTGATAGCACGGGGACAACCACAGAAAGGGATACAAGAGGATCATCAACAATAGAAGCTATGGCATGTTGAAAGTAATTACAATTCACTTTTTAGATTTGAATTTTGACTTGTATATCACTCAAGTTGGCAGACAAATGGGTTATTTCTATCTTTTGACTATTGTGAAGTATGCTGTTATGGACATGGGTGTATAAATACTTTCATCCTTTCAATGTTTTTGGATTTGTATCTGGAAGAAATACTGCTGGATTCTAAAATTATTCTCTAGAGGTTACTCTTTCACTGTAGTACCAGCATATTTATTTCATAACCCCTGACAGTATATGTGGTTTCCATTTCTCATCCTCACTAACGCATGTTATTTTCTGTGGAGATTTTTATTCATTCATTCATTCATTTATTATTTGCCAGTCCTGGAGCTTGAACTCAGGGCCTGACCACTGTCCTTGGCTTCTTTTTGCTCAGGCTAGCAATCTACCACTTGAGCCACAGCGTCACTTCTGGCTTTTTATATGTATGTGGTGCTGAGGAACCAAACCCAGGGCTTCATGTATACGAGGCAAGCACTCTACCACTAAGGCATATTCCCAGCCCTATTTTTTAATTTTTTATAATAGTCACTGTGATGGTTGTGAAATAATAACCTCAGTGTAGTCATGATTTTTATTTCTCTTATGATCTGTGATATTGAGCTTCCCTTTGGAGAAGTATCTGTTCAGGTCCTTTGCTTACTTGTTAATATGGTTGTTCTTTTGTTAGTTATTGGAGTTCTTAATGTGTTCAAGTATACTATTTCCTAGTCAGACAATTGCTTGGCAGATAATTTTATCCTGTTCTGTATGTTCTCTTTTTATTCTGTCCTTCATTATGATAAAGGTAAGTTTTGATACAGTCTAGTTTATCTATTTTTATTTATACTGCATATACTTTTGATGTCATTCAAGAAATCTTTTCTACATCCAGTATCATGAAACCTCCCTACCCCGCCGCCTCCCTTGTTCTTTTCCTCCAGGAGTTCTGTAGTTTTAGAACATATATCTTAGTTTCAGGTCTCTGATCCATTTTGGTTTGTGTAAAAGTCTAGCTTTATTATTTTGTATTTGGATACACAGTTTTCTACAACAATATTTATTGAAATGTTTGTTCCTTTTCTATTGAGTGGTCTTGCAACCTTGTACAGAATCATCTTTCATCCTGTCCAAAATCACTTCACATTAGTATTTTGATTAGTAGTGCTTTGTACTAAATTTCTTCTGGAAATGTGAAAAATCCAACTTGTTCACTCTTTCATGTTTGTTTTCATTTTGTTTTATTTTTTTTGCCAGTACTGGGGCCTGAACTCAGGGCCTGACCACTGTCCCTGGCTTCTTTTTGCTCAAGGCTAGCACTCTACCACTTGAGCCACAGCGCCACTTCCGGCTTTTTCTATGTATGTGGTGCTGAGGAATTGAACCCAGGGCATCATGTATGCGAGGTGAGCACTGTACCACTAGGCCATATTCCATTTTTGTTTTAGATTTTATATGAAATGAGATTTTTTTTCTATTCCTGAGGAAAAAAAATCATTGGCATTTTTAAGAGGACTTCATTAATTATTAGCATTGGACAGTATTGAAATCATAATTTTATTCTTTCAGTCCATGCTTGAGCTTTCATTTATTTGTCTTTCATTTTTCAGTAGATAGAATTTTTTTTTTTTTTTTGTATCTATTCTAGGACTGGAACTCAGGGAAGGCCTGGGCACTATCCCTGAACTTTTGTTTTGCTGAAGCCTAGTGCTCTACCACTGAACCATAGTTCTACTTCTGAATTTTGGTAGTTAATTGGATATAAGAGTCTCATGGACTTTCCTGCCTGGGTTAGCTTTAAACTGCATTCCTCAGAGCTCTGCCTCCTGAATTGTTAGGATTACAGATGTGAGCCACTAGCACAGGGCTTACAATTTCTTTTTCTTCCTTGGTTAAGCCTATTCATGAATATTTCATTTTTTCACAATATTGTGAATGGAATTTTTTTTAACTTTATTTTCAGATTCTTCATCATTAGTATCCTATAACTTTGTTGAATTCATTTATTACTTGTGATAATTGTTTTTAAGCAGTTTTGCTGTGTAGCCTGGTATAGCCTTGAACTTAGTATCTTACCCAGACAGACCTTGAACTCATGATCCTCCTGTCTAGCCTTCCATGTATTAGGATTACATGCCTGTACCATCACTTTATGGGTTTAAAAAATATTTAAAATACATATTGAATAGTATCTGGGGCTGGGAATATGGTCTAGCGGTACAGTGTTTGCCTCACATACATGAAGCCCTGGGTCCAATTCCTCAGCACCACATATATAGAAAAAGCCGGAAGTGGTGCTGTGGCTCAAGTGGGAGAGTGCTAGCCTTGAGCAAAAAGAAGCCAGGGACAGTGCGCAGGCCCTGAGTGCAAGCCCTAGGACTGGCAAAAATAAAAAAAAGTATCTGCTGAGATATTTTAATTCTTCTTTTCTAACTCAGATGACTTCTATTTCATTTTCTGGCCTAATTTTGACTTCTACTACTTTTTTGAATAAGACTCAGAAGTGAGTTTTCATGTCTTATCCTGATTTTAGAGGAAAAGTTTTCAGCCTTTTCACCACTGAATATGATATTAGTGGTAGGATTTCATATCCACGTCTTTATTACGTTAAGATACTTTCCTCATTTTCCTAGTTCATGGCTGTTTCTGGCAGTAAAGGAGTATTTTTCTGCATTATTTGAGATGATCGTGTGATTTTGTTTTTCTCTATCATTCTGCTCATGTGTGATGTACTAAACTGATGTTAGTATATTGAACCATCCTTATACTTCAGACTGGACTACATTTTTTTATTAAAAAATTTACTTTAATTTTTAAATAAGCTTTAATTTTTTTGCTCTTAACAGCTAGAAAAGGTCTTGCAGCAAGGAGACATTGGAGAGTGTGCAGAACCATACATGATTTTCAAAGAAGCTGACGCCACCAAGGTAGATGGTATCATTACTGTTGCAACTTGGCAGAAAATACATGAAGTGTAGTAAACAATTTCACTACTAACTTAGTTTTTCTGGTAATATACTTATGTTTTCCCTTTTTATTTTCTTTGTCAGCTATGTCAAAACCTCTTTCACCCCAACTTTATTTTTTCTTTTGTAGTATGGAATTGATCCCAGGGTCTTGCATATGGTGGTACTTAAGATACGCCTTTTGGGGCTGGGAATTTGGCTTAGTGGTAGAGTGCTTGCCTAGAATGAAGGAAGCACTGGGTTCGATTCCTCAGCACCACATATATAGAGGAAGCCAGAAGTGGCGCTGTGCCTCAAGTGGTAGAGGGCTAGCTTTGAGCAAAAAGAAGCCAAGGACAGTGCTCAGGCCCTGAGTTCAAGCTCCAGGACTGGCAAAACAAACAAAAAATGTACCTTTAACCATAATTTTTTTTCTTTCTTTTCTTTTCTTTTTTTTTTTTTGGTGCTGGTCCGGGGACTTGAACCTCATGGCCTGGGTGATATCCCTGAGCTGCTCTAGCTTAGTGCTCTATCACTTGAGCCACAGCTCCACTGCTGGCTTTTTTTGATTCTTAATTGGACATAAGAGTTTCACAGACTTTCCTATCCAGGCTCGCTTTGAACTGTGATCCTCAGATCTCAACCTTCTGAGTAGCCAGGATTAGACTCACAAGCCACCAGCACACAGCTCTAGTTGGTTCTTTAATTTCTTTTTCTTGAAGAGAACTAAATTAATTTAGTTTAATTCCTAAATGCTTAAAATTTTTTTATTCACAAACTAGTGATATTGATTGATTTTTTTCCCCCTAACATTCTTGGCTTCCATTTGATTCTAAGAAACATAGTAAAAATAGGAATTTCATTATTCATTTTGTTAGCAGGTGCCTAATTTTCAGAATTTAAGTAAACTTGTAAAAGAAAAAAGAAGTTAATATTTAATACCAAATTCTAGTATTCTTAATTAGCTGTAAGAATACAAATAATCCTTAGATCTTTGAATAGAAAGGAATGCTTGGGTTGGGAATGTGACTTAGTGGTAGAGTGCTTGCCTAGTATACTTGAAGTCCTGGGTTGATTCCTCAATCCCATATAAACAGAAAGTCAGAAGTGGTGCTGTGGCTCAAGTGGTAGAGTGCTAGCTTTGAGCACAAGAAGCTCAGAGACAGTGCCCAGGCCCTGAATTCAAGCCCCAGGATGAAGGAAGGAAGGAGGGAGGGAAGGAAGGAGCAAGGTGAAGGAAGGGGAAGGAAGGAAGGAAGGAAGGAAGGAAGGAAGGAAGGAAGGAAGGAAGGAAGGAAGGAAGGAAGGAAGGAAGGAAGGAAGGAAGGAAGGAAAAGGAGGAAAGGAAAGGAAAGGAAAGGAAAGGAAAGGAAAGGAAAGGAAAGGAAAGGAAGGACTACTCAAAGAATATTGAACAAGCCACCAAAAGCTAGAATGTATTTTGTTTTCTAAGACTGAAAATGAAAACGGAACCTTTCTGTCATGATCTTCTCTGATTGTTGGTTATTTGGCTAACACCATATTGAAGTTTTCTGGCATTTCCCAGATTGTCATTTTACAAATCAACTTTCCTCTGTTATATAGAGCTAGTAAATATACCAAAGCTTTTCTATTTTTCCTTTATGTAGACTGATAGAATTAAGCATACTTGTTATTTAGTCTCTTAAAACAACTTCTTTTGGTGGTTCAATACATATAGCTATAAATAATTAATCCTACTGTGTGCTAACCTTTCGATTGCTTTCAGCCCTGAGTTCTATGGAAAGAGTATAGGTTTTCAATCTTGGTCATTACTTCACTCTTGCTCGCCACTTTAGTATTTATTTTGGGATAAGCTAAAACTTGAACTAGCCCAATGACTATTTGGACGTTTTTCATTTTCTAGGGCTTAGGCCTCTTAAAGTGTTTTTGTTTTTTCTTTGCTTGTTCTTTTTTACTCTGGACTTGTTATCTCTGGCCTATTTGTGCCCCCTATTCTCACCTCATGGTTTCTGTTAGAGGTTACATCGGATTGGCTCAGCTGCTTCCATGTTTGATATAGTAGCAAAATTTTAACCAATTAGAACTAGAATATTTTACAGCTGTCAGTTGCTAGTAAGTCCATGCTTCTTTTCTTAAAATAATACTTGCAATCCATAAACATACTTGTCACTTTCTCTCCTTTTCTCTCGATGATTTAATTATAAGCAAAAAAATTCAAGATCTACTGTATACATAGATTTGTAGTATGAGTTGAGATTATTCTTTAGTTAAGATAATGCATTGGTACTTGACCTCTGAAAGCTACACCTTTTTTCTTTGATATTAGAGATCAAACACAACCCTGGGGCTGAGAACGTGGCCTAGTGGTAAAGTGCTCGCCTCGTATACATGAAGCCCTGGGTTCGATTCCTCAGCACCACACATATAGAAAAAGCCTGAAGTGGCGCTGTGGCTCAAGTGGTAGAGTGCTAGCTTTGAGCAAAAAGAAGACAGGGACAGTGCTTAGGCCCTGAGTCCAAGCCCCAGGACTGGCAACAAAAACAAAACAAACAAATAACAAAAATAAAAACACAACCCTGTAACACACTTAGTCACTACTGTAAGCTACATCTCCAACCCCATTTCTGCTAATAATTGAGTACCTGTTTCTTCATATAGTATGAAATAGCCTTTAATTAATTTCCTTCTAGTATATTCATATGTAAAGTTCTGTTCTGCAGAATAAGGAAAAATTGGAGAAATTGAAAAGTCAAGCTGATCAGTTTTGTCAAAGACTTGGGAAGTACCGCATGCCCTTTGCTTGGACTGCAATCCATTTAATGAATATTGTTAGCAGTGCTGGGAGTTTAGAAAGGGATTCTACGGAAGTAGAACTCAGTACTGGAGGTAAGAGTGTTTAAATGTACAATTCTTTCTTTTTTCTTACTTGGCTTGTTTGTTGATTGTGCAATATGTTGTGGCATTGAAAAAGATCTTAGCGGTATGTGGTGGTGCACACTTGTAATTCCTGCACTGGCAATGCTGATGCAGGAGGTTTGCACATTTTGAGGCCAGATTGGGCTACATGAGACTAAGTCTCATAAAACCAGAGGGTACTTGACACCTGGGATTACATCAAAATAAAAAGTTTCTGCACAGCTAAATATATAGTTACTAAACTAGAAAGACAGCCAAGAGACTGGAAGAAGATCTTTAGCAATATATCAGACAAAGGCCTAATATTCAAGGAACTCAAGAAACTAACCTCCCACAGTTAATAAACCAATCACTAAATGAGCCAAGGAGCTAAGGAGATACTTCTTAGATAGAGGTAAAATGGGAAAGAAACAGATGTGGAAATGCTCATCATCCTTGGCCATAAAGATAATTCAAATCAGAATAACTCTAAGATTCCATCTCACCCTACTTAGATTGGCCAACATTATGAATTTGAATAACATTTTTTTTTTTTTTTTGCCAGTCCTGGGCCTTGGACTCAGGGTCTGAGCACTGTCCCTGGCTTCTTCTTGCTCAAGGCTAGCTAGCACTCTGCCACTTGAGCCATAGCACCACTTCTGGCCGTTTTCTGTATATGTGGTGCTGGGGAATCGAACCCAGGGCCTCATGTATACAAGGCAAGCACTCTTGCCACTAGGCCATATCCCCAGCCCCCTGAATAACAAATATTGGTAGAAATGTGGGGGAAAGGGAACCCTAATGCATTGTTGGTGGGAATGTAAACTAATATAGCCACTCTGGAGAGCAGTCTAGAGGTTCATTAAAAAAAAAACTAAACATCGATCTTCCTTACAACTCGGCTGTACCACTCCTGGGCATCTACCCAGAACATCACAAGTTAGGTTACTGTAAAGACTCTTGCATATCTACATTCATTGCTGCACTGTTTACCATAGCCAAGCTATGGAACCATCCAAGATACCCTAGAATAGATGAGTAGATGCAAAAAATGTGGTATCTATACACGGTAGAATTTTACACAGCCATAAGAATAATATGTCATTTTCAGGGAAATGGATGGACTTAGAATAAATCGTGTTAGGTGAGGAAAGCCAAGCTCAGAGAGACAAATGGCACTTCCCTTATATGAGGAAGCTAGACCTAAAATACATGGGGATATGATAAATTATAAAGGACTATAGGCATTTACACACAGTGAAACCAAAGGAGGATACTCTCAGGAGAGAAACAAAAAGGCACAGTGTGCACAATGCCTACATGCATCTGATCATATGAAATAATATTTATCAAAATTAACTCCAAGAAGTAGAAATGAGGTATTTTCTTTGTTATTGTTTTCTTCTTTGTCTTGTTTGTTTATCTCTCTTTGGGACAGGGATGGTAAAAGAATACAGAAATGGAGGGACCAAGGGTGAACAAATGCAGCTGTGGTACTTACCAGACATTAGATTGAAAATCAACTATACAACTTGTGGGTGGGAATGGAATGGAAAAACTAGGAGAGAGACTGAGGGAAGGGGTGACATTGTCCAGTAAGAAATGTATTTTTTACCTGACTTATGTAACTGTAACCTCTTTGTACATCATCTTTAAAATAACAATAAAAATTAAACTAAAAGGGATTAATAATATGATAAACATCCTTGTATCCACCATCTAGTGAATAAAAAAAAGAGGGAAAGAAAATGGATTTCATTTAACATAATTCACATAGGATACAGTTTGCTTTTTTACAGTATAAAGTACACCATTGTTTCGTTAACTACACAGGGTCATGCTACCACTATCCCAATCTATTTTTGGAACACTTTTGTGTCTATTAGCAGCTACTCTTCTTTACTCCAAACTTACAAACTGAACCTTATGCAACCCCATGATAGATATTTTCTGTCTCTATGGATTTGCCTATGTTAGATATTACATACAAGCAGAATTGTTATTCATTTTCTTTACATAGCATATTTTCATAAGATTCACCCATGTATCATGTATCTGTATTTGATTGTGTGTGTGTGTGTGTGTGTGTGTACCTATCCTGGGGCTTAAACTCTAGGTCTGGGTGTTATTCCTTAGCTTTTTTGCTTAAGGCTAGTGCTCTACCACTTGAACTACAGCTTCAGTAATGACTTGTTGGTATTTAATTGGAGATAATCCTGAGTTGGCTTTAAATCATGATCTTCAGATCTCATCCTCCTGAGTAGCATGAACCACTGGCACTTGGCTTGGATAGTCCATTGTTTTGATTCAGCATATTTTATGTAGTTGATGCCTTTGGCATTATTTGTACTTTTTGGTCATTATGAGATAGTGTGGCAGCAAATAAGCTTTTATGTGGGTCTGTGATTTTATTTCTCTTGAATATGTAGTTTGGAGTCAACTTGCTGTATTATATGTTAATTTGCTACTTAATATTCTGGGAAATTGTCATATTTTAGAGTAACTGAACTTTTGAAAATTCTATTAGTAGTGAATGAAAGTTCCAGTTTCAGTTGAGCATGGTGATGCATGCCTATAATCCCTCTCCGTTCGAGGGAAGCCTTGGCAAAGTTACTAACATTAACCTTAAAAAAAAAGTATGGGCTGGGAATGTGGCTTAGTGGTAAAATGCTTGCCTAGCATGCATGAAGCCCTGGGTTTGATTCCTCAGCGCCACATAAACAGGAAAAAAGCTGGAAGTGGCACTGTGGCTCAAGAGGTTGAGTGCTTGCCTTGAGCAAAAGAAGCTCAGGGACAATGCCCAGGGTCTGAGTTCAAACCCCAGGACTGGCCAAAAAAAAAAAAGTACAAACTAAAGGGATGCTGGTGCAATGGCTCATGTAGCAGAGTGCTTGCCTAGCAAGGGCAAAGCCCTGAGTTCAATATCCAGTACTCTAGAAACAAAGCAAAGCAAAACAAGAAAAAAAAACTACAAACCAGTTGTTTGAGATTTTTGCCAACACGTACTAATTTTTTTATTATTAATTTTCCTAGTTGAAGTGAAGTGACTTTTTTTTTTTTTTTTTTTTTGGCCAGTTCTGGGCCTTGGACTCAGGGCCTGAGCACTGTCCCTGGCTTCTTCCCGCTCAAGGCTAGCACTCTGCCACTTGAGCCACAGCGCCGCTTCTGGCCGTTTTCTGTATATGTGGTGCTGGGGAATCGAACCTAGGGCCTCGTGTATCCGAGGCAGGCACTCTTGCCACTAGGCTATATCCCCAGCCCTGAAGTGACATTTTGTATGGTTTGGAGTTACCTTTCTATGATGGTCAGCATCATTTTGAGTATATTGTCTAGAAGTATATTTGGGGGTGATTGTGTATTCATATTCTTTGCTCACATAATTATTTGTTTTTACAACTGGGGTTTGAACTCAGGGTCTTGCTCTTGATGAGGGGTTCTCTTCTTCTTGAGCCATACCTCCAGTTTAACCCCATTTCTGGAGAGCTCATGTCTCCCTTTTTGCTTATCGTGTTAACCTTTTTCTGTTGTTATGATGTCTTAATTAGCTTTTAGTGAGCTTAAAAATGAAAACGAATGAGGCATTACATTTAGCCATATGTCTTCAGGATTGTTTTGGTTATTTCAAGTTCTTTTTATTTTCATGAAATTTTTCACCAGCTCTTGATTTCTATACAAAAGTTGCTGGGATTTTGATAGGATTTGCATCAATCTGTAAATCAGTTTACAGGGATATTTTTCCACTAGTTTAGATCTGCATGATTTTAATACAACACTGCATAATTCTTTAGTATATTTCTATTTATACTAAAGTACTTTATTGTACTTTGATGCTATTTTAAGTAGATTGCCTTTTTTCTTTTTGGTGCTACTACAGGGGCTTGAACTCAGACCTGTGTTCTCGCTTGGCTTTTTTGCTCAAGACTGGCCATGATTTGTGGGCAAGATTTGCCACTTCAGCCACACTTCTACTTGCTAGTTAATTGAGGATAATACACAGATCTGTCTTGTGGACTACCTTTGAACAGAGATCCTCAAAGTAGCTAGGATTATAGTCATGTGCCATCAGCTGATGTACTTTCTTAATTGCATTTTCTAGGATGCCATTCCTATTATATAAAAATACAGTTACTAGATCTGGTGGTGGCTGAACTGTAGTCACAGCTGCTCAGGAAGCTGATATGAGAATGAACATTACTTAAATCCAGTAGTTTAGCCAGGCACTGGGGGCTCACACATATAATCCTAGCTACTTAGGAGACTAAGATTTGAGGATCTCGACTCAAAGTCAGCCTGGGAGGAAAATTTGTGAGACTCTTACCAGTACTGGAAGTGGTGCTGTGCCTCAAAGTGGTAGAGTACTATCCTTGAGCAAAAAGAGCTCAGGGACAGTGCCCCGAGTTCAGACTCCACAACCATCACCACCACCACCACCAACAACAACAACAAAAACAACAAATACAGGACTTAGAGCCAGGCGCTAGTGACTCACACCTATAGTGTTAGCTACTCAAAAGGCTGAGATCTGAGAATAGGATTCAGAGCCAGCTGGGACAAGAAAGTTCATGAGATTCTTATCTCTAATTAAACACCAGAAAACCAGAAGTGGCACTGTGGCTCAGAAGTGGAAGAGCTCTATCCTTGAAGGGAAAGTGCTCAGGGACAGAGCTCAGGCCCCAGGTTCCAAGCCTTATGATCGTCTAAACAAACAATCCAATAGTTTGAGGCTAGCCCAGGCAAATCTCAAGAAAACAACCCCCATGAACCAAAACCCAAAACAGCACAAAAAGAGACTAAAGAAAACAGTGTTTATATTAATCTTATACTATGAAATAGTTTTTGAACTTTTCCTAAAATATATTTTGAAATGTGTTATTTTACATGTTTGTGAATTTCTATTTTTCCCTCCCTCCCTCCCTCCCTCCCTCCCTCCCTCCCTCCCTCCCTCCCTCCCTCCCTCCTTCCCTCCTTCCCTCCTTTCCTCCCTCCCTCCCTCCCTCCCTCCCTCCCTCCCTCCCTCCCTCCCTCCCTCCCTTCCTCCCTCCCGCCCTCCCTCCCTCCCTCTCTCCCTCCTTCCTTTCTCTCTCTGTCTCTCTTTCTTTTTCTGTTGGTTGTGGGGCTTGAATACTGGGCCAGTGTGCTGTCCATGAGCTCTTTACCGCTTTGGGAGCTATGTCACCACTTCCTGTAGCTAGGATTATAGGCGCGAGCCACTAGCACCTGGCCTCTATTTTCTTTTATTATTAATTTATAGTTTAATCCTATTTTTCTTAGAGATTATATTTTATATTCTCTAAATCCAAAAGGTGTAGGTAATATGGTTACTATATCTTATATTTTCAGTTGATTTTAGCCAAATGACCAAGAAGCATTGTTTTATATATTAGTATATAGACTGTGATGGAGAATGATCTATTATTTCTTGAGAAGAATGTGTAGTCTTTGAATGCAAATTGATTTTTGAATCTGTCAAGTGCTAGGAATGAGGGATCATTATATAATGGTGAATAAAGTTTCCATTGTGTTGAATGTCATATTCAATGTATTGGTCTTGTATTGCTGTGGTATGTATGACCAAAAATATTTGGTCATACAAGAGATCTTTGAGTGTTAGAGACTCTTTACAATGGTAAAGTTGTTTTGATAAAAAGCCAGAAGTTGGGTATACTGTTTTCTTAGTAATCTCCCTAGAACTCAAATTCTTCTTGTATAAACAATGCTGAATATATTATTTTTAATTTTAGGGGATTGTTCTTCATGTCTAGAAAGTTGATTTAAGACAAATTTTAACTTTTTGAAAATGAACATTCTATTTCTTTCCCTTGGTAGAGCGAAAAGGATCTTGGTCAGAAAGAAGGAATTCTAGTATTGTTGGTAGACGATCACTTGAAAGGACAACTAGTGGAGATGATGCTTGCAACTTAACCAGCTTTCGACCTGCTACTCTCACAGTGACAAATTTTTTTAAGCAGGTATTGTTCTGTCATGTAGAAATTCTGGACAAATGTTGGTACATAAGTTCCTTTTAGTTTTAGAAGACTAATAATTGTGTTGTACAGAGCATGATTTTGATTTCAGGAACTTTTTACAAACAACTTTAAGAATAAAAATATAAGGAACTATAAAAATTAAAACTCTGAGAATAAACAATTTGTATTGTACCTGTTGTTTTGTCATTAGATACTGTACCTTTGGTATATGGAGTAGAACCTTTTTGGTCAAAAGTGTTCATGGAGATTTTTTTGTTTGTTTTTGTTTTTGCTTTGTCAGTCATAAGGCTTGAACTTGGGATCTGAGCGCTGTCTCTGAGGTCTTATTTGCTCTAGGATAGTGCCCCACCATTTTGGGCCACAGCACCAGTTCTGGTTTTTGAGTGGTTAATTGGAGATAAAAGTCTTATGAGTACTTTTCTGCCCGGGCTGGCTTGGAACTGCTATCCTCAGATCTCAGCTTGCTGAGTAGCTAGGATTACAGGTGTGAGTCACTGACTCCTTACTCTACTTGGAGTTTTTAGAGGCAAAGTTGTATATCCAAGAGATTTTAATCACCAAATATATTTTATTCTTTGCAAAGGCATTTCCTTCATTTCATAATAAATCTGTTTTTTCAAATGTCATTTATGACCTCTTTGTAATAATGGAAATCAGTATAGTAGCAGATCCCAGCTTACAAAACAACAGTGGGATAGGAAAAATATTATATACTGTACATCTTAAGGTTAAATATTGTTCCAGAGAATTTTCTTTCCTCTTTCCTAGTTTTGATGAGTGCGTTTGTGTTTGTATATAAATACTGGATTTTGATGTTTAATGGATTGTATACTGTGAATTAAGACCAGAAAAATATGAAGATCTATCATAAGTGACCAGATGGCCAGATGTGTATATTAGTTTGACAAACTAGAGAAGATTTAGAGCAAAGTAAAGGAAAATGCTAAGGTTTATCACAAAATTTTTCCATGTAAGATGTTGCTCTGAGTAAGAGAAAGAAACCCTGGCTTACTGCTATTTTATAGTTGAGCAAGAAAGGCAAATTGTGCTTTAAATTGACAGTGCTCTATTCAAAGCCACTTTCAGTTCAGTTTTGAGAGACTGTAATGAGGGCAGAGAAAGTAGATGATAAACATGAAGTGGCAAGGGTTTTTAAATTATGAATAGTAGTCAAAGAAAGATCTAGAGAAGGAAACAGTGAATGAATGAACTAATAAACCATGTACAAGGATAGAACCAGAGCTATCAATTTGTTATACAACACTGTAGCTATGACAGTTCTCTCTCTTTCTACTTGTTATCTCACTCTGCTATACTTTCATTTAACTTCTTCAGTCTGCTGTATCATGAACTGGTACTGTATCTTTAAATCAACAGTCCATCTACCATGCTCCTATTTGACTGACAAATTTTTTTTTCAAATTTTTATTATCAAACTTATGTACAGAGAGGTTACAGTTTCATACATTAGGCATTGGATACATTTCTTGTACTGTTTGTTACCTTGTCCCTCATACCTGACAAATATTTTTAAAGCATTACTTAACAGACTTTTTAAAGACATTATGTTTAAATTTAAATTAAATGTATTCAACTGATATTATAAAAGAATATAGTCAGGTGATTTTAGCTCAGGCCTGTAACCCTGAGACTTGAGGATCCTAGTTTGAAGCCAGTCTTGGCAGACATATCTGAGAAGTTTTCTGTGTGTGTGTGCTGGTCCTGGGGCTTGAATTCTCACTTTCTTTTTGCTCAAGGCTAGCCTACTACTGAACCATAATATACATATATATGCATATATATGTATGTATTTGCACAATGTGTTCAATATATATGTACCTACTATGTGTATTTAGGGGCTTGTAGCATAAGGACATGTCTAGCAATCTTGAATTCACATTCCACTAGTTTCCAGAATTTTTTTTCTTAGCTATGAGCATGTAATGTTTTATAAGTATTTTATAATAGAAAATTATGCATCACACAAACACAACTTAAGTTAAAAGCAGAGATTATAATTTTATCAGAGTAGAAATGAACCATAGAAAGAAGCCCTCTAAGCCCAGCACCAGTGGCTCATGTCTATAATCCTAGATACTCAGGAGGCTAAGATTTGAGGATGGTTCAAAGTCAGCTCAGGCAGGAAAGTCTGTGAGACTCTTATCTCCAGTTAAGCACCAGAAAACTGCAAGTGGAGCTCTGGCTCAAAGAGCGCTAGCCTTGAGTGAAAGGCTCAAGGGGCTGGGAATATGGCCTAGTGGCAAGAGTGCTTGCCTCATATACATGAAGCCCTGAGTTCAATTCCCCAGCACCACATATATAGAAAACAGCCAGAAGTGGCGCTGTGGCTCAAGTGGCAGAGTGCTAGCCTTGAGCAAAAAGAAGCCAGGGACAGTGCTCAGGCCCTGTGTTCAAGGCCCAGGACTGGCCAAAAAAAAACAACCCCCCCCCCAAAAAAAAACAACAAAAAACAACCCCACAAAAAACAAAAGGCTCAGGGACAGAGCCCAAGTCCTGAGTTTCAATCCTCATGACCAAACAAAACAAAACAAAAAAGCAGCCCTCTACTTTATGAGATTACTTTCCACAACTGGGATGATATAGTAATGATGTAGGAGTTTGAAATGCATTCAGCCAACTAATTATTTAGGGATGATACAGATGTTTAAAACAAGAGCAGGCCTATATTGTAGTCTTACCTATATTGTAGTCTTAAAGTCTTCTGTACAGGGCTGGGGATATGGCCTAGTGGCAAGAGTGCTTGCCTCATATACATGAAGCCCTGGGTTCAATTCCCTAGCACCACATATACAGAAAACGGCCAGAAGTGGCGCTGTGGCTCAAGTGGCAGAGTGCTAGCCTTGAGCAAAAAGAAGCCAGGGACAGTGCTCAGGCCCTGAGTCCAAGCCCCAGGACTGGCCAAAAAAAAAAAAAAAAAAAAAAAAAAAGTCTTCTGTACAATGATAAGTAGGTAAGTTATCTGTTGTCTCAGGACTATACAACAATAAACAAGCCGTGCAGTCGAGGGAGTGACAAGCAGACCCACTGCAGTAAACTAGGCTCATTGATGTGTTCAGAGGTTGGCTGGAATAAACTGATCTAGAAGACTTCTGGGAAGAATAAATATCTCTCATTCTTGCTAGTGGCAAATTCAAGAGCGAAGGTAGTCTAGATTGCGCAAATTCTTTCTAAATCTGTTTGAATTGTGTTTGCTCATTGGCCAGTCAATAGGCACGTGACTTAGTCTAGGAGAGACAATTATACCCCATCCCATCAGCAAAAGACATGGAAACAGATGGGACTCAAAGCATGGGAGCCAGTAATACAATTACTATGTTAAATAAATAGGAATAATTAATATTATAGGTATTCTGAATATATTATGAATAAGGACTAAAGATCTATATTTTGTACTCAAGTGAGTATACTTGTTACAGCAACTGATGGGACTTTTCAATAATAGTCATATTGGATCATTTAAAATTTTCCTGAATTTATATTCTCTATAGCTCAGTAAGTAAGTAAGTATAGCTCAGTAATTTAGAGGTACTTAGAAAAAACTGTAGCCACTTGAAAGTTAATCATTTTTCTAAATAATGGGATAAAGGCAGGGCTGTTGATAATATAATATATAATGATAATATAATAATATAATAAAGGAAATGGGATATGGCTGAAGGTGACCTCACACTAGTAAAAACATCCTTAGATACATTCAGTAAGTTCATTAGCAACTAAGTTAAAAGGACAATATGAAGTATTCAAACATGACCAAGTGTCAAGAGAAGGTTGATTCAATTAAGGATTTATTTAATAAAATCACCCTGTGCAATTTTAATTGTAAAAGCAATATTAACATTTTTAGACTTTTTAGCAACAGCAGTTTTGTTCTTTCCCTTGTAAAAATTTAGCCAATATGTAGGTTTTTGCATTGGAAAACTTTGGTGATATAAAGCTGGAAAGACAGTAAAGACAAGAAAGAAAAACAAATTTTTGTAATTTATTTTGTATTTTTACGTTAGTCTGGTTTCTGGTTTCATCTTTCTCTAATTTAAGTTTTTAATATTTTATGGTGTTTTATATTTTATAGGCATATGTAATGGATTACAAATAACAAAACAAAAGAAAGTAGTATCACAAATCTTACTATAGTAAAATTGAAAACACCAGGGAAATAAATCAAGAAATAATTAAGTTTGTAATTTTAGTTTTCATTTTGACTGCATTGTAGACAGAAATGCTTGCTGATTAGCAAACAATGTAAATTTATTTCCTGTCTGCTAGTTATTTTTTAAAAATACTTTTTCCTTGGTTATTGGAATTAGGAAGGAGATCGTTTAAGTGATGAAGATCTGTACAAATTCCTTGCTGATATGAGAAGACCATCATCTGTTTTAAGGAGGCTAAGACCTATTACAGGTATTTTAAATTTTTATAGTTTTAACAGTTGGGACCTGGGATCTCTGATCATTTGAGTTCTAAAATGAGAGTGATGAATACTATCATGATTTAAGATTATTTTTCATAGAAAAAATGTGTACATGGAAGGTAAATATTCTGAAAACTGATTCATATTGTAGTTGGAGCAAAACATTTAGAGTAAAATTGTTTTTTTTTTGGCCAGTCCTGGGGCTTGGACTCAGGGCCTGAGCACTGTCCCTGGCTTACTTCCCGCTCAAGGCTAGCACTCTGCCACTTGAGCCACAGCGCCGCTTCTGGCCGTTTTCTGTATATGTGGTGCTGGGGAATCGAACCTAGGGCCTCGTGTATCCGAGGCAGGCACTCTTGCCACTAGGCTATATCCCCAGCCCTAGAGTAAAATTGTTTTAAAGCGTTGTAAATAAGGCATCCAGTGTTTAAACTTGAAATATTGGCTTATTCCTGTGCTTGATCCCTTTGGTTTTGTTTTTTTTCATTCTTTGATTCTTCCCATCCATTCATCCAGTCATTAATCCATTTAGAAGGTACTTATTATTTTACAGGAATTTATGAATGTAAAAGTAATTGGTTGGTTTTTGTTTGTTTTTTTTTGCCAGTCCTGGGCCTTGGACTCAGGGCCTAAGCACTGTCCCTGTCTTCTTTTTGCTCAAGGCCAGCACTCTGCCACTTGAGCCACAGCGCCAATTCTGGCTGTTTTTTATATATGTGGTGCTGGGGAATCGAACCCAGGGCTTCATAGGAGGCAAGCACTCTTGCCACTAGGCCATATTCCCAGTCTCTGTGAAAGTAATTTTTTAATTTAATTTAACTTTTATTAATTAAATTTTGTTGACAAGGTGTTGTGCAAAAGGGGTACAGTTACATAATAGGGCAGTGAATACATTTCTTGTGATACATTACACCCTCATTTTTCTTTCCCTTCCCTAGATCAGGTAGGCATATATACAATACCCAGTGTACCAAAATTATATACAGTAGCCACGTGGCGTACACCAAAGGAAATTCACCTAGAACTTTAAATAGAACGTCAACAATTGAGTTTGCTTATCCTTTTCTTATATGATCATGTATAAATAGCTGTTGAGCTATCGTGATCCACTGATAGGTCTATTTTAGACCTTTTTATGTTTAGAAGTTGTTTGGTTTTAGCTACATAATGTAAGATCGCTGACCCAAACCTGTGGAAATACCATTTGACAAGAAGTTTTTTGTTCCACAGACCTGGTCTCTATTGTCTCCTCCTCCCTCCCCCCCACCCCACCTTAACAGTCATATATCAAGGAGACCATGCCCCTTTGTTTTCTGTGTTCTAGGTTTGTCTCACTCAACATTATTTGTTCAAGTTCTGACCATTTCCTGCCAATACCAATATTTTATCATTTCTAATCGCTATGTAGTATTCCATTGTGTATAGGTACCACATTTTTTGGATCCATTCGTCTGTAGAGGGGCATCTGGGTTGTTTCCATATTTTGGCTATTGTGAATTGTGCAGCGATAAACATGGATGTGCAGATGTCTTTTTGATATCCTGAGACCTTGTAAAAGTAATTTTTAAGATTGAAACTTTGTAAAGTAATTTAGAAGTCTAAGATGAGGAAGTAGAGCTATGGTACCAGCTTTGAGCAAAAAAGCCAAGCAATAGCTTAAGGCCTAGAGTTCAAGAAGTTCAAGTCCTAGTACCAAAGGAAAGAATGAGGAGGAGGAGGAAGAGGGAAATGGGGAGGGAGAAGGGAAAGAAAAGAAGAATGGGATGGAGGAGCAGAAATCTGAGATGATAGTACCAGATGATAATAATAATAACTCGGTCTCTTTCTTCCTCTCCCTTTCTTTCTCTCTTCCTTTCTTTCTTTCTTTCTCTCTCCCTCTTTTTCTCTCTCCTTCCTTCCCTCCCTCCCTCCTTCCCTCCCTCCCCCTCTCTCTCTTTCTTTCTTTCTTTCTTTCTCTCTCTCTCTTTTCCTCCTTCCTCCCTCCCTTCCTCCCTCTTTCTCTCCCTCCCTCCCTCCTTCCTTTCTTTGTTTTCCTTCCAGATTTGCAAAATAGGTTCTCAATCTTTCTAAAAATATTGTTATTAGACAACTTTATTGTGACAAGTTACCTGAGAAACATGCACTGAAGAGTGATTTGTTTGAGTTCATAGTTTCAGAGGCCTCAATGTATGGTTGGCTGGCTTCATTGCTTTTGGGCTGGTGGTGATGCAGAACATCATGGCAAAGAGCACTTGTGGAGCAACTTAGTTCACGGTGCTCATTGAGCAAAACAGCGAAAAATGAGGCCAAGTTCTCAGTGTCCCCCCTTGAAGGTCATGTCTTAATGACCTAATTTCCTGTTTTCTGATGGGTGGGAAACATCTACCCTGAGGGCTGTAGAAGGCCCATGAAACAATTTGGTACATGTCAAGACAGACATGTAATGCTTCTCTTTGACTGCCTGCATTGATAATTTTTTAGGGCCTTTGATGATGTTATAAATACCCAAATAGCCCTTGACAGCAAAAAGGTTCCCTGCCTCTGTAAGGTTTTTCCACCTTCCAATGTGGCCATAGCTTTAATACATGAGTCTTTGGGCATCTCACGTCCAAGCTGTAGTAGTCTGGGTTTTATTTGTAATGCTTACATGGATTCTGTAATATATTTTAATATGCAGCTCAGCTGAAGATAGATATTTCTCCTGCACCTGAAAATCCCCATTATTGCCTAACCCCGGAGCTGCTTCAAGTGAAACTTTACCCTGACAGTAGAGTCAGACCTACCAGAGAAATTCTAGAATTTCCTGCCAAGGATGTTTATGTTCCAAACACTACTTACAGGTAAGAGATTGTAATTTTGAAGAATTCTGAGGTAAAATGTAGTATGTTCTAATTTTAAGGCAGAGCTAGACTACAACTTCAAAAATCTTTTTCTTTATTATTCCATCTTTTCGCGCACAATTTTATGAATAGATATGCTGTAGTAAGCTCTTTCAACGAGCCAGGTGTCATGTTAATTACATATATTATGTTTTTAAATTAATATGGTAGCTAGCATGTGACTACTAAACTGGTTAAAATGTTTGAATCAATATTCATCTTCAAATGTTTACACTTAGCACAGTCTTAGCTTACACATGAATCAATTTTATGTGCTTTTTCTAACAATTAATATTTGTTGAGTATATAATACCTAGAGAATGCTAGACTTCAAGCTGTTAGAACTTTTCAGACTAAACAATATACAACATAATGAATATCAGTCATCTCTTATGAATGGTTTCCCTTCAGTGGTGAATGCTGAGATCATGACTTGAAGTGTCTTATGGGTTACGTAGCTGGGTAGCTCAGAGGTACTGTTCTAAAACAGAATTTTAAGTTTCTTCCTAGACTTCTTTATCCTAATACACTTTGTTACCATTTATCAAGTTATGAGGTAAACAAGACACTGTAGGAAACAGAAAATATATAATACATTTTTATTCAATGAGAAGAAATAGAAAACTTGGAGAAGATGAATTTGATCAAGATACAGAGCAATTCATATATTGACATATCAAAATGAAACCCCCTTGTATCAATAATTTATGCTAATTTTAAAACATGGGAAAAATAAGAAGCGTAGAGATGTAAAAGAATGTGGCTTCAAATCATGCTGATAAGGCTTTGATTTCTTGTGCCACTGTTTACTGTTCAGATAACTTAAGGAAAATACTTGATTGGCTACTGGTGTTTATATTAATAAAATGTGAGGAGCTGGTTGCTGGTGGCTCATGCTTGTAATCCTTGCTCCTCAGGAGGCTGAGATCTTAGGAATGGGGTTCAAAGCCAGAGTGAGCAGGAAAGTCCGTGAGACTCTTATTTCCAATTAACCACTCTAGAAAACTGGAATTGGTGCTCAGAGTGGTAGAGCGCTAGTCTTGAACAGAAAGAGCTCAGAGACAATGCACAGGCCCTGAGTTCAAGCCCATGACCGAAATAAATGAATGTATGTATGTATGTTTGCATGAGAGGTCCAGGGTTCTCTCAGAAGGATACCAAGTACAAAACCATTTATGTAATTGTTGCATAATAGGAATAAATCCCTGGAGTTTGCAATGCAAACAAGAAGATAATGGTGAACAAATACATATGTATATATGTCTTTTAAAAAGTAATTCAAATTATTTGCCTACAGACTACAAATGACACCACTTGAAAGGATATGGAATAGGAAGTGATTAAATAATCCAAAAATTTAGAGATTGTTAACTTTATTAGTAGAGGAATTTGTGTTAGAGCATCTCCAGTTTTTGTTTATCTGTCTTGTCTTTGTGTAAGTTACTTAAGAGGCAGCAAAAGTAAAAATTGAAATCTTTTGAGTTGTCTTTTCTTTCACTTTTTCTAGTTATCGTTGTTACTTATTTACATTTTATGTTTTTGAAAGAATTACATAAGAAACTTAAAGTTGCTGGAATGAATAAGGCTTAAAATTAAGAACTTAGCCGGATGCTGGTGGCTCATGTTTGTAATCCTAGCTGCTCAGGATGCTGAGGTCTTGGGATTGACGTTTGAAGCTAGTCCAATCAGGAAAGTTCATGAGATTCCTATCTCCAATTAACCACCAGAAAACTGGAAAGTGGCACTGTGGTTCAAAATAGTAGAGTATTATTCTTGCTTGAAAAAGCTGAAGGACACCCAGGCCCTGACAAAAAGAAAAAGAAAAAGAAAGGATTCTTCTTCTACTGCCAACCTTTCCCTAGTATTATACCTGGTTTTCAGCATTATTCAGCACTATCAAGCTTTTGGTTTTCATTTCTAAACAATATGCTTATGATACTATTTCTCAATCTTTTTTCAGTTTTAAATGTCTACCTATTATTATAGACGATACAGCTCCTATAACCTTCTTTATAAATACTTGTCATACTTTTCATGTGGTATTCCAATTGGAATGAATCATAGCATATTAGCTCCAGTATTATTTGAGAGATTAGAGTATCTTAGTGCCTCTGGTGGACCATACCTAAACTTCTGATTACAAAGTTGATACCCATTTCTAGATATTATTATCAAAAATAATAATCTAGGTAATATTTTTGAAAATTCATATATATTTATGTAAGTAGAAACCTTCCTGATTTTTCCCCAGAGAAAGCAGAAACTGGCTAAGCTCCTTGAGTTAGTCCTATTTACATTTTTTAAAATGTAAGAAAGAAAAGATTGTGTATAAATGTACATATATGTGTGTACTGCTTTATGCTCTAATATTTTTTCATTAAAATGAATGGGCTTCAGGTTAGAGTTTTGCATAACATTATTTCTGCTTATGTACAGTTCATAAGGGACTTATAGTTATTTAACTTATTCATAGACATGATAAATTGTTATGTAGAATGTCAAAACCATAAAATTTCTTTCAAGATTCAATGTCCATAGGACTTGAAAAGCATTCATGACATGCTCATTCTACTAAATACTGTTAAAAATTTGTGGCCTCATCGATAGCTAATATGTTGAAGAATCTATAGTCAATTAAAAACATTTAGCATGTCTTTAGAAAATCTTGCTTAGAAATAGTTTTTATAGAAATAATTTTGAAAAGACAGGATTTGTGTGATAACCTGAACAATTAGCAGCTAATACCAAAATATCATGAAGATTTTCAGAATATTCCATAAATATTGCTAACTGAATTGTTTCACTGGATCACGGTGTTAATCATGTAGCTCATTTGGATTCTTGTTTATCCTTATTTTATTGATGACAAGTTTCAGAGAACTTAAAGTTGTATCTAAAGAAAAAAATAACCCAAAACCCAAGGAATTTAAGCATTTACCTCCAAAATGACCAAGAGATACTTTTATTTTATTTTATATTTTTATTAAAATATTAATATATTATGTATATTTTTAAATCCAGGTTTTACCTTTGCGTGGCTTGGTTGCTCAACTGTTACTTGTCCACTTGAGCCATGCCTCCAACTCTGCTTTTTAGCTGATTATTTGGGATAGGGAATCTAGAGGATTTTTCTGCCTCAACTAGCTTTGAGCTACAATCTTCCAGATTTCAGTTTCTTGAGATCAATTTCCTGAGCTAGTGTTACTGGGAGCCACTGGTGCCCTGCTGATGTTAGGCTTTTAGCATTGTGGCTAAATTCTGTTGCATTTCAATAAAGGAATTTTATATAAAACTAGCCTCACTTTCAGAATTTGTTTACCACATAGTTCCTTAAAAATGGTGATATTACATATAATTAGGAAATTCAAGTATTTTTGGTGTAGGTTTTTAGAAAATAAACTCTGTATTTGGTTTTAGTATGATGCTTTCTAACAGAACTCATGATCCTCCTCCCTCTCCCATACAACCATATAGTCTTATATAGTTAGTCACTTTTTTTTTTTTTTTTGCCAGTCTTGGGTCTTGAACCCAGTGCCTGGGTGCTGTCCCTGAGCCTCTCTCTGATCAAGGCTAGTGCTCTACCACTTGAGCCACAGCACCACTTTCAGCTTTTTCTGAGTAGCTTATTGGAGATAAGAGTCTCACAGACTTTTCTGCCTGGGCTGACTTTGAACTGCGATCCTCAGATCTCAGCCTCCTGAATAGTGTCAGTCACTTATTTTTTAATACAGTTAATTCAGAAGGGACCTGGTTGCTTCACATTCTTCATAGGTGTAAGTAAGGATACACAGATAAGTGGTTGTTTCTAGCAATCAGGAAATGAATGACCTATTTCTTATTGAGCCAGACAAGTAAGGTTTTTGTCAAATGATTGTTTTATCAAAAAAAAACCATGCTATCACATATTCATAGGAAAAGTCCTATTACAGTTGTTACATTATGATAAGCAGTCTTTTTTTAAAAACCAGTGGAAAACCCTTTATTCATGTGAAATAATTTGAAAGTTTGATATTAGATCTTGTGCAATGTGAATTGTGTTCCAAATTGTCACTTATGATAGATCAAGGTACATTTAATTGAGCAAATCTTTGTGCTTTATTGACATCTACTTTTCAAAAAGAGATATGCCCACACAGCACATGATATTCTTGGCAGGAATTTTAGTTAGATTTGCCCTCTTTCCCAACAATAGTCTTAGTTTTAATCACCTGTTGAACTTTTGTATCTTTGTTTTTCTATCCAGTGTTTGTTAGAAAGACTATAGTTAGTAGATAGGGTTTTATAAGGAATGTAGGGGGCTGGGAATATGACCTAATGGCAAGAGTGCTTGTCTCATATACATGAAGCCCTGGGTTTGATTCCTCAGCACCACATATATAGAAAAGGCCAGAAGTGGTGCTGTGGCTTAAGTGGCAGAGTGCTAGCCTTGAGAAAAAAGAAGCCAGGGACAGTGCTCAGGTCCTGAGTTCAAGCCCCAGGACTGGCAAAAAAAAAAAAAAAAAGAAGAATGTACTGATGAATGAGTAATCCTCAGATCTCAGCCTCCTGAGTAGCTAGTATTACCAGTGTGAGCCACCAGTACCTGGCTCCTAAACTTTTTTTTCTCGAGGCTAGCTCTCTACCACTTGAGCCACCTCTACTTTGGCTGTTTGCTGGTTAAGTGGAGATGAGAGTCTCATGGACTTCCTTGCCTGGTCTGGCTCTGCAGATCTAGTCTCTTGAGTAGCTACTCTTATAGGTATGAGCCACCAACACTTGGCCCCAGTTGTACTTTAATGCAAAGCTTAGTTGGCATTTCACTTCATTTGTACATCTTTCAGTATGGAACTCTAACATATAAGGAGAAGGACCTTAGGAGAATTAATCACAATAACAAATGTAATATTATTCCATCTCTTTATTTTACCCTTACCAGATTTTTCCTAGCTTGCAGTGTATCATTTAAATTCTCTTCTATAGGGCTGGGAATATGGCCTAGTAGTAGAGTGCTTGCCTTGTATACATGAAGCCCTGAGTTTGATTACTCAATACCACATATATAGAAAAAGCCTGAAGTGGCGCTGTGGCTCACGTGGTAGATAGCCTAGAACACAAAGAAGCCAGAGACAGTGCTCAGGCCCTGAGTTCAAGCCCCAGGATTGCCCCTTCCCCCCAAAAAAAAGTTCTCTTCCATAATTTTGTTTCTAGCTTGGTTAATTAGACCAAGAAAATATGTGTCATATATGTTATGACATGAAAGCCCATAAATGGTTCCTTAAACTAGGTCATTATTATGATGGTAGTTCTCCCTTTGGTGTTTTTTAAATTGTGTCAGTACTGGGGTTTGAACCTTTTGGTTCATGGCTAGCATTCTACCACTTGAGCCACAACTCCACTTCCAGCTTTTTCATGTTTAATTGGAGGTAATAGTTTCATAGATGTTCGTTCTCAGGCTGACTTCAAAATTCAGTCTTCAGAGCTCAATCTCCTAAGTAGCTAGGATTATAGCATGAGCCATTAGCATAGAATAATGTTTTTAAGTGCATAAAATATGTAGGATAACAAAAGAAGTCAATTATATTGAATTACAATTAGAAAGACATACCCATATGATTTTTATTAATTAAATGATAAGATGTAAAAACGACTGTACTTTCTAAGCAACAAACATCAAGGTTATGAAAGGATTAACAATCTCTCATAATCCTTCATAAGATGTGATTTCAATGGCATTTCAAAGAAATGGCATTTCAAAGGTTGAGATATCGGCAATAGTTATGATATAAAAATATATATGATTTCTTTTTTTTTTTTCTGGTGCTGGGGTTTGAACTCTGGGCTTGGGTACTGTGCCTGGGCTCCTTTTGCTCAAGGCTAAAAAAATTAAGGACTAAAAATTAAGAACTTGGAAGTGGTTCTGTGGCTCAAGTGGTAGAGTGCCACACTTGAGCTGAAGAGCTCAGGGACAGTGCCCAGGCCCAGAGTTCAAGCCCCACAATGGACAGAATAAATAAGTAAGTAAGTAAATAAATAATAAAATAAAAATAAAGGACTATATTTTTCCATTCAAGTTATGATTCTCTGCTTTAGGAGAGTATTGATCGGGCTGGGGATATGGCCTAGTGGCAAGAGTGCCTGCCTCATATACATGAGGCCCTGGGTTCGATTCCCCAGCACCACATATACAGAAAACGGCCAGAAGTGGCGCTGTGGCTCAAGTGGCAGAGTGCTAGCCTTGAGCAAAAAAGAAGCCAGGGACAGTGCTCAGGCCCTGAGTCCAAGCCCCAAGGCTGGCCAAAAACAAAACAAAACAAAAAAAAGAGAGTATTGATCATTATTTATTTTAGTGTTCGTAGATGTTTTATGCTGCTGCTATATATTTTGCTATTTTGCCACTCTGAATTAGTCCTAGTTGATTTTTTTTTTTTTTTTTTGGCCAGTCCTGGGGCTTGGACTCAGAGCCTGGGCACTGTCCCTGGCTTCTTTTTTGCTCAAGGCTAGCACTCTGCCACTTGAGCCACAGCGCCACTTCTGGCCATTTTCTGTATATGTGGTGCTGGGGAATCAAACCCAGGGCCTCATGTATATGAGGCAGGCACTCTTGCCACTAGGCCATATCCCCAGCCCCCTAGTTGATTTTAACTATAAAAGTTTTTTAGTTGAGACCCTTATTTTCTAGCATTTTAACCAACCAGGAATTTTGTTATTTTAATACAAGCTTATATCTGATGTCAATCGAAGGCTTCCAAGGGAAAGAGTAAAGTTCCAGAAACAGGAGCAGACTTTTTTGTTGGTGGTGGTGGTGGTCATGGGGCTTGAACTCAGGACCTGGATACCATCCCTATCCCTTTGCTCAAGACTAGCACTGTGCCACTTTTGGCCACAGTTCAACTTCCCCTAGTGGTTAATTGGGGATAAGAGTCTCATGGAAGGGCTGGGAATATGGCCTAGTGGTAAAGTGCTCACATTGTATACATAAAGCCCTGGGTTCGATTCCTTAGCACCACATATATAGAAAAAGCCAGAAGTCGTGCTGTGTCTCAAGTGGTAGAGTGCTAGCCTTGAGCAGAAAGAAGCCAGGGACAGTGCTCAGGCCCTGAGTCCCAATTCCCAGGAGTGGCAAAAAATGATACAAATAGTCTCATGGATTTTCCTGCTTGAGCTAACCTTCGTACTGTGATCCTCAGATCTCAGCCTCCTAAGTACCTAGGATTAGCACCCAGCTTAGGTGTAGACTTTTAAAAGAGTACTTTCATTCATCTATCATGAAAATTAAAGTATTTTAGTTATGAAACATTCATTTTTACAGATTATTTACTTAAGGAAATACAAAGAGTAATGCCCAAGATCCAGTTTTTAGAAGTTACATACGTGTATTTAAAACATTAAAGTCAATAGACCATTGATAGAGTCTTACTTGATAATTACAAACCTCATGAAGTAGATTTGGCAGGTTATTGTCCATTATTAGTAGTATACTTGTATTTTGAATGTATAAACTTAGTTTTGGTTTCTTATTTGTAACTTGCAATAGTTTATTGATCTTTCAAATAAACCTAATTTGGAAAGCCAACTTTTATATTTTAGCTGGAATCCATTATTATATTTTATATTCTTTGAAATGCCATTGAAACCACACCTTATGAAGGATTTTTATGAGAGATTGTTAATCCTTTCATAACTTTGAACTGCATGTTTCACACCAGTTGGGTAATGTTGCCCTCGTTGATTTGCACTGAAAATACTTTGGACTTTGCTAAAAGAGCCACTTGTTTGATAACTTTCTTTTCAGTTTTAAAAACTCAGTGGTAAATAATCACTGAATGGCACATACATAAATACAGTGCTTGTGCTTGTTAATGATGAGGAAAAACACAAGGAAATATAAATGCTGTATAATAGGAAGTAGAATATATAATAACAAATTTGGAATAATTTTCATAAAGTATGCACTCAATAAATGTTGGTTTATAAATACATACTTGATTGATGAATGAGTAAATTAGTTTCTTTTAGTTAAATTATTAGAAAAGATATATAAGCATGAAAACATGCTGATTGTAGGACAAGAGAGTGCATAGTTATTCTTTAATAAGTGATCCTAAAATGAGAAGGAAATGTTGAATACTTGCTGTGAGGAATATTTGTGTTGTTTAGAATAAACTTCATACAGAAACATTTAATTAACTTATTAAAACAATTCACTTGGCCACTTTAAATGCTTTGGAGTTTTTGTAACTTTTCAGAATTGTTATTATGCTATGCCAGTTCACTTTTCTGTCTTTACTAAGTGATTTGAAGGTGACAGACAAGTCTTACACCATTTCAGAAGAAAGAACCCCTGTTTCCTAAGGCATGAAGTAAAACTACCTTCACTCTGAAGTACAAATAGGACATAGCCGGTGAGAAAATTCAGAAGCATTGTAGACAATTGGTATCAATTAGAAACGTACAGAGGAGATGTTTAAAAATTGATCATTCTGCCTATAGTGGAATGTTGGGGGAAAATGGCTAATGGGTTATTTAGGATAAGATCATAAAGATCCCTGTATACCTGAAAGGGGTTTAGAGTTTGTCCTCTAGGCCTATGCTGTTATAATTGTGTCGACATTTTGCTGAGGATAATGCTATATGTCATATGCAAGGACACTGACTAAACATTATTCATTTTTCATCACTTTTTAGAAATTTTTTTGGAAAATAACTTTTTATATGAAGATAGCTTTATGGAGAATGAGGTAATTCACATACACATGGAAGGAAAATAGAGCCCTAGAGGGTAAATAGAATGTCTGAGGGTCACAGAAGAGAAAAGATCAGTAAAGATTGTATTGGCTCACAAATACTAAATTTGATGAAGAAATAGTATTATGAAAATATAATAGGCTAATGGAGAGACAGTCTCTGGAGTCACTAGTGGTATTATGGAAGTGAAATCAAAGATTCCTAAAGGGAAATGTTATTAATAAGTACTAGAGAGATAAAAGTCCAAATATATGGAGAAAATCCCATTAGGTCAGACAAATAAGAATTACCAGTGAAACTCAAATACTTCAAGTAAAATAATGAGGACAAACAATGTTATTCTGTGAACCTTTAAGAAAGTTTGTGTCAGGAGCCTGTGGCTCATGCCTATAATCCTAGCTACTCAAGAGTCTGAGACCTGAGGATCCTAGTTCATTGCTAGCCTGGGCAGGAAAGTCTGTCAGAAGTGGCGCTATGGCTCAAAGTGGTAGCTCATAAACCTTGAGTGAAAGAGCTCAGGGATAAGCACCCAGGCTCTGAGTTCAAGCCCTGCAACTGAACCACCCCCCCCCCCAAAAAAAGGATTAAAGTTTGTATCAAAATTAACTCCCAACCTAAGCTTTACCTTTATGTGAAGAAAAACTAATTCATTACTCCAAAAAAGAACAAAATGAATCATACCCTATGAAAATTGAGAAAATACAAAATGAAGGGCTTTGGGTATAGCTCAAATGATAGAACCTATCCTAACAGACCAGAGACCCTGATTTTAAACTAGAGAGTGAGGGGGTACAAATGATCAAGTGTTTGTTTTTTGTTTTGTTTTGTTTTTTTTAAGGGGCATGAAAAGCCATCTTGGCATTTGGCTATAAAAAGTTAACATAAAATTGTACAGATCAGGCTGTGGTTCTAAAAATTATAGCCTGTATACTTACTTGCTTGTCTGTTGGCTTTTTCCTTGAGGAAAATATTTATGTAGGAACCTCATAGATCAAATCCCAGTACTGCCAAAAAAACAAAACAAAACAACCAAAGACCCAAATCAATAATGTGTTCTGGTTTTCTTTCCTCTCCTTTCCTTTTTCCTTTCTTTTTCCTCCCCTCCTTTTCCCTCCCCTTCCCTCCCCTCCCCTCCCCTCCCCTCCCCTTTTGTGTGCGTGTGCGTGTGCGTGTGCGTGTGTGTGTGTGTGTGTGTGTGTGTGTGAGTGCTAGGACTTGAACTCAGATTTCCCACTCAGTGGTTGCACTATATCACTTGAGCCACACCTCTGCTTCCAGCTTTTTGTTGAGTAATTGGAGATAACAGTCTCAGGGATTTGTCTGCCTAGGCTAGCTTCACTTCCCAGATCTCAGCCTTCTGAGTAGCGAGGATTATAGACATAAATTGCCAGCAGCAAAAGTATTAGCCTCACAACATGTCCTGGGAAAAGAAATTACTATTAATTAATTTAAATTACTTTAAGTTAAGGCTGCAAAGGCCTTCCTTCTTATTGTGACCAATTGCTTAAATTTATTCATTTTCACAGTATTAAGTATATAGTTGTGGGGCTTAAATTCAGGGCCTGGGCACTGTCCTTGAACTTTTCTGCTCAAGGCTAGCACTCTACCACTTTGAGTCACAGCTCCACTTTTAGTATTCATGGTGGTTAATTAGAGATAAGAGTCTCAAGGACTTCTCTGCCTGGGCTGAGTTTGAACCTCAATCCTCAGATCTCAGCCTCTTGAGTAGCTAGGATTAGACATGAACTGTGAGCGTCGAGCTATTTTACGTACTTTAAAATGCATATGATATTAAAACCAGTACAACTTTTCACTCATCACCTACTGTATTTGTAAAAGACATTGAGCCTATTTTAATGTACTATTACTTTTTGCTTCATTTTGGGTATATAAAAATCAAACATTTATTTCAAATTATATTATAAATGAAGCATTAGTTTAAAATTCACATTAGAGATTTTTGTATATAGTCTGAACTGATTGAACTTTAGTTTTGGAATTAAGAATGATATAGGAACTTCAGTTATCGTGTTCAATATATACTACATTAGAAAAATGAGCTATGTAACTTCTGGGTAGGGATGGGAGGAAGAATATGGGGGAATTGAAGGAAGGGATGAAAATGCCCAAGAATCATTATACTTATGGAATTATTACACCTTTGTACAATGCCTTAAAATAACAATAAAAGGTTTTTTAATGTCAATATTTATTCAGACTTGGAATTTTTTTTTCCCCCAGTCTTGAGGCTTGAATCAGGGCCTGAGCATTGTCCCTTCTTTTTGCTCAAGGCTAGCACTTGAGCCACAGCACTACTTCCAGCCTTTTCTGTTTATGTGGTACTAAGGAATCAAACCCAGGGCATAATGCATGCTAGGCAAGCACTCTACCACTAAGACACATTCCCAGCCCTGATAGTGACTTTAAAATTAATTTAAAAAATTATTTCTCAAGTCTTCAGTTAAGGATTTAATACCAGATTATGAAGCCATAGTAATTTGGTATGAGTTTAGTGTTTAATTTAATGGCTTTTAAATTTGCCTCTGTTCATTCAAAGCTTTCTAATAAATCTGTTGGTTGGATCAACATTTTGGTTGATTTGATAGAGTATAAACTTCCATTTTGAGTACTCCAACATATTCCTCTTTTCTTCTCTGGCTTCGATTTTGCTCTTGGTTTGTTATATTTGCCATTTAAGTGATTTTCTTCACATACATCATGCCACCACCAGCCTCCTAAGGACACATAATACAGTATAATGGATATAGTTGTTATATTTGTCCACAAATATATCTTCATTTTGTATAGTCATTGTAGTGTTGTAGGTACATATGTATCACTTCTCATAAGTATAATTCTTATGTTTATCACCAAAAGTCCAATATCTGAGGAAGATCATAGGTAAAATGCCTAGTTTAACAGGAATTTTTACTGTGTAAATGATGGTTAAGAAATTCTTTTCCTCTGGAGAAAATACTTAAGATTATGATTTTGAAGTGTTGACATGGGTAATAACTAAAACCCAGGGAGGTGATTAGAAGATAAGAAAGTGTTAATACTAGACAAAGATACCTGAATAACTTTCTGGACAGTTGAGATATCCTTTTGCTTTGTGATCCCATGTAGAAAACATCAAATCTTTGTGTTCTGGTAATGCCTTGGGGACATTGCTGGCAATCTCAACTAGATGCAACTTGTAGTTGGTTTCATGATTTCCCAAGTGAAAAGAATATTCCACATAATACATGTTGTTCTTCCAGTCTTCTAGCTCAATTCGTAAAATATAATTAGATTGTTTCACTATGGAATATATCTTCTCAAGGCCCAACCAAAACTCTCCTGAAAAGAAAAGTTTTAAAAGTTTGTATCTTGTTAAATACAGATTGGACTCTGCTTTAATATTTTGAATTGGTATGAGTAAATGAGTTGTTTTGATCTTGAGTCCATGCTTATTTTAGTACTTTAAAAATAATTCTAGCTGGCACCAGTGGCTCATGCTTGTAATCCTAGCTACTCAGGATCCTGAGATATGAGGATCATGGTTCAAAGCCAGCCCAGGCAGGAAAGTCCATGAGACTCTTATCTCCAATTAACCACCAGAAAACTGGAAGTGGTGCTGTGGCTCAAAGTGGTAGAGTGCCAACCTTGAGTTGAAGAGCTCAGGGACAGTGCCCAGGCCCAGAGTTCAAACCCCACAACAGACCCCCCCCCAAAAAAAAATTGATTGAAAATAGCTTTTGTACACAAGCAATGAAACAAAGAGTAGATTTGCCTTGAGTCTGAAATGTATGAGTTGTTTCACAGAGGATACCTTACACTGTTACAGATATTTTTAGATTTGGTCATTTATAGAATAATTTTCAATTATAAGCTCTTATGAGTATACCAGTTTTATTATCACCTATTTAATACTTAACTCAGCTTGTTAAGTATTCTTAGACTTGGGTAATGGTCATAATTTGATAAATATCCTTCCTTCCTTCTTTCCTTCCTTCCTTCCTTCCTTCCTTCCTTCCTTCCTTCCTTCCTTCCTTCCTTCCTTCCTTCCTTCCTTCCTTCCTTCCTTCCTTCCCTCCTTCCCTCCCTCCTTCCTTCCTTCCTTCCTTCCTTAAATAATTATTTTACTTTATTGTTATTATGAAGGTGATACAGAGGGATTACAATTACATGAGTCAGGTAATGAGTACATTTCCTTTCGTACAGTGTCTTCTGTTCCCTCATGATATGCTTCTTCATAGAAAAAAAGGCAATATGTTTTGTAAAATTTAGATTTGAATGTTGGCCTTCTGGTAGTTTTTCTATAATTTTGTTTGTTTTTTGCCAGTCCTGGGGCTTGGACTCAGGGTCTGAGCACTGTCCCTGGCTTCTTTTTGCTCAAGGCTAGCACTCTGCCACTTGAGCCACAGCGCCACTTCTGGCCTTTTCTATATATGTGGTGCTGAGGAATCAAACCCAGTGCTTCATATTCCCAGCCCTTTTCTATAATTTTGAAAATTATATTTATTTGAAATTAAAAACAAAACATGTATTAATAGATCATCCTTATTAAAGTTTTTAATGGCAAAAAGTCAGTATTTTATTGCTGTTGAGTTAGTAGGAACCTCAGTTAAGGATAAGTACACATGACTTACTTTCTCATTAGAAATAAATGAGCATTCTTTGACTGGCAGTCTTTTATTTGAGAGTTACACTCTCAAAAGAAGAGTTGGAAATGTAAGATATTGCTGAATATACCTTCTACTTAGAAATACAACTAATACTTTGAATATGAAATATTTTTAGTCAAATAGCACTGGGAGTTAAAAAGTTTGTAAAATAAGCCAGAAATAGTGGCTCAAGCCTATAGTTCTAGCTATTTAAAAGATGGATATCAATGCTGGGTGCTGGTGGTTCACACTTGAATTCCTACTCAGAAGGATGAGATCTGAGGATCTCAATTTGAAGCATCCTGAAAAGGAAAGAAGGGCAAGTCCCTTATCTCCAATAAACGATCAAGAACAAGTCCAAAGTGGAGCTCTATAGTGTGCTTGCCCAAAAATAATTCAGGGACAATGCTCAGGGGCTGAGTTCAAGCCCCAGGACCAGCACAGGGCTGGTACAATGACACAAGCCTGTCATCCTCCTCAACTGGAGGAAACACAAATGGAAGGGTTGCAGTTCAGGCTGCCCAGGACATAAAGCAAAGACCTAATAAAGAAAATAAGCAATGCAAGAAGGAGCTGATGCAGTAGCTTAAATGGTACCATGACTGCTTATCAAGCTTAAGGCCTTGAATTCGATACCCAGTACTGTCCCCGCCCCCCCAAATAGTGAGGTAATAATAGATCTTTATACTTTATTAAGTCAGTACTAGTACTTTATATGTAGATTTCTATAATATGCTTTTTGGATTGTGAGCATTTATTTTATATTATTTTGTTTATTTTGTATTTGTTTCTTGATTAAAATAGGATAATTGGCATTGAATTAATTAAATCTTGTTAAATCTATATTTTGTAGCATACATTCACAGTATTTAAGTAATTGGAATTTTAAAATTCATACAACTTCTTGGTACTTTCTAACTTTTGTTTCATTTATTACTTACTTTCTTCTGTGTTGCTAGGGCTTAATTCTAGGGCCATAATAGACAAGCACTGCCATAAATACCTCTAACCCTTTCTAACTTTAGTTAATTGGTACGTAAAATGTTAAGAAGAGAATTTAACAACTAGTGCCAGAAATGGTTATCTTTGCAGCTTATTAGTGTATGTGTTCCCATTTATGAAAGGATACGATATAAAATTTTTCTTTAGTAACTGTAATTGAGATAAGTATATGACATACTTGTAGCAAATATAGATGTAATTATTAACATACATAATTATTTGGTAATGTATTTTGTGAAAGGAGGTCTTGTTTATTGCTACATTCTGTTTTGTTTTTAGTTTGCTAGTCCTGGGGCTTAAGCTCAGGGCCTGAGCACTGTCCCTGGCTTCTTTTTGCTCAAGGCTAGCACTCTGCCACTTGAGCCACAGCGCCATTTCTGGCTTTTTCTGTTTATGTGGTGCTAAGGAATCAAACCCAGGACTTCATGTATGCTAGGCAAGCACTCTACCACTAGGCCACATTCCTAGCCACTGCATTATTTTTTCTTTATTTTCTTCCAGCCCTGGGCTTGAACTCAGGGCCTACGCACTGTCCCTGAGCTTATTTTATTCAAGGCTAGCACTCTATCATTTGAGCCACAGTGCCACTTTTGGCCTTTTCTGTTTATGTGGTACTGAGGAATTGAACCCAGGACTTCATGCATGCTAAGCAAGCCACTCTACCACAAAGCCACATTCCCAGCCTGCTATATTCTTAGTCTAAATACTTTTCAGTGAACAACTAGATGAATGATTGAATGAAAGCACCTTACCATCAAGCCTACCAAAACCATATTTATAGTTCTCCCACGTTTCATTGAAGTTTAGTGATCCATCTATTCGGTGTTGAATCATAGTCCATGGATTACCTGGATACAATGATGAAAGTATATAATTTTAGGAGATTGATATTGATAAATGGAAAAAGTGTAAGCCTTTCAAAATTCTTTAAATTAACATAAGTTAAATTGATGGTATTTCATTGTGATATTTACATCCATGCATATAATGTACTTGGATCAAAATTACAAACTATATTACTTTTTAAAAATCTTTCTTAATAAGGTTATGTATCCATGTGATACTATATTTTAAGTGTCTTGTAATATGTTATTATTTATTGCGATCCCAAACATGTGAAGGGCAACTAAAATTTTCTTGGTAAACAAATTGACAGTAATCAGTACTATTTATTCTACAAAGGAAATGGTGACCGTTGAATAAATAAGACAAATGCAAGCTCTAGATCTATATGAATGTTCATGTTATATATATTTCCTGTTGTAACATGAATTAATAACAAGACTAGTCTTGTAGTAGCTAGTGAATAACTCAAACTACTTTGTTCTCCTTAAGCTGGTTTTACCTGAATTAATAACACAGTAGACATTAAAATCATGAGAGTTTCTGGGTTTAATGGTATATATGCCACTTGTATGTTCACCTGTGTTGTAAATGGTGGAGCAATCAGCAGGAACGCCTAGAATCAACAAAATGTTAATATATAAGACAGTAATAAAAATACCTTTGAACCCGAGTTTTTTTAACCTCATACTCCATGAAATTCTAATGAATTTTTTCAGTAATATTTATGCTAAACCATTTTTATTAGATGACATTATACAATGAATATAAAAAATTTTCCAAACTTTTTTTTTTTTTTTTAAGGAAAGTGACAAGATTTTTTTTTCCCCCAGTCCTGGGCCTTGAACTCAGGGTCTGAGCACTGTCCCTGGCTTCTTTTTGCTCAAGGCTAGCACTCAACCACTTGAACCACAGTGTCACTTCTGGCCGTTTTTTTTCTATATGTATGTGGTGCTGAGGAATTGAACCCAGGGCTTCATGTATTTGAGGCAAGCACTCTTGCCATATTCCCAGCCCCAAGATGAGAATTTTAACCACATAATTTTGACTAGAACTACTAAGACTATTAAGTAGCAGAAAATGCACTTTAAACTTTAAGGTTAGTCAACACATATTTGTGGAGAGACAGCATACATAGAGAAGACTTAAGGCGTAGGGCTTTTCCTGTGTGAATTATATTAAAAAATGTTTTGAGAATATATCATGCTTGCTTAAATTTGGCTGGTAATAGAGATTTTTGTCTCCTGTAACTTTATTTCTGAAAATTTTCAAACAAGCAGGAAATTGGAATGAATTATTGAAGAGAATACCAGAACCTTTCTATCTACATTCCACAGTTGATAATGTTGTGCTATATTTGCTTTATACATATACCACACAAACGTATTTTGTTTGTGATTTTTGAAAGTAATTTTCAAACACCATCACCTTTCACCTTTCAGATGTTTCACATACCTCTTGTGAATATGAGATTTTTCTTTTCCATAATTGTAATAAATTTTCAAATCTAAGAAAATTAGTAATTCTGTATTTGCTATCAAGTCCATGCTCATATTTCTTTGGTTGTCTTAAGAATGCCTTACAGGGCTTTAAGAAAGTAGGAACCAATTAAAGTCGACATATTTGGGGATATGTATTTGTATTTTTTTCTTCTTCTTAATTTTCTTTTAGTTTAAATCATGCCCGGAGAATAGGGAATATGGCGATAATGGCTTAAAAATTAACCCCCCTAAATTATCTTACCATCTTGTTCTATATTTTTTGTTTCATTCAGCTGAAGAGAGGGAGTAGTTCTTGGTGCTCTTGATTTGGATGAAAGAGAATTTTCTATGGGTTCTTGTGTACCAGTCCTTCTGAGCTGATAAGAGAATATGCATCTATTTTTAAGAAATAGTACTAAATATGTAATTGGGGAAATCTGAATAAGAATATCCAAGGTGCAATGTATGTGCATCTTGTCTTTCAGTTCAGAATGTTACTCTGATGTTAAGAGGAATAGACAATGCAGATTGTTTAGATTATCTTTTCTTGAAAATATATAATCAATAATATTTTAACTTTTAAAATTATCTTTAAGTAGTTGTTCAAAGGAAGTTACCACTTAACAAAGCAGTTTATGAATACAATACATCTTGAGCAAAGAACATTATTTAAAAAGTTAAAAATAAAGATTGGGGGTAAGGCAGACAAAATGAAACAGACATTCGCTAGAAATGCAAAACTCCAAAATCAGTAAGGCCCAAAGCTTTGCCTGAGATATTTTTATGTATTCATTGTCTAATGGTATGAATCCTAGAAAGTCTTTATATCCTTCTGATATTATCATTATTAGTCCAACAATAATGTTGAGAGTGCCTATTATGTGCCACACAAAGTTCTATTCTGGGACTACAGCAACAAAAATGATGGAGGAAAAAAATCTCCATTCCTTCTAGCTTAGGGGTGGAGTAGAGAAGATAAATGTTAACACGAAAGAGTGAAGAGGTAGAAATGTGAGTTGGGACTAGAGTAGTAACTTGATTAAATGGCCTGGGAAGCCTTCTCCGAGAGTTTTGCATTTAATAAAAGCCAAAGGAAACAAAAGCCTGGGCTGTGCTGACATGGGCTGTGCTGACACCAGCAAGAACTTTCCAGATGGAAGGAACAACAGGGCAAAGGCCCTGAGGGGGCAGTGTGTTTGATATGTTTGAGCAACAGTGACCAGGTCAATGTGAGTAGATTTCTTCATGAGATAATGAAGAACCAAGTCATCTATTAGATTGAGGTGGGTGGCCATTGTTGGGATTTAGAGAAAGCAAAGACATGATCTGATTTGGTACTTAATTGGATCATTGAAAGCTATGAGTTCTTTTTTCCCCCCTCACAATTCTTAATTTAGGTTCTGTACATAGCTTTGTAGGACATGTGAGATGAAGACAGAGTTAACTTACTTAGTGTCCTACAGAAAGTTTAGAGATACAATTCAAACATAAGTAGTTTATTAGCTATAGAGCCCACGACATTAATGGGCATGCTGCTCTAATTATTTTATTCATGAAAGTTTAAATTTCAAAATAATTTTTAGTCTCCAATGTTTTTTTCATAAGCCACTGGAAAAGATTGTTCATACCATTAACATTATTGACTTACCTGATTTTCTATTTCCTTTATTTGACTGTGCTGTTGATTTAGTTGTTTATACTGCTCTTCCACCGTCTGCAATAGATCTTTGATGCTGTTGTCCTGCTGTTCTACAAAAGTCTGGACATGAATTGTTTGATTAGAAATCTCTTCTTTTTTGTTGGATTTTTATTTATTTATAACTGTCAATCTAATTTTTAAAGCTAGCAGTGGATTAAAAAATGATCATTTTCCCTTGTATGTTCTTTCAAATAATACATACTTTTCTTCTTACATTTTAAAAGGATGTCATTTCTAAAATTAATTAGTTTGGAAAAATTTAAATAAAAACTAATTGGAAAAAATGATACCGTTTATTGCCTTGTATATATACATTTAAAATATTTCTGTAGAATAAAAGCATGTTTTGCACTCCATTTATTTATTAATTTTTATTAATTAATTTATTGCCAAAGTGATTTAACATGGAAGAATCCTTAAAAATTTAAACTCTTTAAACTTTTTACTTATCTCCAGTAAGTAGGAATAGTATAATTTATGTTACTAATTTTATTACTCCACACACAGTTTTCACATAAATTTTTATACTAAGAAAATAACAGTTAACTTGAAATTATAAGAAGATTTTATTTCTTAGAGGTTACTTTTCTTCAGAAAGATGCAGTACTTCAGTAATATAACAGTATTTCAAATACTCTTTCAGAAATACATTTCTAAAAGTTCACATTGAAAACAATGATCAGCCCTCTGGTTTTTACTTACTTTAAGTGAAATTACTTCTGGGTGTTCCTGAATTTCAGGTTGATTTTGAATTAAATTAGTTAATTGCTCCTCCAAATATCTCACTTTTTGTTGAAGTAGAATTTTTTCTTCCAGGAGACCTTCAAGTTTTGAGTTGAGTTCAAGTGACATATTCTTTACCTCTTCATTTTTGACTTGTAGTTTGGATGTAGTTTTTCTCAGCTCTTTTTCTTCTTTCTTGATTTCATTGGTTTGCAGTGTTAGATCATAAAAAGACTGATCAAATATGTTAAGCTTTTGAAATATGTCATTAATTTGGCCCTTAGTCTTATGAACAAAATCTTTAAGACCATGTCCCAATTGAAGCAGGCCATTGGCTAAAATTTTTACATCATCTAACATAGCAAATCTTGATTTTGGTTCTGAAGGCACAGAATCAAACGAAGAATTGTCTTGATGTATTGTGGAAGCAGTAACTAGAGGAACAAGCAAAACAAAAAGCTTAATTATATACATTTTCATTTGAATTATTAAATTTCAAGTAATTTGGAGCTGTTATTCTCCTATAGAGAGACCTACACTTCTTTATATATATTTATGTATGCCACTATTTGCTACATAAAAGGTGAGGTTGACAAGTAAATATAGTTAATCATTAAATTATGTTAACTTGCACTTATGTAACCTTCCTCCACATTGAGTTAGATCAATGCTACTTGAAATCAAGGAAATGAGCAACTAACATCAACTGTTTTATTGTATTATAAACCATACTTTCAATCTTGAGATCCAGGGGCTGGGAATATGGCCTAGTGGCAAGAGTGCTTGCCTCGTATACATGAAGCCCTGGGTTTGATTCCCCAGCACCACATATGTAGAAAATGACCAGAAGTGGCGTTGTGGCTCAAGTGGCAGAGTGCTAGCCTTGAGCAAAAAAAGAAGCCAGGGACAGTGCCCAGCTCCTGAGTCCAAGGCCCAGGACTGGCAGAAAAAAAAAAAAAAAGCAAATCAATGTTGAGATCCACTTGTTTTTAAAAGCTTACTAGTTTATGGTCTTTAAAGAAATATATAAATCAAAACTAAACTTTTATTGGGCAAGTACATTCCTTAATGAGTTAAGTATGCATTTCCCAAATCATATCTTAGTTCTTTTAGAAAGTTACCCATCCCAAATTTTTCTGCTTTTTCTCTGAAACCTTTCTTCATTTCATAGGTAGTGCTGTGGCTCTCAGTGGTATTAAAGGTATTTTTGCAGTAGTCTATTTAAGCTCATGTAGAATTATTTGTGTAATTATTTGTTAGTATGTCATTTAGTTGTCACTATCCTTGTGTATTACCACAAAATCCCAAACATGTCAATAAAAATATTTTTCAGCCAGGTGCTGGTGGCTCATACCTGTTGTCCTAGCTACTCAAAAGAGGCTGAGATCTGAAGATCAAAGTTCAGAGCCAGCCCAGGCAGGAAAGTCTGTGAGACTCTTATTATGTCTACTGTGAACTACTAAAAAAAAGTTGAAAGTAACACTGGTTCAAGTGGTAGAGTGCTAGTTTTGAACAAAAGAAGCTCAGGGACAGAGACCAGTCCTGAGTTCAAGCCCCAGGAAACACACACACACACACACACACACACACACACACACACACACACACACACACACACACACACTCCTTTTCTTCTTTTATCCATTATAGATATGTGTCCTCTCTTTTCTAAGAATACCAATAGGCATGTAGCATTCTACGATCAAGTTAGAGATAAATCTTTTTTTTTTTTAACAGTACTGAGATTTGAACTCTGTGCTTTGTGGTTGCTAGGCAGGCAGTCACTTTACTGCTTGAGTCATACCTTCAGTTAATTTTTACTCTGGTTTGTGTGTGCATGTGTGTGTGTGTGTGTTTGTATGTATGCACATACATTTTTTATTGAATTTGTTAATACTACAGAGTTCGTGCACTTCCAAATCATGCCTGAGAACCCCAAGAAAGAAATGGTACAATAAACAGCCTCAACCACCATCATATAATAAATTCAGTCTTGGCTCATGCATTTTGATAATTTCAGTCTTTTAAAAAATTATAACAAGAGTTAGAATTTAAATCAGCCTGAAGTCTTCAGGCTTCCAGTCCAGTATGCCATAAAACCAGCCTCTTCATGTTTGTTTCAGTTCATTTTTCAATGACATAATCTCCAGCATAATTTTCTAAGAAAGATGCATACTTTTCAAGGAAAGTATGTATGTGGCTCAAGGTTCAAAAGAGCACTTCAATTTAATCAATAATAATAATATTATTATTATTATATTTGCCAGTCCTGGGACTTGGACTCAGGGCCTGAGCACTTCTTTTTGCCTAAGGCTAGCACTCTACCTCTTGAGCCACAGTGTCACTTCTGGCTTTTGCTGTTTATGTGGTGCTTAGGAATCAAACCCAGGGCTTCATGCATGCTAGGCAAGCTCTCTAGCACTACGCCACATTTCCAGCCCAAGAATCTTTAGTTTTATACAGTCATTCATACACACCTCCCACATAAGCCATCATTTGTTCCCCTTCTCCCCCTCTCCCTGCTCATATCATACTTACAACTTAAAACAATGCTCTTATAGTAAGTTTTACCACACTAGGAAAATTTTATTCACTCATTTTGCTTTACTTTTGCCAGTATTAAGTCTGCTTCTCTGCATCTGGCAAGGGGATTTATTACAAAGAAACCCAGACTCTGTATCAAGTCATGTACCACTATAGAATATTACTTCAGAAACAAAGATATGGTTCCTAGTAATTACCCAGCCATACTATTAGATGGAAAGAGACTTCAGTGATCCAGGAGATGCTCTAGTTATTTTTGAGATAAGGTCTATTTTTTGCCTCAGTGGCTTGGGCCATGATCCTTCTGTTTATGCTTTCCACCCTGATATGACCTCTGTATTCATCTCAAATCATGAGATGAGATGAGGTCTCATGAACTTTCCCAGAATGGCCTCAAACCAGCCCCCAATCTTAGCCTTACATGTAGCTGGTCTGGCAGATGAGAACCATAATGCCTAGTTACTGGTTGGGATGAACGCTCACCAACTTTTTGCCTAGACCATATCCTCAAATCTCAATCCTTCCAATATCTGTTTCCTAAATAGCTAGGGAAATAGACATGAGTCCACTGGTACCCAGCTAAAGTTAAATTTTAATACTTTCAGTGTCAGAAAATCATCTGTCCATTATAAGTTTGACGTTTGTGAGCTTGCTAATAATTTTGTTAATATTAATTGAAATAAAAATTTACTAATAAAACCCACACTTATTGTCCCAAATTAGTGTTAAAAGGAAAATCATTAAGTGCTTCAGTTATGTTATTCATCATAGAGTACTCATATTAAGAATGTTTTAGTTAAATGAATTAATATGGTAAAACTGCTAAGAGTCTGGGTGCTAGAGTGGTCTAGGTCTGAAAGTGATCTCTAGCTGTTTAGCCTTGGACTAATTTTTTTTTTTTTTGGTGGGAGGATTGGGTGGGAGCTGGTTGTGGAGCTTGAACTCAGGGCTTGTGTATTGTCCCTGAGCTCTTTTGTTCAATGCTAGTGCTCTACCACTTTGAGCCACTTCCAGTTTTCTGATGGTTAATTGGAGATAAGAGTCTCACGGACTTTCCTGTCCAGGCTGTCTTTGAACTGTGATCCTTAGATCTTAGCCTGCTGAGTAGCTAGAATTACAGGAGTGAGCCACCAGTGCTTAGCTACTGGATTAATTGTTAAATCCCATATCTTACCTTCCTTGTCTGTAAAACTAGAGTAGTCATAGTTTATAATTCATTGGGCTATGAGAATTTTTTTTTAAAAGAAAGAAACAGTATCTGGACAATATGAAGAGCTCAAAATGTTTTTATATCACATAAGCTGATTTTTGACCACGGAGGCTTGAACTTTTTTGCTCAAAGTTGGCATTCTACCACTTGATTAGCCATACCTCCCCTTGCAGCTTTTTCTGGTTGATTGGAGATGAGAATTTTGAGGATTTTTCTTTTTGGACTGGCTTTGAACTTCTATTCTCAGATAGTCTCCCGAGTAGTGAGGATTATAGACATGAGTTTGGTAACTAGCAAGTCCTCCCCTCCCCCTTAAAGGGAAAAGTTGAAATTTTGATCAGTGATTCCTGGAGGGCATATTTTGAAACGTTAACTAAGCTGCCAATAGAAAACTAATAGTTTTCTCAATATTTCTTTCTTTTTTTTTTCTTTTGCCAGTTCTGGGCTTGGACTCCGGGCCTGAGACTGTCCCTGGCTTCTTTTTGCTCAAGGCTAGCACTCTGCCACTTGAGCCACAGCGCCTCTTCTGGCCGTTTTCTATATATGTGGTGCTGGAGAATCGAACCCAGGGCTTCATGTATACGAGGCAAGCATTCTTGCCACTAGGCCATATTCCCAGCCCCTCAGTATTTCTTCTATCTGTTAGTTAAGAGAGAATTGAGATGAGCCAGTTGCTTCCTTTATTACACTATAAGCTGTGTATTGGACAGATCCATATCAGGGAATTGATATTCCTTATAGCTTTTTACTACAGTACTTTCTATATTAGTGAAATAGTACTTATGGAATGGTTAAGAACATAATAAATACAACATAACATAATGGGAGTTTTCCAAGTGTGAAACTTACACATAGTAGAGGCTAACCCCCTTATATATAGCAGGTTCTTAGGGAAGGGAATTTGAAAAGTAGCTCTTTGTTGCTTGGAATTAGCAGGGCACCACTAATACCAGACAGAGACTCTATGAATGCATGTCCTTCTCCTTCCACATACTAACAGGTTTTGTACAATTTATATAGTCTCTCACCTGTAACACTGATAGATGAGAAATAACGATCATATATTCTTGGTTTGTGTAAGCGACCAGAGAGGCCCTTTATGAAATGATCTTGGTGAAAAATTCAGACATATGTAGCCAAGGCTTTAGAGCCAACTCTCAATTTAATACATCTTTTTTCCGTTCTTTCCCTCCCCTGCCCCCATTATTTTCTGTGAGTACAGTGATACATTCTACTCTGCAACCTGTTTCCCCCCAACATAACCCTCCATTTATATTTGTGTGTGTGTGTGTGTGTGTGTGTGTGTGTGTGTGTGATTTCTTTATTCACATCCACAAATATTGCTACACATTGTCATTTTGGGTATTCCATAATACCCCTCCTTATTAATATATCTTAAGTATAGATTGAGTATTTGAAACAACTTGGGACTAAAATTGTTTCATTTCACATTTTGTTTCTGGAATGTGAAATATTGTCATTTATATTATTTTGGAGATATGGAACCCACACTTAAATGTGAAATTTATGCCTCATATATGCCTTTTACCTATAGCTTGAAAGTTATTTTGTATATTATTTTAAATAATTTTTAACATGAAAGAAGTTAGTGCTCTCCCCTTACAATTATTTCTAATTCTTGATTTTAACATGTTGTAATAATTTATTTTCAACACACCCAGTTATTCCTGCGCATAGTTCTCTCTCCAGGCTAGAGGTGAATTGATAGGGTCAAAGGTTGTGTGATCATTTAAAATTTATATACTACCCTACTACTGTCCACATTTTCTAAAATTTCAGACCTCTTTCTCGAATTGTTTCTCTTCTTTGATAGTTGTTTAATCATGAAGTGAGCATCAAGTTAAATAAATGTTGCATAGGATGTGATGGTCTCATATGTAGTTACTACCTACTAGTTATATCCAGCATATTTGTAATATATATATATATATTATCAATAAGGTGGATATTATATACTTCTTAAATCCTTGGTCACATTCATACAAAAACCACATTTGTAAATTCCTTCTTAGTTTTACCTGTTTGGAGAGCTAAGGTAATAGAACTGTCTTTTAAGTTTTTATATGTTTCCATCCATACTCACTTCTTTTTTAGAAGGCTCCTAATGAGTAAAGATAATTAGTTTTCAAATCAGACTGACTTGAACTCTGATTTTAGCTATGCCATTTAGCTAGTAGGGTGTGAAAATCAGTTTACTTTCTGGAACTTTAATTTATTTACAAAATTTGATTATGTGATTGTTCTATATTGTAATGATTTCTCTAAAGATTATCTACATGAAAATACTTAAGCACAGGAGATAACCATATGAGAATTCAGTATTTTCGTTCTGTCTCTTTTGTGATGTTTATTGCAACAGTAAATTATTTTAGGAATGTATTCATGATCATTTGTGATTTTTGGTTTTGTAGAAATCTTCTGTACATATACCCTCAAAGTCTTAATTTTGCCAATCGACAAGGTTCTGCCAGAAATATAACAGTGAAAGTCCAGTTTATGTACGGGGAAGATCCAAGTAATGCTATGCCGGTAAGAAGTGTTCTTTACAATTTCTTTCTTTGTATATAATCTAAACAGGTATATAATCTAGACAGGTTCTTTTTGTGTCACTCAGTTGGACGCTCCAAAATGGAAATTAATATGAGTTTTAAACTCAATTTCTAATTGCATCATTTACTATATGAACAAAAGTGCGTTTAAGTCTAACTTATTAAAGACTTGATATTCAAGTGCTAGATCCTCACAGAGATACAAAGATGAATAAAACTTGTAACTTAGATAATATTACACAAATACATATAAATCTAAGAAGCAGCTTTCAAAGGAGAATCAGATTCGTGCCGACTAAGGATCTCTTAGAAAAGTGCAAATCACTTTAATTCTGATATCTGTAATTATGGTTTTCCTTAATCCTCTTCAGAATAAAAGGTCAAAGGAAGATAGGAGGTAATAAGGTATGATGTTGTGTTACAGTTTGAAAATGCTCTGTAGTGATTTTCATACGTATGGCTCTTTCCATCTTGATTGAGAAAGAAACTCTGCAATATTGCCATACATTAGATTCACTTGGGGAGCCCTAAACATTCTCAGAATTCAGACTGCATCTCATTTGAACTAAATCATAATCTCTAAGGCTCTGAACCTGGTATTATTATTGTAAAATCTCATCAAGGGATATCTTACAGCCAATGTTCAGATCTAGGATATCTGTTAATTATGAAAAGACTGCTATAGAGATTCAAAGGAATGGGTATTCAGAGGTAAGAGAGAATATGTTACTGAAACAGCAAGCAAGCAACACACAGCAAGGTCCTTCTGTCCCAGAATTAAATGTTAATGGCAGTGGGCCTGGAGTGTAGAAAAGGAAAGCAGTTCAACTCCAGGAATGTCCCATGAAGTGATACAGTGGTGAGTTCCCTTGCCCAAAACAGCAATCAAAGACTAATCAGAAATAATAGATTAAAGCCAGACTGTAGAACTTCTTGACTGACAAAATTGTCATTCAAGATTAGTAGGACACAAATGCATATTCAGTGACAATAGGTTTTTGACTCAACTAAAGTTGGATACATAGAATTGGAGTATGCTATACTTAGAGATATTTGAGTCCTTTGAGAGCCCTACTGAAGTGAAAATGCTTGTTTAAGGATGAATGTTTGTTAACAGAGCCTTATTTTATCCTTCTAAGCCTGTCTTTTAGTCAGGGTCTTTTGCTTTGTCTACTTACAAGGAAAGGTGTATTTTCTTCCTTATTCTCTCAGTTTTGTCAGTATTTGTAGACCTGGCAGCATAGAACACAAATTATTCATCTTTGTATTCTCCTATGGCAGCTATGTCAAATCCTTGCATATAATATATGCTAAATAAATAATTGTTGGATACATGATTTATTTTTTAAATTAGTATTTCATAATCTTTTTTTTTATAAAACCAAACTCTTCATTTCTGCTGAAGGGATAAATGTACTACTATAGTTTTTTTAAAAAAAATGACTAGATTGTGAAAATAGGTTCTTTTCCAGGTCATATATAAACTGCCTTGAAATTTTGAGTTTACAATAGATTTGTATGTAAAACCATCTTTTCATTGTTTGCCTAACAAATTCTCCTTATTATAGCATATTTATGGCTCCTACAGAGTGCCAGCTGCAATTCACCTTCATCTCTGGTGTTGTCAGCACGTCTCACTTTCTTTCATGGGCTTTATCACTCATTTAATTGTATGTTTTTTTGTTCATCTTACCATTAGACTGTGAGCTCCTTGAGGGCAGGCATCATGTCTTACTCATATCTGTATTGTAATGCCTTTCAAGGCTTGGAACATAATTGATGCTTAGTCTGTATGATTGAATGATTAGAAATACATGCAAAGGCTAAACAAATACTTTCTACTATGCTACATCCATGTTACAAAAACATTTAAAGAAATTATTTTGTGAAAAGTGATAGTTTCTCAAAGGGGAAAAAGATGCTACATTCTTTTTATTTGTAAGATATTAGTCATATGAAAATACTTTATGTGAGTAGCTGCTTTGAAAGAGTGTACTTAAAAAAATAAAAGCTATTCAGATGAGTCTTCAGATAAATTTTTATTATATATTATTAATTTCAGATTAAAATGTCATAGTTGGAGCACTGAAATAAAATTTTATAAAAGTATATTGAAGTAGCTGGGCATGATGGTACGTCTGAAATAGAAAGGATATGGGTTCAAATTCAGCCTGTACTACATAGTGAAACCCTATACCAACAACAACAAAAACAACAATAACCATACTAAAGTATTAGAAAACTGATGAAATAAGGCTTATCTAAGAAAGTTATGATTATTACGCTTCTATATACCCTTAAAATAAAAAGACCAGCTTGAATTGTTACAAAAAGAAACAAATATTCCCTTTATATAAGGAATAAACGTTGTGTTGTTTTATTAGTTGTGTTGATGTGGAAGTATGCTGGCTTTTCCACATACTTTACCTATTCGTGCACATGTAAAGATGGCTAGCCAGTCTTAAAGAGTTAACCTATGACTACATAACGTTGTAAATCTATTTAGCTATCTCTCATAGTAGTCATACTGTGACTTTGACTTCTATAAGTCACTTATATAACTGGCTGCTCTAATCAGCCCAGTGTTTATGTCAGAATTCAAGAGATACATATTAAGACTGAATGATTTTACCTCTTAAGCTTTCAACAGAAGCACCATTGTATTTTCTTAGTCTAGTGGATTTTTAAAACCACACATATAAGATTATATGAATGGAGTTCCTCTTCCATTGTGAAGTAGCTTGCAGCAGGTACTAGAAGCAAAGAATACATGGATTTATCTAAAAACCATATTTTTTATCATTTCTAAATTAGAATTCACTTTCAGAATGACTGTTTTAGTGATGCCTCCAACTGGTATGGTAGATCTATGCTACCAATCTAGTTTAATTTTTATTACATAAGTTCAAAATGATATGCTGTATCCAGTTTGAAAATGAATTTTTTACTTTCTCTAAAAAAAGGAAAGAAGTGTATTTTATTGCCCATTAGATAGGATATAGTTAATAGAACATTTTTTCATGTTTGAATATCAGATGGATCTATCATTGGAAAAAAATTTATAATTAAGCAACTGAGCTTTTAAAAAACTTCAGTAGGCACATTGTTCTTCATTGGGCTGATTTTGCCCATTTCTTAAGTTATTAAATCAGACAAATTCTTACATAGATATGAAACATCCAGCATTTATTATAACAAAGTTTCAACATGCTGTTATTTGTTACAGGTAATCTTTGGTAAATCTAGCTGTTCAGAATTTTCAAAGGAAGCCTATACAGCCGTAGTATATCATAACAGGTACTGAATTAAAATATTTCTTTCAAAGTTACTCACTTCTTAGTGGCATTATTAGCACTCAAGTTAGTATGTTTACTAAATGCTTTGCTGCACTAAAGGTGCCAATTCCAAGGCTGACATCAGAGTTTCAGTCCAAAAACATCTCATATATACAACTTTGTACCAAAAAACGTCTTTTCTATCAAATTCTCTGATCCTTTCATTTTTACTATATTGGTAGTGATTATCGTTGTGGCCTCTGGTCCTATGATCTTTCTCTATTATTTCCCTTGAAACCTTTTAGTTTTGTTTAATTCTTTATTAAGCTTAAGTTGGCAATATTCTCAACATCCAGTAATATCCTTTGATTTAGTGACTTTCCATTTTACTTCTTTGGGAAATTACTAGCTTTGGATAACCTTTATTTTGGGGGGGGGGAAGATTATCTTATACAGTTGAAGAAAATTCTAAAATCACACCAATTAGAGTGATTGCAAATTGAATTTGTGGTATATGATGGGGCTACAGTAGTTAATTTCATCTTATCTTCTTTTGGCCCATTGCTCTTGTGATCACTTTTGTTTTGCTTGTACTACCTGTTCTCCTCCCCTCTTTCTCTCTTTCTCTCCCATCTCCTACACCCCCTCTTCCTCTGTCTCTTAATTAACAATAGACCCAGGAATGTCCTCTATTTCCCACATTTTTCCCTGAGTGTTTTACTCCCTGCATTCCTGTTTTATTAAACTGATGATGGTCCTTGAACTTGAGATTCATACAATGCCTTCCCTTCTATTTGAAAATTAACAGTGGACCTCTTCCTGTCAATGTGAATCTTTTCACCTCTGCTCTTTAGCAATCCTGTTCAACCTCTTCCAGGAATTGGCCAATCACTTAACCCTTTCCTTGTATAGTCATGGTCTAGTTTTACTAACTGTCACTTATTCCCAAAACATTTATATTTTCCATACTTAAAAAACACAGCAGGAAGTGTGGCTCAAGTGGTTGAGCACTTGCTTAGGAAGCATGGAGACCTAAGTATTGCTAAGAGAAAACACAAAAACCTTCCTTCAGTGTTTTTTCTAGTATATATTTTCTCAACTTTGTTCTGAGGTCATATCTCAGGTTCCTTCTATTTCTTTGAACACTTTTTAATAGTAATTCTTATCCTCTAAGGATAGGCAATTCCAAAAAAAGCATGAAGAGCTTTACTTTCAATTTTCTTAACTCTTTCTAATCTTTGTAAATTATCAGTGTCTCTCAGAGTTACATTCAATGAAAATCTTCTGCCCTGATAGTCATTTCTAACCCTTTATTTTTCATCCTAGCCCTCCTGAGGTATGTTCTTGTGTCTTCATAGACCTGCTGGACGTACTCATTTTGGTGTCCTGCTGTCTTCTCAGTTTCCATGTGTGTATTTCTGGCTTTTCCTGACCTGACCCTACCTAACTGATTTAAAAAAATTTTTTTGATTGCTGCCACCATTTTTCCAGTTATTCTGGCTCAAAAATTATGAAATCTTTGACTCCCTTTTTTAATTCTTTAATATCTAATTAGCTTTAAGGTCTTGATGATTTCTTTCTGTCTTATTTGCAAACCTACCCTGTGCTGTTTCTGGGCCTTTCTTAGATCTTTTATTCTACTATACTAATGATTTCCTGTGTTACTGAACTCCCACCCATTGTTTAAGGCCTATTTCAGATACAGCTTCTGAATGATGATTTCCTGATTTCAAGTTTGAGTAATCTGTCAACTCTGTTCTTGAAATATTTAGTCCTGTCTGTTCCACACTACGGGTTGGAAACATTTCCTACAAAAGATTAGATAGCATATGCTTTAGACCTGTGGCTACATGCCTACTGTCATGCCCACTCAAGTCTGCTCTTATAGCATCAAAGCAGATATTATAAGTAGAGTTACAAGTAAGTAAGTAGATGAGGTTTTATTATGGACACGGAAGTTTGAGTTGCATGTAATTATGCAATTATCTTTAACCATTTAAGAATGTTAAAAAAAAAACCCAACCTTTTTTAATTTGCAGGTAGTAGACTGGATCTGGCCCAGTTTGAACCAGTTTGACAACCTTTTTTTTCATAATATAACTATCATACTGTGTTTTTTATTTATAGTCTTACTAGATTATATACTTTTTGAGGGTAGTTAGTTGTATTTATCTTTAAAATCACCACAAAAATAGGAAGACAATGTTTAACATAAAATTGAACAAGTAAACCTACTTGTTGAAGCAATAATTTCCCTAGATACTTAATTTTCCACAAATGCTTTCACATAATATGATTTTAGGAAGAAATGAGCCAAAACACTCAATACCAGGAAAGATATGGAGTTTCTCAGTTTGTAGCTAGGTTGTTATTTCTCTCTCTCTCTCTCTCTCTCTCTCTCTCAGCATTAGTGGAGTTAAAATGATGATACCATCTGACATCTCCAGTAAAATCAACTTTTTAATAACTTAATCATGATTTGGTGAGATTAATAAGTAATATGTATAATATCCTTGGGGAAAAAAAACAACAGAGTCATCAAGTTCTCAAGTGTCTAGTGTTAGCTTGCTTTCTTGCTCTTTAAGGCCTAGTTCTACTTAATATTTTTTGTGATCAAATACATACCCATTGACATGCTTTGAGGTTTACTTGAAAGAGAAGAATATTAAGATAAATAATCTTAATTGGTAGGGAAAAATATAATTCTGAAAAATACTGAGAATGGAGAGTTGAAATGCTATGTTTCTATCCCTTTTAAGTATGTATCATGAATAACAGCCATGCTTTCCTATAAAAATGCTCTTTAGGGACATTGGGACTCTCAGTGAACATTTAGATGGATATACTGAGATGAAAGACCGTGCTTCTTCAAACATTCTACCGTATCCTAATAGGTCTAAGAGTTCTTATAAACTGGGACAAATGAAATTTGTGGATATTTCCCCATATTTTTCCCTTTGAGTCAGTCAGTAGTTCATATTTTGCTAACATTGTTGATTTCATTAGTACTGGAATAAGTGATATATGACATTTTTCAGGGAACCTGACAATATTAAAGGATCTTTAAAGATACCATTTTTCTTTTTTCAAAAAGATAGTAGAAATTAGTCTTTGTAGGAAAACACTTTTCTTAACTATAGTATTTATTAAAACATGTAAAATGTGCATATTATTTCTTTGTAATGCTTGTCAGAATTGGCTTATAAATGTAGAAAATCCTGTCTTACCTAGATTCCAGTGTAATGAAGATATCAATATCATGGTGGTAATTATTAATGAATTTTCAAATAGTAGAATTACTATTTGAATTTAATAGAAGCAAGATGGGAAATTTTAGAAGCGATGGCAGCTTCCTCATCTTGAAGTAGGATTTAATTATGTAGAGATGAAGAATAACAAAAACTATTTTGGAATAGAGAAAAACAAAGCATGAATCAAGAAATTAATTTAAAAACCATACAAATGTAATACTTATTTTGAGTAAATACTAACTATTGTTTTTTTATTTTTATTCTATTCTATTTTATTTTTTGTATGAAGGTCTCCTGATTTCCATGAAGAAATCAAGGTTAAACTCCCTGCTACTTTAACTGACCATCATCACTTGCTTTTTACTTTTTATCATGTTAGTTGTCAACAAAAACAGAATACTCCTCTTGAAACACCTGTTGGATACACAGTAAGTCCTTTTTGTTGTTGCTAAATGTCTAGCTCTTTGATGTTAAAAAATATGATGTTTAAGATATGTTTGGGGCTGGGGATATAGCCTAGTGGCAAGAGTGCCTGCCTCGGATACACGAGGCCCTAGGTTCGATTCCCCAGCACCACATATACAGAAAACGGCCAGAAGCGGCGCTATGGCTCAAGTGGCAGAGTGCTAGCCTTGAGCGGAAAGAAGCCAGGGACAGTGCTCAGGCCCTGAGTCCAAGGCCCAGGACTAGCCAAAAAAAAAAAAAAAAAAAAAGATATGTTTGATTCTACAGTTACAAACTTGCACTGATAAGAATCATCCTAAGAAGAAAATGTTCATTAATGTTGTTAGATAATTAACTTGGTTCAACACCTATATGTTAATCCTATTTATTGAATCAATGTTTATCTCACAGTGAAGCATAAATATAATAGTTCTAAGGGGAGCTTGATTTGAATGTAAAATAAATAACAATCCTGAGGAAAGAAATTTAAAAACCCTTGAGTATTTTTCAAAAATTATTATGAGATGGGCACTGGTGGCTCACGCCTGTAATCCTAGCTACTCAGGATCTTGAGATCTCAAAGCCAGCCCAGGCAGGAAAATTCCTGAGACTCTACTCTCCAATCAACCACCAGAAAACCGGAAGTGATGCTGTGGCTCTGGTGGTAGAGTGCTAGCCTTGAGCTGAAGAACTCAGGGACAGTGTCCAGGCCCAGTGTTCAAGCCCCAAGACCAACAACAACAACAACAAAATATTATGATTGAGTTGTAGAGGTAAACCTTAAGATGAAGGACATCATAATATGGTACCATATAATTTTGTTGGAAAAAAATTGTGTTTCTACTCAAAAAAGAATAATCATCATTTGATTCTTGGAGTGTTTTTTTTTTGTTGTTTGTTTTTTGGCGGTCCCGAGGCTTGAACTCAGAGCCTGGGCATGTTCCCTGAGCGTCACTGTGCTCAAGGCTAGAGCTCTACCACTTGAGCCACACAGCACGACTTTCAGTTTCTTCAGCTTATGTGGTATGAGGAATTGAACCCAGGGCTTCATGCATGCTAGACAAGCACTAATCCACATTCCCGGTCCCTGATTCATTATTTTTGTCTCTTGCACTTATAGCATAAGTTTTGCCAATTACAAGAAAGTAAATAATATTCATACTTTTAGTTTGTCTTTAGTACTCCTAGCTATTAAAATTTTCACTGTTACACTGAAACTCTTAGCTGTTGTTAAATTGATTTACTTTATGGCATTTTCTAGGACTGACTCTTCTTTAGGTAATAAGGATCTCCATATTAAATATTTCATTGTTAGAATAATAATATTTTAAGGATTTTTAATAAAGTATCAGGCAAACATCAGTTTAGAGGAATACAAAGGCCTATTGTTATTACTTTATATAATTTTCACAAAGTTTGTTGATAAGAGATTATTTTGGGGACTGGGGATATGGCCTAGTGTCAAGAGTGCTTGAAGCCCTGGGTTTGATTCCCCAGCACCACATATACAGAAAATGGCCAGAAGTGGTGCTGTGGCTCAAGTGGCAGAGTGCTAGCCTTGAGCAAAAGGAAGCCAGGGACAGTGCTCAGGCCCTGAGTCCAAGGCCCAGGACTGGCCAAAAAAAAAAAAAAGAGAGATTATTTTGGCTTGTACTAAGTTCCTAAAATAGATTTGCAATAAATTATTTTTATAGCAAATATATTTAAACTCAAATTATTTCGTTTTGATTTAAAAGTGGATACCAATGCTTCAGAATGGAAGGTTGAAAACTGGCCAGTTTTGCCTACCAGTCTCACTGGAAAAACCACCACAGGCTTATTCTGTACTGTCTCCTGAGGTCAGTATCTCTTTTATTATAGTACTTCATGTAGAGGAATATTCCTTTTCTTTCAGTTTACATTCCATGTATTATTTTGATTTTAAAATGAATACACTTCTTTTATTCTCTTAAGACTGAATGAAATGAGTTTTTTTTATAAAGATATTACTGTTCCCTTGGTAATGTTATTTCCCTTAGTAACTAAAGAATTTTGAAGCTTTAATGTTTAGGGGAGTGGGTCATAAGACATTGTAACCTGGCCACTGTAAATAATCATTCTCATTGTTATAAAAACTAACATTTAAAACTTTTAAAATCAGGCATATGTATATCTGAAGACTACATTGTATGCCTAACTTATTTTTATGAATTTAACAAAAAAAGTTATACTCTGTGCAATCCTCTGAGAGTTTGTTAGGACTATTTGCTTGTTTTTTTCTTTTATTCTTTTATTCTTTTTTGGTACAGGAGGTTGAACCCACCCAGGCAAATAGCAGTCAAATTATTCTACCACTAAGCTATATATCCTTTGCTTCTAGAATTTGTTTTTCTTCCTCCGTTCTTACTTCAGTCACTTCCACTGCTTTATTCTATCATTCCGATCTTGCTCCTTCAAAATCTATTCTCATAAAATAAAGCAATTTAAAAAATAAAAAGTAAGCCAGTGTTGTGGCTCATGCCTGCAACCTATCTACTTGGGAGCTCATGCAAAAACTTCACAAAGCCCATGTCAGTCAGTAACAAGCTGGGTGTGGTGGTGTACGTCTATCATCCTTACCATGCAGAAAGTGTAAATATAGTGACTCGGGCTGGCCAGGGCAAAAAGTGAGACCCTATTTGAAAAATAACAAATGGGAGAGAATGATGAAAGGGGTAAAGGTCCATTGTACTTACAACCTGACATGTTGAATGTTAATCCCTTTGCACAACAACTTAAAGATAATAAGTATATAATTTAAAAGAAAAAGTACCACCAAAACAAAGAATTAAAAGTAGATGGTTCTGTTCTGTTTCTTATGATGAAAATAATATAATCCACTGATATTTCATTAAACATAGAATGCAGAATATTTTCCATTCACAACCTATAAATCCCTGAATGATCTAGGTCTTTCACTTCTCCAACATCGCCTTTTGCCATCATCATCTCTCTTATGTCCAACCTCTATGCCTTTTTCTTTTCCTCAGCCCTTTAATCTTCCCTTTCCTGCTCCTAATTTTGACATGGCTGGTATTCTCTTTATCCTCTCTGCACCTGCTCAGGAAAATATTTTCAGCCTTTTCTTTTTTCATGCTACTGATTCACTCTATTAGTTTTAAATCTAATTTTATTTACTTAATATTTATCACTGTCTGAAATTACCTTTTTTGTTTTTCCCTCATCCATTGGTAACTTTAGAGGACAGACCTTTTAGTTATTGTTTACCAAGTAACCCCAGTACCTAGAAAAGTATGTGGAGGCTTCAACAAATATGTTAGATATAAAAATTGAGGGCTGGGAGGTAGCTCAGTGGCAAAGTGCTTACTTTGCAAGTGCAACGTCCTGGGTTTGATCCCCAGTCCCAAAAAAAGACACCCCCCCCCAAAAAAAAACCCCACATTGTTGTGCTATAGTAGCTCATGTCTATAATACTAGTTACTTAGGAGGCTGAGATCTGAGGATTATGGTTTGAAGCCAGCCTGGGCAGAAAAGTCCTTGAGATTCTTAACTCCATAGACAACTTAGAAAAAGCTGAAAGTGGCGCTGTTGCTCAAGTGGTAGAGCCTTGAACACAAAGAGGGCTTAGGGTTAGGGACAACACCCAGATCCTGAGTTCAAGCTCCAAGACCAGCATAAAAAAATTCCAAACCAAAAACCATCAAGAACAACAAAAACACTGACAACTTTGCACAATTATTGATACTAACAAAAATGAAAATTACCTGATTATGATCCAAGAGGGGAAATTTAGTTCAATTTTACTATATTAGTTCACAGTCTATGTGTTAAAACCCTTTTTTAAAAGTAAAAGAATATTTAAAATAAAAACTGGAATACTATGAGATTCACAATGTATAATATGTGAAATTAGATCTCAAAAAATATAGTTGATATTACATCTAAGGATGTGTGTAAAAATACATGTGTATATATGAAGATTGGGAATTCTGTAAGAGAGTGTTTCTGTGGAAAGATAGACATTTAGGGCACTAGTTTCTGATGTTTTGTACTTTAGATCTTTTAGTTCTCTTGTAAAAATAATTTACTGATTTTGTAATAAAAGTTGCATGCAAGTTTTTAATTTATTTACACTGATGAGAAATAATCCCACAGTAACTTTTCACTTGGAGGTATTGTAATGCTTTGCTTCCTGAATTAATAATCTTCTTAAGCAGCTGTGACCATTACATTTGCTATCTTACAGGTTCCTCTACCTGGCATGAAATGGGTAGACAATCACAAAGGTGTGTTCAATGTTGAAGTTATTGCTGTTTCATCTATCCATACACAGGTGAGTTTCAGTACTTTGTATGCTCAAATTCCACTTGAATGAATTAAATATGATTGTATACTTATGTCAGTTTTCTTAATTGCTATTGGACTTAGAGAAATATATATCAGCTAAAAACAGATTTAAAAGTTGGAAAGAAGCCAGCTTCCAATGATTTATGCCTATAGTCCTAGTTACTTGGGAGGCTGAGATCTGAGGATTGCAATTCAAAGCTAACCTGGGAAGGAAACTCGGTAAGACTCTTATCTCCAGTTAATTACCAAAAATCTCTAAGTAGAGCTATGGCTCAAGTGATAGAGCACTAGCCTTGAGCATAAAAACTCAGGGACAACATCTAAGCAAAGAGTTCAAGCTCTCGGACCAGTACTAAAAAGGGAGGAAGGGGAAAGTTGTAAAGAATAAGCAACAAAAGTATTTCTTCAGTTGTTGGGCTTGAACTCAGGGTCTGGGCGCAATACCTGAGCTTTTCTGTTCTTTTTTGCTCAAGGCTAGGGTTCTACCACTTTGAACCACAACTCCACTTCTACTTTTCTGGTAGTTAATTGTAGTCTCACACACTTCTGAAAATCCCACAGACATTCCTGCCTGGGCTGGCATCGAGCTGCAATCCTTAGATCTCAGCCTCCTGAGTAGGTAGGATTACAGAGTACCCAGCTAATATTTTGGGGTTTTTTTGTTTTTTTTTGGCCAGTCCTGGGACTTGGACTCAGGGCCTGAGCACTCTCCCTGGCTTCTTTTTGCTCAAGGCTAGCACTCTGCCACTTGAGTCACAGCGCCACTTCTGGCCATTTTCTATATATGTGGTGCTGGGGAATTGAACCCAGGGCCTCATGTATACGGGGCAAGCACTCTTGCCACTAGGCCATATCCCCAGCCCCTAATATTTTGTTTTTTAAATGTCATTAAATTATTGTGAACAATTAAATGATTTGTTTCTAAGTTTCTAAGGCATGACAGAATGGAAATGAAAATTTCATCTAACTCATTTTATTTCTCATAAACTCAGGTACTTCAAAAGAAAAATGGGTAATTTTAGTCTAGTTTAGTTTTTTTGAGGTACTGGTATTTGAACTTAGGGTCTTATCCTTGCTAAGCAGTCACTCTACCACTTAACCACACTGCCAGTCATCTTTTGCTTTTTGTTTTGTTTTGTCTTTTTGCCAGTCCTGGGGCTTGAACTCTGGGCCTGGATATTCTCTTGAAGTTTTGTGCTCAAGGCTAACACCACCACTTGAGCTTCCAGCTTTTTGTGGTGAATTGGAGATAAGATGCCCACAGACTTTCCTACCAGGGCTGGCTTCAAACTGCGATTCTCAGATTTCAGTCTCCTGAGTAGCTATTACAGGCATGAGCCATAGTCACCCTGCACTAATTATTCTTAAGATAGAGTATCACTTTATACCTGGGCTTGCTTGGATCGCTGTTCTTCCTGGTATTTTGGGGGTGACAGGCACATTCTGCCCTTGCCCAGCCATTGGTTGTGATAGAATCTTGTGAACTTTTTTTTGCCTGAGTTGGTCTTGAACTGTGGTCCCTCAATCTTCCTTCCCAGCTCAGATTACAAGCTTGAACTACCATGCCTGGAAGAAATGGGGAAGAATTATTATGATCGTTTGCTTCAGATTCTTCACCCAAATTCTAGAACATTCTATGTTCTTCTTCTAAGATTTTGTGTTTAGAATTTTAGGCTGGAATATTTGTCTTTCTGATCTCACTTGAATTTTCCCCCAAAAGATCATTTATATATAGCAGCTCCTTCACTCTGTGTTAGCTAACTCTGCACTTATTACCAAGTATGTGCATATGTGTACATCTCTTTTTGTTTTGAACTTTACTCTGTTTTACTATGTGTGTGTGTGTACATGCACATGTATTTTTGTTTTTCTTCCTTCATTAGGCTTTAAGCTCCATGATGCCAGAAATGTTAACTGTGAAAGAATGGAATTTCCCTTCAAGGACCTTACAATGTAACAGGAGAAAGTGTAAAATAATTGCAATACAATAAAATTAGTACTATGTTAGATATATTAACTAAATCCTTTTAAGTACAAAAGAAAGCATTGTCTGTTCTGCTAAGGACAGAGAAGTTGTATTAAGTAATCAGAGAAGGGGAGACTAGGCAACTCAGATAATCAGACAGCAAATGCAAAATGACAGCTATAATTAGTTTGGAATAACTGAATAAATGTGATAGCTGAATTTAAGTTTGTGGGTATGATTTTCCAAGGAGAACATACAGGGTGAGAAGAGGAAAGTGTTTAAAATGGAATCTAGAGTTTTACCACCCACGAAGAGAAGAGTAATGTGGGGGGCTTCCCAACCCCACTAAGATTCAGTTATGTGCTAGGGAGACTTACCAGGTAAGTTATACAGAGCTCAGAGTTATGGCTTAGTTTACTGAAAGGATGAAAGGTAAAATTGACAAAGGAAAAGGTACATGTGGTAAAGTCTAAAGGAAATGAGGCACAATCTTCCACAAATTCTTTTCTAATGGAGTCATACAACATACATGAATGGCTGTCTGCTAGGGAAGCTCAAGAGAGACTCATTTCTTGTTTTTTTTTACTAAGAGTTTGTCAGGTAGACCCTCCCTGCCTAACATGTACCTAGTGCTAGAATCCCAGAAGGAAGGCAGGTGTTCAGAATAAACCTTACTGTTCAGGCACATTAGCTGCCCCCTATTCCCTGCCTTTACTTTCCTCTAGTTTCCCTCTCCCATCCCTGCCCACAAGTTACATAGGTCAGTTGCCACATGGTGTATGCTGAATAGCATGATTGCATTTGTTTTACCTTGCTTTTTGGGAGGCTTATTTTCACAAAATTACGGGTAAGAAAACACTGAGCAGATCACATAGACATTTAAACACAGCCGACCATAACGGGACTGAGAGCTCCACATCAACTGAGCTGCTTTAATTAAATTCTGTGAGCAGGAATTTACTACTGTATACTGTTTTTCAACGTTTCCCCCATAGTCCTATAATCATTGTTGTTTTTTTCAGAGTTGTCTAATTTTTTTTATCTTTTACTCCTCAATTTATATTTATGGAGCAGTGTCATATGATATCTTTATCATAAAAAAGGTTTTGAGGAGGGGCTGGGAATATGGCCTAGTGGCAAGAGTGCTTGCCTCACAGACATGAAGCCCTAGGTTTGATTCCTCAGCACCACATTTATAGAAAAGGCCAGAAGTGGCACTGTGGTTCAAGTGGTAGAGTGCTAGCCTTGAGCAAAAAGAAACCAGTGATATAGTATTCAGGCGCTCAGTTCAAGCCCCAGAAATGGCAAAAAAAAAAAAAAAAATTTTTTTTTGAGGAAAAATGTTATGTATTTGATTCAGAAGCTGTAAATGTAAGAAAAGGATAAAATGTGTCTGCCAGTCAGCATCTATAATCCTAGCTACTTGGGTGGCAGAGATGGTGAGGATTTTGGTTTTAAGTCCAGCTTAGTAAAAAGGTGGTGAAACTCCATCTCAACCAACAAGCTGGGCATGGTGGTCTGTATTTGTGATCCCAAGTATGTGGGAGGCTGGAGGAGGATTGTGATCAGAGACTAGCTAGCCTAGGCAAAAACATGAGACCCTACATAAAAAGCAACTAAAGCAAATAAGATCTGGGGCATGGCAGTAGTGAAAAGTATCTATCTAGCAAGTTGAATCTCCTGAGTTCATTTAAAAAGAAACAACAAAAAGTACAAGTGTCTACTGAATAGCATCGTAGCATTTAAGATCCTGATGACTAATATTTATATATGTAAATTTTGCAACTATGTGAAACAAATTGATCAAATATTCTTTGAAATATAATGGATATCCTATGATGTAAAATTCATCATATAGTGGAAGAGCACTAGCCTTGAGCGAAAAAGCTCAGGAACAGCACCCAGGCCTTGAGTTCAGCCCCATGTCCAACAAAAAAAAAATTTGATCATATATTTAACCTTTTGATCAGATATTTAACCTTTTAAAGAATTGGTTGAACATTATTGTGTGTGTGTGTGTGTGTGTGTGTGTGTGTGTGTGTGCGCGCGTGCGCGCACGCATGCAGGTCCTGGGGCTTGAACTCAGGGCCTAGGAGTTGTCTCTGAGCTGCTTTTTGTTCAAGGCTAGTGTTCTACCACTTGAGCCATGGCTCCACTTCCAGCTTTTTTTTTTTTTTTTTTTGGCCAGTCCTGGGCCTTGGACTCCGGGCCTGAGCACTGTCCCTGGCTTCTTCCCGCTCAAGGCTAGCACTCCGCCACTTGAGCCACAGCGCCGCTTCTGGCCGTTTTCTGTATATGTGGTGCTGGGGAATCGAACCTAGGGCCTCGTGTATCCAAGGCAGGCACTCTTGCCACTAGGCTATATCCCCAGCCCAACTTCCAGCTTTTTTGGTAGCTTATTGGAGATAAGAGTTTTATGGACTTCACTGCTGGGGCTGGCTTCAAACCTTAATTCTTAGATCTCAGCTTTCTGAGTAGCTAGGTTTACAGACAAGCCACTAGTGCTCAGTGAAGACTACTTATTAGGATTTCTTGTTACTCTTTAGATATACTAACTGGATAGCTTAGCTCATTCTTTTTTAAAAATTTATTTAAATACATATAGAAGATTAGATTGTTACATGTGAAGTTATATAACATCACTCTTTTTCTTAAAGATCACTTTCATTGCTAAGTAAATAAAAATCTTGCCCTAGCTCCAGCCAACTTTTACCCACATCTCATTGCTTAGAACTATCTAGTATATAGCCATCATTATATAAAGGAACCTAAGAGAGCAACCTTTTGTCCTAGACCCTGTTACATTTGCTTTAGATAAGACTGCTCTATTAGCAGTGAGGAGAGAGGTTAAAAATAGCCATCAATATTTAGTCAGGAAACAAATCCACAGTGACTTGACTGGAGGTAAATTTTAAGATAAATTTGTTAAACAGATTAAAGATGATTCATTACTAAATGTTATGATGATGACAGAGATAACAATTACAGAAAGTATATCAAGTAGGGAACTTAGAAACCTAAAAGAAGATAGAAGAAATACATAAGAACATATCACTTGCCATGTTGTGGTGTCAAGGAAACTTTGTGGCTAGCCCTTGCCCGAGACTGAGAACCCCCACAGCTGTGGTGGACATTGTGACTGGTGTCCTTTACTTTTCATATGTAGCATTCACATCTGCTTTCCATCTCTTGGAAAACAAACCATACAAATGAAAATCTCTTCTAACTCACCAAACCTTTCAGACTCCCTTCTATACTGCTTACTTTTTGAGTCTGCTGCAATCCAGCTGATAGGGCAGAGCTGTAGTTTGAAGAACACCAGCTCTTGTGTTATACAGTATGATAAAGTTGATGAGTTTGGAGCTGAGAAAGCAGTAAATTAGTAATAGGCATAACTGTCACAATAATTGAGTGCCAAATGAACAAAATTCAAACTGAGGGCTGGGAATACGGCCTAGTGGCAAGAGTGCTTGCCTCGTATACATGAAGCCCTGGGTTCGATTCCCCAGCACCACATATATAGAAAATGGCCAGAAGTGGCACTGTGGCTCAAGTGGCAGAGTGCTAGCCTTAAGCAAAAAGAAGCCAGGGACAGTGCTCAGGCCCTAAGTCCAAGGCCCGGGACTGGCAAAAAAAAAACAACCAAAATTCAAACTGAAAAAGGTAACTTTTTTACTAACATTATATTTCTTGAATAACCAATAGTAAATAGTAACCAATAGTAAATGAGAATGGACTTGTTTAATTGGAAATGAAGTTTATACTTTTATTTTTGTATTTCCCAGGTCTACAATTTGTGGTCTGCAATTCTTTATGATTAGGAAATTTACATAGCTTTGCTTAATGGTTTTGTTTATTCTTTGTTTTAGGATCCATATCTTGACAAATTCTTTGCTCTGGTCAATGCTCTGGATGAGCACATGTTCCCAGTCAGAATTGGGGACATGCGAATCATGGAAAATAACTTGGAAAATGAATTGAAGAGCAGTATTTCAGCACTGAATTCATCTCAGTTGGAACCAGTAGTCCGATTTCTTCATCTTCTGCTTGATAAACTGATACTTTTAGTTGTTAGACCTCCTGTCATTGCTGGCCAAATAGGTAATTTACTTTGCTTGAGATGGATCATAAATTATATAACTTGGAATTTCTAACTTTTGTTATAAAAGAAGCAAGGGTCATTATTCCCATTTGCTGTGGGGAATATTATTTACTTATTTGCTTATAATCAAAATATACCTTTTTGTTATAAAATATGACATAAATACTTCTCAAATTAGTGAAATAATTTATTCACCCACCAGATATTTACAAAGCACTTACTATGCAATGCATCAGACACTGATAGGTACTATCAGGATGTGGTTACTGAGGTCAAAATTTCACAGATTTCAAGCCAATGGGTAAATCATGTTATGTTTTACTGGATATATAATAATCTGCATTTTATTCATGTGCTGTCCTCCATTTACTATAGCTTTCTTTTTTTTTTTCTTTTAACCAGTCCTGCCCAAACTCTGGGCTTGAGGGCTGTCCCTGAGCTCCTTTGTGCTCAAGGTTATCCCTCTATCACTTGAGCCACAGTGCCACTTACAACTTTTTCTGTGATTATTGGAGGTAATAGTCTAATGGACTTTGCTGCCCAGGCTGGCTTCAAACCTCAGTCCTCAGTTCTGAGTCCTCCTGAGTAGCTAGGATTATAGGCATGAGCCACCACCACCTGGCCTTAATATAGCTTTTCTTTCCTTCATTTGTTCAAAACTACTATATTGTCTTTTTCTTCAGGATTCTAGAGAAAGAGGTACTTCTCTTTCTTGCCCCTTTCCAAGATTTACTCTCACCCATTTCCAAGATGCTTTTGCCAAGGTATCCATGCAAATCTTGCAAAGAAATTGAGGGTAAACAAATTTTAAGTGGATTATAGAAATTTTGTGTTAAATAATAGCACAGAGGAGATAAATATTGAAACCTTTGAGGGATTTTTTGGGGGTGGGTAGTATTTGTGGTTGTTTTTTAAAGGAGACTTAAAAGCAGGGCAAATTATGAATGAATAGTATCTTGACAGTTACATATTGTCCTGGGATATGAAACCATATGCTCATAGTACAGACATATATGAATTTGGAAATTTGTAGGAGGACTTATAAGTACTTAATTATAAATTAGGGAGTTGGTAATTAGAGGTGAGATAAGGGACAGGAGAGGATGTAGGGGTTTTCCATGACACTTCAGGAAATTAGGACTGCTTTTCTGTAAGAAATCAATAGTGTTTGAAAGATCTGGTCTTAGTTAGGAAAGTAACATGACCAAGTTTACCTTTTAAAGATGAGTATGCAGCTGGGCACTGAGGGCTCATGCTTATAATTCTGGTAACTCAGTAAGCTGAGATGTGAGGATCACAGGTTGAAGCCAGCCCAGATAGGAAAGTCCTTGAGAATCTTATCTCCAGTTAACCACCAAAGAGCTAGCAGCTGAGCTGTGGCTCAAATGGTAGAGCACTAACCTTGAGCATAAAAGCTCAGGTATAGTGCCCAGGCCCTGAGTTCAAGCCTCAGGACTGGCACCAAAAAACAAATGAAACAAAACAAAGAATGAAGTGGGTTATTTATATGCAGAGAGAAACGTTTTGGAGACAAAAAAGAAATATAAGAAAGGAGTTAGGAAAGATGTAGTTAACAAAACGAGGCTATAAAGACAATAGTGAAGGTAGATAGAGTAGATAGATCTCTCATAGAAAAGGGAGATGAAAATAGTTTTGGTTTCTGATAAATCTGTAAAAAAAAATATGCATTCTTTTGTGACATAGAAGGTAAATTTTGTGTAAAAACAAGGAATGTGGACCAGGGTTTTGAGAAGTATTCTGATTATTCGAAAAAGCTGCTATGCAAAATAAAAATTTTTTAAAGAAAAAGCAATTTACCAGGATCATAGGATTGCCAAACCCCACTTGGGTTTCTGTCTGTAGACTTCTTCCTTTCTAGTTAAATATATGTAGATCAGTCTTCCTAAATGACCATTTTATTTGATTATTCTACTTTTAGGAAAACTGAATTGGCCTCATTATCTGTTCATAATTTCCTGTCTTGGTTACATAAATCATAGAACTGAGGCTCTATTTCTCAAAATGACTAATTGGTTTACTTATCTTTTCATTGTGCTATCTACCAGGATTCCACAATTTTTGCAAAGTTCTTGTGATACATTGACTTGAATGGCTGAGTAGGTAGTACTTACCTAACTTGGCATTTAAAATGTCTTATAGGTTTTTTCCTAATAATCCTTTTACAAATTTACTCATGTCAGTTGCTTATTTGCTACTGTTTGTATTTTTTGTATACTGTTTGTATTTTATTTTATTTATTTTATTTTATTTATTTTATTTTTTGCCAGTCCTGGGCCTTGGACTCAGGGCCTGAGCACTGTCCCTGGCTTCTTTTTTGCTCAAGGCTAGCACTCTGCCACTTGAGCCACAGCGCCACTTCTGGCCATTTTCTGTATATGTGGTGCTGGGGAATCGAACCCAGGGGCTCATGTATATGAGGCAGGCACTCTTGCCTCTAGGCCATATCCCCAGCCCACTGTTTGTATTTTAATAACCTGTTTTCATTGATATTTTTTAAAAATAGTAATATGTACTCATTTATCAGTCATCTATAAAATGAGTTGCTTCCAAAGGTGATTATGTTATAAAATAATATATATTAGTTTGATTATGTTTTTTATGAGTAATCCAACCTATATCCTTTTTATGCTAAATTAGTAAAATGAATTTTTTCTCCTTTACAAGAGTATTTTTGGTTCAGATAATGCAAAACACTGAAATTAACAAAATGCTATCTCTATATACTTTATATAATTTCTGTACTTATGTAAGTGATAAAACATTGATCTTTGCGGAACTTTGAAGCTAAAAATGTTAAAGCCAAAATGTTTTCTTCCATTCTAAAAGTTAATCTAGGTCAAGCTTCTTTTGAAGCCATGGCATCAATTATAAATCGACTTCACAAAAACTTAGAAGGAAATCATGACCAGCATGGTAGAAACAGCCTTCTTGCATCTTATATCTATTATGTTTTTCGCCTGCCAAATACTTACCCTAATTCACCATCACCAGGTATTTTATTCTTTTTGTTATGAAACTGTTTGATAAATGTTGATGACAATAGTGAGTTAAGCTTTTAGTCTATGATGTGATACATTTGTTCAATAATAACCATTTATTAAATATCCATTATGTAATATTCACTACTTTAGATGCTAGTGTGTAAAGGGATTACTTATATTCTTATACATTATTTATATAGCTTCCTTTAATTTGAACTTGATATCTTAAACTAATTCTTAGAAACAAACCTTGAAAATAACTTCCTAGTATGTGGAGGCATGGTTGAATGCTAGCCTCAACCAAAAAAGCCAACCAAGTGCACAAAGCCCCAAGTTCAAGCTTCAGTACTGGCATTAATTAATTCTTGTACCTGAAGAAATTGAATATTTCTTGTTAGGATAAATAGAATCATATGCTTATCATTCAGAATGTTGTTGGTCATCAAAGAGAAATATGGTAGACAAGTAGTTCTTGATAAACGTGGGAAACATACAATAATGTCAAATTGTTTTCTGTCCTCTTTATAGTCAGTAAAACAGGATAACATTTCAGAGTGTTGACCCCCAAATCTTTGTGTGGCATTGATAATAGTGGTGTTAACTTGTTGGTTTGAATGTCTTACTTTGAATAACCAACCCTTCAGTTAGTTAATGATTATAGTATACACACTGTTCAAATTGTTGGCTTGTTTGTGTGCATGAGTCATCATACATCACTAAGTACGTGCCCTCTTGCAGCTATTGGCAGTTGTAATGCTTAGTATTGAAGGATGATGTAAGGCTCAATGTAGGTCAAGCAAAGAATTCCTTGCTTTTTTATATAATTTGGGCTCATAGAATTATCTTTGTATAAAATCAGGATTGCATTTTCTTATCGTTAGCATTGCTGAAGAAGACAAAATAGTCCTGTTTAAGAGATGTTGGTAATAGATTAGCTCTCTATCTAGTGACAACTATCAAGGGGTAAAAGAGAGCTGGGTGGAAAAAATGAAGAGACATCAGCTAAAGCATTTTGGATTTTAGATACAACTATATCTGAATGAAGATAATGTTTATGTTTGTTTCATACTAGTTTTTTTATTGTGCATAAAATAAACATTAGTGTGAGAATAATTTTATTTATAGTTCATAATTTTTATTTATTTTATTTTGGTCAGTTGGGGCTAGAACTCAGGGCCTGGGCCTGGATCTTTTGCTTTCAAGGCTAGTGTAGCACTCTACCACTTTGAGCCACAGCACTACTTTCCATTTTCTGGTGATTAACTGGAGATAAGAATCTCCTAGGGCTGGGGATATGGCCTAGTGGCAAGAGTGCCTGCCTCGGATACACGAGGCCCTAGGTTCGATTCCCCAGCACCACATATACAGAAAACGGCCAGAAGCGGCGCTGTGGCTCAAGCGGCAGAGTGCTAGCCTTGAGCGGGAAGAAGCCAGGGACAGTGCTCAGGCCCTGAGTCCAAGGCCCAGGACTGGCAAAAAAAAAAAAAAAAAAGAATCTCCTAGACTTTTCTGCCTGGGCTGGTTTGACCCGCAATCCTCAGATCTCAGCTTCCTAAGTAGGTAGAATTATAGGTGCGAGCCATCAGCACCTGGCTAGTTCATGGGTCTTGTCAACTGATGTAAAGTAGGATATTTTTGTGTAGTGCTCATTAGGTTTCAAGTGTTTTCACTCATGGTGAATTTTTTTTTTTGCCAGTCCTGGGGCTTGAACTCAGGGCCTGAGCACTGTCCCTGGCTTCTTTTTGCTCAAGGCTAACACTCTACCTCTTGAGCCACAGCACCACTTCTGGTTTTTTCTATATATGTGGTGCTGAGGAATTGAACCCAGAGCTTCATGTCTGCAAGGCAAGCACTCTACCAGTAGGCCATATTCCCAGCCCCTTCTTGGTGATTTTTTTTCTTTAAAAAAATTGTAGTTTTCATTTAGAAATAAAAAGAAATCATAGTCTATGGAATTTTATGAAGTGGCAGAGTTTTTTTCCCAATTTTTTTTTGTTTAGTTATATGCAATTGTTTTATGCATTTCTAGGTCCTGGAGGTTTGGGAGGATCAGTGCATTATGCTACAATGGCTAGATCTGCTGTGAGACCTGCAAGCCTTAATCTAAGTCGTTCTCGTAGCCTTAGTAATAGTAATCCAGACATATCTGGGACACCTACATCACCTGATGATGAAGTTCGGTCAATCATTGGCAGCAAGGTAAAATGAAGGCATGATTCTAAGTTTATGAACAAATGTGAAATACCTAATTCTAATTTGTTCTTAATGTTGAGTCATAGATGAGATGAGAATAAGCAAGAAATTGCACATATCCTGTTTGAGTTAGGAATAAAGAATAAATTGTACATTCCTATTTTATCAGTAAGAAATATTTCATGGTTGTAGTGGCAAGAGTGCTTGCCTTGTATACATGAATTCCTGGGTTCAATTCCCCAGCACCACATATACAGAAAACGGTCAGAAGTGGCGCTGTGGCTCAAGAGGCAGAGTGCTAGCCTTAAACATAAAGAAGCCAGGGACAGTACTCAGGCCCTGAGTCCAAGCCCCAGGACTGGCAAAAACAAAAAAGAAATATTTCATGGTTGTATTGTAGCTTGCTATTGTAAACTGGTTTGTGCACTCTATGAAAAATAATCTTCCAAGTTCTAAAATTTGTCCAGGAAAGCTAATAACATATAACTTATTGTTATCTGATAGTCCATGTGAAAAATGGCCAGATTAACTTTCTGTATAATTAAGTGGGACCTAAAACTAAACCTGTAACTAAAATATAGGTCGTCATTGACTTGATATATGAGCACCCCTTCCTTAAAAAGTAAAGAATGGCTTTGATTGGTAATAGGGTTATATTTCATGAGAAACTTTGAAGTGCTCTAAGATTAGAAAAATTAGATTAATTTAATGATTATCTCAGAGAAAGACTAGCTAGCTACTATAAGACTCCGCTGTACTTTAATCATTGTTACCACACTAAAATACTTGTAGAAAAACAACCATTCCTTTCTATATGTAAAGTATAAAAATAATTCCAGAGTTTAAGCAAGATGGGCAAAAACACAGTATGAGTGAGGCCAAGAAATCATATCAGGTTGTATTTTGATCAGACTACTTTAAACTTGAATTTTGCTATTGGAAAAGACAATGCTATCAGCTTTTCCTTGACTTTTTACTCTGTTCATTCAAATATAGGAAATAATTATATACATATGATAGAATTCATGTTTATGTGAACTGTAGTGAAGTTCTCTGTTTCTTTAAGTGATAATGATCAAAATATCACAACTACTCCTACAATTTGTGTTTGTATTTATGTGTGTTATATATAACATAGCATATAGGTACAGAAATTTTATACTCGGAATCATGTAATTTACATTAATGTATTTTGTTAACTCACTAGTATTCATAAAAGTATTATTTCTTTTAAGTAATATATCTTTACAGCCTTATAAGTTTAATAAATTTATAAACATTTTAGTAACTTAAACTGCATATAGATGTTTTTCTAATTTAAAAAATGCTATTTTTGTGAATGATGTGTGTGGAGATGTATGTAGATTACTGCAGAGTAAACAAGCAGTATGGAAATGTTAGAAGATACCAGCTGGGTGCTGGTGGCTCACTCCTGTAATCCTAGCTACTCAGAAGACTGAGATCAGAATCACCATTTGAAGCCAGCCTGGGAGGAAAGTCTAAGAGACTTATCTCTAATTAATCTCACACAAAAAGGCTGAAAGTAAAGCGATGGCTCATGGCAGCCTTGATCAAAAACAAAACTCGTTGACAGTGCCCAGGCTCTGAGATCAAGCCTAAGGACCATTACCAAAAAAAAAAAAAAAAAAAAAAAAAAAGAAAAGAAAAGCTATTAAATGAGACAGTAATGGTCTTTACATATATAAAATAAACATTTTTTTTTCTTATCTAATACTGATTGAAAATGGTGTTTCCTCTTGCTAGGCAAAGCTCTACCACTTGAAGCACGCCTCAGACCACTTGCTATTAGTTTGTTTTTTGAATATGGTTTTTTGACCCTTGGCTAACTTTGGACTATAATCTTCCTACCTCCAACTCCCAGGTAGCTCAGACCACAACCTGGTACCAACGTGCCAGGTTTATATTTGAGATAGGAGTCTTTAAACTTTAGACTGACCTGAACTCAAACCTTTACTATCTTGCTGCCTCTGTTTCTCATGTAACTGGGATTATAGGTGTGTAGCAACACATCTAGCCAAATTTCAAAGAAAACCATAATAATATGAGAACTTGTCTTATGATAACACAGGCTTATTCCAGTTAATTTTTATTTTGTTTTGTTTTTTGAGACAAGGTCTTGATAAGTAGCCCAAGTTGTGCTTAAACTTTTAAACTTTTATATATTGAATACTGGTTTTGAATTTAATCCTCCTACCTCTTCTTCCTGAGTGTTGGGATTACAGGCACATGCGGCAATACAGGCTCTAATAAAGCTCCATTTAAGTTGTTATATGAAAAGCAATTTTTACTGAAAAATTTTCAATAAAAAGCTACTTCCATATTGAATTATAATTCCTAAAATAGTAGGATGTATAATGTTTATACTTCCATAGGCTTCACCATCATATCCACCTCCCTAGTACTTAATATAGATATAGATAAACTAGCCTTTTTCTAAATCTATTACTTCTGTCTTTATAAAAAACTCTCTCCCCACTGGGAATGTGGCTTAGTAGTAGAGTGCTTGCATAGCATGCATGAAGCCCTGGGTTCGATTCCTCTGCACCACATAAACAGAAAAAACTGGAAGTGGCTCTGTGGCTTAGTGGTAGAATGCTAGCCTTGAACAAAAGAAGCTCAGGGACAGCACCCAGACACTGAACTCAAGCCCCAGGATTGGCAAAAACAAACAAAATCTTTCTTCCTGTCTTAATGACTAAAGATTTTCACCCAGGGAATTCTTTCATCTCTGTCCTGCATCATTAGATTCTTCCTGTGTATTGAATCATTTTCACTCACATGTAAACTTGTTATTTCTTCTCTCATTAAAGTAAATTTCTCTCTAGTATTTCTGTTGCTACTGTCTTTGCCATTGCTCTTGCTACCTTTTTTTTGGCAGAGTTCCTTAAAAGACGTTTTGCAATCTCATTGTCTTAACTATTTCTAGTATCTTTCACACAAAATGCATTTGCTCATGCTTCTTAGTGTTTTGCATGTTTCTAAATCCAAAGGTTTATTATCAACACTCACCTTATTTTACCTGCTAGTATCTTTTGACATGAATTTTCTCTGTGCGTTATTCTGTTTACTTAGTTCATAGGACTCCACATTTTCTTGGCTTTCCTCTTGGTTTATTGGTTATACTTTTTCACTTTCCTTTATCCTCTTTTATCTGATCTCTTAATCTGCAAATGCCAAAAATGTTTGTACTTATTTTTCTTCTCTTATATAAGTTCAATGGTTTACTAAATGCCATTATAAAGGTTATACTAATTACTCCCTAAATAATTTTCCCAGTACCATTCTCTTAGGAATTCCAAAACTTGGGAGCTTTTTAAAGTTCTTTTTGTCCAAATTGCATATTTGTTAAAAAATGTAACTGTATTATTATTTTTTTCTATACTATTGATTGAAACCAGGGCCTTGATGTGGCAAGAGCCACTTCTTGCATCTCTACAACTGCCGGCCAGTGTCTCCCTGCGACTCAATGTAATTAGCCTTAAGATGGTTTCTCTGCTGTTAGTCTACTCACTTTTCACAACACAGTAGCTAGAATGTTGCTTTAAAAAATGAAACACAAGCCAGGAGCTAGTGGCTCATGGCTATAACGCTAGCTACTCAGGAAGCTGAGATCTGAGGATTGTGGTTGAAAGCCAGCTAGAGCAGGAAGGACTGTGATACTCTTTTTGTTTTCTGTGATACTCTTATCTCCAATTAATCACAGAAAAAGCCAGAAATGGTGCTGTAGCTCAAGTAGCAGAAGGCTAGCCTTGAGCAAAAAGGGGCCTAAGGATAGTGTGCAGGCCCAGAGTTCAAGGCCCTGGACCAGCAAAAAACAAAACAAATAAGAACAGTATGTAGGCCCTGGGTTCAAGCCCCAAGACAGGCACCAAAAAAAGAAAGAAAGAAAGAAAAATTAAATTAGATTATCTTATTTTTTCTATCAGCAGTCCCTGTTTCCTTAAGACTAGAGGGCCACTGTCCCAAACAGCATCTTATTTCAATTTGTAATCAGTAGCTCTTTCTCTTCACACTTTGCATGTGTGCACACACGCAAGTGCCCATGTCAGTCATCGGGCTTGATCTCAGGACCTGGGCACTGTCCCTGAACTTCTCAAGGCTAGCACTCTTCCAGTTGAGGCACAGCTCCACATCTGGCTTTCTGGTGGTTAATTGTAGATAAGAGTCTCATAGACTTTCCTGCCCTGGATGACTTCAGTTCAAAGTTGCTCAGGAGATCTGAGGATCTAAGAGCTAAGAGTTAGGATTATAGGCATGAGCTTGAATTAGCTATTTCTAATATCTGTTGTTGTTGTTGTTTTAGTATTCATATCAATTAAAAATTATCCCTACTTCATAATGGTGGAGATATTTGTCCATCCATGTATTTAAAGTGCCTATAATGTCCAGCATATTGAAGGTTGCTAATAGCAGTTTGTCTTATGAATGATTATTTCTAAGCATTGATTATCTATGGAAAGAAAAAACAACTTTTTAAAAAACTTAAATCACACTTCTTTTTTACTAGCTCTTTTTTTTTTCTTTTTTGGTTGGTTGTGGGGCTTGAACTTAGGGCCTGTGCACTGTCTCTGAGCTCTTTTTTGCTCAAGGCTAACACTGGCTTTTTGATGGTTAATTGGAGATAAAAGTCTCACAAACTTTCCTGTCCAGACTAGCTTGGAACCATGGTTCTCTGATCTCTGCCTCCTGAGTAGCTAGGATTATAGGCATGAGATACTAGCACCTGGCTTGGAAAACTTCTGGAGTGATATTGGCAATCTCTTAAGTTTATGAAATAGAAGTAAAGTCCTAGGTCCCTTCATGAGGAATCACAGTAATTCCTTTTGGAAGAAGAAATAATTCAGTCATACACATCCATAGCATATTAAAGACACTTTAAATTCATGAAGGTAATGAAGGTATTGTTTCAATACAGAGCCCTTGCATCGTGTTTTCCTTATTTTACATGTATGTATATTTATATATAGCATGCCATTGTACTTAATTACAAGTCTAATAAAAAGAAACACAACTTCAAACCCAGTTATTAGGTAGGAGGCATAGAATTATCAACTATCTGAATAGTTTTCAACTGATGAAAGATAAAGTGAAATTTTTGTTTCCAATAAAGAATAGGGTAGATTTCTTCCACTTTTTTTCCTTTTAAATCTCAGTTCAACTTAGAAGAAATGAACAGAATTACTGATTTATACTGTTTAGCACTTAAGATAGCTGATGGTACTTTAAGGTGAAACTAATATTTCATAGATACCTAAAATTTTTGGTTGCTTTAACAGTACTAATTAAAAACATGTTTGCATTAGAAGGTCTGGATTTCTTTAAGAATAATTTATAGCATGCAACATGTAATATTTCTTTCCTTTCCAACTGCTTTCTATTATATGCTTAGGGTTTAGACCGCTCCAATTCCTGGGTTAACACTGGTGGTCCAAAAGCTGCCCCATGGGGATCCAACCCCAGTCCAAGTGCAGAATCAACACAGGTGGTGTTTATATTAGAGGTTTCTTTGTTGGCTGCTGATGTTTCCCTTTAGAACATTACTTTTTAGTACATACTATGATTTCAGTGGCTTGCTTTTTTTAATCATTAAAAAGTGTTTATTTTTGTTTACTTAGCACATTTTCCAACTACTATGCATGAATAAGACCAGTTCACCAGTAATGCTCTACTTTCCTGCTTCCTCCCACCTCCTTTTCTTCCTCCCTCCTTAAAAAACCTTACCAGTATTTCAATGCCTGCTGCTCGTGCATTTGATGGCTTTTGTAACAGTTCCTGCTTTAGGGATTGCACATCTTTAGTAGGATTTAAAATTTTTATGTGGAATAAAAGCAACATCTTTTCATTTTGTTTTTTTTTTGCTTTAACGTGTAGTTTACTATATCATTTTAATTTATCTTTTGCTGTCTTATCCTTTGTTCTCCTCACAATCACTGAATAGAAAGATTGATAGTAAGTTAAAATTAAATACGATTGTGTGTAAGATTAAATGCCAGACGCAAAATCCACTTTTATGTGTACTGTGTTGCAAAGTATGAAATTATAAAACTTGAGTTGAGTTTTGCTTATTGAAGACTAGTTGCTTAGTAGCTGATATTGCATGATGACTTAAATATGCTTCTCACCTGTGTATTGACTCTGAAGGAAAATTCTTTTGTTCTTAAAGAAAATTTTAATTCTGTTGAATATTATAAATGATTTACATTTGATATACAGTACATGACAGACTTGAATGGTAGTTTTTGGTAATAGTGAAAACGTAAAAGAAATCATTCTGGGCTGGGGATATAGCCTAGTGGCAAGAGTGCCTGCCTCGGATACATGAGGCCCTAGGTTCGATTCCCCAGCACCACATATACAGAAAAACGGCCAGAAGCGGCGCTGTGGCTCAAGTGGCGGAGTGCTAGCCTTGAGCGGGAAGAAGCCAGGCACAGTGCTCAGGCCCTGAGTCCAAGGCCCAGGACTGGCAAAAAAAAAAAAAAAAAAAAAAAAAGAAATCATTCTAATCTTTTTATCTTCTTTATTGAATACAAAATTTTTGGTTTCCTTTTTGGTCAGGACCAGTTGAGAAGTATGTTTTTAAATTTGTTGTTTTTACTAGTTAGTGCATGCACATGGAACACATAGATAAAAGTTTCATTCTTTGCAGCACTCAAATATTACAATCATTGAAATACTCATCTTAAAGACTAAAAATATAGAAGCTACTTCATTTCTAACTCATTGGTATTAAAGCAGCTTAAAATAGTGTAAATGAGATGAGCAATAAAATAGATGGTTGTTGAAACCACAACAAAACTGTTTTAAATTTGTACATAATCCTGGAGCTGCAAAGTCATCCACAGCTATGTTAATGTTATCTCGTCATCTCATTCATCTTCACTCCATAGGCTATGGATCGAAGTTGTAATCGTATGTCTTCGCACACAGAGACGTCAAGTTTCTTACAAACATTAACGGGACGCTTACCAACTAAAAAGGTAGATTCATGTGAAGACAATTCATAGAGGGGGAAAATAATTCCAACAATTAAACATATGTAAGGTTTTTGTACATAACCAACATAAGATATTAAAATATATTATGTTTTGAAACACATATGAGCAAGCACTGCTTGTTTGGTGCTTTCTGGGTATACCTATCCAGCATAGGCCTTTTTACATGAGGATAGTGTTTGTATCTGTGGGGTACAGTTTAATGAATCAAATTTGATCATCAAATTTTAATATCAACTCTTAATTATGTTTCTGTAACTGCTTCTTGTTTTGTGTTTTAAATCTCCAGGGAAAGGAAGATGAGTTAGAAAATTTATCACTCTTAGTAAGATATGTTGATTTGCTTCCTTTATGCACAGTTTTGTTAGTCTTTTTTCATATTAATATGCACTACTTTGCAAATGCTTTCTACACATATCCATTATAAGGCAGGAATTTACTGCTATTTCTTAAAAAAGATCTTAAATATTTGAAAATCAATGGCTTATAGCAAAGTTTACATTTCTAAAGATGTTTCCTAAATTGTACCAGCAAAGTTAATGAGTGTATTTGTGTCTGTTAAAATATGTATTTAAAGTACAAACAAGATCTTATTTGTACTTGTGAGTTTTTGGTCTAGTTTCTGTTTGTGGGTATAATTTAGGAAGCTACTCTACCTGTACTTTTAAAATTACATTTTACCTCTAGATAACATGTAATTTTTTCAGCTATTCAACATGCTAGTGTCTTACATGTGTAAGTCGTTTCGTTAATGGGTGTCTTCACTGCATCATTGAATACTTCACATGCCTTACTTTGCTTATTTTCATTGTATCTTCATTTGTACTTTGCCTTATTATCACTTGGTTTGTGTTATCAGCAGATTTGACTTACAGTAACTTTAAATTTATTTCTGGATAGCTGTTTCATGAGGAGCTGGCTTTGCAGTGGGTTGTTTGCAGTGGCAGTGTTCGGGAATCAGCTTTGCAACAAGCCTGGTTCTTCTTTGAGTTAATGGTAAGCAAACTAAATACATTCTTTAATACTTTTTTACTTGATAAACTATTTTATGTTAGTCATTTTTATCCTAGGAATATTTTTCTGTTGCATATCTTATGGTTTTATGTGTATCTCCATGACAAAAGTACATGTATTTAATTTTTAAATATGCACTGTGAACACTTAACACAGTTTAGGTGGAATTGTAAAGTCTACTGTTCATTTTAACCCACCTCACCCATGAGATAGTTGCAGATGTTAAACTATTTTTTACAAGAGAACTCATGACTCAGTCTTTCCCTAATCTAAGCATGCAAATGAACAAAGGCAATACTGTAGATTGCATTGCAAATATATATATTGCCAGTCCTTGGGCTTGAACTCAGGACCTTAGCACTGTCCCTGGCTTCCTTTTGCTCAAGGGTAGCACTCTCCCAATTGAGCCACAGCACCACTTCGGCTTTTTCTATATATTGGTGCTGAGGAATTGAACCGAGGGCTTCATGTATATTAGGCGAGCACTTTACCACTAGGCCATATTCCCAGCCCTGCAAATATTTTTTTGAAAAGCTGTATAAGGGGTGACACTGTCCAAAAAGAAATTACCCTTTACCTGACTTATGTAACTGTAACCCCTCTGCACGTCTTTATAATAACAATATTTTTTTTAAAAGCGTTATAGCCGGGCGTCAGTAGCTCACACCTGTAATCCTAGCTGCCCAGGAGGCTGAGATCTGAGGATCACATTTCAAAGCCAGTCTGGGAAGGAAAGTCCCTGAGACTCTTCTCTCCAATTAACCACTAGAAAATTGGAAGTGGCACTGTGGCTTAAGTGGTAGAGCACTAGCCTTGAGCGGAAGGGCTCAGGGACAACATCCAGGCCCAGAGTTCATGCCCCACGACTAACAACAACAACAACAACAAAATAGCATTATAGATACTGCTGTTATTATGGTTAGAAAGCTTAAAGGGAAATGTTGGCTATAGCTAACAAAAAGTAAAAAGTTTTTTTGCTTAATTCAGCAAATACTAGTAAAAAAATGAATGTTTTACATAAGAACATATATACACATGTGTATAAAAACATATGTATGTACACATTTGCATAAACAAAAGCAGTAAGAACTTAGCAAGAATATTCTAGACTATTACCAAGTCATAGACAGGTGAAGTAACTTGTAGTATACACAGTGGGTAATAGCATAATCTGGGATTCTGGCACTAAAGACTTCTCTCTTTAATTCCCTCCTTAGCGCTATATAGTTGAAATCATAGAAAAAAATTCTTCTAATAAACTAGTATGTAAAAACTAAGTAAAAAACAAAACAACAAAAATATATAGAGACAAAGAAAGAAGGAAAAAAAAGAAAAGAGGGAGGCAGAGAAGGAAATAAAGGTAAGTTTGAGAATATGCCATGAGATCACTTTCAACACTGGATGTTACATATATTGGGGATAAAAAAGCATTTCCTTTTTTTTTTTTTTTTTGGCCAGTCCTAGGGCTTGAACTCTGGTCCTGGGTGTTGCCCTGGGCTCCTTTTGCTCAAGGCTAGTGCTCTACCACTTGGGCCATAGCAACACTTCTGGCCTTTTCTGTGATTAATTTGAGTTAAGAGCCTATGGATTTTCCTGCCTGGGCTGGCTTTGAACCTTGATCCTCAGATCTCAGCTTCCTCAGGCGTGAGCCACCAGCACTTGGCAAGAAAACATTTCTTCTGTATAGAAAGTAAGCCAGTGACAATATAGAAATGATAGAAAGCTCATGTTTTCCTAAATTGTAAATACCACATTGGTAATTTCTGTTCTTTCATTGTAAGATAATGTTGCAATTTTGGTCATTGGTATTGTTTTTATTTTAAGTCTCACATGTATGCTTGGAGTTCCTAAATATACATTTAAAAAATTCAGCTTAAGACTTAGCTGTAGATATCCTGGCTCTCCCTCTGGAATTCTGGGATAATAGACATGTACCACTGTGCCTAACATATGAAACTTTTTTATTACTGTGTAGCTAAGGAGTTTTTATGTTTGTGGGGTTTTGTTAGTTTTCATCCCTATGGCCTGAAGTGTCTTGTATTTTCTTTCACCTCCATTCAATTACTTTGTTATGTTTTTTTCACTTATTTTATAAGTAAATGATAGATATATGCTATCATCTCGGAGTCAAGTTTTTATTCACTTAATGTTTAATTTTATACGTATATGCATATATATATATCAATTTATTTCTTTTTTCATATAACATTTATAAGAAACTGGTATTTTTCATTGTATCTTCTAAAAACAATATTTTATTAAGAATTCAAAGTATTAAATGCTCTACAATTTTTTTTTTTCTGGTTGTGGGGCTTGAACTCTCTGGTCGTGGGGCCTGGGCACTATCTCTGAAATCTTTCTGCTCAAGGATAGTGTTCTACCACTTTGAGCCACAGTGCCACTTTCCATTTTCTGGTGGTTAAGTGGAGATAAGAGTGTCATGGACTATCCTACCTGGGCTGGCTTTGAACTGCAGTCCTTTAGATCTCAGCCTGCCCCAGTAGCTAGGATTACAGGTGTAAGCCACCTGCACATGGCTGCTCTATGGATTTTAATTAAAGATGAGTGATTTAGCTAGATATGTTGGCTTATACCCATAATCTCAGCTCTTTGGAGTGCTCAATTCAGGAGGGTGCCAAGTTCAAGGCCTTCCTGGACTACTTTTTGTCTGGGCTGACTTCAAACTATGCTCTTCCCAGTTTCCACTTCCTAAGTATCTGGGATTACAGGGTGCACTACCATGCCATCTGTTTCTGATCTTTCAAGGTTCATAATATAGAGGCTATGGAATGCCAGAATAAATAATGAGTCTTAAAATTTTTAACTTTCTTATAGGGTGAATTTTTTTTCTGTTCTCATACACTAATACATTTTCCCCCTGGCGTTAGCCAGATAATTTTATGAAGGTGATGACAGAGTTTTGCTATGTTTGATATTCCAGTACAAAATATTGTAAGGAGCCAGGTAAAATGACTCAGATTTGTAATCCCAGCTACTCAGGAAATGGAGATTGAGAAGACTACAGTTTGAGGCCAGCTCTGAGAAAAAAAAAAAAAAAACTTACTAAGACGATATCTCAATTGATAGCAGGGTGTGTTGGAACATGCTTATCATCCCAGCTATATGGTAGGAAGGTTATGAGCCAGACCATCCAGGGCATTAACCTAACCCGAGACACTGTCCTATAACTAACTAAAAGCAAAAAGATTTCGAGCTGGTGCTGGTGGCTCACACCTGTAATTCTAGCTACTCAGGAGCCTGAGGTTTGAGGATTGCTGTTCAAAGCCAGCAGGGCGGAAATGCTGTTAGACTCATCCATCTCCAGTTAACCACCGGAAAAAGCCAGAGTGGCACAGTAGCTTAAGTAGTAGAGTGCTAACCCTGAGCAAAAAGGAGCTCAGGGACAGTGCCCGGGCCCAGAGTTCAAGCCCCAGGACTGGCCCCCCCCCCCCCAAAAATTGTTTTTCAAGGTATGACAGAAGTAATGGCACACCTTTCTAGCTAGGAAGAAGCCTAGAGTTTAACCTCAAGTATATCCGCCCCCCCCAAAAAAATACACACACACACACACACACACACACACACACACACTAGAGTTCTAAGGCAGAAGTATCAAGTTCAAGACTGTCTCAAAAAAAAGAAAGAAAAATAAAATTAATATTTTATATCCTTATTCAGGTAAAGAGTATGGTGCACCACTTATACTTTAATGATAAACTTGATGCTCCAAGGAAAAGTCGTTTTCCAGAACGTTTCATGGATGACATTGCTGCTCTAGTTAGCACAATTGCCAGTGATGTAGTCTCACGATTTCAGAAGGTATTAGTAACTCTTTTTTCTTACTTCTCTTTCAAGCTGAGATTAAAGTATCATACTTTTGATTTTGCTTTATATTGTCTCCTAGGACACAGAGATGGTTGAGAAACTCAATACAAGCCTTGCATTCTTTCTTAATGATTTGTTGTCTGTTATGGACAGAGGATTTGTCTTTAGCCTTATAAAGTCCTGCTATAAACAGGTAATACATAATTAATAACTGTAATCATATAATTTAAATACCAGGTTAACATTTTTCAGGGCTGGAGCTTTTAAGAGCATGTTCATATACCGATGCTAAAACAAGAAAGTAGCACGGGATGGCGTATTGTTATTTGTAAGACAAAGAAAGTCCATTCCATTTGTTTTATCTGGACACGGGACTATAGCAAACTGATACCAGTATTACCAGCTTTTCTTGAGTAGTATCCAATTCATGACTCTTTCATTCCCATTCTGGAGCAGAAAGCCGTATTAGTATGTAAAGCAGCCTTTAGGTGCCATGTAAATGTAGCACCTAACTGAATGAACAGCTAACTGAACTTTTTGTATCTTGGGTTGTTTAACTGCCCTTTGTTGTATATTTCTAATGGAATACAGACATTATAGTTTGAAATAATGATCAGATGTTTACTAAAGTCCAATATGTCATTCACTTTCTTGCCTTTAATAAAGTAGAAGCATTCTAGATCTTTTCCACAAGCAGCTGATTTTGTTTTAAATTTTTATTCCCTGATAAATAAGCCTGACTATTTGAAAACAGTTATTGGTTCTTGAGATACTTGGATAGTAAGTAGTAAAATTATTGTAGACTTGCCTTTTAAAGAGCTTTAAAGATATATACAAATATCTAGGTTCTATTCTAGAATTATTGAGTAGCTTGAATCCTAACAGGATGGAGTGAGATTGGGCAGGGTACTTCAGGAATTACTTCCTAAGGAACTCTTCCCAGCTGGTCTACAGATTTTATTTTTGAAAATTACTGGTGAAGAATTCTATTTGACAGGGCTGGGAATGCGATTTAGTGGTAGAATGCTTACCTAGCATGCATTAAGTTCTGTGTTTGATTCCTTAGAACCACATAAACAGAAAAGGCCAGAGTAGTGCTTTGGCTCAAGTCGTAGAGTGCTAATCTTGAGCAAAAGAAGCTCAGAGACAGTGCTCAGGCCCTGAGTTCAAGCCCCAGGACAAGCAAAAAAAGTTTTTTTTTAAATTCTGTTTGGCAGTATAATATTTAAAAATTGGAAGTCCTGTCCTATTGGGTGCCGTGCCTTTGTTGTTTTCTTAATAAGTTAACTATTCATAGTCATATGTAAATACCTTGTAAATAATATATTTTCCGGGGCTGGGGATATAGCCTAGTGGCAAGAGTGCCTGCCTCGAATACACGAGGCCCTAGGTTCGATTCCCCAGCACCACATATACAGAAAATGGCCAGAAGCGGCGCTGTGGCTCAAGTGGCAGAGTGCTAGCCTTGAGCGGGAAGAAGCCAGGGACAGTGCTCAGGCCCTGAGTCCAAGGCCCAGGACTGGCCCAAAAAAAAAAATAATAAAAAATAATATATTTTCCTCTGCAAATTTATAACCTGTTGTTACCAAAGGTGTCCTATCTTAATTTTTGAAGTTTTAATTTCCTATACTTGCCAAACATTGAGGTTTACATTAGGGATGCTATAGATCTTAAATCAGTTTATAATATGTCTCCTCAGTCAAGTAGCACATGATGTGGCTGGAAAAGTGGACAATTATAAATACGGGCAAATACAATATGCTATAAAAAGGAAGGAGAATTTCTTTTAAGAAGTAATAGGAGGGCTGGGAATATGGCCTAGTGGCAAGAGTGCTTGCCTCCTACACATGAAGCTCTCGGTTCGATTCCACAGCACCACATATATGAAAACGGCCAGAAGAGGCGCTGTGGCTCAGGTGGCAGAGTGCTAGCCTTGAGCGGGAAGAAGCCAGGGACGGGACTGGGCAAAAAAAAAAAAAAGAAGTAATAGGAAAAGTTTTGGTGGTGTACTATTGTTTACCTGACATTCTGATATCAGTATTCGAGAAATGGTATCTTCAGTTGGATTTTCTTCTTTATGCAATACTTGCAAGGTGTCTGCAAAGCTTTATTCACTGCCAAATCCAAGTGTTCTGGTGTCCTTGAGGTTGGATTTTCTGCGAATAATCTGCAGCCATGAGCACTATGTTACACTGAATTTACCCTGCAGTTTGCTTACTCCACCTGCGTCTCCGTCACCATCTGTTTCTTCTGCAACATCCCAGGTGTGTAAAGTATATGAACATGTAAATTTTAAAGTCTACATTTGTGAAAAAATGATTTTAAACAATGAATGGACAAGTGGTAACTCAGGCTTAATTACAAATACTTACAAGTGCAACTCCATGTTCTTTAAAGGTATTAGTTTATTTGGCCATTAGAACAACTCTCTAGAAAGTAAGTTCAATCATTTTCTATATTGTACAGTCAAAAGAACAGAAACAAAGATTACTGAGTAGCAGAGCTAATCTCTGACCCAATGCTTTTTTGTTTTTTATTTATTTTTTCTGAATAATTATTTATTGTCAAAGTGATGTACAGAGGGGTTACATGTAAGGCAGTGGGTACGTTTCTTGTTCAACTTGTTACCTCCTCCCTAATTTCCTCCCCTCCTCCCACTTTTCCCTCTCCCCTCCATGAGTTGTTCAGTTGGTTTACACCAAATGGTTTTTTAAGTATTGCTTTTGGAGTTGTTTGTCCTGGCTTTGTCTCTCAAGTTTTATATTCCCCAATGCTTTTTTAAAAGCTCAAATTCTTTTTTTTTTTTTTTTGGCCAGTCCTGGGCCTTGAACTCAGGGCCTGAGCACTGTCTGTGGCTTCTTTTTATGCTCAAGGCTAGCACTCTGCCACTTGAGCCACAGCGCCACTTCTGGCTGTTTTCTATATATGTGGTGCTGGGGAATCGAACCCAGAGCTTCATGTATACGAGGCAAGCACTCTTGCCACTAGGCCATATTCCCAGCCCTAAAAGCTCAAATTCTTAGTTACTATGTTTTACTCCTTTCACAGAGTAAATGTAGATGTGAATGAATTCACCCAAATACACTCACTTATTTAGATGTTTCCACAATATGAGTTCTCTTGAAACAGACACTAAGACTAAATTTGGGATATATGATGATTATTAGAGATTGATAGCTATGAAAGGGAGAATGCAGTATATTTGAGCAGAGAAAGAAATTCAAGCCCCATGACCAACAAATAAATAAATAAATAAAATCTTAAGTACTTTTTAATTTTTTTTATAAGGTATTTAATTCCAAATAGGATTTCCTAGGCTAAGCTCTCTTACGTGATTGACAAATGTAAACTTTACTTGAAAGATTAGGAACCATTAGATAATGCCAATACCTTTTTGTTTTATCTTTGCAGGATATCTTCTGGATCACCCTTTTTCCAATATTTCCTAGTTGGCTAATACTCACTTCCTATAATGTGGACTAGTCTTTTTTGCTTTCTTCCTTTTACCAAAGATGTAGCTACACAGAGATAAATTAATCATAGATACTGTTTCTAAAGCTCTAATGGAGGCATTCTTGTTTACATATACTCCTTACTGAAAATCTCCTTCATCCATAAAATTCTCATGGAATCTCTTCGGTTATCTTGTTCACTGTCATATCTAACTACATAATTTCCACATTTTAGTAGACAACAGAGACCTTTTGAGAGGGACAGAAAAAAATTATATACTTACTAGTGAGACAATTTCTCCATACAAATTGAAATCTATTTTTCCTCTTTGAAATTCAACATAGGTGGTCCCAAACATAAGTATCCTGGAGGATGCTATTTTGCAAAGTAAAACTTTGAAATAGGCATCCAGCCAGACAATAGTGGCTTATACCTGTAATTCTAGCTATTTAGGAAGCTGAGATCTGAGGATTGTGGTTTAAAGCCAGCCTGAGCAGGAGAATCTGTGAGATGCTGATCTTCAGTTAACAACCAAAAAGTCAAAGTAGAGCTGTAGCTCAAGTACTAGAGCACTGGCTGTGAGCACAAAAGCTAGGACGGTGCCTAGATCCTGAGTTCAAGCCCCAGGACTGATACAGAAAAAATTTAAAAATTCAAAAAAAAAAGATCCATTGATTAGATCACAAAATGATAGTACTGTAAAAAGTAGGTTCTCTGAAAAACAATTTAAACCAACATCTGGAAACCAGTAGCTTTGACTATAAATAATTTTTTGCAGTTTTGAGATGACTGCATGTGATAACATTTGGATTTAGCTTCCTTTTTCCCCCATCAAAGAATGCTGTTGAAACATTAGATCGTAAGTAAACACAGGAGAAAAAGAAAGGAAGTGTCCCAAATGAGAAAAAAGAAACTAAACTTTTATTAATTTCAATGAAAAAATAATAAAATTGACAAAAATCATTTTACCCTAGTTTCCTATACCCCAAAATAAAAGTTTACTTCCTGTAGTGGTAATGAGAAATAAACTACAGTAGATAATGTTTATTTTACTTTTCATAATGCTCACATTTCGTTTGTTGTAATGCCTTGATTATCTTATTTGTTGCACAGCTGTCATAATGCTGTTCTCACTCTCCAACAGAGTTCTGGATTTTCCACAAATGTGCAAGATCAGAAGACTGCAAATATGTTTGAATTGTCCTTGCCTTTCCGCCAGCAGCATTACTTAGCAGGCCTTGTGTTAACAGAGCTCGCTGTCATTTTAGACCCTGATGCTGAAGGGTGAGTAGATCAGTTTTTACCCTTTAGATTATCAGTTTGATTTTGGACAAGGGGACAGAAGTATTCCACTTACACTTCTTAAAAATCAAAATAATACTATTTCCCACTCTTTCTGCCTCTCTATTTTCGCTGAGTTCTGTATGTTATTTATTTCATCAATATTAAGAATATCTTTTTAAAATTTTGTTATCTCTGTAATTGAGATTTATTTTGAAACTCAATATATAGTGGATTAATTGGTGACATTCTTTTTCAACACATAAAATGGGTTGTTATAAATTTTAGTCTAAAACGGACTGACTTATTGAGCTACAGGAGACACTTAAAAGGGACTAGTTTGGGGGCTAGTTTTTTATTTCAATTATTATATGGAAAATTTATTGCCATCCTACTATGTAACATTTTATTTAAAAGATTGTTCTTTAACAAATATTCATGAGCCAGGTGCTGGGGGCACACACTTGCAATCCTAGCTACTCAGAAGGCTGAGATCTGAAGATTATACTTTGAAAAGCCTGTCTAGGCAAGAAAGTCCATGAGACTCTTATCTCCAACTAGTATGTGTGTGTGTGTGTGTGTGTGTATTCTTACGTTTAAAAAAAAAACCTTCCATTGTTGTGTACAAAAAAAAGTGCCTTAGTTTGATTGTCTTAATTTATAGGAAGAGCTTTGTGTTTTGTAATCTAGCATTCCTTAATAAGGTCCACATTAATAGTTACTTTGAAAAATCTGTTTGCAAATCTGGATCCCAGTGGCTCACACCTATAATTCTAGCTACTTGGGAGGCTGAGATCTGAGGATCATGATTTGAAGCCAGCCTAGGCAGGAAAGTCCATGAGACTTATCTATATAATTACCCAGCAAAGATCTGGAAGTGCAGCTGTGAGTCAAAAGTCTGGAAGTGGAGGGGCTAGGAATATGGCCTAGCGGTAAAGTGCTTGCCTCACATACATGAAGCCCTGGATTTGATTCGTCAGCACCACATATATAGAAAAAGCTGGAAGTGGTGCTGTGGCTCAAGTAGTAGAGTACTAGCCTTGAGCAAAATAAGCTTTAGGGACAGCACCCAGAGCCTGATTTGAAGCCCCAGAGCTCACGCACATTCACGCACAGGCATACACACACCATCTGTAGGGAGTCTATCTGGCATTGTGCCGTGCTCATCTAGTCACGGCTATTTTGGGGGACTGAGATCGAAGGATCATGGATTTGAAAAAAGGTAGAAAGAACTTAGTGAAGGAAGTCACTATTGAAGAAAGACAGGGTTCTGTGGCCATCTGGAGAAATTACTTTGGGAGAAGGTACAAAAAGAAAAGATGCTTCAGTAGGTATGAAGGTATGAAGCTGGACATTTTATAAGATCTTCCATAGCAAATTCAAATTGACCTTTCTTTATTAAGATGAGGGGTAGCAGTCAAAGTCTTCCCTTGAGATTGATCAGTGAGGCTTAAGGAGAGACAATGAGATCTGAAACTGCTATTGGATGCTGTGAACAGAGCGAGTTGAAGTGAATTTTTAACTTGATTGATTTACATTGTTAAAATGCCTTCAGTCTAAGAAGAGAAACATGTGAACTGAGAGAAGGGGGAGAAAATGAGGGAGCGAGTAACACTGTCCAAAAAGAAACATACTCATTTACCTTACTTCTCTAACTGTAACCCTCTGTACATCACCTCACCTTTCCAATAAAAATTTTTTAAAAAGAGTATATGAGCCTTGCTGGAGTATTAGCCTAATCTCTTGAAACCAAAGGGGATTGGGAGTAGAAAAACCATAAGAAACTAAATGAGATATGTTAGCAAAGAAGTTCATTTAGAGATAGATGTCAAAGACAACCCAAGCCAGTAGACTACATAATCCTGTGGATAAATTTTCCTTTCAGAAAAAGGTAACAATTCATTTTTATAAATATGAAATGAGCCAGGCATTGGTGGCTCATGCTGTAATCCTAGCTACCCAGGAGGCTTACATCTGAGGATCACAGTTAGAAGCCACCCTGGGCAAGAAATTCTGGGAGACTCTTATCTCCAATAATACTCAGAAAAGGCCAGAAATGGCACTGTGGCTCAAGTGGTAAAGCACTAATCTTGAGCACAAAGGGGACCGGCAAAAAACAATATAAATATGAAATCATCTAATGTGATAAAATAAAATGTAAAATGCTTGAAATTTATCTTTTTTTTTTTTTTTAATGCCAGTCAGCCTTGGGTGCTGTCCCAAGGCTTTTTTACTCAAGACTAGCACTCTACACTTGAGCCACAGCTCCATTTCTGGCTGTTTTCTTTTTTTGGTGGTTAATTGGAGATAAGACTCTCACAGACTTCCCTGCCTGGGCTGCCTTTGAACTTTGATCCTCAGATCTCAGTCTCCTGAGTAGCTAGGATTACAGGCATAAGCCTTTGGTGCCTGCTCTAAAATTTCATTTTAAAAATAGTACTATGGGCTGGGGATATAGCCTAGTGGCAAGAGTGCCTGCCTCGGATACATGAGGCCCTAGGTTCGATTCCCCAGCACCACATATACAGAAAACGGCCAGAAGCGGCGCTGTGGCGCAAGTGGCAGAGTGCTAGCCTTGAGCGGGAAGAAGCCAGGGACAGCGCTCAGGCCCTGAGTCCAAGGCCCAGGACTGGCCAAAAATAAATAAATAAATAAAAATAGTACTATAATTTCTATTAAGTTCTTTAAATTCAAAAGTACATTTAAGAAGTTCATGTCAAAATGTTGTTTTATTCACAAGGGATTTTGTACCTTTCCTTTTGGCTCAGTTCTTTATAAATTTTATACTTTCATGTATCTTACTTACTTTAAAATTACAGGCGTTTCATAGAAATACATGTAAATATAAATTCCAGAGTTAAGAAGTTAAACCAGATTGATTGATCAACATGTGTACTGTTTGTTTTAAAGATATTAACTAATCACTGTGACCTTACTACTTCTTCATGTCTTCTTTTTAAATAGTCTGTTTGGATTGCATAAGAAAGTCATCAATATGGTACACAATTTACTATCCAGTCATGACTCTGACCCACGGTACTCTGACCCTCAGATAAAGGCTCGGGTGGCCATGCTGTATCTTCCTCTGATTGGTATTATCATGGAAACTGTACCTCAGCTGTATGATTTTACAGGTACTTTGTATAATTAAGAGATGTCTTAAAATGTGATATGTTAAAAAAAAAACTTGGAAAATATCTCCAGGATGAAGATCTTCAGAAAATAAGTTCATGGAAATTATACTGATTAAATATTTAGCCATATTGATTAAAACTTTTGACTATGCGAGAAAATTCAGGACAAAATTCCTCCATGTACTGGGGTTTTTGTTGTTTTGTTTTGTGCCTGTCCTGGGGCTTGAACTCAGAGCCTGGGCACTGTCCCTTGACCTTTTGTGCTCAAAGCTTGTATTCTTATCACTCAAGCCAGTTCTACTTCCCAGTCTTTCCTGCCCATGCTGACTTTGAACCATACTATCCTCAGAGGTCAGCCTCCTGAGTAGCTAGGATTACAGATGTAGTATTTTTGATGTTATTTTGTTTTGTTTTTTGACACTATTGAAGTTTGAAATTAGGGTTTCATCATTGTGTGGTAAGTGCTATATGACTTAAAGTATACCCCCAGGCCATTTTTGTTCTAGGTGTTTTTAAAATAGAGTCTCAAATTATTCCTAGGCCAACCAAGGCTGTAATCCTCCTACTTACACTTTCCTAGTAGCTTGGGTGTTTAGGCATGAACCATCACACCCAGCTTTTGTTGATTGAAATGTGGCTTTATGAGCCTATTTTTTCCTATGATCATCTCCTCCCTAACATTACAGGCATAAACCAGCATACTCAGCTCCTGATCTTTCTTATGATGAAGTTTTAAACTTAATTTTCAAGTGCTGGATGCCAGTTGTTCACACTCATAATCTTAGTTACTAAGGAGGCTGAGATCTGAGGATCATGGTTCGAAGCCAGCTTAGTCAAGAAGGTCCATGAGACTTATCTCCAATAAACCGTAGAAAAAGCTGGAAATGGCACTGTAACTCAAGTGGTTTAGTACTAGTCATTAGCAAAAGAAGCTCAGGAACAATGAATGCCCAGGCCCAGAATTCAAGCCTCAGGATTGGCAAAAATAAGAGTTTTTGAATTATGGGTTTATAGCAATTTCATGCCCACCTTTTAGAAAAATAGGTGTACTTAACAGCTGACTAGTACCTTCAGTATCAGCTTTGTACATATTTTATTCATGAATATGTATAATTAATAGTTACCCAAATAAGAATTATGTTTATTTTTTCTTTAAAATTTGTTTAGTAAATTGAAATTATATTGCTTCCTAAAAACTAGAGTTCTTCAGATGTGGTTGTTTATAGCTATTTAGGAGGTAGATGTTTTTGGATTGCAGGTCAAAGCCAGCCCATGCAGAAAAGTCTGTGAGACTACTATGTACAATTAGCTGCCCAAAAGAAAATTAGGTGGAAGTAGAGCTGTGTCTCAAGTGTAGAGTACTAGACTTGGGTGAAAAAGCTCAAGAACAGCACCCAGCCCCAGGGCCAGCATACACGCACACAGGCACACGCACATATACAAATCTACATTTCACAAACTTTTATTCCTCTTGCTTTTAATATTTAAAGTTTACTTAAATGTTATATTTAGACTCTATTTTTGTTCAGATACATGCAATTTAAGGTGGCAGTTGACGTTGTAAGAATATTTCCAGCTTAATAAAAATAAAAACATTTCTGGAGTGGTGATATGTATTAGGAGCTTTAACAGTACTAGTAATTCGGGGCTGGGAATATGGCCTAGTGGCAAGAGTGCTTGCCTCACATACATGAAGCTCTGGGTTCAATTCCCCAGCACCATGTATATAGAAAATGGCCAGAAGTGGCACTGTGGCTCAAGTGGTAGAGTGCCAGCCTTGAGCAAAAAGAAGCCAGGGATAGTGCTCAGGCCCTGAGTCCAAGGCCCAGGACTGGAAAAAAACAAAAAACAGTACTGGTAATTCAAAGATAACTTTTTTTTTTTTTTTGCCTTCCATGGATGGGAGTTTTCCTCTCAATATTTTGTCCACTAAAACAAGATTCCTCACTTGAAAGCAGAAATGTTCATATTATTAACTGTTAGGTTAAAGTTCTTCACAAACTACAAATTGCTACTGTAGAAATGAGTTAATGTTTAAAATACTTGAAAGAAGTAACTAATGACAGATAACCCTTGTACAACATGGGTATGAACTGTGTGGATCTACTTATAGGCATTTTGGCTGAGGAAATAAACAAGCATTTGAAAAACCTCACAAGCTATATAGCCTGGGAATGCCAAAATAATTAAGACAAAGTCAGATATGGATATATAAAGACTATGTAGATAATAAATCTTTTTTTTTTTAATTTACCATCAAGGGCTGAGAATGTAGCTTAGTGGTAGAATGCTTGCCCAGCATTCATGAAGCCTTGATAAAAATGCCAACTAAGAGTAGTATGTACTGTAGTCCTTAATAATTTTGTAGCCACCTCCCGTTGGTATTCTGGATTTAAGTTTTGCTTAAAATGCAGTGTGATCCTAATCATCTCCATGTGAGCAGCTCATCTGGCCAATAGTATATCACAAGACAAAGTGAACTATCTTTGGTACTTACCTATTTTTCATTGCATTTACTACAGAAAACCTACAAAATAGTTATTCGTCAACATTATTTATGTTAATGTTAAGGCTTAATCAACAAGCTATAAGTAGTTTTTGGAGTCAAAAGTTATACATAGGGTTTGTTGTTGTTTGCTGGTCCTGGGGCTTGAACTCAGGGATTAGGCACCGTCCCTCAGTTTTTTTTGCTCAAGGTTAGTGCTCTGCCTCTTGAGCCACTGCTCCACTTTTGTCTTTTGTGTGGATAATTGGAGATAAAAGTCTGATTGACTTTTCTGCCTAAGCTGGCTTTGAACTTCAATGCTCAGATCTCAGCCTCCTGAGTAGCTAACATTACAGATATAAGCTACTAGCACCTGGCTTTACATTTGGTTGTTTGACTAGGAGTTGGTGCTTCTAGTCTTTACATTGTTCACACTGTCTGTTATTAGATGGTTATAGGGTTTTCTTCTGAAGAATAATGGGGAAAAGAGAAAAAGACTTGTGTGCTTTATTAACTGTTGATTTTATTTGGTTTTCTATCAGAAACTCACAATCAGCGAGGAAGACCAATTTATATGGCTCCTGATGATTATGAAAGTGAGAATGGAAGTATGATAAGCCAGACTGTTGCCATGGCAATTGCAGGAACATCAGTCCCTCAGCTAACAAGACCTGGCAGTTTCCTACTCACATCAACGGTAAAACATTCCTCATGCAGAAATGAAAAACATGCACTTAAACAACTAGTATATTAGCTGAAGCAAGAGTACTCTTTAATTTTATTTATTACATGAAAACATTAAAGTTTTCAGAATATTGTGTGCTTTGTACCGAATTATTTAAAACTATTGTATCATGGTTGATGAAATAAAGCACTGTGTTACAACATTCAGAAACTTGAAAATTTCCACCCTGGTTTTTTTTATGTTTGTACTGGTGTTAGGTTTTAAACTCAGGGCCTGGACACTACCCCTGAGCTTTTCTGTTAAAGGCCAGTGCTCTTCCACTTGAGTCACAGCTGCACTCCCAGCTTTTGCTGGTTAATTGAAGATAAAAGTCTCACTGACTCTCCTGTACCAGGCTGGCTTCAAACTGTGATCCTCAGAACTCAGCCTCCTGAGTAGCTAGAATTACAGGCCTGAACCACTGTCTGTCACCTGGCTCCACATTGTCTTTTTTAGTTTTAGAAGACCTGATCTCTGTGTAGCCCAGGCTAGCCTTGTTCTTACAATCTTTTTGCCTTAGCCATTTAAATGCTGGCATTATAGACATGCCAGCTCTGCTTTGTATTCTAAATGCCCTGCCATAAACTAACACAAACTTCTGTTGCCAAGAAAATATTGAACTTCAGGCATTAATTGTAAGGTTTTTTATTACTGTTTTATGCAAGTGTTATGTAAATCAAGTGGTTCGTGTGTGTGTGTGTGTGTACATGCGTGCGTGCGTGCCTGCGTGTGTGTGTGTGTGTGTGTGTGTGTGTCTGTATCTGTGTGTCTGTATCTGTGTGTCTGTATCTGCACTGGTCCTAGGGCTTTCTGTCCCTGAGCATTTTTGCTCAAGACTAGTACTCTATCACTTGAGCCACAGTTCCTTTTCTGGCTTTTTCAGATGGTTAATTAGAGATGAGTCTCACAGACTTTCCTGCCTGGGCTGGCTTTGAACCGCCATCCTCAATTCTCAGCCTCCTCACTTGCTAGGATTACAGATGTGAGCCTGTTATTTTTTTGGGAGAGGGGCAGGGGGGCGTTGGGGACAGTCCTGGGGCTTGAACTAAACTCCAGGGTACTGTTCATGAGCTTTTTTACTCAAGGCTAGCCCTCTACCACTTGAACCACAGCTCCACTTCTGGCTTTTTAATGGTTAATTGGAAATAAGAGTCTCACAAACTTTCCTGCCCTGGCTGGCTTCAAACCACAATTCTAAGATCTCTGCCTCCTGACTAGCTAGGGTTGCAGGCATGAACCATCAATGCCCGGCATAAATGGTTCTTTTAATAACTAATTTTTAAACAATTTTTGTTTTATTTTTCTTTTATGTATCCATTTATTTTTTATTTTCTGAGTTTTGAGACGGGTCTCACTGTATAGCCCAGGTTGGCCTCGAATTTGTTACTGTGACTCAGGCTGGTTTTGAACTCAATGATCCTTCTGCCTTAGCTTTCATGTGCTGTAATTACAGGCAATTTATCTTGTCTTTGGCAACCAATAAATAAGAACCAATCATTGAATAATAGGTCTTATTCTATTGTTCTTTTCAGAGTGGCAGGCAGCATACAACATTTTCAGCAGAATCAAGTCGGAGTCTTTTGATCTGTCTACTTTGGGTTCTCAAGAATGCAGATGAAACAGTTTTACAAAAATGGTTTACAGATCTTTCAGTCCTACAACTAAATCGTCTGTTAGACCTGCTTTATCTTTGTGTATCTTGCTTTGAGTACAAAGTAAGTAGCCATTGTAACAAGAAAGGAAAAATAATGTGGAAAAGCAAGAAGAAATTTTTCTCAGTGCCTGTTTGTTGTTTTTTTTTTTTAATGTGTAAATTTTAGGGGAAAAAAGTATTTGAAAGAATGAATAGTCTGACCTTTAAGAAATCAAAAGACATGAGAGCAAAGCTTGAAGAAGCTATTCTTGGAAGCATAGGTGCTAGGCAAGAAATGGTGCGCCGAAGCCGAGGACAGCTCGGTATGTACACAATATCTTCTCCTGGTGAGGATTCTTTCATTTTCTTGAATTATATATTATAGTTATCATTGTTACAGATTTTCAGTGGAAGTTCTATTTTTTAAATCATTTTTTGAGTTAACTTCAGTAATTATTTCTCTGCAATATACAAGTTCAAATTCTGAATTTAAAAGGTTAAAAATACTCCCCAGTTTGCTTTGGATAGTCTCATTTAATACCTGGTACCCTGTTTAATTATTTATTATAATATATTTATTATAGTGTGCATATTTATTTATTCCAGTACTGCACTTGTGCTACACCTTAAGCTCCCCATTCATGTTTGTTTGTTTTCTGGTACTGGGGCTTGAACTCAGGGCCTTATACTTTCACTCACCTTTTTTTTTTTTTTTTTTTTTGCCAGTCCTGGGCCTTGAACTCAGGGTCTGAGCACTGTCCCTGGCTTCTTTTTGCTCAAGGCTAGCACTCTGCCACTTGAGCCACAGCGCCACTTCTGGCCGTTTTCTGTATAAGTGGTGCTGGGGAATCAAACCCAGGGCCTCATGTATACAAGGCAAGCACTCTTGCCACTAGGCCATATCCCCAGCCCCTCACTCACCTTTTTTTGTTGTTGCTGTTGTTTGCCAGTTGTGGGGCACAAACTCAATCCTGGGCATTATCCCTGAGCACTTTTCCAAGGCTAGCACTCTACCACTTTGAACCACAGCACCACTTCCAGTTTTCTGGTGATTAATTGGAGATACGTGTCTCATGGACTTTCCTGCCAGGGCTGGATTTGAACCATGATCCTCAGATCTCAGTTTCCCGAATAGCTAGGATTGTAGGCCTGAGCCACCAGTAGCCCAACACCTTTTCTTTTTAAATTACTGTTGGTACTGTACCAGTTAAGGTATGCCCAATTGCAGCTTTAAACTGGTTAACTGGAAGTAAAGATCTTTAGGATTTGTCTACCTAGGATGGTTTTGATCCAGGATCCTTACCTTGTGAGTAGCTAGGATGATAGCTGTAAGCCACAGGCATCCAGTTCCCCTCTTTTAAAACAGATTTCAGACTTTTCTAACAGATTTAGTCCGACACTAAAACTAAGCATGAGATACAGAGATTTATCTACCCAGACCTATGTGTATCTTCTTCCACTGTCAACACTGCCTATAGAGTGGAACATTTAGCATAGTTAGTAGATCTTCATCAACACATCAACACCAGAGGACATAGTTTCCATAGGGTTCCTTCTATGTAACGTAGCTTTTTACTGCTAGAAGTATTTTTCTTTGTATAACAAATTAATATACCCTTTATCAAAAATGTTGCCCATCACACTCAAATATCAGGAAAAGTAGTAGCATTTGAACTCTTATTTCTAATCCTAGATATGGTACACTGGTTGGCCTTGACCCTTAATCCTCCCACCTTCTTTTCCCTCATCTACTTGTGACTGTTCAAGAACTTAGAAGATATGGTGCTAGTGGCTTAAGCCTGTATTCCTAGCTATTCAAGAGGCTGATATCTGAAGATTTCAGTTCACAGCCAGCCTGGGCAGGAAAGTCTGTGAGACTCTTGTTTTGAACTAACTACCAAAAGGCCAGATATGGAGTCCATGTGGTAGAGTGCTAGTATTGACCAGAAAAGCTCCAGGACAACACCCAGGTACTGAGTTCAAAACCCAGGACCAGCAAAAAGAAAAAGAAAAGATATGGGGTTGGAAAGAACATTTGCCTAGCAAGGGGAAGGCCCTGAATTTGGTTCTCTGCACTACAAAAAAAAAAGAAAAGAAGAGAGGGAGAGTAAGAGAGAGAACTTGGAAGATAGTATAACAACTGATCTTGCTGTCTATGTATTTGTAAACACTAGAATATCCAAAGTTATATACAAATAATATTACTGATGAATTTTTAAAATTATCTGTACATATAACACCTGCTAACAGCACTATATATTTATTAACAAAAAAGTGTTAATGTGAGTTAGTATTTGCTCATTATAGTTTCCTGACAGTTTATTAGCATAGCAGTCATTTATTTAAGTAGTATTTTATATGCTATATGTGTTCAGAATTTTATAATGAGTAAGAATTTGCTTATGAAAGAATAATTTAGCATTATTTTTAACTGGTTTACAATGTAATTTTTTGTTTTCTTTTAACTTACTGTGTACAACTGTCTGTGAAAGTATAAAAATATATTTTATTTAAAATATTCAATTATTTTCATAGACTAAAGGATAATTGTGTTTTAAATAAGAAATTAAAATCAGAGGCATAAAACTTGCCTAAGATCATAAACTATGTGAAAGGAACAAATACATTTTATTTCTAATTTAATATTCTCTGTATTCTACTTTATTTCTTTCAAAGGCTTATTTTTGGATGAAACTATTAACAGTTATAATAATATAAGCTGTTTATATGTAAGCCTTAGGAACATCTCCGACCATTTGAATAAAAATTGAACTTTTTGTCTTTGAAAACTTAAGCCTCTGTGATTCTTATTTACATTTAGACATTTAATCTAGGTCACCTAATAATAGATATTCTTAACTTTAAAAATATAAATTGATTAAAGATACTCTGCTAATCATAATATGCATATTTTTTCTTTCTTTCATAAAATTTATCAAATATTAAGATTTCAAAGTGAAAAAGGGAGTGAAGGAAGGAAAAAAATGAAAGAAAGTAGAAAAAAGACAGACCTGGCTGTTACTGTATCAAATAATTGTTTCCCATTATTATTTTTTTTAATTTTTGTTATAAAGATGATGTACAGGGCTGGGAATGTGATTTGGTGCCTAGCATGCATGAAGCCCTGGGTTCAATTCCTCGGCAACACATAAACAGAAAAGGCCAGAAGTGGTGCTGTGGCTCAAGTGGTAGAGTGCTAGCCTTGAGCAAAAGGCCCTGAGTTCAAGCCCCAGGGCTGGCAGGAAAAGAAAAAAGTTGATGTTCAGAGAGGTTACCCATTATTCTTTTATTTCCTAGTTGAACCCTCATTTTTGTGCTTGCATTATCTTTCATCCTCCCAGTCAGTTTAAAGTCTCATCTTTTTCATAAAGGACTATTAGTTTTTTTGGTTGAGAGCTTGAAATCTGACTTGATTCTGTTGTTGGCTTACACATTTCTCCACAATTCTTAATGCCTTCTTCCTTTATGATAGATTTGTATGAATCATTTCTTGCCCCTTAAAAGACCCATGGCACTGGGCAACAGTGGCTCATGCTTATCATCATAGCTACTCAGAAGACTTCTGAGGATCACAGTTCTCAACCAGCCCAGCAGGAAAATCTGTGAGGCACTTGTTTCCAGTTAACCACCAAGAAGCTAGAAATGGAGCTGTGACTCAAGTAATAGAGTATAGCCTTGAGTGCAAAAGAAACTCAAGGATAGTACCCAGACCCTGAATTCAAGCCCCAGAACTAGCCCGATAAAAAGACCCCTAACATTCAATCTGTATTTAAACCTAGATTAGACCACATGAGAGAAATCCTACCTTCCTCTTTCTTTGCCCCATATAGATCTAAGGAAGTAGTTATTATTGTCCTATTGTTATTATTTTGTAGTAGTAGGGTTTTGAATACAAGACTTCATGCTTGCTACTCAGGTTCTCTACCCATGAGCCCCATGTTTCCAGCCCTTTTTTGTTGTCTTGTTTGTTTTGCTAGTACTTGGATTTGAACCCAGAACTTCATACTTGCTTGACTTGCTTCCATAGCTGGCACTCCATCACTTGAGCTATGCCTCCACCAGGCTTCTTGGTAGTTATTTTGCAGATAAGAGTTTTGTGGACTTCTGTTCCAGGGCTGGTTTTAGTCTTGCTTTTTTCCCTGGCTGGCCTGGACTGCAATCCTTTGATAGATGTGCATCCTAACACACAGCTATAGATTAAGAGGTTTAAGATCCATGCTCTTGAACCATGATTTTCCCTATCTTCACTTCCGAAATAGCTAGGAATACAAGCATGAGACATTGACACCTAGCAGGAAGCAATTACTTTCTGAATTCATTCTATTTTGTTTGCTTGTTGAACGGAAGCTTATTGATCTCTTGGTATGTGCCAGATACTTTACCAGCCTGGGCATTAAATACTGCACAAAATAGACGCTGTTTCTCTCCCACCGTAACTTGAGATTTTGTGGCCACAAATGCTGTTGGCAGGAAAAAACAAACCCAGAGGAAAGGAATTTTTGGAGTAGGAAGAGGCTTCATGCTTGTAGTTAATATCAAACAAAGCATTCTAGCTAATGAAATAAGCAAGAAAGAAAGTGATAGGAAATATGATCATATCCTTTAGGCCCTTAGAAGAAAATCAGGATTAGAACCTATGCTTCTTTAAATCCTCTATACTTTGAACCTTTTTAAAATAAGAAGCACCATTGTCATGTTCTTCCACTTGTACTGAAAGAATGGTTGTATGCAAAATTAATGAAATGGAGTATTTCTTGTATATTTGCAAATATAAACAGACATGGTCCAACTGAAATAACATTTTTAAATTGGTTTGAATTTTACTTGACAGAGAGAAGCCCATCTGGAAGTGCTTTTGGAAGCCAAGAAAACCTGAGGTGGAGAAAGGATATGACCCACTGGCGTCAGAACACAGAGAAGCTTGACAAGTACTTTAACCTTACATTTGACCGACCTTCCTTCCTTCCTTCCTTCCTTCCTTCCTTCCTTCCTTCCTTCCTTCCTTCCTTCCTTCCTTCCTTCCTTCCTTCCTTCTCTCTCTCCCTCTCTTTCCCTCTTTCTCCCTCTCTCTCCCTTTTTCTCCCCCTTTCTCCCTCTCTCCCTTTCTCTCCCTCTCCTAGTCCTAGGGCTTGAATTCAGGGCTTGGGTGCTGTCCCTGACCTTCTTTGGCTCAAGGCTAGTGCTCTACCACTAGAGCCACAGCACCACTTCTGGACTTTTCTAAGTAGTTTATTGGAAATAAAAGTCTCCGGCTTTTCTGACAAGGCTGGCTTTGAACCATGTTCCACAGATCTCAGCCTTTTGAGTAGCCAGGATTACAGGTGTAAGCCACCAGCTCCTGGCTTATATTTGATATTTCTGATGGGCTTTAAGATTTCAAATGTAAAATGCACATGGTTAATTTTAGCTTTATCTTATAATTATATTAGGCATTCAAATTGTAGAAGATAAAATATATTTGACTTTTAAATTTTAAAGAATATATAGGAGAAGAATTTTTCATATGTTATAGGGAAGGAAAATGTTTTATATATGTAAAAACCCATTTTCTTCAATAAATCTTAGAAAATGCTTTCAGCAACTGTTTTCTCTGTCAAATTATTTTCCATTCTTTTTCTACCCCACCCTCCTTATTGCTATAATTGACAAAAAAGTGAATTTTACATTATTACATTATTTACATGACTTATATTTGTTTGCAGTTGTGAAATGGTTACTACTATCAAGCTAGTTAACATAACTCACTTCAGTTTTTTTTCCCAAAGTTGTTTCTCGTATTGATTTTATCTACTCTTGCTGAAATTATATGATGAGCATATAAAAAATTAAAGGGAAGGGCTAGGGATATGGCCTAGTGGCAAGAGTGCTTGCCTCTTATACATGAAGCCCTGGGTTCAATTCCCCAGCACCACATATACAGAAATCAGCCAGAAGTGATGCTGTGGCTCAAGTGGCAGAGTGCTAGCCTTGAGCCAAAAAAGAAGCCAAGGACAGTGCTCAGGCCCTGAGTCTAAGCTCCAGGGCTGGCCAAAAATAAATAAATAAATAGAAATGAGGTGAAATATTAAGTGTTTTTATCTTGAATAAAAACATTGAAGTGGGTCACATTAACTCACACCTGTAATTCTAGCTACCCAGGAGTCTGAGATCTGAGGATTGCAGTTCAACGCTTGGCCAGGCAGGAAGTCCGTGAGACTATTATCTCTAATTAATCACTGAAAAGGCTGGAGCCATGGCTCAAGAGATAGAACTTCAGGAGCTCAGGGACAGCCCCAAGCCTAGGGTTCAAGCCCCAGGATTGGCAAAACAAACTTTGAAAGTCTTTTGAAATTCCAAGATGAATTTGGAACATTTTCAATGTTCCTTTACATGAAGCTGTACTAAATGTAAGCCCATATAGCACCACCTAGTGTCTGTGCTGTTCAGAATAAAGTAGTATGTCTGAAAGCTAAAGCATAAACTTTTGTACTTTCACGGTGGCATAGTGCTTCTGTAGTTGGGTGAGAAAATGTGCTTTGACAGAGACAACAAAATACAGGGTAAAACGTGTGTGTCTGTGTGTGTGCGCGCGCGTGCTCGCACGTGCATGTGTGCATGTATCCCTGTGCACATGTACGCACATGTGCTATTACTCGGGCTTGAACCCAGGGCCTGACACTACGTTAGCTTTTTTGCTCAAAGCTGGCATTCTGCCACTTGAGCCACAGCCCCACTTCTGACTTTTTGCTGTTAACTGCAAATACAAATTTCATGAACTCAGGCTGACTTTGAACTAGGATCCTCAGATCTCATTCTCTGGAGTAGCTAGGATTATCGGTGTGAGTCACTAATGCCCAGCTCAAAATATTTTTAATTTATGAAATGTTGTCTCTTTCTTATTCTCTTAGTTTTTTAGTCAAATGTTGAAATAGATTCAAGATTTTCATTTCTATGCATTTTAAGTTGTAGTTTCCTTATGGCTTTTAAAAATATAAATATAATTTCTTATATTTTGTATTAGGTCAAGAGCAGAAATAGAACATGAAGCACTAATTGATGGAAACCTTGCTACTGAAGCAAACTTAATCATTTTAGATACATTAGAGATTGTTGTCCAGGTAAGAACTCAAAGTAGAGAAATTTAAAGCACAGACTCGGTGAACTAGGGTGGGAAGGAAAATATTTCAGCCAAATAATTACATTTAAGTATCAGTAGTTTCTAAAAGTTTAGTTCTCAGCAATATCTAATTATAAACGATTTGCTAGTTATATATTTCTTTTCCTATTACTTCAACTTTATTCAACTGTTTATGGCCTTTTCCTTTTAAGCTGTAGGGCTAGGAATATGGCCTAGTGGCAAGAGTGCTCACCTGGTATACATGAAGCCCTGGGTTCGATTCCTCAGCACCACATATATAGAAAAGGCCAGGAGTGGCTCTGTGGCTCAAGTGGCAGAGTGCTAGCCATGAGCAAAAATGAAGCCAGGGACCGTGCTCAGGCCCTGAGTTCAAGACCCAAGACTGGCAAAAAAAAAAAAAGTAATCATCCTTTTAAGCTATAGACTTGCATTTCCAGTGGCCACTGAATATTTGTAATATATTCAGTGTGCTGGACAACACTGTCAGTACTTAGAGATGTGATGGGTTTATTCTATATCTTTTGCAAACTATAGCAGTTCTTTAGGCTTATTTATTATATTATTATTAGCCTCAAGATTGTTTTACTCTTAGTACTAGGTAATGATATTATTTAGTTAATATTTTTGTTTATTCTTATTGTGTCAGGGCACTATCCTGAGATCTTAACAAATAATAACTCATTTAGTTCTGAAAATAGCCTGAGAGATATTAAGTAATTGCCTTTGATTGAAGTTGAAGAGCTAGGATTATTTAAGCCCATTAACTAAATCTCTCAGTTAAATAAATGTGTCTTTCATTTCTCCTATTTCTGTTATGACTCCTGTTAATTTCTTATTTCAAATCTATTACAATGGCTGCTTGCTTCATGATAATCTTCCTATTTCCAGTGCATTCCCTATATTTCCATAGGATTGTCTTTCCTAAAATATTTGACTTTTCATTACCCTGATTGAAAAATTTAAAACATAAATACCTGAATTTCTTGACTGCTTAAGTGAAATAAAGTAGGAAACCTAGAAGACTCTTTGTGATTTGGTAGTTGATTAGTTGAAGTTGGCCCAAGACTGGCCAAAAAAAACCCCAAAAAACAGAAGAAAAAGGATCAGGGCTGGGGATATGGCCTAGTGGCAAGAATGCTTGCCTTGTATAAGGCCCTGGGTTCAATTCCCCAGCACCACATATACAGAAAATGGCCAGAAGTGGCGCTGTGGCTCAAGTGCCTGAGTCCAAGCCCCAGGACTGGCAAAAAAAAAAAAAAAAAAAAAAGAAAGAAAGAAAAAAAACACAAAACAAAAAGAAGAAAAACACAAAACAAAACAAAAAAACTAGAGTGATGCTGCAGAGAATGTTGGCATATCAATCGTAAATTTTAGTTGGGGGCTAGAGACAAATGTGAATGAAAGACTAGTTGAATCCCCTGAGACATGTCCCTAGAAAGGCAAGTGCACTAGAATTCTGCTTTTTTTCTGCTGACTGAAATGCAAATGTCAGGGCTCTCCAAGCATTTCAGATTAGGTGGCTTCATTTATTATTTCTTTTGATCCTTTTTCTTCTTCTCTTCTTCTTCTTCTTTTTTTTTTTGGCCAGTCCTGGGGCTTGGACTCAGGGCCTGAGCACACAGCCCTGGCTTCTTTTTGCTCAAGGCTAGCACTCTGCCCCTTGAGCCACAGTCACTTCTGGCTTTTTCTGTTTATGTGGTGCAGAGTAATTGAACCCTGGGCTTCATACATGCTAAGCAACCCGTAGGCCATATTCTCAGCCCCCTGTTGGTGAATTTTTTATGACTCTCAAGTTACTCCTGTTTACTTACCATTTTTCCTACAATACACTTTACGCTTTCATGCATCTCTTTTTATTTTCCCTGCAAATTCCATCCACTTTTTTCTTCTTATATCCAAATCCTGTTAAACTTCTTTTTAAGTCTTCTTAGTTCTGATGTTGTTTTTTCTGTACCTACTAAAAATTTGCTTTTTTATACATATTTTATACCTTCCTAGCCAAATTACAGGTACATATCTGTTTTATGTATTTATTTTTCAATTGTAGACTGTTTCTGTAACAGAATCCAAAGAGAGCATTCTTGGTGGGGTGCTCAAAGTACTACTCCACAGCATGGCCTGCAATCAAAGTGCTGTTTATCTACAACACTGTTTTGCTACACAGAGAGCCCTGGTATCAAAGGTAGGTCCTTTAGCAACTAGTCTTTACTGGCTTTGCTTTCTTTTTAACATTGTCTAAGTTCATTTGAGACATTCATTGGTTAACATATTTGTACTTAAAATTTGAACAATGCCCTAAGACCTTAGATTCCTCTCTGTGTCTTCCACCTCTATCTAGGGATTTCCCATTTTTAAGAATCGTTTTAACTAGCTTCTGGTCTGAGAAAAATAGTCATTTTGACATGGAAAAAGACTGGAAATTAATAACTGATCTTAACAGTGTGTGGGGTTTTTAATCTTGTCTTGTCTGACTGTTAGGATTATAGCATTATGAGTTTGGAAGCTAACCCCAGTTTGTCTGTTCCTCATTAACTCCATTTATTAAGAATTTAGTATGTAGCCAGGTGCTGGTAGCTCCACCTGTAATCCTAGCTACTCAGGAGGCTGAGATCAGAGAGTCTTAGTTCAGAGCCAGCCTAGGCAGGAAAGTCTGTGGGACTCCCATGTTCAAAATTCCCAAAAAGCAGGGGCTGGGGATATGGCCTAGTGGCAAGAGTGCTTGCCTCATATACATGAGGCCCTGGGTTCAATTCCCCAGAACCACATATACAGAAAACGGCCAGAAGGGACGCTGTGGCTCAAGTGGCAGAGTGCTAGCCTTGAGCAAAAAGAAGCCAGGGACAGTGCTCAGGCCCTGAGTCCAAGCCCCAGGACTGGCCAAAAAAAAAAAAAAAACCCAAAAAGCCAAAAGTAAGAGCTGTGGCTCAAGTGTTGGAACACTAGCCTGGAGCATAAAAACTCAGAGATAGCACCCAGGCCCTGAGTTCAAGTCCCAGGACTAGCACCAGAAAAAACAAATCAACTCAGTAAAATTAACTTACTCTATGGTAAACAAAATAAAGATATTTCTGTTTGTTCAACTACGTCTTCTAATTCCTATGTTTGTGTTCTTATGGATGGTATTTTTGAGTTTTGAGAGTAACTAGTTTATCTTAGTCATTCTAGAAGATGGAACACAGAAATGATGATGGAATTTAACCAATGAAATACGTATTATTCTTTAATAATAAAAATATTGATAAAAAATTTGTGTGTGTATATACTAGTATCAGAGTTTGAGCTCAGCATGCTGCCCTTTTTTTTTTTTTTTGGCCAGTCCTGGGGCTTGGACTCAGGGCCTGAGCACTGTCCCTGGCTTCTTTTTGCTCAAGGCTAGCACTCTGCCACTTGAGCCACAGCACCCCTTCTGGCCATTTTCTGTATATGTGGTGCTGGGGAATCGAACCCAGGGCCTCATGTATATGAGGCAGGCACTCTTGCCACTAGGCCATATCCCCAGCCTCCATGCTGCCCTCTTGTTTTTCTTTTTCACCTACTGTGGGCACTTTTTCACTTGAGCCATGCCTCCAGACAGGCTTTTGCTGACATTGAAGACATAGTCTCTCAGACTTTTCTGCATGGGCTAGTTTCAAACCTCAATTTTCCAGGTCTTTGTCTCCTGAATAGCTAGGATTACAGGTATGAGCCACCAGTACCCTGCTAGAGTTCTTATACGTTGGTTACTATCCTATGGTTTTAGACATTATCTGATGGAAGTCATGTATAATTATACCAAGTGTATAATCTTACCAGGCCTGTTTTATAGATGAGAAAACTGTCCAAGGTCATGCTGTTAACATTTAAGTGATGTCTTCAGTATTTGAACCCATAAGTATTTGAATCTGGTATTAACCATTAGTTAACATTATTCCTTAGTTATTTTAATTTCTGAGCTAACCTACCAAATTTTCAGTTCAGGCTATATTAGCATATGCCTGAAACTTTGACCATGTAAATCCAGTGTTGTTCTGTTTTTACAGTTCCCTGAACTCTTGTTTGAAGAAGAGACAGAGCAGTGTGCTGACTTATGTCTCCGGCTCCTCCGACACTGTAGCAGCAGCATCAGTACAATAAGGTCTCATGCTAGTGCCTCCCTGTACCTACTTATGAGACAAAACTTTGAGATTGGGAATGTAAGTATCTTGCCCTGGGAATTCTTTGTATTCATAATAAAGTAGAACATTTACAAATAATTATGAGTAGTTTTTGGAGCAATATGTAGACTTTTTTTATATTTAAATCTAGTCTTAGACTTTTTTCCTCCAATGCTGGGGAGGGAACCCTGAGCTCTTGCACAAGTGTTCTGCCTCTGAATTCCATCCGTTTTTGGACTGTCTTGGTATTTCTTACTGTGTGGATAGCTTCAAAAAGTCCTTATTACTAATTTTGTTTACTATACAAATATTATGTTCATCTTTTAAATGTTAGAATGTATATCCTATCTTATTAACAGATGTATATTAGAATATAAATGTTGAGCAATTCAAGATTTTAATTATCACCAACTTAAGGTTTAAATATCTTAGTTTCAAAATTATGGTTATAATTTAGGAATTTGTATGTATGGGTTGGAAAAGAGTTTGGTGGTAAGGCACATGCTTAGAATGCACAAAGCCATCTCCGGTGCCACAAAAAATGAACTGTGCAACTTGTGGGCAGAAAGAACGGGGAGACTGAGAGAAAACGAAGGAAGGGGTAACACTGTCCAAAAGACAAATGTACACATTATCTGAATTGTGGAATGGTAACCTCTCTGTACAACACCTTAATAATAACAAATCATATTTTTAAGAAAAAGTTTGTTATATATCCTACAAAATTAAGAAAAGTGAGGAAAAGAGTAGATTGAGAAGAATGAATAAGAATGTTGAAAGAGGTTCCATGGATCAAGACATTGTATTCATAAATTGCTCTGTTGAATTATATCCCCTTTGAATGACTATTTAAAGATGATAATAATTTAAAGGGAAAAAAAGAAGAAGAAAGAAGAAAAGTAGTGATGTCAGCTCCTTGATCTCATCTGTAAAATGATATCATTATTGGTAACACTATACCTTGAATGAGTATAATGAACTAGGCATGATTTCTGGTTCAACTTCAACACATAGCATTTATTCAGCCCCTGTGTAGCATATTACTCAGCAAAATTGTTACGTTTTATTTCCTTCCTAAGATAACATTTAAATGTGTATATTTCATTATTTTCAAAAGTACATGTTAAGGGCTGGGGATATGGCCTAGTGGCAAGAGTACCTGCCTCATATACATGGGGCCCTGGGTTCGATTCCCCAGCACCACATATACAGAAAATGGCCAGAAGTGGCTCTGTGGCTCAAGTGGCAGAGTGCTAGCCTTGAGCAAAAAGAAGCCAGGGACAGTGCTCAGGCCCTGAGTCCAAGCCCCAGGACTGGCCAAAAAAAAAAAAAAAAAAAACCCAAAAGTACATGTTAAGCTGGGCACCAGTAGATTATGCCTGTATTACTAGCTACTCAGGAAGCTGAGATCTTAGGATTGTGGTTCAAAGTCAGCCTGTGCAGGAAAATCCCTGAGACTCTTATCTCTAATAAACTACTCAGAAAAAGTTTGGAAATGGCACTGTGGCTCAACTGGTAGAACCCTAACCAGCCTTGAACACAACGAGGCTCAAGGATAGTGGCCAGGCCCTGAGTTAAAGCTCTAGGACTTGCAAAATGTGTGTGTGTGTGTGTGTGTGTTTGTGTGTGTGTGTGTGTGTGTTAACAGTCCACCAATGAGCCACGCACACCACCACCCCCCTCCTAGTTTACCAATGGGAAAAATCACTTTTGCTGTAAACTTTCATATGTTAAAAATTGACCTGTCATTTTCTCTATTGCAGAACTTTGCGAGAGTCAAGATGCAGGTAACAATGTCACTATCCTCTTTGGTGGGTACATCTCAGAACTTTAATGAAGAATTTTTAAGACGTTCTCTAAAGACTATCTTGACATATGCTGAGGAAGATCTGGAATTGAGGGAAACAACATTTCCTGATCAGGTCAGAAATGGTATTCCTCCTCCTCCCTCCTCCTCCTCCTCCTCCTTCTCCTCCCTCTTCTCCCTCTTCTCTTCTCCCTCTCCTTCCTCTCCTCCTCCTCCTCCTCCTCTTTCCCCCCTCCTCCCCCTCCCCCTCCTCCTCCTCCATTGTCAAAGTGAAGTACAGAGGGGTTACAGTTTCATATGTAAGGCAAGTACATTTCTTATCCAACTTGTTACCTCTTCCCTCATTTTTTCCCACCTCCCTCCTCTCCCTACCCCCCCACCATGACTTGTATGGTTGGTTTACACCAATTGGTTTTGTAAGTATCACTATTGCAATGGTTTGTCTTTTTGTCCTTTGTCTCTCGATTTTGGTATTCCCTTTCCCTTCCCTAGTTCCAGTACACATATATACGGTATTCGGGATACTAAGACTAATTACAATAATAGCAGGGGTAAAACCACAGGAAGGGAATACAAGAGAAAAGAAAGGTACAGTTTCATATGGCATGTTGAAAATAACTACAACAAAGATATACTACTTATTTCCATAACTTGGAGTTCATTTCGCTTAGCATTATCTTAGTGTTCATACAGGCATTGAGCCTTTGTGATCTTCTGCTATGACTATCCTAGAGATGTACTAATTATTCCCTATGAGGGAAACGATATTCTCTTAATTGCTACTTTCTAAAGGCTGCTACTTTCAAAATTCTGTTTTGTTAAATAGGCACTTTATAGATTATTAAATATTGATTTTTGTAGGAGAATTTTTTTGGTTTTGGTTTTTGTTAGTCATAAGGCTTGAACTGGGAGCCTGAGCACTGTCCCTGAGCTCATTTGCTCAAGACTAGCACTCTACCAGTCTGAGCCACAGCACTACTTCTAGTTTTCTGATGATTAATTGAAGAGTCTCACCGACCTTCCTGTACAAGCTGACTTTAAACCACAATCCTCAGATCTCAGCCTCCTGAGTAGCTATGATTATAGGCCTGAGCCACCAGCATCTAGCTTAATCCTTTGTATTTCTTTGAATCCATATGTCATATGCTTCAAAAAAGACTTTCCTTTTATTATCATTATTATTTTTTTCTTTTTCTTTTTTTGTCTTTTCTTTTTTGGTATTGGGGATTGAACCCAGGACGTTGCACTTGCTAGGCAAGCGCTTTGCCACTGAGCTACATCCCAGCCCTATTATCATTATTATTAAACTATTCTTTTTTTGTTATTGTTGTTGGCCATGGGACTTGAACTCAGGGCCTAGAAGCTGCCCCTGAGCTCTTTTGTGCTCAATGCTAGCGCTCTACCACTATGAGACACAGCACCACTTCCTTGTTTTCTGGTGATTAATTGGAGATAAGAGACTTTTGGACTTCTTGCCCAGGCTGGATTTGAACTGCAATTTCACAGATCTCAGCCTCCAGAGTAGTTAGGATTACAGGTGTGAGCCACCAGTGCCCACCTTATTCTTTGTTTTAAAATTTTTATCTTTAGTACTTTTTTTCTGTGCAGTCTGTTAAATAGAACAATAAGTGCAAAGCTTTATTATGAAACATTCCCACTTATTAGTCAAACAATTACTTTAACAAACTGAAGTTTCTATGAACTACCTTTTAGTAAAGAAATTTTAAGAGGAAATTTTCTATTTGTGTTTTATATTTCCTGTATTCCTGTAATTTGTTTTTACTTATAGCTCTACTTGTTTCCAGCAAAAGAAATAGAAAAAAATGGGACTGGGAATATGGTCTAGTGGCAAGAGTGCTTGCCTACTACACATGAAGCTCTCGGTTCGATTCCCCAGCACCACATATATGGAAAACGGCCAGAAGGGGCACTGTGGCTCAGGTGGCAGAGTGCTAGCCTTGAGCTGGAAGAAGCCAGGGACGGTGCTCAAGCCCTGAGTCCAAGGCCAGGACTGGCCAAAAAAAAGAGAAAAAAATGTAGTCTGCTGAAGAAGTTATTTATTTTATGCCCTAATATACTTACCTCTTTTAGGACAATATTAGTATTATATTATTAGTTTTGAAATCTTTAGATGTTTATCTGATATGTCTCCCAAACTAATTTAGTTCTTAAGAATGAATGAGGGGCTGGGAATATGGCCTAGTAGTTGAGTGCTTGCCTCGTATACGTGAAGCCCTGGGTTCAAGTCCTCAGCAACACACACACACACACACACACACACACACACACGGAAAAAGCTGGACACACACACACACGGAAAAAGCCGGAAAACACACACACACACACACACACACACACACACACACACACACACACACACACACGGAAAAAGCCGGAAGTGATGCTGGGGCTCAAGTGGTAGAGTGCTAGCCTTGAGCAAAAAGAAGCCAGGGGGGGCTGGGAATATGGCCTAGTGGCAAGAGTGCTTGCCTCGTATACATGACGCCCTGGGTTCGATTCCTCAGCACCACATATACAGAAAATGGCCAGAAGGGGTGCTGTGGCTCAAGTGGCAGAGTGCTAGCCTTGAGCAAAAAAGAAGCCAGGGACAGTGCTCAGGCCCTGAGTTCACGGCCTAGGACTGGCCAAAAAAAAAAAAAAAAGAAGAAGCCAGGGACTCAGGCACTGAATTCAAGCCCCAGGACTGGCAAAAAAAAAAGAATGAATGACTGGGGCTGGGCTGGGCACAAATAAACAGAAAAAGGAATTAAACATAAATTTTTTATATAATTCTTTCCTACAGGTTCAAGATCTGGTTTTCAATCTCCATATGATCCTTTCTGATACTGTTAAAATGAAAGAACACCAGGAAGATCCTGAAATGTTGATTGACCTAATGTACAGGTATCATTTGATTCAGTAGTATTTTGTATAATGACATGATAAGGCATATGGATGGCCTTAGATTAAAAACAAGTTACACAGATTAATTGATTTTTTTTCATGGTCAGTTGAAAGGAAAAATGCACTTTTTGTTTTGTTGCTGATAAGAGGTTTGGAGTCAGGACTGCATGGCTGGTCATTTTGCTTGTCAGCTGGCTCTCTGCTGTTTGAGATACTTCTCTAGCTCTGTTTTTTAGTGTTTATTTGGGAGATGAAATTTCATAAGCTTTTTGACTAGGTTCACATCAAACTTAATCATCCAAATCTCAGCCTCCTTAGTATAAAAAATTATGGGCGTGAGCCTCCATTGCCTAGCTCAAATGTACCTTTCTTAGATACATTTTTTTTAATCTTCTTTATCACCTCTTTAGGAATCATGAATAACTATACCTTTTATTTTCCTGTGGTGCTAGGGCTTAACCTAGGGCTTCAAGTGTGCAGTATATTTAAATAACAAAAATAAGAACATTTCTTTAAAAACATGTATTTAATATTTAGCACATATTTAGCATCTAGGTGTCCTAGGTACTAACTGAGAATTTTTAATTTTATGTGTATATATGTATTTTAAATTTAAAAATTATTTAAGAAGAAATTATAGCCAGGCAACAGTGGCTCATGCCTATAATCCTAGGTAAAAAGTTGGAAGTAGAGGCATGGCTTAAGTGACAGAGCACCAGCCATGAACAAAAAAGGTGAGCAAGAATGTATTTTGAGGCTGGGGATATGGCCTAGTGGCAAGAGTGCTTGCCTCGTATACATGAAGCCCTGGGTTCGATTTCCCCAGCACCACATGTACAGAAAATGGCCAGAAGTGGTGCTGTGGCTCAAGTGGCAGAGTGCTAGCCTTGAGCAAAAAGAAGCCAGGGACAGTGCTCAGGCCCTGAGTCCAAGCCCCAGGACTGGCCAAAAAAAAAAAAAAGAATGTATTTTGAACTGAGTTCAAGCCCTTAGTACTGGCACCAAAAAAAAAAAAAAAAAAAGAAGAAGAAGAAGAAGAGAGGAGGAAGAAAAAATACAGTATGTGATTATTTTACCATTATCTTGATTTCAAATGCAGTTATGATTAAAAATATTTCTAGGGACAATTTTTGAGAAATCTGTATTCCTATTGAATCTTGATAATTGCAATAGTAGAACTTCATGACATTTGCCATATAAAAGACAAGCAAAACAACTTTATTCTACTTAAAAGGAAGGTACTATAATGAATCTACCTTTATATAAAGTCTTTTTTTTCCTTGAGTATAAAACATTTCTGTTCCCATAAATTCTCATACCTTTTTCCTTTACTGGTAGTTTCCTTAGTGGCAATATTTTAAAGCAGCATGTCACTCAACAAAAAAATGGTATTATCCATTTCACGGGCCACAATTACTTCTCAAAACCTACACAATGACACTTTCGTGCCCCTCAAAATCTTGTCATAATAGGTTGTATTCAACAGCAGACACTTGTCTAGATACACTTTGAACAAGCTATCTAAATACTCAGCTTGAGGAACATTTGCTAATTGCAACAATTTGTGTTCTAATTAGGATTGCCAAAGGATACCAGACCTCTCCCGATCTACGGTTAACCTGGTTGCAGAACATGGCTGGCAAGCACTCCGAGCGAAGCAATCATGCTGAAGCTGCTCAGTGCCTTGTTCACTCAGCAGCACTTGTTGCTGAGTATTTGAGCATGCTAGAGGACCGGAAATACCTTCCTGTAGGATGTGTAACATTTCAGGTAGGAATCTACAAGGTATTATATGAAATCAAGATAAGTCCAGTTTTGGTTTTAACTTTTATCCACTGGTATTTAGAGTTCTATTTTTATGAAGAAAGTATAGACTTAGGCCAGTGTTTTTCAAGGTAAATTAACAGTATTTATGTTGTCTTCATCATTAAGGTTTTTGTTTTTGTTTTGTTTCTTTTTAAAGCCAGAAGTGGTGCTGTGGCTCAAGTGTAGAACGCTAAAGGGTTTCTTTTTAATCCATCAATGCTACTTGAGGGGCAGTACTAAGGTTTCAGGGTCTTGTTCTTATTCAGCAGGTATTCTGCCATTTGAGTCATGCCCCAAGCCCTTTTGGCTTTGGGTATTTTTGAGATAGGTCACTCATTTATGTCTTTTTTTTTTGCCAGTCTTGGGGCTTAAACTCAGGGCCTGGGTACTGTCCTTGAACTCTTTTAGTTCAAGACTAGCACTCTAGCATTTGAGCCATAGCTCCACTTCCTGCTTTTTCTGTGTATATGGTATCAAGGAATCGAACCCAGGGCTTCATGGGTGCTAAGCAAGCATTCTACCACTAGGCCAAACTCCTGGCCCCTCATTTATGGCTTGACTACATTTCTCCTATTGACTCTTCCTACATAGCTAGCATGATAGGCACACACCACCACATTCAGCTTTTTATGTGTTGAATTGAGAGTCTCTCAGACTTTTTCCCCAGACTGTCCTCAAACTGTGATCCTTCCAATCTTTACCATGCTTGGGTCATCAGTATATTTCTACAAGGCAAGCACTCTTGCCAGTAGGCCATATCCTCAGCCCCATCAGTATATTTCTAAAGATTATTTCTTGTTGATTTTCTCTCCACAGTTCTTTACCTCTGAATTATCTATCAATGCTATGTGTAGTTTTTGTATTTGCCTTCTTATTACTTTGTAATCATCCATAAATTTAAAAACAAGGGCACTCAAAATAGAATTCCTAGTTGAAACTTTTTTTTCCCTTGTCCTGGGGTTTGAACTCAGGGCCTGGATGCTCTACCACTTGAGCCAGGGCTCCACTTCTGGCTTTCTTGATGATTAATTGGAGATAAGAATCTCACAGTTTCCTGCCTGAGATGGCTTGAAACCAAGATCCTCAGGTCTCAGCCACCTGAGTAGCTAGGATTACAGGTGTGAGTCACCCAGCATTCAAAACTATTTTTTAATTAATTTTCTTGTGTATATTTAAGTATATAACATAAGGTACATGTATAATAAAATGAATAGCATATGTCAACAAATTAACATATGCATCATCTCACTGTTACCCCTCCCTGCTATGGCTATAGTAAAAATTCCACTTAAAACTCTTAACTTGCTTTTATTTAACTCACTAGATAAGCCAACATTCTTTTATATAAAACTATATTAATACTATGATTATGATGACAATTTACTATCTAGTAGGAACATATACCTTTGGCTTACTAGTTGAATTCTTTTTTCTCTCCAAACTTTTCATTGGTAAATGGGAGCTGGGATGTAGCTTAGTGCAAAGGCACTTGCCCAGCAAGCACAAGATCCTGGATTTAATTCCCAGTACCAAAAGAGAAAAGACAATCAATCAATGTAACTTTTAAAAGTTTTTTGTACAGTCAGACATTGGTGGCTCATGCCTGTAATCCTAGCTATTCAGGAAGCTGAGATCTGAGGATCATGGTGAAAAGCTCACCTCAGCAGGAAAGTTTGTGTATCTCTTTTCTGCAGTTTATCCACCAAAAAACCAGAAATGAAGTTGTGTGGCTCAAGTGGTAGAATGCCATCTTTGAACAAAAAAGATAAAGGACACCGTGCCAAGGCCTTAACTTCAAACCTGAGTACCAGCACAAATTAAAAAATAAAACGTTTGGGAGTTTTTATCTATTACAGTAGTGATCAAATTTAGGAGCTCACACATAGATAAGCATGCATTCTACTGCAGAGCTACTTTCCTCATTTAACCTCATTTAATAGTTTTGTTTTGTTTTTAGTATGTGGTATGAGGGTCTTTTGTTATTGTTATTTTGGTGGTGGTTGTTTCTGGCAGGATCTCCTTAATGTTATCAAGGTTGGCCTGGAACTCACTTGATCTTCACTTAACTTTTCCTATATATTCATGATAGGAAATTCCATTTCACAAACCTTTTCGATTTGCTTTCCCTAGAATATTTCATCTAATGTTTTAGAAGAATCTGCAGTTTCAGATGATGTGGTATCTCCGGATGAAGAAGGTATCTGCTCTGGAAAGTACTTTACTGAATCAGGACTTGTGGGATTACTGGAGCAAGCAGCTGCTTCTTTCTCAATGGTAAGTGACTTTTTTTAATTCTCTTCCTTAAGTTTTATACCTCTGAATTGTCATTGACATGCATAGCTGTGTTTTCTGCCTTGTGATCATGCCTTTCCTTTAAATACTTTTAGAGGTGTCTAGGAAAATATAAGATACTAGATATCCAGTATCTTACCTGTGAGGAACTTTATGAACTCATCCTAGATCCCTTCTCTGACCACCTTACGATCCTATAACCCTAATCTTTATTCCTTCCCACCTGTATGTGAAGCAGTCAAGTAGAGTAGACTAGAATATTCATTTTAGAAGGAAAAGATACATGAAGTTCTGTGGATTATTTGGATAGCTTCACCAACTTCTCTGACTTCTCTGCTTATTGTTTAGTATTCCAGTACTAAGGTTTAAGAGACACTAACGTATATGAAAGTAAGAGGGAATCTTGAGATAATATGGAGTGCTGCTCTACTTCCCTACTGGAAATTGGTGGGTTTTGGTTTTGGTTTTGGTTTTCCTTCTGGGCTTTATCTCTGTCCAGCAATATGTTGGCTTAATGCAAAGATTTAGAAGACATACTACCAAAGTTCAAATCCTGTCCCTACTACTTAGTAGTTATATTATTTTAGGTATAAATTAATATACTGCAGTCATTCATCTGTTAAATACATCTGATAATTGTATCATGGGCCTGCTATTAGATAGAACTAAATGACAATACAGGTAAAGTGCTTATCACTGCCTGTTTCCATATATTTGTGTGGTTGCTGTTATCATCATTTTTATCATCATCGACACTTAGAACCCTCTCATTTAAATAAGATTATGATTCTTTAAAGAGTATTTTTCCAGGTTTAAAATATTATTAGATCTTTTTTAAAACATCTCACCTCTAAAGACCAATGGCCATCCCAATTCCTCCCCTAAACTGAGTTGAATTAACGAAGAGAAAAAAGGTTTTTACTATAGATAGAATATTTAAATATCTGTGTATGTGATTTTAATAATTCAAACTGTTGCATTTAGTTTGGATGGCAGTGGCCTCTGTTAACATATTTCATTCTTTTTATATGTAACTGGTATATATAATGCATAGGAATTGCTTTTTTTCAACTAATCTGATTTTAATTAAAATAATTATTGGAGCATTTTAGTTACGTTAAGCATATTTCACTATGACAGCTATATTATTCCTTAAAGATATTCCTGTGATGGCTGGGAATGTAGTGTAGCAGTAGAGTGCTTGCCTCGAATGCATGAAGCCATGAAGCCCTGGGTTTGATTCCTCAACACCACATAAACAGAAAAGGCTGGAAGTGGCACTGTGGCTCATAAGGTAGAGTGCTAGCCTTGAGCAAAAAGAAGTGCTCAGACCCTGAGTCTAAGCCCCAGAACTGGCAGAAAAAAAAAGATACTCCTTTGAGCTGGGTGCTAGTGGTTCGAGTCTGCAATTCTCGCTACTCAGGAAGCTGAGATTTGAGGGTCAAGGTTTGAAGCCAGCCCAAGCAGGCGATTCTTACCTCCAGTTAACCACCAGAAAGCCAGAAGTAGAGTTGTGGCTCAAGCCCCAGGACCAGCACACAGAGAATAAGTATATATATATGTATTTAATTGAAGATATTTTGTTTTGTGTTTTTGCCAGTCCTGGTCCTTGGATTCAGGGCCTGAACACTGTCCCTGGCTTCTTTTTTTCTCAAGGCTAGCACTTTGCCGCTTGAGTCACAGCGCCACTTCTGGCCTTTTCTATATATGTGGTGTTGAGGAATCGAACCCAGGGCTTCATGTATACGGGACAAGCACTCTTGCCACTAGGCCATATTCCCAGCCCCAATTGAAGATATTTTGAATAGATTTCTAATAAGTGATTAGTTTATCATCTAAATATTTTGGAAAAATGAATTATTTTAGTTTTATAAGATACTACAGGTTATATGATTATAGGTGAATTGAGTATCCGTGATAAGTATAATAATAGGTTTCTTTACTTCTACTCAGAATTAGTTTCTGAAAAGTTTATATGATTAATTATGCATAACATATTTAATTTACCTTAGTAAAGTAATATACGGTAGATAGAAGTAGAATATCCTCTTCACATTATATATAAATATATATTTCTGTCTTATTTAATAGAAGTATACATATATGTATATGTATTTATATATGTACATACTTACTTGCATATGCATATCTAGAGATGATATATTGTCTAAAAGTATTTTATTGTTTTGTGTTTTGTTTTTTGCCAGCCCTGGGGCTTAGACTCAGGGCCTGAACACTGTCCCTGGCTTCTTTTTGCTCAAAGCTAGTACTCTACCACTTGAACCACAGCACTACTTCTGGCTTTTTCTGTTGGTGTGGTGTTGAGGAATCAAACCCAGGGCATGCATGCAAGGCAAGCACTCTACTGCTAAACCATATTCCCAGCCCCCAAAACTTTATTACTTTTTTTTGTTTTTTTGTTTGTTTGCTTTGTTTTTTATCGGTCATGGGGCTTGAACTCTGGGCCTGGGGACTGTCCCTGAGCTCTTCAGCTCAAGGCTAGTGCTCTACCACTTGAGCCACAGTGCTACTTCCTAAAAGTTTTTTGTTAAAAGAAATAAAAGTCAAACATGTATACAGCTGTTTTTATGTCCTATTGGGAAAATCTTCAGTTGTGATATTGTCTTAATAGAAATATTGTGAATTTATAAATTGTGGTGGTTGTGCATTCTTCTTGATATAAAAGAAAGCAATGCTTTAAACGTTATTTTTGTAGGCTGGCATGTATGAAGCAGTTAATGAGGTTTATAAAGTACTTATTCCTATTCATGAAGCCAATCGGGATGCAAAAAAACTATCCACCATTCACGGCAAACTTCAAGAAGCATTTAGCAAAATTGTTCATCAGGTAATAATTCCAATTTCTCATTTTTGTAAGTGAAGGAAACTTTGTGTTGCTCTTTACTAATGTTAAACTAAACCCCATAAATGACCATTTTAAACAGGTTGCAAATAAACAGTCAATAATGGTTTGTAGCTAAAATGAGACTCATTAATAACAGATTCACTTAAAGTAGATAATGATTACTATAAACTTTCCACAGGCTTTACTTTTTATTTGTGTTTTTTACATTGTTACTCTTTAACAAAATTATGATTTATTTTGTTTTCAGTATAGGTTACAATTATAAATTTGATTTTTCAGCTAGTGTCTGGTCATGTACTGGTAAAGTTTCTGCATTTAAGTAAACATTTTATTAATTGATGTGCAACTTTAATAATATCTTTGTGTTTTTTTAATTAATACAGCTGAACTTTATTTTTTCTACATCTTAAATTCAGTTTAATATTTCTTTTCAGTATATTTTGAATGTGAAAATAATGGCTAAAGCAAGTATATTAATATCAATAATATGGTTTTAGTACTTTATAAGTTATTCTACATGTTATTCAACAAAATAAAAATCAAATTAAACCTGGCAAAAGTGAAGTAGAACATTGCGCTGGTCTTCACCCCTGTAATCTCAAGAGGCATCTGAGGATCATGGTTTGAAGCCAGCCCAGGTAGTCCATGAGACTCTCAATTTTCCACCAAAAAGCCAGAAATAGAGTTGAGGCTCAATTGGTAGAGTCCTAACCTTGACCAAAAAAGCTAAGGGACAAAGCCCAAGCTTTGAGTTCAACTCCCAGGAAAGGCAAACTCACCAAAAAAAAAAAAAAAAAAAAAAAAAAGGCAATGTAACTAAATTCTTGGCCCCATTGAAACACTCCGAAATGTTCTGTTGAACTTTTTTTTCCCCTTCACTTATCTGTTCCCTTTCCTGAACTACCCATTTACTCTTGCTATCCTCTAAAAAGGAGGTAGAGTAGTGATTATAGTTTGTATTTAGTAGGAGTCTTGTCATCTACTAAAATACTGAAGCTGCCAAAGATTGGTTTTATGATTAGAACAGGTGGGTCTTTTTATAATCAGTTGTACATATTCTGTGAAAATAACCTCATGCTAGCTTATAAAGCTCTGAATTACAAATTATACATGTCAGGTAGGGAATATCTAAAGCTTCCAAAAATCTGCATCCGTTTATGTCAGTGTCATTAAGGCAGAATTGCTATTTGCTTTCCATTTTAACCAGCATATTTCGTGAACTGCACCTTAGAGATTTAATTAAAATGCACATGTGGAATGAGCAGCTGGCTTTCTTTCCCCAATAATTTGTACTTTTAAGTAAAACGTACTTCACACTTGTACTTTAAAAGCTTAGCTTTTAAAAGGCAAAAAATGGTTAGGTATCTATTTTGAACAAGCAGTTTATAAAACTTTTGTAGTTCTTAAGTTACAAATATGCTGTTTAAAAATACATTGTTAAATTCTATTCATGGAAGAAAATTTAGAGTCTATGTGCCTTATACTATTGCACTACCTTTGGCCTTTTTTTGTTCCTTTTAAACAGTTGGTTTTTTTTTTTTTATGACTTGCCCTTTTTTTTTTCACTTTTTATTATACAGAGTACTGGCTGGGAGGTAGGTAATGTTTTAGTTAGTTAAAGACACTAATAGATTGATTTGATCAGATTTCTTATGCCAATGCTTTGCCCACATGTGCTAGCTGTGGGCATTCTGTTGCTATCTGCTACCAACTGAATTCATTAACCAAAGAAATTTTGTTATAATACTGCAGTACATTTTAAGAAATTCATTATTAAGAGGTTGTAGGCAGTGCATGTAAATCCAGTGTTACACTAATGAGATTCTTTGGTAAATGAGCTACTTTGTCATCACTTTAGTTTGTTTGAAACATTTCTCTCATCAACATTTACACACAGATTTCTTTTTTTTTTTTAACCATATTGTTTCACCTCATTTTACAGAGGTCGATTTATGTGTTATTGCTCAGAGGTATAAATACCGTATTTCGCCTAATCTAAGATGCCATCAATCTTAAGTATACTAATGTTTTATCTAACTTTAAGAAAGAAAAATACTTTCATATTAAGCCATGGCATTCTGTCAGTTGAAAGCTACAGAGATACTAAAATGTGGGTAGAATGTAAGCATCCTACAGTTGATGGCATATTATATTAATTTGATTGTTGGTTACTTCACTTTGAGTATAAATCCTACCAAAGAAGGAAATTCACTTTTGTTAAATTTTGTTGGGAAAAACATTGGGAGAATTTGAAATTGAATTTCACCTGACATTGTAAGCGCTTGATTAATTAGTATTTAATGGAGACTGAATAGGCTTCCCTTTAGGCTTGTGAAAAATACAAATCAAATATGACCAAAAAATACCAGAAAGAATTAATTAGCATTGTCTTGTAATCTTTCTGTAAAGGAAAGAATTCTATAAATTATACCCTATTGATGACTTAAAGCTAGGTCGTAGTATATCACATTTACTTAGCGTTAGGTGTATTTACAACATCATCTCTTTTCCTCTCACTTTGTAATCAGATTTATGTTGACTAGCCTATTTCTCTGGCTTTGCATTAAAATCTTTGTTTTAGGACTCAAATAGGAATGAACTACTGAGTTTATTGCTTTTCTTTAGACGAAGGCAGCATTTTTGCTTTGCATCTACCTTAATTCTTCAGAATAAATGTGTCACCTTATTAATACCAAAAATACAATCCCTCAGTTCTGCAGCTCAATTAAGACATATGTCAAGAGACTTGCTGTGGTAATCTTTGAAAGTTAAGTTCCTTATGAATGTTTTACTAACAGGAAATAGCATTATCTGAAAATTAGAAATATATTGAAACCTCTGAGCAGTTTGTTACTAGTCTGCTTGATGCTAAATCGACCCCTGAAAGGTATAATTTTCACTGGTTATGACATTAATACCATTCTTTCATCATGTTTATTGCATGGGAAAAGTTGCACAAACTTTATTTCCTGTTAATATTCTTGTCACTGCCTTTTACTGGACTTTAGCTTTATAGCTTCTAAATTTGTTGCACGTTTGTTTTTTGCTATTCCCTGTAAAACTTATATGGATGCTTGCATTTTACAAAATGTGTTTGCTGCCATTTGCTGCTTAATTGTTTTTGAAATTTTCTTAATTAAAATGCTTTCTGTTTTCTCTTCTCTCTTGCCCCTGGTTGCTGACCCTCCTCCCTACTTTTACTATTGTCTATTGTGGTAAGTTCCTATCTTGTGAATATTTTTCTTTTTGACTCTGAAAACCTCAGTAATTTCATTTTTTCTTAAAACTGTTTCCTAGCTAATTTCTTGGTATTCTTATAGAATTTTTCAAATTGAATTGATATCCAGTAAGGATAATTTATACATTATAGAAAGTCTCTTTGAATTGATAGTTCACCCCTTTGTTTACAGGAAAGGTCTTCTGGGTTTATATTTTAGCAATATGTTTCAATTTTGCATTCTGCTTTTGCTTTAGAACAAATATTTCACTTGGAAAAACTGTTTGAAGTATGTGTGAGAGAGACACAGAGAATGTATGTATGTGTGCAAAAGATAACTACAACTTGGTATTTAGAAATTTGCTACAGTGTTTACCATGCAGTTAATAAATTACAAACTTTTCTGAATCAGTGGCTATTATCTACTGTGCCACTAGTTGTTCCTTAGCACCTGTTTTGTGTTTGTTTCTATTTTTTACTTTTTCCCAAAGTGAAAATTGTATTTTTTATTTTTATGATGCATTTTTACTTATTTTGGGGGAAAATAGAAATGTGTAATTTCTATATGAAGAAATGTAGTCATTTCATATTTTTGTACATTTATTAATAAATCAATTTGTTTTCAAAAGTACATCAGTACAAGTTCCCATTAAAAACAAATCAGTCCCCTAATATTGATAACATAGTGACATAACACTTTCTCTGTTAAAAAGAAAATTAGCTGGGCACTGGTAGTTCACGCCTGAAATTTTAAATATTCAGAAGGCTGAGATTTGTGGTTTAAAGCCAACAGTGGCAGGAGAGCCCTTAAGATTCTTATCTCCATCTAACTGCCAGAAAAAGCCAGAAGTAGAGCTGTGGTTCAAATGGTAAAGCACTTGTGTTGAGCAGAAAAGCTCAGGGACAGCACCCAGGCCCTGAGTTCAAGCTCCAGGAACCAGCATCAAAAAAATAAAAAAGAAAGAAAATCACACTCTTTAAAGGCATTACCATACCCCTGTAATAGAGATGTCTTCCAATCTCGTCACAAAAGCTATAGAAGATAGGATTGGCTTTATTAAGCTACTATACAAGATTACTAAAGAACCATAGGTTATCCTCATTTTTGAGATTGAAGTATACAAAATGATTGTATCTTAACTCTTAGGATGATCATGAATATGAATATGAATCAGTGCGCTTGTCCTGGTCCTTGGCTTCAGTCATGTTGTGTAGTCTTTAATCCACACTCATGTTGAGTGCAATAAAGTAATTCATCCAAGTAAATGAAAGTTAGAGCAGAATTAGAAAGATGTAAGTATAATAGAAGAAAGAAGTGGGGCTGGGGATATGGCCTAGCAGCAAGAGTGCTTGCCTCGTATACATGAGGCCCTGGGTTCAATTCCCTAGCACCACATACAGAAAATGGCCAGAAGTGACTCTGTGGCTCAAGTGGCAGAGTGCTAGCCTTGAGCAAAAAGAAGCCAGGGACAGTGCTCAGGCCCTGAGTCCAAGCCCCAGGACTGGCAAAAAAAAAAACAAAGAAGTGAAGATTGAAAGAAGGAAGTGGAAAAACAATTGAAGAAGGTATAACATAAAACAAGTGCTTTTAGATAGCTGATTAGGAAAATGAATGAGGCTCCATAAGAAGAATTTAGATAGAGGTATAAAACATCCAAGAGTCAGGAAGATGAAGAGAGTTAAAGAAAACACAGTACATGGAAGAGTCTTGTTATTGCTGTGAGAAGTTGCTTACCTCCCTGGTGGTTGGTATAGACTAAAACTGAGCATCTGGTAAGATATGCCACACTACTAATTTCTGTTATCTCCCTTGTGCTACTTTGAGAAGCAAACATTTGGTCAGCAAACATTTAATGCATAAATGATATTAGATAAGCCTTCTTTTCCTGGACTTGGACATGTAATAGTCCAGATTGAAATTCTGATTGGCATGTCTTACAGTATGTTTGGTAGATAAAACACCAACTTTATTTTTATATGGAGAATACAAGGAGGGCATGCAGACATGCACAGTTATGGTGGAGGATCATGCTGTAATATAGAGAAAAATATAGAGTTCTGAAATGAGTTACTCAGAGAAAATCACATGATTCTCAAGGTATCAGAGAAGTGAAAGACAGTCCAAGGGTCACACTAATGACTAATTAAGAGCTTCAGATTCAGGTGTCCAATATACTAGGGTTTAACTTAAGTTCCTCTATTACTTACTGGTCATGAGCAAGTTACTACTTTTTTCATATAAGTGTGACAAGGGCAAAAATAATGGTATAATCTTACTAAATTGTGCTAGGTGCTTAGCCAGTGTTTAGAGATCATTATTTTTGTTGCTACTATGATTTTTCAAATCATCATTACCACTACTATTAATTGTTATCTCTGGGGGTGAGGAGGTTTATAGGATCAAACTCAGGGATTCATGCATTCTAGGCAAGTCTTGTACCATTCAGTATATCGCCAAACCCTATTACATAAAATCTTAGCAGAAGCAGGCCTGGTGTGTAGGTGCATGCCTAATAATCCAACCTACTGAGAGGAGATAGGAGGATTCCTACTTCAAGACCAGACTCCATAATTTAGTGAGACCCAAATCCAGAATGAAATTATTTATTGTTTATTTTTGTGAATTCTAGGGCTTGAACTCAGAGCTTTTGTTTTTCATTTTGGTTTTTTTTTTTTTTTTGCTCAATGCCAACTCCACTTCTGGCTTTTTGGTGGTTAATCAGACATAACAGTCTCACAGACCTTTCTACCCAGGCTGGGACTCACAAATCTCAGCCTGTTAAGTTGGTAGAATTACAGGCATAAGCTACCAGCTCCTGGGTCTGAAATGAAATTTAAAAGGGCTAGCTCAGTGATAAAGCACTTACCAAACATGTATAAGGCTCTAGGTTCAATCCATAGTACACACACACACACATATGCAAAAAAGAAAGAAAGAAAAGAAGTTGGGTCAGGGAGAGGGGAGTTAGATATATACATATTTTGTGGGGGGGGGGGCGGTGTACTTGAACTCCTCAGGGCCTGGGTACTGCCCCTGAACTTTTTTGCTCAAGGCTAATGTTCTACCACTTGAGTCACAGCCCCACTTCCATGTTTTTGATGGTTAATTGGAGATAAGAATCTTGTGGACTTACTGCCTGGGTTGGCTTTGAGCCTTGATTCCTCAGCTCTCAGTCTCCTAAGTAGCTAGGGTTATAGGCATGAGCCACCATGCCCTCCTGAGAAAGAACTGTCAATAATAAAAGAAGATCATGTTAGAAAAATCTTAGGCTACGTTATAGGAAAGTAATTCTAAGAAAGAAAAATAGACCATGTTGTTCAAAACTCTAAAGAGAAAGTAGGGCTGGAGATGTGGCCTAGTGGCAAGAGTGCTTGCCTCGTATGCATGAGGCCCTGGGTTCAATTCCCCAGCACCATATACAGAAAGAAAGTGGCCAGAAGTGGCGCTGTGCCTCAAGTGGCAGAGTGCTAGCCTTGAGAAAAAAGAAGGCAGGGACAGTGCTCAGGCCCTGAGTCCAAGCCCAGGACTGGCCAAAAAGAAAGAAAGAAAGAAAGAAAGAAAGAAAGAAAGAAAAGAAAGAAAGAAAGAAAGAAAGAAAGAGAGAAAGAGAGAAAGAGAGAAAGAGAGAAAGAGAGAAAGAGAGAAAGAGAGAAAGAGAGAAAGAGAGAAAGAGAGAAAGAGAGAAAGAGAGAGAGAGAGAGAGAGAGAGAGAGAGAAAGAAAGAAAGAAAGAAAGAAAGAAAGAAAGAAAGAAAGAAAGAAAGAAAGAAAGAAAGAAAGAAAGAGAGAAAGTAAAGGTTGAGTGATGATTTTCCCCGGCCAATGGCTTGATAACAGAATCCTTCCTACATTGAAAATAAAATTGCTCAAACTCAGCCTTCCTCTTTAGCTTCATCCCCTGTTACTCCCTCTGTGGGATGGCACACTCACATACTCACTTGAAATTTCAGTAACTCCTTATAATTACTTTTCTGACCTCTTGTTCTCCCCCTTATTTCTTCTGCTCCAGCCACACTTCATGTCCCTTAGACACTCTAGGCTGGCTTTTGCCTCAGGGCCTTTGTACTGGACTTTCCTCTGGCTAGAATGTGCTTCTTCCAGAAATCTGAGTGATCGACTCTCATACCTTTGTCATGTCTTTACTCAGATACCATTTTGTTGATGAGACCTACTCTACCTCCTTTGTCTCCTGACTCTTCTGCTTAGGGTCTTTGTAGTATTTCCACACATGTGTACAATATATCCCAATCAACCTCACCCCCATCACTATCCCTTATACTGTAACTCCCTCTTCTTAAAACAGTTTCCAGTAGGTTTTACTGTTCAGTTTTCTTATGTGCAAATAAGCCACATGTTCATCCCCTTTATTAGCTTTCCCCCTTCCTTCTGGTACCTCCATTAAAAAAAAAAAAAAGCCTAGTCTTTTGTTCACTGATTTATCCTACATGTTTAGAGCATTTTGCTGGCACCTAGTATGTACTCAATAAATATTTAAATGGATAAATAATTTCCTTCACATATTCTTTTATGACTTTTCTATCTTTTTCTCCCTGGCCTCTTTGCTGCAGTGTCTCTCTCCTTCCCTCTCCCCATCCACTTGGCCAATTCTTTTCAGTCAAGAATCTTGTCTATGACCAGCACCTCAGTTGTGATTTGTCTCCAACAAGATTAATCTTTGCTTTGCTTTTTTGACAATTTTTACAATAACATATATTCTTATGAGGATCAGTCTTATGTTGTTAGTAAGGATGAGTGGTAGCTGACATAAGAAAGCCTCAATACTTTTCCCCCCTTGAACTGAATCTTAGTATAATGAAGTATATAAAAATAGTTTTCCAGGCACCTGACACTCCTATAATTCTGGCTACTCAGGCTGAGACCTATGAGTCATAGTTCAAAGCCAGCCCAGACAGCAGCGTCCATAAGACTCCATCCCCAACTAACTAACAAAAGGCTAGACTGAAGGAATAGCTTGAGGAGGCATAAAGCACCAGCCATAAGCAAATAAACCAAGCTCATGACCCTGAGTTCAAGCCCCAGTATTCACACACACATCAATTTTAAACTTTATTAATAGAAATTTAATGTCTAGATCCAAGGAGGCAGTTGTGCACTGATAGATCACAGCGACTCACAGTAGATCACACAGACACAGTATTGTGTCTTTTTCTGTGACTTCACATATTAAAGAGTAGCATTGAAAACTAGTAGATGCAAGCAGGACAGTACTTCTTATCATAGAAAGTTCTGACTGAGAACTGAAAAATTTAGCTAAAGGAAGCAAGTCCTAATTGTCAAGTATTTGACATGTTACAGACTTGAAGTTTACAATAGGTTTTAAATCTTATAAGCTGGAAACTTCTAAATACTTCTTTTTCTAGAGAAAAAGTTTTGATACTTGAAGTTTTTAAAAGTATGAATGTGTGGGCTGGGGATATGGCCTAGTGGCAAGAGTGCTTGCCTCGTATACACGAGGCCCTGGGTTTGATTCCCCAGCACCACATATACAGAAAATGGCCAGAAGTGGCGCTGTGGCTCAAGTGGCAGAATGCTACCTTGAGCAAGAAGAAGCCAGGGACAGTGCTCAGGCCCTGAGTCCAAGCCCCAGGACTGGCCAAAAAAAAAAAAAAAAAAGTATGAATATGTATGTATGTATGTTACATGTCTTGAAAAATAGCAATTGCTGTTGGTATTGAGGCTTGAACTCAGGACGTGTCTTTTTCTACATACCTAAGTAGCCACGCCTCCAATTCAGTGGTCACAATTTTTAGAGTAATTTTCATAACTGCCTTTTTCATTTTCTGTGCAGTACCTTCTTTTCTTGATTATGTCCCAGATTCAATGTTGTATTGTTCTATTGGCTTAATCTACTTAGATATCTCATTTGCTATAAAAGTTAGTTAATATATATGTCTGTTAAATTTTGAAATGAAGTATTGAAGAAATGTCAGGTATATTTTAGCACCCAAAACATTTTTCTTTAAAGCTTATTTTGGACAAAAATATGAGTATATTTTCAGTCATTGTACTTTTCCCCCTTTTGTATTATAATACTGGTGATTAAAGATCAGTGTCTGATTTTGCTTAATTACCAGTAACATTTGATATATATGTTCATATACCTTCTGGTCTTTCTTGTATAGGAAAAGTAAGTATAAAGCAAATAAGCCTTAAAGAGTTTCACAGGACGAGGTAACAATGTTGGACAAGAAATGTACTCATTACCTTACTTATGTAACTATCACCTCTCTGTACATCACTTTTACAATAAAATTAAGTTAAATTTAAAAAACGAGTTTTGGGCTGGGGATATGGCCTAGTGGCAAGAGTGCTTGCCTTGTATACATGAAGCCCTGGGTTCGATTCCTCACATATATAGAAAATGGCCAGAAGTGGCGCTGTGGCTCAAGTGGCAGAGTACTAGCCTTGAGCAAAAAGAAGCCAGGGACAGTGCTCAAGCCCTGAGGTCAAACCCCACGACTGCCCCAAAAATTAATTAATTAATTAATTTTTTTTAAAAGCCAAAAAACGAGTTTTACAGGAATTGAAAAACTTACATGTGATTATGAATATAGGAACACCTCAGAATCCTTCTGAAACACCTGTGTCCCAATTGTAAATATTTCATGAAAAATTTCTCAGAATTACCTTTATTGAAAGGACTTGTTTTCACCTGTCTTTGTGAGTGTCATGATCAACTTAATGTACTTTGTACATGATGCTAATATGTAGTTAATGCACACAGTGGGTGTGCTCTCTGGGGCCCATCACAAACATATTCATCTATAAATATATTTTCCCTTGAATTCCTAAATTGTATTCCTTCCATTCCATATTTAGTCATTCCTCCACATACAGCTGTTTTACCAAAAGAGGGACACAAATTATGTATTTTTTGCATTAGTATTTCTTCAGGGTCTTGTCATTTTACTGATTATCTGATCTATGTCAGATGTTATTCTTGGTTCCTAACTTTTATGATCTTATTTTCAAATATGCAGAGAAATACCTTGAAACTATGCTAGCCTTTTCAAATTTAATTTTAGTATGCTTTATATTATGATAGGTAAGACACAATTCATGTTATAACAAGCATCCTTCCCTACAAAAAGGAAAATAAGTTAATATATCTCAGTTGTATTGACTTAAAAAATAAAGACCATTGTGATACTTAGCACTAACTCTAAAATAATACATGTGATTTAGTGATTCATTCATTTCCTGAAAACTATATTTGCATGTTTGTTAGAAATAATGCAAAAGACTTCTTTTTAGTGTTATTTGAAAATTCATCAAAATATGATACTGAAATTAAATTTTTGCCATGTTTTAGAATTGTACATTACTGCAATGTAAGCATAATGAAGAAAAAAGAAGACTTTATATTAAAGTTTCTCATTTTCCTAAACCTAGGATGGTAAGCGGATGTTTGGCACCTATTTCCGTGTCGGTTTTTATGGAACCAAGTTCGGGGATTTGGATGAACAAGAGTTTGTTTACAAGGAGCCTGCTATAACCAAACTTGCAGAGATATCTCACAGATTGGAGGTGAATCCTGTGGTGCTTTATAAAGTATCATCTGTAATTTATATCTTTGGTAATGAATAGACTTTCAGATACAGATCTAGTAATTTACTCATCCAGGTTCTCCAAGTAAACTACTCTTTCAGGACTTTTTTCTTTTTTTGTCTTGGGGGTACTGGGATTTGAACTTGGACCCCATGCTTTTAAGCAGGTGTTCTACATTTGAACTGTGCCTCCAGCCCTTTTGCTTTTTCTTTTATTATTCAATAGAAACCCCAACCCCTCTTACCAGCCCTGGAACATGATCTTCCTTTATATACTTATTTTGCTGAGATAACAAACACTCACCCCAGCTCCTCAATCCCCTAGCTTTAATTAGTTGAGATGATATCTTATGAACTTTTTTCTCAGGCCGGCTTCAAACTATGATACTCCCAATCTGTGCTTCCTGAATACCTGAGGTTACATATGTGAATCACCCCACCCACTTGTAGGGATTTTTTTTTTTTATAGGTACTCTTGCAAGCCCTTCAAACATCCTTGGAACAGTAAGATAATACTAATGATATTTTTTATGTTTTTGCATATATTTTAGGATCCTATATCCTTCAGAATTACTTTGATTTGTAGAAATTGTCCACATTTTGTAGGAAAAGACACAAGCAATTAAGTAGCAGCAAATAATGAAACTGAAAGTGGACTTCTGAGAAATTGCTGGACCAAGTATATTTTCTTTGGCTTAACTGGCTCCGTGAGACAGCTTTAAAACTTAAATGCCTAAAGTTACTGCTTATAGAGACTACTTAGAACCTGTTTACATTTATACCTGCTTGTCAACATAAATGATTAGCTTGCCTGCCTTTTCCCTCCCTCCCTCCCTCCTTCCTTTCTTCCCTTTTTTCCTCCCTCCCTCCCCCCCACCCCCTCTTTTTCCTGCAGTTTGTACTTAGAGCTTCAGTGCCACTCCAACACATTTCTCTTTAGTTATTCTTCAGGTACAATCTTGTAGAGTTTTGGGTTGTTGTTTAGTTTTGCCTGGAACAAGCTCAGCACTCCTCCCATTTACTGCCTCCCAAGTACTTGGAACTACAGGCATGTACTCCCACTCTGGGTTTGTTTGACATGAGGTCTTGCTGGCTTCTAATCTGGATCCTTCTGAGATGGCTTCAATGATTGATTTTCGTATTTATTGAATTAGCCAATCTTTTCTGATACAAGTATTCATTCTAGCTTGTCTCTATTCTTATTATTCAAAATGTGGCACTGGGACCAGATTCATTGGCATCAGTTGGGAGACTTTAAAATGTAGAGTGCACCAGTGGATCACACTTGTAATCTTAGCTACTCAAGAAACTGAGATCTGGGGCTGGGAATATGGCCTAGTGGTAAAGTGCTCACCTCGTATACACGAAGCCCTGGGTTCTATTCCTCAGCACCACATATAGAAAAAAGCCGGAAGTGGCGCTGTGGCTCAAGTGATAGAGTGCTAGCCTTGAGCAAAAAGAAGCCCGGGACAGTACTCAGGCCCTGAGTCCACGCCCCCACGCCCCAGGACTGGCAACAAAAGCAAAACAAAGCAAAGAAAGATCTAAGATCATGATTCAAAGCTAGACTGGGCCAGGAAGTCCATGAGATTTTTAACTCCAGTTAACTACCAAAAAAAAGCTGGAAGTAATGCCATGGCGTAAGTGGTAGAGCTCTAGTCTTGAGCACAAAAGCTCAAGAGCAGTTCCCAGGCCCTGAGTTCAAACCCCGGGACTGGCATAAACACACACACACACACACACACACAAACACACACAGCACAAATTGCCATTAAACGTAGGAGCTTGTTCTCTGGCATTTAAGATTTAGTTTTTTTATTATTTTTTTTTGTTGGTGACAGGGTCCCAATTTGTACTCCAGGCTGGCCTCAGTTCTCACTTTCCTGTTTTTGCAGAGCGCTGGGGTTAAAGGCATTAAAGGTGTGTGCCACCACACCTAGCCTAGTTTTTCCCTCCCATTTTGAATAGCTTTTGGATTGCCCATGCTGCTATTGAAAGTCTAATATAATAACTGACATAGCTGTACCAGACCTACTGCATCCTTCATCTTGTTCAGCATTCCCCTCAGAGGCAACTGTACTCATTAATCCTGTTAATTTCATGTGCAAGGTTTCCTTTTCTTCATTGTAGGGATTTTATGGAGAAAGATTTGGAGAGGATGTGGTTGAAGTAATCAAGGACTCTAATCCGGTAGACAAGTGTAAATTAGATCCTAACAAGGTAAGTTAATTAGACTGCAGTGACACAGTCGTGTCTCTGAGCCCTTCTCTGCAATTTTGTTTGAGTAACACTGATGACTTAACAATGAAGAAATAAAGGACTTTTCCTTTTCCAGGCATACATTCAGATTACCTACGTGGAGCCATATTTTGACACATACGAGATGAAGGACAGAATCACATATTTTGACAAAAATTATAATCTACGCCGTTTTATGTACTGTACACCCTTTACTTTAGATGGACGTGCCCATGGTGAACTTCATGAGCAGTTCAAACGGAAGACCATTCTGACTACTTCCCATGCCTTTCCTTACATTAAAACAAGAGTCAATGTCACCCACAAAGAAGAGGTGAGTTCCTAAGTAGAGAAGAAAACAGTTCATGAAGCAAACATATTCAAGCCATCTAACTACAATCTAAATTATCAGAAAATATGTACAGTACTTCACGGCATAACATACTAGAATTACACCCATTTCCTTCAGTCAGATTAGCTCTAAGTCCCTGATTCATTCTTAATTTCTGCTTTCGTTTGAGACAGTCTTGGAACTTGAATTCAGGGCCTGCATGCTGTCCCTGAGGTTATTTGTTCAAGGCCAGTGCTATAACACTTAATCCACAGCTCCACTTCTGGCTTTTGGTGGTTTCATTGGAAATAAAAGTCTCACAGACTTTGCTGCCTCCACTGGCTTTGCACCAGGATATTCAGATCTCAGCCTCCGAGCAGTTACGACTACAGGTGTGAGCCACCAGCACCCTGCAGCATCTGCTTTCTTTTCTTTTTTTGGTTCTTGTTTGTACCTGTACTAGGGTTTGAACTCAAGACCTGGGCACTGTTCCTTTTTCGCTCAAGGCTGGCATTTTACTACTTGAGCCCTAGCTTCACTTCTGGCTTTCTTAATAGTTAAGTAGAGGACTTTCCTGCCTGGGCTGGGTTTGAACCATGATCCTCAGATCTCTGTCTCCTGAATAGAATCATGAGTATGAGCCACTGATGACTGGCTTATTTTCTTTTTTGTTGTTGTCCTTATTGTTTTTGCTGTACCAGGATTTTAACTCAGGGCCTCCCATTGGCTTGCTTGCTTGTTTGACTGGCATATTATCACTTGAGCCATGCCTCCAGCCTGACATTTTGCTGGTTCATTGAATAAGAGTTCACAGACTTTTCTTCCTGGGCTGGCTTTGAACCTAGATCTTCTGAATCTCAGCCTCCTGAGTAGCCGAGGCTAATGAGCATGTGCCACTGGCACCCAGTTTCATTTCATACTTTAAAAGATGTTTATTGGTTTGGGTTTTTTTTAATTAATTCAGGGATAGACTTTGGAATTTTATTGTTATATGAAAGCTTTCAATTGATCCCCATTTTTGCTGATTTTATTATTTAAAGTTAATTAAATAGTTTTCGATCAGTATACTGCCTAATAGTTGCTGTTTCACTCAGATAATCTTAACACCAATTGAAGTTGCTATTGAGGATATGCAGAAAAAGACACAAGAGTTGGCATTTGCAACACATCAGGATCCAGCCGACCCCAAGATGCTTCAGATGGTACTCCAGGGATCTGTTGGTACCACCGTGAATCAGGTTAGCACTTTTGGTTAGCGTTGTGTAGTTTTAATTATAAACTGGACTTGGAATAATTTCATTACTGTATTTTGCAAAATGATAGCTACTTGCTATATCAAGTGTAAAGGGTATGTATTAGAAGTGGTAACCAACACATTGAATTTGTTTTTAAATTGTTTTTATAAAGGTGATGTAGAGAGGTTACAGTTACATAAATAAATTACATAAGTAAAGAGTACACTTCTTTTTGGACAGTGTCATCCTTTCCCTTCCTTTCTCTCAGTTTTTCCCCTCTAGTCCTTACCTACAAGTTGTATGTTTCATATTCAATGTAGTATCTAGTGGACATTGAAGTTTGAAACAGCAAACTAAAAATTATTTAGTATAGTTTCAGTTGTTAAGATTTTTCACACCAGCTTCTCTGCTGTCTATATTTTTCTACCTTTCTTCTATGAAGTATTAAGTAACTTAAAATGGCCATTTGTGTGGCATACACAAGAACACATGTGGGGCTGGGGATATGGCCTAGTGGCAAGAGAGCTTGCCTCGTATACATGAGGCCCTGGGTTCGATTCCCCAGCACCACATATACAGAAAATGGCCAGAAGTGGCACTGTGGCTCAAGTGGCAGAGTGCTAGCCTTGAGCAAAAAGAAGCCTGGGACAGTGCTCAGGCCCTGAGTCCAAGCCCCAGGACTGGCCAAAAAAAAAAACAAAACAAGAACACACGTCGCATGCAAGTATGAAGAAGGTTGTTAGTATTGGAGTTTGAACTGAGAGCCAAGGCTCTCTCCCTTAGCTAGTGGTAGATTGGCACTCCACTACTTGAACTACAATTCACATCCAGCTTTTTGCTGGAAAAAGTCAGGTGTTGGTGGCTCACACCTGTAATCCTAGCTGTTCAGGAGACTGAGATCTGAGGATTGTGGTTTGAAGCCAGCCCGGGCAGGAAAGTCTGTGACTTCCATCTCCAATTAACCATCTAAAAAAATGAGAAGTAGAGCTGTGGCTTAAAGTGGTAGAGCACTGACCTTGAGCACAAAAGCTTGGGAATAGCACCCAGGCCCTGAGTTCAAGCCCTCCTGCTTAGCCATAGCTCCCATTTAGGCTTTTGGTGGCTAGTTGGAGGAGATAAGATTCTCATGGTTTCATCAGTTTTCCTACCCAGGCTGTCTTTGAACTACAATCCTTAGAGCTCAGCCTCCTTAGTAAATAGGATTGCAGGCATGGACCACCAGCTCCTGGCAGCTGGTTATACTTTAATCTTCACAAAACATTACATGGTTTTGTAGTTTTACTTCCCAATACTTTAACTCATGAAAGATTATCAGAGCTGGGAATGTGGCTTAATGGTTGAGTGCTTGCCTAACATGCATGAAGCCCTGGGTTCGATTCCTCAGTACCACATAAACAGAAAAGGCTGAAAGTGGCATTGTGGTTCAAGTGGTAGAGTGCTAGCCTCGAATACAAAGAAGCTCAGGGACAGTGCCCAGGTCCTGAGTTCAAGCCCCTGGACTAGTAAATAGGAAAGAAACAAAAAGATTATCATCTTGCCAGGCACCAGTGGCTCATGCTTATAATCCTAGCTACTCAAGGAGGCTAAGACCTGAGTATCCTCGAAGCCAGCCCATACAGGAAAGTCCATGAGACCTCTTATCTTCAATTAACTTTTAAAAAGCTGGAAGTAGGGGCTGGGGATATGGCCTAGTGGCAAGAGTGCTTGCCTTGTATACATGAGGCCCTGGGTTCGATTCCCCAGCACCACATATACAGAAAACGGCCAGAAGTGGCGCTGTGGCTCAAGTGGCAGAGTGCTAGCCTTGAGCGGGAAGAAGCCAGGGACAGTGCTCAGGCCCTGAGTCCAAGGCCCAGGACTGGCCAAAAAAAAAAAAAAAAGCTGGAAGTAAAGCTGTTCCTCAAAGTGGCAGAGCACCAACCTTGAGCAAAAAGCGCTCAGGGACAGCACCCAGGCCCTGAGTTCAAGGCCACAACCTACCAAAAAAAAGTGTACATATAGCAGGCAAGAATATAGACAATGTGATTGGGAAAAACTGAAGGAGTCAATCTCTGAAGAGATGTTGGCATAGACACATAGGCAGTAAGCCTAAATGAGACAGCCTACAGTCATTTGGATAAATTGTCTATGTGACTTTACAGAAGCAAAAATACACTTGTTTTTATGTTCTTATTTTTTAGGGACCTCTGGAAGTTGCCCAAGTTTTCCTCTCTGAAATACCCAGTGACCCAAAGCTTTTCAGACACCATAATAAGCTGAGACTCTGCTTTAAAGATTTCACTAAAAGGTAATCAAGACCTCCTGAATAGAGCTCATCAAATTAAGAACATCCACTACCACTGTATGACAAAGATCTTAAGGAACTGTTGAATAGAGAAAATATAGGAATGTGAGTCACAAGAAATGAGCTATGTATAATTTACTATTCTTGCCAGGCACTAGTAAGTAGCTCATGCCTATTTCTTTTTTTTTTTTTTTGGCCAGTCCTGGGCCTTGGACTCATGGCCTGAGCGCGGTCCTTGACTTCTTTTTCTCAAGGCTAGCACTCTGCCACTTGAGCCACAGTGCCACTTCTGGCCATTTTCTGTATATGTGGTGCTGGGGAATTGAACCTAGGGCCTCATGTATACGAGGCGAGCACTCTTGCCACTAGGCCATATCCCTAGCCCATCATGCCTATTTCTAATAATCCTAATTTCTCAGCAGGCTGAGATCTGAGGACCAAAATTCATAGCTACCTGGGCAAAAAGTGTGAGACTATCTCCAGTTAACCAACAAAATACTGACTAGAGGTATGGCTCAAGTAGAAGAGTGAGCCATTATCAAGAAAAGAAAGCAAGGCACCAGTGGCTCACCCCTGTAATCCTAGCTACCCAGGAGGCTGGGAACAGAGGATTGCAGTTCAAATCTAGCCCTGGCAGGAAAATCCATAAGACACTTCTGTTCAATTAACCACCAAAAGCTCAAAGTAGAGCTGTGGCTCAAATGTTAGTAGAACACTAGCCTTCAGCAAAAAGCTTAGAAACAATGCCCAAGCCCATGGAGTGGCACAAAAAAATAAAATCAAGGAAAAACAAAAAAGGAAGAAAAAAATAAAAGGAGCACGCAAGAGCACGCGGCCCTGAGTTCAAGTTCTAGTACTGGCACTGAAGCTCACATTCTTGAGCTTACTCAGTTTGCTTGCTCAGCTGGTGCCCACCAACCAGCCCTCATTTTTGCTGGTTGTTCGGAAATGGAGTCTAGTGAAGTTTTCTGCCTAGGCAACCTCAAACCATGATCCTCTGGACTGCAGCCCCTGGAGTTTCTAAGACTATGGAGGTACAAACTACTGATACTCACCTTGGGAAAGCTTTTTTTCTTTTTTTTTTTTATATTAGAGTATTTAACATAAAAGCTACTATAGAGGGCTGGGGATATAGCCTAGTGGCAAGAGTGCCTGCCTCGGATACACGAGGCCCTAGGTTCGATTCCCCAGTACCCCATATACAGAAAACGGCCAGAAGCGGCGCTGTGGCTCAAGTGGCAGAGTGCTAGCCTTGAGCGGGAAGAAGCCAGGGACAGTGCTCAGGCCCTGAGTCCAAGGCCCAGGACTGGCCAAAAAAAAAAAAAAAAAAAAGCTACTATAGAGAATTTTCAAAATATGAGATTCTGTTTCCCTTTAAAGAATTTGTAATCAGGAATGCGGAAGCAAGAAATGTTCAGATCCTGACCTTATTAATATATATCACTTACTTCAGTGATCTTCAGTTGTTTGTTTTTCAACTATAACATAAGGATAATGGTGTTTCCATCTCATAGAAAGGTTGTTCATATTAGATGAAGAAATAAATAGGGACATCAGAGTTTCATGGTCACCTTCAGGTTCAGTGATTGCTTAGCAGGACTCAGTTGCACTTTGACTGAGCTGGAGAGGGAGTTGTGATGTCATCTGGAGGAAACTTGTACAGTCTTCAAAGGGCCCACAGTCAGCAATGTGTGCTTCAGTCCCCAGCAATGAGCTGTGACAGATCTAGTGTGAAGCCAGCCTGAGAAGACAAGTCCAAGAGTCTCTTAAATCCAGTTGACATCCAAAAAACTGGAAGTGGAGTTGTGGCTAAAGTAATACTATGCCAGTCCTAAGCACCCAGGCCCTGAGTCTAAGCCCCACGACCAAAAAAAAGTAGATATGCACCCAATGACCTACCTCTTCCAACCAAGCCCCACCTCCTAGCTCTTTCAGTAGGAACTTAACAGTGGATTAGCCTGGTACTGGTGGCTATGCCTGTAATCCTAACTACTGAAGAGGCTGAGATCTGAAGAGGTTCAAAGCCAGCCCAAGCATGAAAGTCTGAGATCTATCAACAGTGAACTTCCATAAAACTGTTAGGGGAGCTGTGGTTCAAGTGCTGAATGCTAACCTTGAGCAAAAACGCTCAGAGGACCAGGCACTGGTGGCACATGCCTGTAATCCTAGCTACTCAGGTGGCTGGGATCTGAGGATTATGGTTCAAAGCCAGCCCAGGCAAAAAAGTCCATGAGACTCTTATGTCCAGTTAACCACCAGAAAACTGGAAGTGGTGCTGTGGCTCAAAGTGTGGTAGAGCACTAGCCTTTAGCAACTCAGGGACAACGCCCAGGCCCAGAGTGCTAGCCCCCAAACCAGCGAAAAAAAGGTCAAATACAGTGACCAGGTCCTGAGTTCAAGCCCCAGGACAGGCAAAAATAAATAAATAAATAACACAGGATTAATCTATTGATGAGGTTCTCAACACCTTTAAAATCAGTCACCTTGGGCTGGGAATGTGGCTTTAGCGGTACAGTGTTTGCTTAGCATGCATGAAGCCCTAGGTTTGATTCCTCAGTACCACATATATAGAAAAGGTGGAAATGGCACTGTGGCTCAAGTGGTAGAATGCTAGCCTTGAGCAAAAAGAAGCCAAGGACAGTGCTCAGGCCCTGAGTTCAAGTCCCCGGGCTGGCAAAAAAAAAAAAAAATCAGTCAACTTTCAACAGTGCCACCAGTCGGGGAGCAAGCTTTCAACACGTAAGTCGTTGAGGCTATTTTTATGTCCACACCATAATACTGTGTAAACCTAAAACAAATGAATATTTTATATATAACTTCTAGCTCAAAAACTGAATGTGCTAATCTTGAGAGAGTGTGTGTATTCGTGTGTATGTGAACCATCCACTAAGTCACAACCTACGCAAGTAAAAGAACTTAATGAACATCCTTCTCCCCCCCACCCCCAGGTGTGAGGATGCCTTAAGGAAAAATAAGAGCTTAATTGGGCCTGATCAAAAGGAGTACCAAAGGGAACTAGAGAGAAATTATCATCGCCTCAAAGAGGCTCTGCAGCCATTGATAAACAGAAAGATCCCTCAGTTGTACAAGGCAGCCTTGCCGGTCACTTGTCACAGGTATGCTTGTTTCTTATTTTGGGGTTCTTCAGAAAAATGAAATCTGAATTGGGCATGGTGACATGACACAAGCTTGTATCTGAGCTACTCAAGGCAGAGATAGTTTGAGGTCAGCCCAGGCGAAAAGTTATCCATTTGATCCTATCTCAGTAAACAAGCCGAGTGTGGTCAGGAATGTCTGCAGTCCATTTATTCAGGAGCAGAGATAGGAGGATTGAAATCCAAGGCCAGCTCAGAGAAAGTGTGAAACCCTATCTGAAAAACAAACTAAAAGCTAAGGGACTGAGCTTTTAAGTTCTGCCAAAACAGAAAAAGAAAATGGGTATTTTCTTATATACTTTCATATTTTTGTGCCCCTTGAAAACCTAGTGAGTTTAATTAGATTGTTTCAACATCTACATATTTTTTTTTTGGCCAGTCCTGGGCCTTGGACTCAGGGCCTGAGCACTGTCCCTGGCTTCTTCCCGCTCAAGGCTAGCACTCTGCCACTTGAGCCACAGCGCCGCTTCTGGCCGCTTTCTGTATATGTGGTGCTGGGGAGTCGAACCTAGGGCCTCGTGTATCCGAGGCAGGCACTCTTGCCACTAGGCTATATCCCCAGCCCCGTACAACATCTACATATTTAATTAGAGGTATTTCAAAAATATTACCCCTTCGGTTTTTACTTCTAATTTTTTTTTCTCCAGTTGTGGGGCTTGAAAACTCTAGGCCTGAGTATGCTGTCCCTGAGCACTTTTGCTCAAGACTAGCAGTCTACCACTTTGAAAATGATACTTTATTTCTGTGATTTCCTCCTCAAACATGTAATCATTGAGTTTCTTTTTTTGTTATTTGCCAGTCCTGGGGCTTGAACTCAGGGCCTGAGCACTGTCCCGGGCTTCTTTTTGCTCAAGGCTAGCACTCTGTCACTTGAGCCACAGCACCACTTCTGGCCATTTTTCTATATATATGGAGCTGAGGAATCGAACCCAGGGCTTCATACATACAAGGCGAGCACTTTACCACTAGGCCATATTCCCAGCCCCAGTCTACCACTTTGAGCCACACCACCACTTCCAGTTTTCTGGTAGGAGATTCCTGCCTGGGGCTGGCTTCAAACTGATATCCTCAGATCTCAATCTCTTTAGTAGCAAGGATTACAGGCGTGAGCTACCAGCACCCAGCTTTACTTCAGAATTTTGAAGATAAAAATTTTAGATCTGGGGCTGGGGATATGGCCTAGTGGCAAGAGTGCTTGCCTCGTATACATGAAGCCCTGGGTTCGATTCCCCAGCACCACATATACAGAAAACGGCCAGAGGTGGCGCTGTGGCTCAAGTGGCAGAGTGCTAGCCTTGAGCAAAAAGAAGCCAGGGACAGTGCTCAGGCCCTGAGTCCAAGGCCCAGGACTGGCAAAAAAAAAAAAAAAAAAAAAAAATTTTAGATCTGAATTTTTGAAGATATACAAAACCTGGACTGTTACTTTGTAGTAGACTCAAGTGCTTATACTCCTGGCACAAGTGACTCACTCCTGTACTCATAGCTGCTCAGGAGGCTGAGATCTGAGCATCTCAGTCCTAAGGCAGCCCAGGCAGGAAAGTATGAGAGACTCATATCTCCTGTTAACTACCAAAAAGACAAGTGAAACTGTGGTTTAAGTAGTAGAATGCCAACTTTGAGCAAAAAGCTCAGGGTCAGCGTCCATGCCCCAAGTTCAAGCCCAAGGATTGGCAAGGGGGAAAAAAGTGCTTAGGGTAACATGTCATTGGTTATTTTCTAAAACTTTTTTCCATTTTAATTTCTAATATAGTAAATACCAACATATAACCCACATAAAAAATACTGGAGTCCTCAGTAATTTCTAAGAGTATAAAAAAGATAAGGGGGCTGGAAATGTGGTTAAGCGGTACAGTGCTTGTCTAGCATGCATGAAGGCCTGGGTTCATTTCCTTAGCACCACATAAACAGAAAAAGCCTGAAGTGGTGCAGCGGCCAAAGAGGTAGAGAGCTAGCCATGAGCAAAAAGAGCCAGGGACAGGGCTCAGGCCTTGAGTTCCTCACCCTCAAGACTGGCCAAAAAAAAAACAAAACCCCAAAAACATAAAAAAATAAAAATTAAAAACACTAGAGTCTGACACCCACTAGTGTAAGACAAAATTTATTTTTTATGCTAGTTTTAGGGATTAAACGGAGGACCTGGGTGCTATCTCTGAGCTTTTTTGCTCAAGGCTAGCCTTCCACTTGAGCCACAGCTCCATTTTTGGCTTTTTGGTGGCTAATTGGAGGTAAGTCTAATGGAATTTCCTGTCCATGCTGGCTTCGAACTTCAAACATCTGCCTTTTAATGCCCCAAATCTCCCCTTTAAACTTAAGTCCTTATCTTTCCTTGTATCTGCAGCACTGCTTAAACAAATGAATAATGATTTGGCAAAGTATTACTATTACATTTACATATATATATACATACACACAGTGTTAGTACTATATATGTAACATATAAATTTTTTTTGTATGTCTTTTTTTTGGCACTGGCGATCGAACCCAGGACATTGCATTTGCTAGGCAAGTCATTTGCCAGAGCCACATCCCAGCCCAACATATAAATTTATTAAGCCAGAATATGTTAAGGCTGAGTACTGTGATGAACAGTCAACTTGAACATTAATAACTGGTAATAAATCAGATATGTTTCTGGTAGAAAAAAATGTATATTAAATAGACAGATTATGTAAAAAAATTTCACATTTTAAAAATTGCTTTCTCATAACTGTCTTATTGTTTCCTCAGAGACTCCTTCAGCCGAATGAGCCTTCGAAAAATGGATCTCTAAAATAAATGCACTTGTTTTATCCATTTGAAAAGAGCCATGTATTCAACCTTGAGTGTGAAAATAAGATCTATTGAAAAATCAGACGGACTTTAATTCTGGAAGTTATAGCATTAATTTCTCATTGAAAAATGCCAAAATTTCAACTGTAGATTGTTTGAGAAGTTTGAGAGCCATGGCTATGGTTTTTAATATTCTGGCAACATGCTATGTTTTTAAAAGACATTTTAATGACTCAAAGGTACACTATACATTTACCATTATTTATACCACAGCTAATGTTAAATTTATTTACTTTTAAGTTCGTATTTCTTAATTTATATTACCATTTATAGATTCATTTTTGAACCATTTTAATGTAGTTATGTTTATTTTAAAGGTACTATTAAATGTGAATGTTTACACTAATTATGAGTGGAACTTTAATATTTTTTATTGTGAAAGGCAGAGAATAAGAACTAGTTCCAACACTAGCAAAATGACCAAGTCATTTCATAGACCTAAGGAAGTGTCTCAGATGTGTTAATGGCCAAAGACAAACATTAAAGCGTATTTGCTATTTATATGCCAAAAAGGAATTTAGAATTGTAGAAATAACTGACAAAATATTTACCTACAAAATAGCTAATACTAGTGACAGCCTTTGATTTTTATGAACCAGTTTTCATGACTTCCACAGCAATATCAATGATTTCTACTCAGTAGGCTGAGCCCTGAGAATCATGCTGTCAGTGCAGGCAGAAAAGCCCATGAGATTCTTTATCTCCAATTAACCAGGAAAAAGCCAGAAGTGGAGCTATTGCTCAAAGGGTAGAACATTAGATTTGAGCAAAACAAGAAGAGTACCAAGCCCTGAGTTCAAGCCTCATGACCAACTAGGGGGTGGAGGGGGAGGGAGCTATTTTACATCATGGTGAAGTTAACACAGAGCTTATTGATTTTAATCTCAGTTCAATGAGAAAGTCATTTTTTGACATTTGTATTGATTTTACAGAATAAAGGCTAAAGGTAAAATTGGTCAACATTAGGTTTGCATTGTAACTTTGTGAATTTTATTGCCTTTAGTTGTACAAAATGACTTTAAGTTACTTTATAAATACAATGCATCTTGATCAGTCACCCTTTCCATTGTTCTCCCCTCTTCCAATCCCAGCCCCAGCCCCTCTTTGTGTGAAAAACATAACAGGGGGGAAATTTTTCATTTACTTGGCACATTTTTCCAAAACAGTGCATACTTAATATCATTTTTTTCCTCATGTATTTAGGTTTGAACTTAGGGTTTCAAGCTTGCTCAGCTTGCTAGCTCAGCTGATGTACTACCACCTGGGCCACTCCTCCAGTGTTGCTTTTTGCCTGAGCTTGCTTCAAACTGTAGTTTCTCAGCTCTCAGATTCCTGAGTGCTAAGGCTTTTGGGGCCAGTTTCCAGAAATGTTTTGAACAGTTTTCAATGTACAGTTGCCAATAGAATGGCATCATTGGTAATGCCTTTAATCTGTTGATGTAACTTAGATTTAACACTATGCTTTTATTCTACAGTTGATGTAGAAAACAAGTTAAAAAATGTCTCTCTTGAGAGCACAGATGATGGTTGGCAATTCCTTCAAGCTTACTTTGGTAATGGGCAAGTATCTAAAATCCCTGCTATCTCCATTAACTCAAATACTAAATGAGCCTGTATTATTTAGATAGGAGCCATCTGAACTCAGAATAGTTAAGAGTTCAGTAGCACATTTGTGTAACATACACAAGGTCCTGGATTTAATCCCCTGGATTTAATTCCCCCTGGAAACTTCCTTGGAGAATAAGAGGAGTCAAGAATGGCAAGTTGGGCTGGGAATGTGTCTCGGTGGTAGAGTGCTTGCCTAGAATGCACGAAGCCCTGGGTTTGATTCCTCAGTATCACAAACAGAAAAAAAAAGCCAGAGGTGGCACTGTGGCTCAAGTGGTAGAGTGCTATCTAGCCTTGAGCAAAAGCAGCTCAGAGACAGTGCCCGAGCTCCTGAGTTCAAGGCCCAGATTGGCCAAAAAAAGATTGGCAAGTTGCCAGGTGCTGGTGGCTCAAGTCTGTAATCCTAGCTGAGATCTGAGGATCATGGTTTCCAGCCCTGGCAATAAAGTCCGAGACTCTTATGTCCAATTAATCCCCAGAAAACCAGAAGTAGATCTGTGGCTCAAAGTGGTAGTGCGCTAGCCTTGAGCAAAAAGAGCTCAGAGACAGCACTCAGGCTCTGAGTTCAAGTTCCACAATCGACCAAAAAAAGAAAAGCCAACTCACCAACTCACACAGCATACATAAACTCTTCTTCCCCTTTAGAGGATAAAGACTGACATAAACGAATATTTAAGTAATCCCTTCTAGTTCACTGTGATATCAAGAACTTCAAATTTTCATCATGCAATACCGATTGTTTTATGGTAAATCAGAAGATGCTTCACTTCTATACTTTGATATGTTTCCTCTTAGTTTTGTGTGTGCATGTGTCATAGGCCATAAACTGAGCGTTTGTGCTCAAGGCTAGCACAACTCCACTTCCAACCTTTTGGTGGTTTGTCTTCTCAGGCTGGCTTCAAACTGTAATCCTTAGATCTCAGCCTCCAGAATAGCTAAGGATTACATTATAAGCCACCTACTTCCTAAACTAGTTCTTAATACTGGCTCTTTTATTAGAGGCCCACGCTTTATCCTAGACCTGTCCCATGAAATGCTTATGAATAATGCAGTGGAACTGAAAAATTCCATTAGTGATTCTGAATATAGGTGGTAAGGTGGCAAACTTAGGACTTTATTTCCATATCACCACTGTGGGGGGAAAATCTTAGTTAACTAAGTATTCTTTTAGTTGAAAATAATTCCTTAAAATCAAATTTAAAGAAAACCTAATGCCAAGAATTTTAATTGGCTACTTACCTTAGTATACTTAATATTAAGCTCAAGCTTTTATGTATGCCAAAGCATCTCTTTAATTCTCCAGCTTTAAGTTCCACTTTCTCTACTTTAAAGTACAGCTGGGATGTGAAATATTTTATTGTAAACTTCTTGCGATGGACTGTCAGAAAACCCAAGTATTACTAAAGGTAATTACTGCATGTTTACTCTCTTCCTCTAGTCACATGAATTTTATTCCTCGAGGACTGTATAAAATCAAGCATTGTACACGTAGTTGTTAAGCAGTTTAAATTTTATTGACCTCCCAGTTTTTAAAAAAAGTTAAATTTAAGGTCATACCTCTACGTTTGATGTAGTATATACAGATCGTGCAGAGTATGAGTATGAAGAGATACAAATTAGTCCATGCCCAAAAAAGTTTATTAGAGTACAGAATCATCTTCATAAATACATATATAAATTCTTATGAAGACAGGGACTGTCCAGGTTTTCCAAGACACTTTCCAAAGTGATTCAAGGCACAAAAAGTATGTCATGGTGAATATACATGCTCTAGACTTTGTGCCTCTGATACAGCCCATCAAAGATTTGGCTTCATGACTTATAAAACTAAATGTACTGAATGAGATTCTGTTTGAGTGAAAAACCACAGACCTATAAACATCATGTAGGTAACAGCTCCAAAATATGGAGAATACAAATACAGCACTTTTAAAAAGCAAACACAAAAGAACGGTGTATATCCAAAAGTGTTTAAATGCTTCCATTTTGGATAATTAAGAACCTATACAAGTCTGTTCCCTGAAGCTAATGCATCACTAGTCTCTACTAAGGAAACTGTATTCTAAAAATTAACATGGTTTTCAAAGTATTTCAAATTTCACTATATAAAAACCTAGAGAGACCAACAATATCCAATAGCTTCAAAAGATAGCTAAAGACTCTGATGTAATCAACTTTACCAATGTTTGTCCAGGTCTGTTTTATACACAAGGAAAATACACTCTATAATTTCTTATAAAATAGCAAGTAAGGAGTAGATGTAGGAGATGTAGATGGGGAAAGAGAATTCAGGAAGTCCTTCTCTTCTGTAACTTTCACTTCAGAATCATCAAAAAGCAACCACTTCCCCTCATACTCCTTTAAGCTTTGCACTATATACGAAATTTTGTTCTCAAATCCACTAATATTAACATCTGTTTGGTCATTGGATTCCTTGTTTCTATCAGATTCATGGGTCCCATTAGTATTAGTACTGTTAGTCTCAGAATTTTTATTTTCAGCAAATGCTGCACCAGCAACCTTATCAGGATTAGATGCTTTGTTGTATAGCTCATAATCTGCTTTGCTCTTTTGTCCTCCAAGAAGTCCAACAGCTTCCACATTTTTTTTGTTCAAAACTTTACTTGGCTGTGTATTTCCACCGACTCTAATCGACACTTCTTCATCATCATAATTTTCAGCCACACCCCTTGCTTCCTCCTCATTCAGTGGTTCTGGCTTACCTATTTCACACATCTGGTCAACCACAAAATTCCCCTTATCTAGTTCTAGACTGTTAAGGTCAGTGACTTTAACAGAAGCAGTGTAATGCCCACTACTAATTGTAATGCCACTATGCATCACCACCGCAAATAATCCATAGCTGTCATTAGTTGGTTTTGTGCTCCATTCTTCCAGTGACAATTTAAGAGGTGTCAACAAAGGAGTGTTGATCTTGGAAAGTCCACCACCATAACAATCAAACCTTTGGAAAGAAAAGAAGGTCCCATTTTAAATTCAAAACTCAGTACACCCAGCGCGAAACCAAGTTACTAATTTCAGTACTTTATTTAATGCTCATTTGAACTAAAAACTATACTAAAATAACTGCTAATGTTCAGGTGTTTCTCTGGATGAAGTTCTATTTTTCCTCATTTTCCTTAAACCCAAAGCCTCCCATGTAGCGTGAATTACAGGTGCAAACTCCTCACCATACCTAGCTTATTTGTTGAGATGAAGAACTAAGTTTTTGCTCAGGCTGGCTTCAAACTACCATTTTCCCAAACATCTTACCTTACAAAGTAGCTGGGCTTACCAGTTAAGGCATACTGTACCTAGCAGCTGTTAAATGGCATTACTAAAAGACTCAACTTTTGCCAAGGCACTGGTGGAGGGAGCCTCGGTGGCTCACGCCAATGATCAGTAGGCTGAGATTTGAGGATGGCAGTTCAAAGTCAGCCCAGGGAGGAAAGCCTGTGAGACTCTTTATCTCTAATAAACTACTCAAAAAAAGCCGAAGTGGAGCTGTGACTCAAGCTGTAGAGTACTGGCCTTGAGCAAACAAGATCAGACAGTACCCAGGCCCCTGAGTTCAAGCCCTAGAACCAGCACATACACACAAAAACTCAACTTTTGAAAGCAAGTCCTTTTCATTTCATTATAGTATATGAAAATTTTGGAAGCAAAAATAAAATATTTTAACTAAGTACTGTAAATCATGTTTCTGGCACAATGACATCTGAGAGCTACTGGGAAGCTCTCATTGTAATTTCAAGTGATTTATGTGGAAAGTAGTGAAATCTACAAGGACTCATATCAGAAAAAGTCAAGACTATCTAAAATGTGATTAGTCTATTATTAGATATTGAATTCTCAACTACAGAAAGAAATTATACAAATTTTTCAGACTGGCTAAATTTTCTAGTTACCTTAAAAGAATTGTCTTTCGGGCTGAGGAAATGGCCTAGTGGCAAGAGTGCTTGCTTCGTATACATGAAGCCCTGGGTTCGATTCCTCAGCACCACATATACAGAAAATGGCCAGAAGTGGCACTGTGGCTCAAGTGGTAGACTGCTAGCCTTGAGCGAAAAGAAGCCAGGTACAGTGCTCAGGCCCTGAGTCCAAGCCCCAGGACTGGCCAAAAAAAAAAAAAAAAATTGTCTTTCCACCCATCAAATATCAATATATTCAAAAACTTCTTCCCTGGGCTGGGACTGTGCCTTAGTGGCAGAGGGCTTGCCTAGCATGCATGAGGCCCTGGGTTCAATTCCTCAGTACCACATAGTCAAAAGATAAATAAAAATAAAAACGTCTTCCCTGCTTTAATCAATGCTAGTCAAGTTGAATTCTGTGCTCCTAGTATACAGAATTTGGGAAAATGTAAAAACAGCACTTTTTTGTGTGTGTGGTGCCTTTTCTATTCTAGATAAGCACTCATAAGCTACACCTCTTAAAAAAACCATACTTCATAATGAATTCACACCAAAAAAATCTGTATCTCATAAAGAAACTTAACAGGAGACTAAGACTCTTAGGCGATTATTTGCTTCATTTCAGTCAGTACTTATATTCCCAGTATTACAATATTATCTTGAGGAAAATTTCTCTTCTCCAGCATATTTTATCCACATAGCTTTTATTTACAATACTCACTCCAAGCCACTAGCAGCAAAGCACTTCAGATGAATAGTTATAACTTCAGGCATTTTATCAAACAGAAGACTTCGCTCTGCTTCAGTATAATGATGGCAATTTTCACAGAAATATTTATCTTCTCCTACAATCCTCTCCACTGAGGCAAATTGTGAAATTGCCCATCTCAAGGTCTTCATTTCTGTTTTTGGCTCTGGAGAAACTATAAAAGAGAATTCTTTCACTTACAAATAACATCCCATCAAAAATTAAACCTCTAGTTCCACATAGATTAGCATTCAATTTCAGTTGGCTAACTCATTTACAAGTAACTTAAGAGATTTCTTTTACTTAATACAAGCTCTTCTTCAGCAACACATATCCTTCATTCATTCATTCATTCTTGGTACTGGGGTTTGAATTCAGGGCCCTGCATCTGCTAAGGTGCTCTACCACTTGAACCATATCCCTAGCCCAGTAGCATTATATATCTTTAAAATACTTTAAAATTCATCAGCCCCAAAATACATGACAGGAACAACAAAACCAAAATTAACCTAGTCTGCCTCAGTTTAAGATGGACTACTTTAATAGTCAATTTTCAACAACTGACAGGTAAAAACTTTATAGTTTTGAGTTAGTGGCTCGTAATTATGTTAAACTTAACTCAGTAGCTTATTAAGCCATTTCATTTTTCAATTTTAACATACTATGTAGAAATGGTATCATTTTTCCAAAGAATGTTAAATTAAGCAGGAAGGCTCTTTATTAGACCAAACATGGTGATATTGTGAATTGCTGAAGAAACCTTCCTTATCCCACACAAGATTCTAATTTTGCTTACTTTCAGAACTCTCCTCTACTTTGGAAAGCTCATCTTCTTGTACTGGCACACTGATGTCCTGGAAATCTTCTCTTCTTTCTGTTAAACTTTCACATTCCAAACAGCGAGTCCTTAATACCAACTGACCTTGAAATAATTTCTCCACTAGCTCAAAGCCAATTTGCTCTGCACCTGAAATGAAAACAGGAAAATCTAAGTCAAGATACAGATTACTTTTCCAGCCTTATCATAAATAGCCAACATTCCATTAAAGTGTATGCTGAATTTAAAAAAAAAAAAACAACTCATTATTTTTAGCTTACTAGCATTAAGAGGTACCTTACTGATAAATGTAAAGAAGTCTTTGTAAAGACAGTTTGATGAATTAGTGTTATTTAAAAGTTGTTCAGGTTAGTGGCTCATGCCTGTAATCCTAGCTACATATACTTAGGAGGCCGAGATCTGAGGCATACAGTTCAAAGCTAGCCTAGGCAGAAAGTCTGTGAGACTCCTATCTCCAATTAACCACCAAAAAGACAACTGAGCTATGGCTCGATTGATAGAGTGCTAGCATTGAACACTAAAGCTCAGGGATAGTGCTCCGAACCAGCACCAAAAAAAGGGGGTGCTGGGTGAGTGTCTCAAGTGATAGAGCCACTTGAGGCACTCAATTCCAACCTCAGTACCACCAAAAAAAAAAGTTGGTAACTTCACAATTTGCTTGCAAAACTCCCTGTAGAATAATCCCAGAATAAAAATGACACTTTTTTTTTGTCAAAAGGCTTGAAAACTCAGGGCCTAGGCACTGTCTGAGCTCTTTTCTCAAGGCTGGCACTCTACCACTTTGAGCCAAAGCTCCACTTCTGATTTTTGAGTAGTTAACTGGAGATAAGAGTATCACAGGAACTTTTCTGTCTACACTAGCTTTTAACCACAATCCTTAGATCTCAGCCTCCTGAGTAGTTAGACAGGCTTGAGCCACCAACGTCCAGCGAAGATGGCAAACTTTCTAAAAAGAAAACATCAGTTCTATACATTTCCCCAGAAATATATAGAAACAGACAAAATCAAGAAGATATCTATTTCAAGTAAGGCATATAATTATTTAAAGTATAAAAACTTCATTAATGGGCTGGGAATATGGCCTAGTGGTAGAGTCTAGCCTTGAGCAAAAAGAAGCCAGGGGACAGTGCTCAGGTCCTTAGTTCAAGCCCCAGGGCTGGCAAAAAAAAACTTTATTAAATGAAGATTCCCTGATAAGCCTATGTCAATTGCTCCATAAAGTCTTTATTAAAATTTACTGACAGGGGCTGGGAATATGGCCTAGTGGCAAGAGTGCTTGCCTCGTATACATGAAGCCCTGGGTTCGATTCCCCAGCACCACATATATAGAAAATGGCCAGAAGTGGCACTGTGGCTCAAGTGGCAGAGTGCTAGCCGTGAGCAAAAAAGGAGCCAAGGACGGTGCTCAGGCCCTGAGTTCAAGCCCCAGAATATATAATAGCATACTTATCTAAGGGAAAAATTCTATTTCTGCAGGTATTAATACTGTCAGTATTAACTATTATACTGACCTTTGTTTATGGGCTTAACTTCATTGTCATTTACAGGTGTAACATTTCCTGAAGATTCAGGTCCACACCCACGAATTGTATTATCACTTTCATATTTTCCCAAGTCTTCTTCAAGATCATACTCATTTTCTTTAAATTGTCCTTTTGGTCCCTGGTTTGTTGTTAGTTTTCCCAGACTACAGAATTTAGAAAGAATGCTGGGTTGTTTAGATTCAGACTTTAACCAATTTATTTTAACTCTTGATTTCTTTTGTGAGGGTCTTGTACTCTCATTTTCAGAAATGCACTTGGAGATTATCTTAGAAGGAATCTCTAATGTATCACCAGTAGCTTTTCTCTTTGATCTAGTTTGTCTCTGGTTCTCTTCCGATGACTGGCATTCCTTGGATATTTTAACTTTTTTCTTCATGTTACCAAATTCACTGTCACTTTTTCTTTTCCCATTCCCTTTTGGGATTTTTTCGGTATAGTCCTCAGAATTCCTCATGCTGTCAGACTCCACGTTGTTAATTCCACACATTTCCTCTTTCTGATGAGAATTTTCTTCTACCTTAGTAGACTCTGACATATTGTTTATTTCTTCTTTTTTTAGAAATTGGCATGTTTCTTGAATGTTTCCCAAAATACACTGTAACACTTCCTGTGCATCATGCTGTAGATATCCTTCATACATAGGGTTGAGTTCCCTATAAATAAAAATATCATGAAAGAAAATCTTCCTAAAAATTACTTCAGCTTGAAAATCACTTACCTCTTAGAAATAAACACAAAATTTTATTTTACTTTCATCATAAGATTTTGTTCCTTTTCTAATTATAAGAATAGCTAATGCTGATATAGCTTTTATCCAAAATGCCTTTTATACTATATGTATACACAGTCCTAACCCCAACAGGTAGGAACCATTATCTTTACTATATTGACAGAACTGGAACTAAGGTACCAAGATGTTAAACAACTTGCCTGTGGTAACAGCTATTTAAGATGCAAAGCCTAGATTAGATTTGGCTTAACTGGTTGAGTGCCTGCCAGACAAGTGCAATGACCGAGTTCAAATCCTAATACCACTCACTACAAAAGAAGATCTAGGATCTGAAATTAACTCTTGGCCACCATGCTACAGTGTCACTTCACAAAGAAAAGTTTATACTGTACTTAAGTCTATTTCAAACTGGGTGATTTTTAAAATAATGCTAATTTGTGTATAGAGTAAGTTTTGTTTCTTAAAATAGTACTCCAAAGCAATCTAACCTAGCTAATCAATAGATTCCTTCTAAACACATGTAATAAAGTATATGGAACTCACAGTTTCTAATCTGAAATCCTTAAGACCACATGTACCTGAGAATTCAGAATTTTTCAGTTTTTTTCAGTTGTGGGATTTGAATTTAGAGGCCTGGGTGGTCCCAGAGCTCTTTTTGCTCAAGGCTTGTGCTCTACAACTTTGAGCTACATCATCATTTTGTTTCCTGGTGGTTAACTGGAAATAACAGTCTCATGGATATTCTTGCCTGGGCTGACTTTGAACCATGATTCTTAAGAGCTCAGCCTCCTGAGCAGCTAGGATTACAGGCAGGAACCACCAGTGCTCAGCTAAAATTTCAGATTTTCTTCCCCCAGTCTTGGAGCTTGAACTCAGGACCTGGACATTGTCCCTGAGCCTCTTTGTGTTCAAGGCTAGTGCTCTACCACTTGAGCCACACCACCACTTCCAGCCTTTTATGAGTTTATTGGAGATAAGAGTCTCACACTTTCCTGTCTGGGCTGGCCTTGAACTGCCATCCTCAGATCTCAGCCTCCTGAGTAGCAAGGATTACAGAGTGAGCCACCAGTGCCCACCTAATTTTGAGATTTTACTTGGTAGCATGCGGTCAAGGCTTGGGTTGGATCCTAGCACTACCAAAAGAAAAAATTTAAGTGTCGTGTGTGGTAACCTGTAAAGCTCAGCTATTCAAAAGATGGGGAAACTGCAGTCTATTGCCAGCTTCAGTTAAAAACGTTAAGATCAATTTTTTTAATGGTTTCTAAGGCAAAAGAGCTGGAGTTGTGGCTCAAGTACTAAGTATAAGGCTCTGAATTCAAACCCCAGTACCACTTAAAAAAAGCCCAACACTTGTTTTTGGTCATGGGGCTTCAACTCTGGGCCTAGGCACTGTCCCTAAGCATTTCAGCTCAAGGTTAGCACTCTACCACTTGAGCTGCAGCACCACTTCTGGTTTTCTGGTAGTTAACTGGAGATCAGTCCCAGACAGATCTCAGGCTCCTGAGTAGCTAGGATTACAGGTGTGAGCCACCAGGCACCTGGCTTATAGGGTGTTTTATTGTGTCGTTTTCCTCCATGTCTTAAGGCTTGAACTCAGGTCCTGTCCCTGAGCCTCTTTGTGATTAAGGCTAGTGCTCTTAGCACTTGAGCCACAGCTCAGCTCACTTCAGGCTTTTTTGAGTAGTTTATTGGAGATAAAGAGTCTCAAGAGGACTTTTCTACCGGGCTGGCTTTCAGCCTGATCCTCAGGTCACAGGCTCCTCAGTGACTAGGATTATAGGTGTGAGCCACCAGGGCCTGGATGTATTTTTAATGGAGAATACTGGGCTCTAGACAACACACAAAACCTGGTGATAGATGAGACTGATTTATACTTTCAAAGATAGACAACATGACATGAGGGAGCTGAATCTTAGTTAACTAAGTATATTAATTTTTCTACAGAAATATTTATGAATATTCATATTGGTAGTAAGTATGAATGGACTATAAGAAGCCTCTTGCAAGTCCAAATCTAGTGAGTACCAAATATATCCCCAAATAATCCAGTTTTCAGAGCTTCTGGGAAATCAAATGACCAGGAGGAGTTATAATGTTTCTTGCCCTTTATTCCTAATTCATATAGCACTCTCCTCTAAATACTGAAAGATTAACTACATAAGAGTTGGGCACTGGTGTCTCATGCATGTGTAATCCTAGGTACTCAGGAGGCTGAGATCTGAGAATCGTTCAAGCCTGGGCAGAAGTACCCATGAGACTCTTACCTCCAATTAACACTCAAAAACAGGAATTGGAACTGTGACTTTTCAAAGTGGTAGAGTGCTAGTCTTGAACAAAAGAGCTTAGGGGACAGTTCCCAGATGAGCTGAAGCCCCAACAACCAAAAGGAAAAAAAAAACTACATAGAATGGTAAAATTAGCCAGGTGCCAGTGGCTCACACCTGTAGTCCTAGATACTTAAGGAGGCTGAGATCTGAAGATCATGATTTGAAGCCAACCAGAATAGGAAAGTCCATGAGACTCTTGTCTCCAATTAACCTCCAGAAAACTGCAAGTGATACCATGGCTCAAAGTGGTAGTGTGCTAGCCTTGAGCAAAAGAGCTCAGGGGCAGAGTTCAAGCTCTATGACCCAAAAAGAAAAAGAATGATAAAATTATATTATATACCTGAGTGTGTTAAGCAGTCGCCTTGGCTGAGTAGCAAGTTCATCAGTATATTTGTCTGGATTTAAGAGAAAACTAGCTTGAAGCTGTTCAACAGAAATTATTAAAGACTGTAAACTACATATAAGTTCGTAACTTGCCAAAGGATCTTCTTTGCAATTTTCCTGTCAAGAAAGAAAAAAACAAGCAATAATTTCCTTTTTTGTTTTTGTTGGTCATGGGCTTGAGCTCTGGGCCTGGGTGCTGTCCCTGAGCTCTTCAGGTTTTCTAGTGGAGATAAAAGAGCCTCACAGACATTCCTGGTGAAGCTGGCTTTGAACATCGATCCTCAGATCTTGGCCTCATCCTCAGCAACTAGGATTACAGGCATGAGCCACCGGCACCCAGCAATAATTTCCTTTTTAAACAAATTATTAAGTTTCTTCACCCTTGATTGGTCTCACTGAGCAACCTAGCTTTTCTAAATCTAAATTCATCATCCCACAATTTCATCAGATATAGGAATAAACTTAACATTTTTTTCTCATTACTGTCTATGTGGATAATAATTTCCTGATTATGGCAGTGAGAGGTTTCTAGGGGTACTCAGTGGTAGAATACACGTTTATGTACAAAAGGCCTTCAGTTTGAACTCAACACCAAAAAAGGTATCGATTTCAAAACAAAATAGAAAATAACTGGTACATCAATATGACAAATTGTGACTACGATATACAATAAGTTTGACAAATAATACAAGAGAAACAAAAAAATAATATACCCAAGGTTACTGATAATGAAGTAAAGTCAACTTATAGGAATGGAAAACTGCCTTTTCTGACAACACTGAGAAATTCTACCACATTAACAGAAAAAAAATGTCTCCCGCCTCTTAAATGTTCTTGAATATCTACATTTTTTTACATACAAGCAAGTAAATTTCAATTGGATTTTTAAAAAAAATTTTTACCTTATCTTTTTGACTGGATTCATCCTTTAGAGCTTCTTTCTTCCTTGAAATAATATTAAATAAGTGCTTTACTCCAGATTTAAAACCAGGACAAAAATATAATACCTGTAAAAAAGTGAGATTGTTTACTTAACACCACACTGCAACAAAAATCATTAAAATACTATGTTTTCTGTAAAACACGTTTAATGTATATTACCTAATATTCAGATTAAGCTTTCTGTAAAAACTTATGTCTACTTCTTCAGTAGTAGACACTTCCAAGTAGACACTTCCCTCACAAACACTGTGCCCAGGCCAATACTGCTAAGATTTAAGGTTCCAAGCACATTCGACCTAATACCATTAGTTTCAGGTAAGTATACCAGGAATCAGGAGAGGTTAAAGGCTTGCCATGTCTACCTACCAAGGTCTCAATTTTGTTTTCTCCCTTTTACTTAGTGTATCATTTTCTCTTATTCCAATGAATTTTAGTAGCATGCAGTTTACAATCTTTTTTTTTTTTTTTGCCCATCATGAGACTTGAACTCAGGGCCTGAGTGCTTTCCCTGAACTCTTTTGCTCAAAGCAATAGCTCCTTTTCCAGTTTTTGAGTGATTAACTGGGCCTTTTCTGTCAGGGTCAAATGCAATCCTCAGATCTCAGCTTCCTGAGTAGCTAGGACTACAGGTGTGACCCACCAGTGCCCAGCTTAGAATTATTTTAACCTGGGCTATTTACAATCAAATGCAAAGATAGTATGGACAATTAAAAGTCATCCAATAACCTAAACTTCTCAGCAATATTAAACATTACATCATTCCTTGCTTCCTAACATTTCACTACATAGAATTAAAAATTGTCATTTTACCTGAAGTATACTATTAAGATAACAAGTATTGCCGAGATTATTCAGTCCCACAAATGGTAACAAGTTTTCTCTCTTCTCACAGTTTATAGGTGAGGACTGTGCTGCAGGAACAACTTGATCACTATTAAATATAAAGGAGAAAAGGCATGATGAAGTAGCATTTTAAATAAAAGTGGAAATATTACTTCCCTAGATTTAATCTTTTCCTAAAACTGGTAAGTGATTATGGTCCAAAAAAACGCAACAATTTCATGCAGATGACATTTTTAAACATCTCTTTATAGGCTCAAAATTGCTATATACTCAGGACAGAGATTTAAAAATTATTATACTCAGCAAGCCTCAAAATAATTAAGCCAGGATTCAGTAGCTCACACCTATAATCCTAGCTACTTGGGAAGCTGAGATCAGCTTTCCAGTTTGAAGCCAAACAGGGGGCACACTCTGAGATCCTTTTTCAATCAAAGGTTTGGTGAAATGATAGAAGCCCATCATCCTAGCTATGTAGGAGACAGATTTACCGGAACGACTGTAGCCGAGGACAAAAAGTTCCAGTCTCCATCTCTACAGAAAGTGGGTGTGATGGCTGTGATCCCAACTATTGCAAGTGAAAAAGAGGATTGAGGTCCAAGTACATGTTTGATCAAGAGTGACACCCTAACTCACAAACAACCAATGCAAAACAGGGCAGGATGTGTGGCTCCTTAGTATGTGCTTTCTTCTTTCCTTTTTAAAGTTTTTTTTGCAAGTCCTAAGGCTTGAACTCAGGGCCTGGGCACTGTCTCTGAGCTTCTTTTGCTCAAGGCTAGCACTCTACCACTTGAGCCACAGCGCCACTTTTTCTATTTATGTGGTACTGAAGAATCAAACTCAGGGCTTCAAGCATGCTAGGCAAGCACTCAACCATTAAGTCATATTCCCAGCCCTTCTTCTTTTTTAATTTTGTTTTGTTTTGTTTTTTTTGGCCAGTCCTGGGGCTTGGACTCAGGGCCTGAGCACTGTCCCTGGCTTCTTTTTGCTCAAGGCTAGCACTCTGCCACTTTGAGCCACAGCGACACTTCTGGCCATTTTCTGTATATGTGGTGCTGGGGAATCGAACCCAGGGCCTCATGTATATGAGGCAGGCACTCTTGCCACTAGGCCATTTCCCCAGCCCCTCTTTTTTAATTTTGGATTGTCAAATTAGTCTGGAGGTAACAAAACCCAAGTTCAATATTTATTCATCTATGCAGAGTTTAAAAACCACAGATACAGTAAAAAGATACATACATTTCAGATCCTCTGTATTCAGAAGCTTTTTCTTCATTTTCTTGAGAATCTGTGAAATCTAAGGCTCTCTTAGTTTCCTTTTTCTGAAAAAACTTCAGAGAAAGTCTGTTTTTCTTGGATGGACTACCTCTTGAAAGCCCACTGCTTTCACTAGGTATGACACCAGGCATTTTCTTTTCAAATCTCAAGGAGTTGACAAGAATTAACTTATAGAGGGCAGCTGTAATCACCAATTATATCTGTTAATCACAAAGAAAAGGTTTCATTAGTCCTCAACTTACCAAGTGTAAGCAACAAAATCACCAATTGTGAAAATAAGGGAATGGTATAAATTATAACTTAATATCTGTAAAGTACTACTGGCTATTTGGCAATCTTTTTTTAAGAAGACATAATTGTCATTAACTTTTTAAAAAATGACACTAACCTTTTATTACTTTGTTATAGATATAATGGCCACATTACAAAATACCACACTTAGCAGACCAGTAAAGTTAGTAGTATTAAGAACTAAAAACCCAAGTAGTCATTATAATTTATTTGCCCATTCAAAAAAGTATTGACTGAGCAGCTAGCTACCTTCTCTAATTCTAAAATAAAAGGTGGTAGGAACTATAGGATGACTAGAAAATCAAACTAGGCTGTACATTAAGTACTCCTTTCAAAGTCCTTTCTAGTGAATCTAGACATATAAAATAAAGTTTCTATAAAGCTAGAAGTATAATTCACATACAAACACAAGCACAGGTATAGTGTTATGTTCTACCTAAAAACATGCAAAGCTAGGAGAGTGGTTGTAAAACCTTGTTTGCTGCACTGTGTATCAACCTCTGGTGAACTATTTGTTCCAAACTTTAAAAAAACTATGTACTTTTTAAAAACTGCTTTTGAATAGGTCAACATGATATGGTTTGCCTATTTCAGCCTTAACTGCTTAAAAGCAAAACTTTCAGATGAAAACATGGCAATACTTGTGGCAGTTATTTTACTCACCAGTCCTATTTTTCATGAGATCTGGTGGAAAATTATCTGACAGGGCTATTCCACAGTTACTAAAAATTCAAGATTCTGAACAAATTTCAGACCTAAGATAATAAAAATGCACCATCCAAAATTCACTCGAATTCCATCCTTAAGCATTTCACTCTGCTATGATCTAGGAATACAGTGAACTTGGCAATGAAGTCATTTTTGATATGCAATTGAGGAAGAAGTGTTAAGCTGACAACTATTCCCTTCCTGTCTCCTACTCAATTTACTCTCCTGGCCTCCTAATGTCTGAGGAAATACTCTGTTATAGTAAATAATAAGCTGGCCTGTGCTCAGTTGACAGAGATCACTAAGCATTAATGACTGTTGGAAAAGGTTTCTCAAGTGACAAATTCTAATAAATAAGACTAGATTCTCCAAGTGACAGACTAACCAAAAGGAACAAATGATCAAGCAGCTACCACGCCAGGCTGTCTCAAAAATCAAACTTTTCTGACCCCCTCGAAAGTAATCATCAAAAAGCCAGGAGCTGATCTCTCACATTAGCCTAGCTATTGAGATGTGAGGATTGTGATTCAAAGCTAGCCAGGGCAGAAAAGTCCGTGAAACTCTTATCTCCAATTTACCACCAAAAAGCTGGAAGTGGAGATGTAAACTCAAGTGGTAGAGCGCTAGCCTTAAGGGGGAATAAATTTTTTTTTCAAAAGCTCAGGGACAGCACCCAAGACACCCATACACGAGTAAACGATCCAACATTTAACTTTACCAAGAGCACATCAACACTTCACGGGGGGCCATATCTGTAAGGGGGAGATTGTTAGATCCACACTATTCCTCCTCTAACTTATCAAGCTTCGCAGTAAACACAGTAGTGACTCCAACATTAAGTTCTTGACCAAATGACAGAGTAAACTCTCAGTCCCCATTAATGGCTCTCGGTTACTTCCTTTAAAGATAACAGGACTCACTCCCTGTTTCTTCAATTAAAAAAAAAAATAAAAAAGTAAAACAACTCGGGACCATATCTTCGCAAGGGGGTAAAGACACGTGGCGTCCAACCTACTTCTGTGGAAACTTAAGTGGAGAAAATGCGCGGTAAAATTTCGCAATTACGACGGCGCAGGGCGAGCGCAAACATTCCTCCCTCCCTCCCTAGCCGGCACCGCTGCCCGGGACGGAGGGAACTGCAAGCGGCGGGAGCTGCCGCCCGGAGCGCCCGGAGGGGCGGCCCGGCGGCCCCCGGCCCGTCACTTGGCCTATTTACGCCCAACACGCACCTGCCTCCGAGGATCCGGGGCGGCGCCCTCCGGGCTGCAGAGCACCCGCGGGGCAGTCCGACTACGACTCGGGCCCCCAAGCCAAACGGCGCCGGGCCCCCCGGCAGCCGCACTCGGAGCGCCATCCCGCGAAGCGCTCGCCCCCGGCGGCCGGGCACGGCCCCTCCTCCCCAGGCCCTCCTTACCCGGCCATGGCCCTCAGCGAGATCCGCGGCGGCGACGCAGGCGAGGGCAGCCGGGCAAGCGTGTGGGAGCGACAGGTGAGTCCCGGCCCGAGCCGTCGGGCCCCGACCCCAGGAGAAGCTGCAGGGCTCGTCCACCCCGCGGGGGAGTGACCATCCGTTCGCTCGCGGAGCGGGAACCGGGCCGCCGCCGCTCGGTCCTGCGGGGGCCGGCGCCCACTACATCCCCGCGGCGGCGCCCGCCCGCCCGGGATGGCCAGGAGCGCCACACGCAGCGGTCGCGCTCACGGGGCGCCGGAGCCGCTAAGGTCTCCCCGCTCCTCCACCGAGGGGAACTTGGCGCGTTTTCCTCAGCCTCAGGACCCCCGTGTGTTAGCCTCCGCCCGCGCCAGCGCCGCGAGAGAAGGGGGCGTCCTTCGAAAACGCCGGTTCTCGTCTCCACGCTGCACAGGGACCAGAGGCAAGGGCCGCCACGCGAACGCCCCTGGCAGCCGGCCGCACGGGCTCCGGAATCCGCTGGAACGGTAGTTCCGTCCAAGATCCTAACGGGTTCTGCACTTTCAAACAGCACAGGCACAGGCACGGGCAGCTCGCGCGGGTCCTCGCAGGCGGCGCGCGCGACGCGCCGGAGGCCGGGCTGGCGCGCTCGAGCTTCACGCCCTCTTTTTTCCTTTCTCTTTAACCATTCGTGCTCTCCAGTCGAGGGAAAAGCGGGCGGGTCCGGAGACCGATCGGGGAGAATAAGGGACCTATCCTCGCTCCTCAGAAAGGAGCCCCTGGGTGCTCAAACGCGCCAATCACAGGTACACAGTCCACGACCCCGCCCCCTCCTGCCGCCCAAGGTGAGCCAATCAGAAGTACCTAGGCAAAAATACCAATTGGATCGGCGGAAAAGGAAGCCCCAGCCAATAGAAAAAAAAAAGAGGTGGGAGGGATGTCTAGCCAATCATTGTGGGACATACAGCGTGTTACTCCAGAGCGGCGCTTCTCCTTTCATTCTCATTGGCGCCCGAGAGCGCGCTTCATTTGCGGACAGTTAAATAAGTCCGGCTTTGCCTCCTGGAGGGCGGGACGTCGCGGAGGGTGCGGCTTCCGGAGTGAGGCCCCCGCCCACTGCAGGCCCCGCCTCCCTTTCTTGCGTGCGCACTCGGGCGGAGCGGGGCGGGGTTACCAGGGAGACGAGTTTCGAAAAGTGATCGGCTTGACGGCGGCTGCGCGCATGCGCCTTCCGTTTGGAATAGAATGGGAAACACTATTCCCAGTCCAAGGGCCGTCGGAGAAAGCTCAGCTCTCCCTTAGATTACACCAAGCTCCCCCAACCCCAAGCCACGTAGCCGAGGCCCCTTCCTCCGTCTCTCTGCGCCACCGGTTTATTCTCCCCTTCTCCGACCGCCCAAGGAGAGAGCATCCTGCCCTGGTTGCCGGGCTGCGTCGCAAGCCCCTAACCACAGAACTCCATGCAGCCCCGGGAAGGCTTCTGCCTGTTTGGTTTTGTGTTTGTCCGTTTACCTGTGTGTCCTGGGCTGCATTAAGCCCTGATTTAGCCCTGGCCGGGCGCTGGTGACTCTCTCCTGGTATCCTAGCTACTCGGGGGCTGAGATCTGAGGAGCACGGTTCGCAGCCAGCCCAAGCAGAAAAGTTCATGGGATTCTTATCTGCAGTTGGCCAACAAAAAGCCAAAAGTTGACCTGTAGGACTAACCTTGACTAAAACAAATTCAGCAAACCGTGGCTGGGCCCTTGAGTTCAAGCCCTAGGACCAGCACACACACACACACACACACACACACACACACACACACACACACACACACGATTAGTCCAAATGCATTTAAAAAGTATTTTGGGGTGCTGACTTACTGTGTCATGCCATTTTCAAATGCACTCTGTGCTGTAAAGGAATTACAGGTTCTAGAGAGAGGGAAATGTGCTATGAAATAAATAATATAAATGATACAGAAAGGAAACAGAGGCATGGTGTTTTAGATACAATAAGGTGACATTTGACCAAAGAGCGCTAAGGAGAAAGCCTTTGGATGAATGTCCCACGTCTTGGGAAAACAAGTTACAAAAGTGCTAAAAGCAAGTTGTAATCCAAGTACTTAAAGCTTGGGAAGGACAGGACATGTAGGGCAGAGTAGGCCTGAATGAAAAGATTTCAAGGCTCTGATGATGGATGGTTCTGAGCTAGGAGAATAGCAGGATTTAGATAATGGCTGACTGGGACAGATAAACCGTGGACCCTCAAGAGTTGAAGCAGAAACTTCAGTAGTAGGCTGGTTCCTAGGCTATGGGATAAATTTGCTGGTTTGGAATTAGCTGCCCAATTTACAAAATCAAGGTTCAGCTAGCAATTTTATGCTGGGTGGCCATGTGCCAAACTAAAATCCCAGAGCCATAACATTAAGAAAGAGGGATAGAGCCAGGCGCTGGTGGCTCACACCTGTGATCCTAGCTACTCAGGAGGCTGAGATCTGAGGATCATGGCTCAAAGCCAGCCCAGGCAGGAAAGTCAGTGAGACTCCTATGTTCAATTAACCCCCAGAAAACCGGAAATGGAGCCACGGCTCAAAGTGATAGATTGCTAGTCTTGAGCAAAAGGAGTTCAGCAACAGGGCTGGAAATATGGCCTAGTGGTAGAGTGCCTGCCTCATATATATGAAACCCTGGGTTCGATTCCTCAGCACCACATGTATAGAAAAAGTCAGAGGTGGTGCTGTGGCTCAAGTGGTAGAGTGCTAGCCTTGAGCAAAAAGAAACTAGGGGCCCTGAGTTCAGGCCTCAGGACTGGCAAAAAAACAGGGGGGGGTGGAAAGAATGGATATTAAAAGACAAATAATCTTCCTTTTCCTGTATTGGGTGGAAGGAGGGGAAAGTCATCAGCAGGTAAAATTTTTCTCAAAAAGGAAAAAATCGATTCAGTATATCTTTTGGTTTCTTGAAAGGCAAATCTGCTAATGTGCTACATACCTATTTGCTCCTATGGAAGATATAGACATGCTGCCCTGACCTCTCTTTGAGGAAGAGCTTTTAACTCCCAATCTACAGGGCATAGTTCCAGTTTTCAGTTCCATCAAGTTGATTTCATCAACAGCCAAGATTAAACCCTCTCTAGGGCAGCTGCACTGGGTAAGAAAGCAGGGCTCAGCCATCATGTCCCACTGCAGACAGAGTAGATACTACTCATCCAAGAGTTCCTAGCCACAGTGACCAGTTTGTTGAATCTGTAATCAAATATTACTTCTTCCTCTTGATAGTTTTGCTTCCTCTCAAGTTTGTACTTCAAGTTGTGTCTCAACATGTGTTTACCAAGAATTCTGCCTGTAAGAGTTAGTACTAAAATAGGTTGCGGAAACAGGCCTAAAAGATGGGGATGGGAAAAACAGAATTATGGGGACCTGAAGCATAGCAGGCTCCTGGCACAAGGTGATTTCTAATCAGGGTAATGTCCTGGGTAGAAGGGAATGTGCCACCAGATATTAAAGTGAGGAGTCTGAAAAGCCTAGATGGGAGAGAGGCCATTCATTGAATTGCAGATGTCGTGCTATATAACATTAGGAGAGCTTTTGTTAGGCTGGCCTTCAGTTTTCCCTTAATGGTCTGATTTGCTTGTCTCTGATTATCTCCCTAGATGGAAAGTTCTGCTGGTACCTGAGCTACTTCCCATAGAAGGTCTGCTTTTTTGGAGCTTAGGTGCTCCACCCAAACATGCTTTTTGTCTATAAAAGCTTTGTGTAGGGCCTGGGAATATGGCCTAGTGGCAAGAGTGCTTGCCTCCTATCTCGGTTCGATTCCCCAGCACCGCATATATGGAAAACGGCCAGAAGGGGCGCTGTGGCTCAGGTGGCAGAGTGCTAGCCTTAAGCGGGAGAAGCCAGGGACAGTGCTCAGGCCCTGAGTCCAAGGCCCAGGACTGGCCAAAAAAAGAAAAAAATGCTTTGTGTAAGCTCTGTTCTCAGCGGGCTGCTGGTCTTTGGGACAGGAGTCCATCTGTACATGCTGGCTCTCCAATAAAGACTCCCAATTCGACCTCTCAAAATGTTGTCTTCTCTGTTTCTCATGACTGAGTTACCTTACAACACTATGATGGTGCCTGCTCTCACAGCACACACACACCAGAGGGAGTGAGGTATCTGACTTAGAGACCTATACAGAAGAGCTGTAATAAAAGACTGTCCCAGAGGGGACAAAAGAAAATAATGAACAACTGAGGAGTGGGTAAAGTGAGAAAGCCACCATGTGTTTTAATGCACACAAAGTTGTCGTTTGCAAGGAGAAAGCTGAGTGCCAGACTACAATTTGGGTGGCTGAGCTTTACTACTCAGGAGGCTGAAATCTAAGATGGCAGTTTGAAGCCAGCCAGGCCAAGAAAGTCTATAAGACATATCCAATTAACTACCAACAATAAAAGCCTGAAGTGGATGTGTGGTTCAACTAGTAAAGCATTAGCCTTGAGCAAAAGGCTTAATCAAGTATAGTACTTGGGCCCTGAGTTCAAGCCCCAGGATTGGGAAAGAAAAGAAAAAAGAAAAGAAAGGAAGAGGGAGGGAAAGAGAAAGAAAGAAAAAGAAAGGAAAGAAAAGGAACAAATAAGTAGCTAAATACCCCAAATATCAGTTCTGCTATACCAAAGTCAGGACCCTGGTTGAGAAACCTAACACTATGATACTTGGAGATGATGCTCTTGCAATGGTTAACTCTCCAGGCTCCTCTAAATGCCTGCAGTGCAGCTCACTCTTCTCTACTAAAAGCTATCATTTTGCCATGCCAGAAGATCTTGAACAAGCTGCTTCTTGCCCCAGTACCTCTTCCCTCATACCTAGCTTTTTCCCCAGTAAGCCTACAATTACCACCTAGTTTGCAAAGGTGTTAAGCCTAGTGATGGAGATAATGGTGCATGTGCATGCATAGGACTGAATTCAGAGGACATTTAAGGGGACCAGAACACAAAAATGGATATGGAAAATTGTATTGCCTTGGGAGCATTTCCCTGAAGTTTAAGATTTAACATCCTGTGAGGATCACCAACAATTGGTGTGAGCTTCTTAAAGTGTTGAAAAAGTAATGACTCACTAAATAAAACAAATACCCAAAGAGGTAGGTGGTAAGAACCCACCATTCCCTAGGATTGTGGACAGAAATTGTTAGAGCAGTGTTTTATAAGTACTGCCAGGTGCTAGTGGCTCACGCCTATAATCCTAACTACTCAGGCACACACACACACACACACACACACACACACACACACACACACACACACCACACAGTACTGTTACTGAAAAGCTTTTGTTGGAAGCATCCTTTTGAAAGATGCCTTTGGCTCAACAGAAGATCAACTGCCACAAACTGCCACTTACATCCAAGCCAGAAAGAGGAGACATTGCAGCCTAACTACTGATTGGTGCAAACATAGCCCTTTATTTGCATAATGGACTATATCATGACTCATGTAACCTGAGGAGACTATTGTGATTGGTGCAACACCCTTGTCCTGCCCCTCCTTCCGGTATATAGACAGACCACTGGACACTTTCTTTTTCTACCTTACTGAGCTACTACGTTGTTGCTTCACTGCTGTTATAGCGTCAGCCCTCAGCAAAGGCCTTTTCTCCTGTGGTTTTGCCTATCTTTACTGAGCTTGCAAGGCAAAGAGAAAGAAGCAGTGGCAGGGAGAAAGTTGCCCTAGCAGCTGGACAATAATAAGACTAGCAAGCTGAGTATCCTGAGCAAAACGTATAGAAGTGGTGGGAGCAAGGAGTAGCTAGCAGCAAAGACTATCTATAGGCAACAGATAGCTATAACACCTAAAGCTTTAGGTTGCTTGTGGTATAAAGAGTGATAGTTTAGGGCCTTGAGCCCTGTACTGTTATCCTTGCTCAGACCCAATCCTGAGGCCCAAACCATGGTGTATCACCACCCTAGTTGCAGAAGTCCAGGGATTGCTATTGCCAGTGTCATCTACTACCCTTCCTGCAAATGCCACAAGGGCTCAGAGTTTCTGATGGAGCTTTTTCTCGCCTACTTCTGATTTTCATCTGAGTTGAGCAGAAAGACAACAGTCAGCTGGTTTGTAAAAGTAGAGCAGGTAGGTGGGACAGGTATGTGGGAATTGAAAGGCTCAGGGAAGTGGGGTTTTGTTTGTTTGTTTGTTTGTTTTGCCAGTCCTGGCCTTGGACTCAGGGCCTGAGCACTGTCCCTGGCTTCTTTTTGCTCAAGGCCAGCACTCTGCCACTTGAGCCACAGCACCACTTCTGGCCATTTTTTATATATGTGGTGCTGGGGAATCGAACCCAGGGCTTCATGCATATGAGACAAGCACTCTTGCCACTAGGCCATATTCCCAGCCCGGGAAGTGGGTATGATAGAGGGGATACATTATGCACTGTGTTTTGAGGGAGAGCCCAGAGGATATACCATTTACCAAGGCCATAAGGGCTCCCCTGGTGCAAATGTGAGCATTGCTTAAAAAAAATGTCCAGACATGGTCCTGACTAAGCACAGCTATGGACAGCCCTGATTAACTGATAGTAATGAGAATAATAGCCCCCAAAGAATAGAGGCTAGGTGATAGTGCTTAATTACCGGAAGCCAAGGAGCAACAATTACAACCTAGGAAGGAGGCCTGGCCCATAGGGAGTTACTGGAATGGCTTCTAGAACATGGTGTCCTTAGGTCAGATATGACAATCAGCAAATTTCTACCACTTTTGCCAGAAAAAAAGAAGGGAGTGGGGTGAGGGAAGATGCTAAGGACTGTTACTTAATCTCCATGATTCTTTAGTTTGGGCACCTGAGTGAGTTTGTAAACATGGGATGTAGTTGCTGAAGATATCTCCAGAAGAAAGATCCTTGCTACATCTCAACAATTATAGATGGTAATGATTTCCCCAGTCATTACCCAAAGGCATAGTTCACCATTTATTCACATTACTACTGAAAGCACCCATCCTAGAAGACCACACAGATACAGTCTTGTACAGCAAAGCTGTTTATTGCCAGCAGGGGCTGACAAGGCCACCTCTGGGAGAAATGGCTCCTGTCCTTGTACAGGAGCATCTTTACACAGTCGTGGGACTAGAGACAGGAGGTACTCCTTGTAGCCGCAAGTGGTCACTGAAGATAGCAGCACGCAGGCCAGGCAGAGTTTAGAGCTGGGCAAAGGGGAGGGAGGGATGCAGGCTGATTCTGGTGGGAGTCCCGGGGACAGCTCTCTTTTCTTTGTGGAGGGCAGGGTGGAGATAGGTGTGGGTGGAGGGCTTTCCACTGAGCTGATGCAGCAGGGGGCTAGAGATTCATGCTGAAGGCCTAGGATGGAGACTGTCAAGCCCCAGATGGAAGAGGACATACTAACAAATACTTTGAAGAAATGAGCCTACCTAGACTTTATGTATGTATGCATGCATGTTTATTTTGACAGGACTAGAGGTAAAACTTGGGCCATGTACTTGCTAAGCAGGTTCTTTACCATTTGAGCTATGCCACCAGCCTCTACCTAGATATTCCCAACAGTGGAAGACACAGAGTCTAACTTTACATCCAGAGACTGGACACATCATGGTGACATTATGCTAAAATGAGACACGGAGACCCATTGCTAAATGGAATCAGGAAGATCCAGATCTGTACACCATCCAGTGGTCATTTTCCCACTCTCCAAGTCTATGATGAGGTTGACTGATGGTGTGCACCCACTCAGTCCTCTGCTCCTGGAGGAAAACACTATCATAGTGGTGGAGTAGACCAAGAGGAAACCTTTTAAATGACCTCTCTACCCAAGCCAAACAGTATAGCATCTTAGCTCAGGTCATTAAAAAAATATTACAGATGGATGGGCTGGGAATGTGGCTTAGTAGTAGAGTGCTTGCCTAGCATACATGCAGCTCTGGCTTCAATTCCTCAGCACCACAGAAAAAGCCAGAAGTGGAGCTGTGGCCCAAGAGCTAGAGTGCCACCCTTGAGCAAGAAGAAACCAGGGACAGTACTCAGGCCCTGAATCCCAAGCCTGGCACAAAATGTGTGTGTGTGTGTGTGTGTGTGTGTGTGTGTGTGTGTGTGTGTGTGTGTGTGTGTTATGGATTGAGTGGCTTAAACAACAGACATTTATTAATACCCATAGGTCTTAGAGGCTTGGGATTCCAACAGCAATGTGCCAGCAGACTCTGTTACTCAGTTACTGCAAATGGCCACCAACTCACTATGTCCACTCATGGCCTTTTCTCAATGCATGTGCATATAGCGGGACCTCTGATCTATCTTTTCATAAAGATGCTAGGGCTGCTGGTGTGGCTCAAGTAGCAGAGCACTTAGCAAATGGGAGGCCTTCAATGGGAGGAGTTCAAACTGCAGTTCCACCAAAAGTGAGCAAGCAAACAATCATATTAATCTGCTTATTCTGGTGGCACACACCTATAATCCCAGAGTTGATGGAGGCAGGAAGATGTCAGCGTTGAAGCCAGCCTGCACTCTCAAACACACACACACACACACACACACACACACACACACACACACACACACACACACACACACCCCACACCACTAATCCCATCATGGGACTCCATTTTCATGACCTCATCTAGTAACAACAGAATGTGTATGCTCCCCAAAATTCAAATGTTGAAACCTAATTCCCAATGTGATAAGAGGTGAAGGTAGGATCCTTAGAAATTACATTTGAGATTTGATTAGGTGACTTTATGAAAGAGATTGCCTTGTGCATTAAGCAAGACAGTTTGTGTTTTAAACAAGACAGTTAGTTGCCTTTGAACCAGGAAGCAGCCCTCACATATAGAATCTGCTGATGACTTGATCTTGAATTTCCCAGCCTGAAAGACTGGGAGATATTTTGTTGTTTGTAAGCCATCCAGTCAATGGCAATCTGTTATAGTAGCCCAATGGACTAGGACCTTCTTTAAATACATTTATCTCTGAGAACTTAACTTGCACATATTTTCACATTGAGTATCATGGTTCCAACATATGAACAAAACCAAAAACCAACATTCAGTTTTTACCACAAGAAATCACATAGTATTATATTTCAGAAGGGAATGGTAGCAAATAGCAGCACCTTTTTTTTTGGGGGGGGGGGTGCCAGTTCTGAGGCTTGAACTCAGGGCCTGAGCACTCTCTCTGGCTTCTCTTTGCTCAAGGCTAGCACTCTACCACTTGAGCCACAGCACCACTTCTGGCCTTTTCTATATATGTGGTGCTGAGGAATCAAACCCAGGGCTTCATGTATACAAGGTGAGCACTCTACCACTAGTCCATATTCCCAGCCCCCAACTAGCAGAATCTTTATGAAGCTAAAGAAAAAGAAAGCAGACCTGCTGATTCCCATCAGGTCCCGATTATAAACTATCCATCTGGGCCTGCAAAAATAAATAGACCATGAAGGACGACAGTAGATGACTACAAGCTCAACCTATTGGTGGGGTTGGTTGCAGCTGCCAAGTCAGATGTATGTTTGCTATAGTAGATAATACAACTCAGATATGTATTCTGCATCCTTGATTGCCATGAACGCATTCTCTTCTGTTCCCAACAATCTGAAACTATTGCAATTAGAGGACCCATTCACAGTTTGGTCCCCAGGCTAATTTATTAGCACTCCTACCCCAGTCATAAAATGTCCTCAGGAGATCAAGACATTCCAGCCAGATCCTGAACATCAGGGAAGAATGGACAACTTATGGTCTATCAGGAGACTTAAGAACCTGAACAGGGGCTGGGAATATGGCCTAGTGGCAAGAGTGCTCGCCTTGTATACATGAAGCCCTGGGTTCGATTCCCCAGCACCACATATATAGAAAAAGCCAAATGTGGTGCTGTGGCTCAAGTGGCAGAGTGCTAGCCTTGAGCAAAAAGAAGCCAGAGACAGTGCTCAGGCCCTGACTCCAAGCCCCAAGACTGGCAAAAAAAAGAACCTGAACAGTTTCTTATGGTGGAAGTGCAAAGAAATGTGCAAAAGGTCAACCCTTGTGTTCCATAGTGGAAAGTCAGCACATAATGAGTAAAACAATCAAGAAGTAAGCATGTTACTTAGATATATAGGGAGAGATGTCTAAGAATTGAGTGCAAGGTTGAAAGTGGTTGCCTTGCAGAATGGGAATTCCTAAGGAACCATTTAATTCTTTAAACCATGAACTGTATAATTTTGAAAAGAGAAAAACAACTTAAAAAAAACCTCTCTAAATTACTTTCTCAACCTGCTAGAAAAGTTCAGAACAATTGGACTCAACTGGAGCAGGATGACTGAATTGGGATGAATTTTCAAAGGTATAAATTAAAGGAAGACTCAGTATCAGAGCCTTTGCTTTTCATCTGAGCAAGTTGAGCAACATCAAAACAGCAGATCAAACCATTATGTAGTAATTAAATCTAAAAGAAATAACTACCAACAATTAAGTTGTTTAAGATGTAAATGTCCCCTGGCTTCAGATTTCTAGTTTTCTTTTAGTCTTTTTTAGGGTCAAGTGGAAGGACTTTATGCTGAAGGAAGGAATGCCCTAAGCCATCTTAACATTTGATACGTTTAGGAGATGAATGTCCGGTAAGTGGGGGAGTGCAGGGAGAGGCTATTTATATTTCATAGGAAAAGAGTTTTGTCTTTCAAATGCCATAACTTTTTTAATCCTTTATATATTTAACCCATCCTGAAAAGAGACTACAATTAAACTGCAACCACAGTATTTTTTTCTTCTGAATAAAATTTACTTTTATAAAGTACTTGGTAAGTCAGGCACCAGGGCTCATGCCTGTAATCCTAGCTATTCAAGAGGCTGAGATCTGAGGATCAAGGTTGGAAGCCCAGGCAGAAAAGTCCCTGTGAGACTCTTATTTCCAGTTAACCACTCAAAAACTGCAAGTGGCGCTGTGGCTCAAATGGTAGAGTACGCGCCTTGAGTACAAACAGGTTCAGGGACAGTGTCCAGGCCCTGAGTTCAAGCCCCACAATAGACAAAAATAAAGTACTAAGTCTTTGAAGGGAAATCAAAATTTTATTTTCATTAGAGCATCCTTATGGACTCATAACTGTTTATGATCTTGTTTTAATTAAGTTTTTGGTGTGTTTTTGTTTTTGTTTTTTGGCCAGTCCTGGGCCTTGGACTCAGGGCCTGAGCACTGTCCCTAGCTTCTTTTTCTTCAAGGCTAGCACTCTGCCACTTGAGCACTTGAGTACTTGAGCCACTTCTGGCAGTTTTCTATATATGTGGTGCTGGGGAATTGAACCCAGGGCTTCATGTATGCGAGGCAAACACTCTTGCCACTAGGCCATATCCCCAGCCCCTAATTAAGTTTTTTTTTTTTTTTTTAAGATCACAGTGTAACTTGTGGGAACTCCTTTTAAATTAGCTTCTGGATTTTCAACATTTTGAAAATATCCTACCTTCTGGCAATTTATGGTTCATCCTTAAGTCTTTCTTGCCAGGTGCTGTTGGCTCATGCCTATAATCCTAGCTACTCAGATCTGATGATCATAGCTATCTCCAGTAACCATCAAAAGCCAGAAGTGGAGCTGTGGCTCAAGTGGTGTAGAATACTAGTCTTGAGAAAAAAAGAGAGAGGAAAGAAGAATGGAGAGAGAGAGAGAGCACACTCAGGGGCAGTGTCCAGACTTGAGTGCAAGCCCTAGGACTGGTGTACACACACACACACACACACACACACACACACACACACACACACACACTTCATCTGTCCTGGAGCTTGAATTCTGGGCTTGGGCTCTGTAACTAAGCTTCTTTTACCCAAGGCTATCACTCTATCACTTGAGCCACAGTGCCACTTCCAGCATTTTTTTAGTTGTTTATTGGAGATAAGAGTCTCAGGTTTTTCTGCCCTAGCTGGTTTCAAACCACAATCCTCAGATCTCAGCCTCCTGGTAGCCAGGATTACAGAAGTGAACTAGCAGCTCCTGTCTATGAATGTTTCTTAACTTTCTATTCCACTACTTGTATAACTACTATAACTTTATAATAAACTTGATGTGTGATAGAGCAAATACTAACATCCTTCATGAAGGTCTTAATTTTGACCTTTTAACTTCCATATATATTTAGGGATAAGCTGGTAAAATTCTAATTTAAAAAACCCTAAGTAGTTTATTGTGAGTTCACTTTCCTCTTCTCTGGAATCTGGCCTGGCCTAATGACCTATTTTTTCCTGAAAGAATGTAGTAAAAACAGAAAATGTACCTAATGTTTCTAATTTTTAAAAATATTTTCCTAAAAGCTGGTTGCTGGTGGCTCACACCTTTAATCCTAGCTATTCAGGAAGCTAAGATCTGAAGATTACAGTTTGAAGCCAACTAGGGCAGTAAAATCTGTGAGATTCTTAACTTGAATTAACCACTAGAAAACCCGAAGTGGAACTATAGCTCAAAGTGGTAGAGCACTAGCCTTGAGTAGAAAAGTTCAGGTGTTGTAAGGTAAATTATCCCAGAAGCCACATTTTGAAGGATTGAATCTTGGAGTTTCTATTAGAGCACTAGCAGTCTGCAGGCAGCCAGTTGTTACAAAGGCCTACAGTCCACAAATACACTTAACATTGTTAGGAAACAGGCCAGAGAAGAAAGAATGAAAAAACAATACCGGGCTGGGGATATGGCCTAGTGGCAAGAGTGCTTGCCTCTTATACATGAGGCCCTGGGTTCAATTCCTCAGCACCACATATACAGAAAATGGCCAGAAGTGGCGCTGTGGCTCAAGTGGCAGAGTGCTAGCCTTGAGCAAAAAGAAGCCAGGGACAGTGCTCAGGCCCTGAGTCCAAGCCCCAGGACTGGCCAAAAAAAAAGAAAAAACAATACCAACAAACCAATCCAGCTCCAATGGAGAGCTGACTTGGGACGCCATGGTGACCGGAGACATGCCAGGAGACAGGACATGGGAAGTGAACACAGAAGCGTCCTGGTGCTTCAGCTGATCCTAAATAGGGTCAGATCAGGGGGCAGGGTCACAGGAAGCTCCCAATCCCAAGCACTTAACTGATAGGTTCAGTAACCTATAGGCCAGATGCCCACCCCTGTCTCCAGGGATTCAGGAACACCCATGCAGACATGATGCCAGACCCTACAATTCACCATGTGGCCAATGATGGCACTGGCCAGATCTGACAAGGACAGTGCCCAGGCCCTGAGTTCAAGCCCCTCAACAGAAAAAGAAAAAAAGTTTTTTTTTATACATGTCTTGCATTCTGCAAAATTTATTCCAATTTCTATTGAATTTTTACCAATTCCATACCCATCCATCTTTTTTTTTTTTTTTTTTTTTGAAACAGTCTTCTTTTGTGGCTGAGGCTGGTCTGGAATTCACTATACCGCCCATCTTGCTCTAGAACTCATAATCCTCCTGTCTCAGCCTCTAGAGTACTAATTACAGGCACGTACCACCATACCCAACCTTTTCCTTTTTAAATTGCAACCTCATATTTAATTGTAAACTTGTATTAAATTTAATTTTACTTAATTTGAAGTAAACATTTTAAACGAGAGCTGAAGGACCTTTTTGGTAGGCAGAATGACATTCTACCAATGATGTTTGTGTTGTCCTAGTGCCTGAAGCCTGGAAGTATGTATCTTCATATACCAAAAGCGACTCCAGGTATGCTTAGGTTAAAGATCTTGAGGTGAGATTATTTTGCAATGAGCCCAATGTAATCTATCATATCAAGTCCTTAAAAATGGACAATTTGGGTGGGTGCTGGTGGCTCACGTCTGAAACCCTAGCTATTCAGGAGGCTGAGATCTGAGGATTGGGTTTCAAAGCCTGCCTGGGCAGGGAAGTCTGTGAGACTCATATTGAAACATCCAGACCAAGAAAATTCACCTTTAGTCCTAGCTAAAGAGGCTGAGCCATCCCAAGTAAGCTGAAAGCAGCTTGACCTAGAGCTGCTTGACCTTTGTAAAAGAAAGGAATGAGGAAGACCAGCATAAAATTCCAGAGATAAAGAAATTTAAGGTAAATTAAGAAGTTAAATACCAGTCACACCAGAACAAAGAATTGAATAAAGAGAGAGTATTTTGCTTGCCTAAATGACTTATTGCTTTGATTTCTTTGTTTACCAGAATTGTCATCGCTATTTCTTTTTGTTTGCTTTTTGCCAGCCCTGGGGCTTGAACTCAGGGCCTGAGCACTATCTCTGGCTTCTTTTTGCTCAAGGCTAGCACTCTACCACTTGAGCCACAGCGCCACCTCTGGCCTTTTCTATATATGTGGTGCTGAAGAATCAAACCCAGGGCTTCATATATAGGAGGCAAGCACTCTACCACTAGGCCACATTCCCAGCCCTTTGTAATCACTAACCTCCAATTCTGTTTCTGTATGTCTGTCTGCTTGCTTAAACAGAATTTGCCTGACCACCTGTGTGTGGTACATGTGATTTTTACCTTTAAAAACCCAGCCCTACTGAGGCCCCATGTTGTTCTTCACCGTCCCAATGGTGAGGAACTGACACTGTGCAGCTAAATATAGACTCCTAGCCCAATTGAGTGCTGGTGACTATTGGGTTGGAGTCCCACCCGGGTGGTCAAGATGCTACACTTATCTCCAATGAACCACCAAAAAACTAAAACTGGCCCTGTGGCTCAAAGTGGTAGAGCGCTAGCCTTGAGCAATGAGATCAGGAAGAGTGCCCATGTCCTGAATTCAAGCCTCACAATTAGAGAGAGAGAGAGAGAGAGAGAGAGAGAGAGAGAGAGAGAGAGAGAGAGAGAGAGAGAGAACCTATATTTTTAGCTGACATCCAGAAGAATGATTTCAGAATCCCTAGTCTTCTGGGTCACTAAACTGACATCCCAGATATTTATTTTTTGTCTGTATCAGCCATAAGGCCTGAACTCAAGGCCTGAATGCTGTCTCTGAGCTTTAGCACTCAAGGCTAGGCTTTGAACCACAGCATCACTTCTGGTTTTCTGATGGCTAACTGGAGATAAGAGTCTCATGAACTCTCCTGCCCTGGCTGGCCTTGAACCACAATCCTCAGATCTCAGCCTCCTGAATAGCTAGGATTACAGACATGAGCCAACAGCATCCAGCTTCCCAAGTAATTTTTGAATCTGTCCCTTCCTCCTCCATGCCTTTAGCTCAACCTCAGCTCTCTATTTACACCTTTCTGCCAGGTTTCTATCTAGCTCTTCCCACTCTGCCTCAATCTTGGTTGCCATGCCGGTGGTTTTTGTAAGGCATACATCCCTGCACTTATCATCCTCACTCCCACATAAACCTTGCAGGTTTGCTCCCATTTCTCCAGCTCGTGAATGTGTCAGCCCCAAAAAAACACATCTAAGATCTGTTAACTACTTAAGAAATTCTAAGTTACATTTTAAATAACTTAAATTGTAACAGTAAAAACTTAAATAGCTAAAGACCATGTTTTCTAGCCAAAAGAATATGCGCTAATATTTGGTCAATTGACCAACAACCTAAGGTTTAAAGCTAAAAAGATAGGAATCATTTGAGCTTTTGCTTTTTAATTCACTGACAGTAAATATCTAAGTTTCATCTGGATTTTGGAGCAAGTGCTGCATAAACGGCATTGGGTCTATGAAATGTGCTTTTAAGACCCTTTCGATAGGTGGCGCTCACACCATATCATTGAATACGCTTCAAATGATTTTTAAGAGAATGAACCTGGAGTGTGAAATGTTAAGAGGAGGAAGTAAAGGAGGGAGGGAGGGAGGGAGAAGGAAGGGAGGGAGGGAGGGAGGGCGGAAGGGAAGGAGGGAAGGGAGGGCGGAAGGAATTTATGTTAAAAATTGCTTTTGCACTGGGTGCTGGTGGCTCATGCCTATAATACGCGCTACTTAGGAGGCTGAGATCTGAGGATTGCAATTCAAAGCCAGCCTGGGCAGGGAAGTCTCTTTATCTCCAAATGACCACCAGAAAACAGGGAGTGGCGCTGTAGCTCAAAGTAGTAGAGCACTAGACTTGAGCAAGAAAGCTTAGAGACTGTCCAGGCCCTGAGTTCAAGCCTCTTGACTGACAAAAACTTTTTTTTTCCTGGGTGCTGGTGCCTCACATGTATAATCCTACCTACTCAGGAGGTTGAGATCTGAGGGTCATGGTTAGAAGCTATCCCCAGGCAGGAGAATTTTCTAATTGACCATCAAAACGTCAGAAGTTAAGTTGTGGCTCAAGTAGTAGAGTACTGTAAGGTTCTCCAGAAAGGAAACCCGTCACGTGGTTCAGGCAGAGAAGAGTTTCTTTTTTTTTTTTGGCCAGTCCTGGGGCTTGGACTCAGGGCCTGAGCACTCTCCCTGGCTTCTTTTTGCTCAAGTCTAACACTCTACCACTTGAGCCACAGCACCACTTCTGGCCATTTTCTGTATATATGGTGCTGGGGAATTGAACCCAGGGCTTCATGTATAGGAAGCAAGCACTGTTGCCACTAGGCCATATCCCCAGCCCAGAGAAGAGTTTCCTGAGGGGAAAGCAAACTGTCAGCCCACACAAGATGGAGGGGCAGGGAGTCAGAGAGGAAGGAAGAAGAGAAAAGTAAAGAGAGAAAGGGAGAAAGAGAGAGTAAGAGAGAAGAGGAAAGAGAACAGGGACTCTGTTGAGCAGGATTATGTAGGGAAAGGCAGGAAGTATGTCCAGGTGGATTGGATGTGACCTCAGAGAAGGAGGAGGTAACTGCCTTCAGGGGTGCCAGTTACCTAGGTAATGCAGGTACTGGGTGCAGTCTTAAACAGGTGGGGGGTATCTGCATGGAGCCCTCCCAGGGGTGGACCTTACAAGCACTAGCCTTGAGAAAATTAGCTCAGAGGGAAAAAAAAATTGCTCAGAGACAGCACCCTTAGCCCTGAGTTCAAGCTTAAAGACTGGCAAAAAAAAAAAAAAAAAAAGTTTTTATTCAGGTCTGTTGTTTTGAACCCAAGGCACTTGGGCAAGTTTCTTTGTGTATATACACTTCTAGCCAAGCAGGAAGTGAGAACGTAGCAGAATGTGAAGACTTCTGGATGGTTGGTTTTGTGCCAGTACAGGGGCTTGTGCTCAGGGCCCAAGCACTGTTCCTTAGTTTTATCACTTAAGAGTGATACCCTGCCAGTTTAGTCACAGCTCTACTTCTGGTTTGTTTTTGGTGGTTAATTGGAGATAAGAATTTCATGAACTAGGTACCTGTAGCTTATGCCTGTAATCCTAGCTACGCAGGAGACTGAGATACAAGGATCATGGTTCAAAGCCAGCCTGGGAAGGAAGTTCATGAGATTCTTATTTCCAGTTAACTACCAAATAGCCAGGAGTGGAATGATGGCTCAAGTGGTAGAGTACTAGCCTTGTACAAAAAAGCTCAAGGACAGCACTCTAGCCCTGAGTTCAGGTCCCAGGACTGGCACATGCCATACACACACACATACGCACACACACTTTCTGCCTGGGCCAGCTTCAAACCACAATACTCAGATTCAGTCTTCTGTGTAGATAGAACTACAGGTGTGAGGCAACAGTGCCTGACATCAGTGTGAAGGCCTTTGATGGGGTATTGGTATTAATACTTTGGAACTGGTGGACCTACAGTTATATAAAACAGGATATTAATAGTCCCTTTGCTTCATGTTTTTCCTGATTTTTTTTTTTTTTTTGCCAGTCCTGGGCCTTGAACTCAGGGCCTTAGCACTGTCCCTGGCTTCTTTTTGCTCAAGGCTAGCACCCTACCACTTGAGCCACAGTGCCACTTCTGGCCTTTTCTATTTATATGGTGCTTAGGAATCGAACCCAAAGCTTCATGCATGCTAGGCAAGCATGCTACTGCGAAGCCACATTCCCAGCCCTATATTTAAAAATATATATATTGTTATTTTTAAAGGTGATGTTCAGAGAGGTTACAGTTACATATGTCAGATCATGAGTATATTTCTTTTTGGACAATGTCCTCCTTTGCTTCATTTTTAAAGCATATGTTTGTTGAGCATATACTATGTGGCAGGCATTGAGCTAGCCATTTGTGTGGATTCCCTGATGTATCGATCTTAACAATGCTGGGAGGTAGGAGCTGGACAATTAAGCCAGTCCTCCCTCATAGCCTACATCCTCCTCTAGAAGATGCCCTTGCATTGCTATCTCAACCAAACTCCTTGCCACCCACTTTTCTACACTCCACAGTAGCTTTTACCCCCATTATTCCATCAAAATAGTCTCCATGGTGACAAGCGACCACCATGTTTTCTTTCCTTATTGTAATCTGCAACTTTCTCTTACCTGACATGTCTGACTTTCTTTCTATATCTGGACAGCATCTCTTCAGCTTTTGGCAGTATTGTTATAATTTGTTTGCTTTTCTTCCTGGCTAACATGTGTTTTTCAAAGTTTAGTCCTAAATTCTGTTCTGAGGATTGAACCCTGGACCTTGTATGTGCACATGACTTTAAAAGCAGCACTCAGGAGGCTGAGGCAAAAAGATCTCCAGTTCAAGGCCAGTTGGGCCTACCCAGTGAAACTCTATCTAAGAAATAAAAGAAGGAAGGAAGCAAAGACAGGAGAAGGGATGTGGCTCACACATTTAATCCTAGTTACCCGGGCAGATGAGATCTGAGGATCATAGTTCAAAGATGACTCCATCAGAGGAGCCCATGTGACTTTTTTTTGGTCAGTCATAGGGCTTGAACTCAGGGCCTGAGAACTGTCCCTAAGCTTTTTTTGCTCAAGGCCAGTGCCCTACCACATTGAGCCACAGCTCCACTTTGGTTTTCTGGTGATTCATTGGCCATGAGAGTCTCATGGGATGGCTTTAAACTGTGATCCTCAGATCTCAGCCTCTTTTGAGTAGCTAGGAATACAGGTGTGAGCCACAGACCCCTGGCTAACATGTCACTTCTATTAACACCCCTCTAAAATATCACCAACTTATGCCTGTTGAGAAATGTACTAGATGCCTAATTCAAGTGACCTCCCTTCCCAAAAACACCGCTCTCCATCCCAGCCACTTGAGTGTTTAATAACAGGAGATACAAGACAAACAATTGGAGCTGAAAGGATTTGTTCCTTGGGAAACAGTTGGCCAGTGTGGGGCTGAAGCAGGTGGATTCAGCACAGGCAGCTTTCTTCCAAGGGAATGCTGAGCACACAGGGGTCCTGACCCCCACTGCTCTAGTTCCCCTAGTATCCTGTGTTCTGGGTCCTAGAGTAGGAGCTCCAGGTCACCCCTGTTCTATGGCTGAGCCCCTGGACATGTATGTCACTGCAGACTGGAACTAGGTGCCAGGTACTGTGCCACTCGTGATCTCACTGTTCTCAACTACCCTGGGAGGTGAGAGTTACTCTCTCCATTTGTTGTTCATCAAAGGACTTGAACTGGAGGCCTGAGTGCTATCCCTGAGCTCTTTTGCTCAAGACTAGCGCTCTACCACTTTGAGCCACAGTGCTACACTTCAGGTTTTCTGATGTTTAATTGGAGATGAGTCTCTTGGATGTTTCTGCCCCAGGCTGGCCTTGAACCTCAGATTTTAGCCTCCTGAGTAGCTGGGATTACAGGAGTGAGCCACTAGTGCCCAGCCCATCTCCATTTTGTAAAAGTAAAGTCTTGTTTCCATTAGGAAACAGCTGGTTTTAGGAAACAGCCTGGGTTTAAGAGTAAGGAATGAAGTATTGGCAGTTGTGAGCAGAGCTAAGAAACTAACAAGAGCTGATGAAAGCCCTGGGGATTAGTAACAGTTGGAATCCATTAGCATCCTGAGACTAAAGGAGAAGAGACAGGACAGTCACTGAGGATGCAGAAGGGCTGGATGGAGGAGAGGAAGAGGGTAGCAAGGCTCCAGCCTCCTCAGATAGGGAGATGGGAACCAGTGCTGAATGAATGAATCCTCTCCTCTCTCCTCTCCGCTCTGCTTGCACTGGCCAAACCCAAATGGAGCCAGAGGATGAAGGAGCCCTGTTAGTGCAGCTGTGGACATTATCCTGAGCAATTAAATCGAGAAAAGAAAAATCATCAGACCAAAAGTCCTGTGCTGAGCTCTCAAGCTTACTCTTCCTGAATGTCTGATACAACCCTGCTGCCCATGATCTGGCTGTTCATGATCAAGAATAATAGCTCAAGATTTTGAAGAGAGATGAACAAGAGAAAGTGCAGCTCCCACACCAATATTTGTACTGGGGTAGTAGAAATTTTTTGTTAGGTGTATTGATAGGTGACCTAGGTCAGCCTCAACCTCACAATGTAACCGAAGCTAGCCTTGAATTCTTGATCCTCCTACTTTAGCCTCTCCAGTGCTGGAATTACAGGGCTGCCCTGCAAAGCCTGGTTTACACTACATATTTCCGTTGCCAGATTGTTTGACCCAGGCTTTATAGGTGCCTCAAGTAGTGCTACAAAATGTGTTTTACATTATGAAATAAAATGAAACCTAACTGATTTCCATTCTTCAACTCATCCAAGAGAACTTCTTTACTCATAAAACATATAAACTTTATATTCTTTGAAATTTATTTCAAAAGTAACCACCACAAGCAATGGGGCTTGAAGACACAAGGGTAGTGCACATAAATTTGGTTACAGCGTAGAGGATGGATTTGAAGAGACAGGCAGATCAAGCAAAAGCTTCCTCCAGTGATCTAGGTAAGAGATGAGAAGGGCCTGAGGCAAGGAAGCAGTCGGGGAAGAACAGGAAAAGGAGGTTGATGATGGGGGTGAAATGAGCTGATTTAGAAGACAATCTAGAGGTGTGAGACAAACAGAGGTGTGAGATATTTGGGCTGTTTATTGTTGTTGTTGTTTTTTCCCAAACACTGAGTGTAAGAAGCTTTTGGACTAAACAGAGTTTTAATTAGAAACTAGGGGTACAAGATTTGGGTTTGGGAAGCATTTGAAAGCTATAACCCACCATTAGAGCAGTCATCTACATCAGTAGCTCCAACCTGTAGTGCTAGCAGAGATCAGGGTTTGAAGCCATTCTGGGCAGAAAAAATCTACAACAGTCCATCTCAGCCAATGGTTTAGCACAGCAGCACACATCTGTATTCCATTGACACAGGGAATCACAGATGGGGGTGGGGGGAATCATGATTGAAGGCCACACTAGACATAAAGGCTAGTATGGCCCTATCTCAAAAATAACCAGCATAGCTGGGTACCAGTGGCTCACACCTGTAATCCTAGCTACTCAGGAGGCTGAGATCTGAGGATTACAATTCAAAGCTAGCTTGGCTACTGTTGTAAGGGAACTTGGTGAGAAACAGAGAAGATACATTTTGAGAGGTCGAGTTGGGTATCTTTATTGGAGAGCCAGCAGATGGACTCCTGTCTCAAATACCTGCAGCCCACTGAGAACAGAGCTTACACAATTTTTTTTTTTTTTGTACTAGTGCTGGGGCTTGGAACTCAGGGCCTGAGCATTGTCCCTGGCTTCTTTTTGTTCAAGGCTAGCACTCTACTACTTGAGCCACAGCGCACCTTCTGGCCTTTTCTTTTTTTTTTTTTGGCCAGTCCTGGGCCTTGGACTCAGGGCCTGAGCACTGTCCCTGGCTTCTTCCCGCTCAAGGCTAGCACTCTGCCACTTGAGCCACAGCGCCGCTTCTGGCCGTTTTCTGTATATGTGGTGCTGGGGAATCGAACCTAGGGCCTCGTGTATCCGAGGCAGGCACTCTTGCCACTAGGCTATATCCCCAGCCCCCTTCTGGCCTTTTCTATGTATGTGGTGCTGAGGAATGGAATCCAGGGTTTCATGTATATGAGGCAAGCACTCTACCACTAGGCCATATTCCCAGCCCCACACAAAGCTTTTAAAGACAAAAAGCATATGTTTGGGTGGAGCACCTAAGCCCAATAAAAGCAGACCTGCTATGGGAAGTAGCTCAGGTACCAGCAGAACTTTCCATCCAGGGAGATAATCAGAGATAAGCAAATCAGACCATTTAGGGTGAACTGAAGGCCAGCCTAACAAAAGCTCTCCTAAGGCTGTACAGCATGACATCTGCGATGCTTGAAAGCCCTCTCTGCCCAGCAAGGCACCAGGATGGCTGTCTGAATGAGGCCATGTTGCTTACACCCAGCCTCCTTACTTCATAACCATCTAAAAGCCAGAAGTGGAGCTGTGGCTCAATAGTAAAATGCCAGCCTTGAGCAAAAAAGCTAAGGGACAGTACCCAGACTCTGAATACCACAGAACTCTTGTGCATGCATGTGCACAAGCCTGTGTGTACACACACACACACACATACATGGCCTGATAGAGTGACTCAGTGGTAAAGTACCTACCTCGCAAGCTTGAGGCCCCTGAGTTCAAACTCCATTACTGGGGGAGAGTATGTATCTATGCATATCACTCATGAAACAATGCATACACAAACACCGCAAATGGATGTGGGCAGAAGAGGTCACCATAGGGATAAATGTTGACAGAGTTAATAGCGTTTGCATTTAATCGCATCTGAAAGACGAAAGTTAAGTATATAGTGTAGTGAATACAAAATCTATTACAGGCTTGGAGAAGATGGTAAGAACTTACTCTAACGCAGGTCTAGTTTCACAGGCCTTAGATGCCAACTGGAGATATGATGGATAGTATCTGGTACAGGAGGAAAGACTAGGCCTATAGAAGTTGGGAGTCCTTACATTTGATTTGGATGGTATTTAGCTATGGGTATCGGAAAGATCACCCTGAGAAAAAGTGTGTGTATGGGGGGGAAACACAAGATACTAGGCTCGTTGGCCTCTGGAATTTTAGATGTTAAGAAAGAGAAGGAGCTTGTATTTAGCCAAGCACCATTCACAGTGATCTTGTCTCCATGAGAAGAAACTCAGGGGGCAGTGGTCTTCTTGCTGAAGCACTCATTAATCTGGGCTCACACCTGTAATCTTAGCTACTTAGGAGGCAGAGATCTGAGGATCATGGTTCAAAGCCAGGCTGGGTAGGAAAGTCCATGAGATTGAAATATGGATATTGAGTCTAACTGGCACCATCTTGGCATCTTGGTGGATGATAGGGACTTTCCAAAAACTCTTAGAGGTGAAATCCCAACCTACCCCCAGACCATAGGTACCTGAATTCCTAGAGGCTGGGGCAGGGACTTGGGCAATAGGGTCCTGGACCTGCCAGACTTATACCATGAACTTTTGAGACTCTCTGAACCCTCGAGCTCCTTGTGACCCTGCCCCTCCCCCACTGCCCCCGACCATGACCCTATTTAGGCACTCTGGACCTCTGCCGCCATTGCACCATGCCTCATATCTCCTGACTTTCCTCAGATCACCATGGTGTCTCTTTCTACCTCTCCATTGGAATTGATCTGGTTTGTTGAAATTGTTTTCTGCTCTTTACTACTCTTATGGCTCAATTTCTTTCTTTCTCTCTCTCTTTGTTTCTTTCTTTCTTTTTTTGCCAGTCCTGGGCCTTGGACTCAGGGCCTGAGCACTGTCCCTGGCTTCTTTTTGCTCAAGGCTAGCACTCTACCACTTGAGTCACAGTGCCACTTCTGGTCATTTTCTATATATGTAGTGCTGAGGAATTGAACCCAGGGCTTCATGTATACAAGACAAGCACTCTTGTCACTAGGCCATATTCCCAGTCCCTCAATTTCTTAACAATGTTCAGTGTATTCGAAGCTGCAAGTTTTTTGGAGACGTGTCTGCTCAGAGTAGCTGGCTTTATAATAAAGACTCCATTCAACCTCTCAAAATGTGACTTCTATGTATCTTGAGGTCAAATTCCCATATAACAAGATTCTTGTTTATTTGTTTTGGTTTTTTGTTGCCAGTCCTGGGGCGTGGACTCAGGGTTTGAGCACCGTCCTTGGCTTCTTTTTGCTCAAGGCTAGGACTCTGCCACTTGAGTCACAGAGCCACTTCTGGCCATTTTCTTTTCTTTTCTTTTTTTTGGGGGGGCCAGTCCTGGGGCTTGGACTCAGGGCCTGAGCACTGTCCCTGGCTTCTTCTTGCTCAAGGCTAGCACTCTGCCACTTGAGCCACAGCGCCACTTCTGGCCATTTTCTGTATATGTGGTGCTGGGGAATCGAACCTAGGGCCTCATGTATACGAGGCAAGCACTCTTGCCACTAGGCCATATCCCCAGCCCCTGGCCATTTTCTATATATGTGGTGCTGGGGAATCAAACCCAGGGCTTCATGTATTCGAGGTGAGCACTCTTGCCACTAGGCTATATTCCCAGCCCCATAACAAAATTCTTATCTGCCAAAGCAACAAACAGTACAAGAAATGTATCCAATGCCCAACGTATGATACTGTAACCTTTCTGTACGTCAGTTTGATAATAAAAATTTGAGAAAAAAAAAAGTGAAAAAAAAAAGAAAAAAAAATTCTTATCTGCAATTAACCACCAGAAAACCAGAAGTGGAGCTGGGGCTATAAGTGGTTGAGTGCTAATCTTGAGCAGAAGAGCTGAGGCACAGTGCCCAGGCCCTGAGTTCAAGCCCCATGGCCAACCAAAAAATAATCTATATAATTGTAGGGTTCGCCGAAAGGAGACTGCCACACATTTCTTCAGGCCAAAATGTTTATTTGGGGGGTAACAAAACTATGAGGGGGGGAGAGGGAACTGTATAGAGAGAAGGGAAGGGGGGGAACTAATAATGGAGAGTGATTATATAGGTAGAGGACAGGAGGAGGGGTTGCCACAGTGGATGAAGAAGTGATCTTAGAGCCTGGAACCTCTTACAGTCCGAAGGAGGTATGACTGGAGTGGGTGAGGATGTGACCTCAGAGGAAGAAGAAATTACCTCAGAGCCTGGGGACCTCCCACTGCCCTCAGATGGGGACTTCTAGGGAAGGGGCCACATGTGCACAGAAGGAAAATAAAGGGAAGGGGCCATTTTTTCGGGGAGTGGGGCTAACAATAATATAATAGCCATGGAAGTAGAATTATCTCAGCAGCATTGCCTGTTTTGGGATCCCTGGCCATCACAAGCCACTTATGCAAGGTCAAAGGTCATGGGATCTCATTGAAAGGCCAAAGCCCACACCAGGGCCCATGGCCATGAAGCCAGTGTTTAGCACAGCTCCAAGGATGCTGTTCCCATAAGCTGTGGCACAGGCTGCCTCCCTGGGCTGGGTAGTACAAAGCCTTTCTTGCACTTTTGGCTGCTTGGTGTCAGTGCCCCTGAGTTGTAATTGTAATGTATGTAGCTTCTTCCAGAGTCGCTGGTCCGAGTAGTGAGCTGGGACTTTTATTATAATTCCTTTAAATCACAGCTTCTTCATCTCTTAAGAAATGGGAGTGGGGTGTGTGTGGGGGGGGGGGTGGGGGGATGAGATCAGCCACCAGGCCTCCAGGCTATTAGATAAAGTAGGGGAAAGAAGGTGAGCGTGTTTTACTTAATCCTTTGTGCCTGCTGTTCACTCATTTGTTTTTGTAACTGAGACTTCCTCAGGCTGAGCTTGGCTCTCTGGAGACACTGAAAGTTGTTTTTGTTTTTGTTTTATGGAAAGGATAAGAATCCAGTTCTGTTCAAATCCACCAGCAAATTAATGAAAAAGGCGCCCTTGGATCAGGATCTATTTTACAGAACAAAGATAAGCACTTCAACAAGCAGGAAAACCATTTGGGTAGCTTTGTTTGGGTCTGCTCTACTTCCTGTTCAGATAAATGCTTATTTTATTCCAAGTTTCTTTTTTTTTAAGTTATTTGTTTTGACTTAAAAAAAATCTTTGTGAGAAATTCTAGGGCTGTGTAAGGGAAACTGGGAAAACCTGAGATGTGGGCTATGAGTCCTGGGATTCCATTGTGAGGCAGGCATTGGGAATGAAAGGCAGGGGACTTAAAGGATACAGTAAATTTACAACCTAGTTACAGTATATCCTGTTTTCTCCCAGTTGTGCTAGGCTAGGTATCTCACAAAAGATTTCCCCTCCTTTCTGAAAGCAAAATGAGTGTCTGGCTGCAGTGCCTGTAGGAAATCAACACAGTATGTTTGTATTTTATTTCTGTCAAAGGTATATAATGTTTTCCAGGTTTCTTTTTTTTCTTCCTTTGCTGGATGCTGCAAAGAAACAGGAAGAGGCCTATCCCCCAAACAAAAGAAGTGCTGGCTAAGAGCTCAGACTCTTCGATTTCAGATCCCAGGCATTGTTTTTTACCTTTATTTGGCTTGCTTTTTTTGGGGGGGGGTGGGTGGGGGTGGTGGTGGTGCCAGTCTTTGGGCTTGAACTCTAGGGCCTGGGCACTGTCCCTGAACTTCTTTTGCTCAAGGCTTCTGCTCTATCACTTGAGCCACCATGCTACACCTAGCTTTTTTGAGTAGTTTATTGAAGATAAGAGTCTCACGGACTTTCCTGACCAGGCTGTGTTCTGTTGTGCCAAGTCCCGAGACGACCACCAAGAAGGCCACCGAGACTCAGACATTCCGAAATGCAAAAGCAAGGCAAGGCTTTATTCAAGCGAGCTGCAACCTTGTCCTACCCACCGACACAGCAGAGGTTAGGAGGAAGCCCCGAGCTGCGATTACACAGAGCTTATAAAGGCAAAAACAAAGTTACAGCATCAGGTGTTCAAGCAAGCAAGATTAGGACACAGGTACAAATCTGATAGGGCTCGAGGCATTCTAGGGGTGGTTAGAGTTAAGCATTCCCAGCAGTTAAAGTTCTTGACCAGCTGGGCCCTAATAAGCTTGTCCTGGGTCTGCTCACAGGGCCTGCTTATCTCAGGTTCACGTGGTAAAGTGGGGTTTGCATGGTAAAGTGGGGCCTGACTTCAAAGTCTGGCTCTTCATTCCCCCCCCCCTTTTTTTTTGCCAGTCCTGGGGCTTGGACTCAGGGCCTGAGCACTGGCTTCTTTTTGCTCAAGGCTAGCACTCTGCCACTTGAGCCACAGCGCCACTTCTGGCCATTTTCTGTATATGTGGTGCTGGGGAATTGAACCCAGGGCCTCATGTATGGGAGACAAGCACTCTTGCCACTAGGCCATATCCCCAGCCCTTCATTTCCCCTTTTTTTCTTTGGTACCTTGGCAGCCAATCATGGCTCCATTCTGTCCATTTCAATGGCTTGCCTGTCTAGGGGATGATATAGAGATAAGGCATGGGCCAATAGGGCCCAAAGTAGTAACCAAAGGGCCTGTCACCATTTCTCACAAGTACAGTCTCTGTACCTCTGTTTTGCATGCCTCTAGTTTATCCTGCCTCATCTTCCCAAAAACAACTCTGGTCCCTCGGTTTTAAAGGGGGGCTGATGGGTGAAGATCATCCATCTTTTGTAACTTCTTCAGGCTGACTCAGGGGCATTGACCTTACCTAGCCAGGAACCTATAACCTTACTAAATCCGGCCACCAGGTTCCTAAGGGGGCTTCCTTAGTTGCTAAAATAAGGAGGTCACCCCACTTTGGAGTGAGCTGCCAAAATAATTGAAAAGGCTGGTGAGGGTTAACGTCAACATTAGCCAGGGTAGCAAGGAAAGAAGGCAAAAATAAAATTATAACAATATTCAGTCTAACTTTATTTTCTTGAGGCGAAGGCGAAGCGGCTGAGTCGGGTGCTTGGAGACCTCCCATGTTCCACCACAGTAGTCGTCATCTAGGGCAAAGGGGTCAGCTGGCCTGGCGTGGAAGCAATGAACCCAAGTGGTGATGCCGTCTAGGGTCCCTTCCACCGTGGTTCTAAGGATTTGGGGTTATGCCTCCGGACGAACACCCAGTCCTCTGGTCTGAATAAATGGGGGGTAGGGACAGAAGCAGAATCATATAATGCCTTAAGTTGGGGTCACATATTCTTGTGCACAAGCTGCAAATAATCAAGTTTACACAAAAATTCAGCATCATCCAAATCAGCAAGCAATTCAGTCTGAAGGCTAGGGATAATGGGCGGGGGGTACCCGTACATTATTTCAAAAGGAGTAAAGCCAAGCTGATAGGGAGAATTTCTTACTCTAAGCAGAGCAAAAGGAAGGAGTGACACCCAGTCTGCGCCAGTCTCTAAGGCCAGTTTAGTTAAGGTCTCTTTTAGAGTCCTGATTCATTCTCTCTACCTGTCCTGAACTCTGGGGTCTATAAACACCAATGCAATTTCCAATACGTCCCCAGTGCAGCGGCTATTCCCTGACTTACTTTTGAGATGAAGGCCAGTCCGTTGTCCGACCCAGTGGTGGATGGGAAGCCATACCTGGGTAGGATTTCTTCCAGGATCTTCTTAGCCATTACATTTGCAGTCTCATGCTTTGTTGGATAGGCTTCAACCCTTCCTGAAAAGGTGTCTACAAAAACTAGCAAATATTTGTATCCAAATTTTCCAGGTTTAAATCTACTTCCCAATACACACCTGGCCTATCCCCACAGAGGCGAGCTCCTTTAGTAACTGGTTGATTGGGGGCGTTGGTGAGCTGACAGGCCTTACAATTTTTAACAATATTTTCAATAAGTTGGTCTCCTTGTCTAATTTTTACTTTGGAGTGTCGGAGCAAGTCCTGCATTCTTCGGGTTCCCATTTGAGAGGCTCGGTGGATTCTCTTAAGGATCCCCTTACCCAGCCCTTGTGGCAAGATAAGTTTCCCTTCACCAGTTTTCCACCAGTCATTGTTTCCTTCTCTGTCCGGGGTTTTGTGGGCCATGGGAATTTTCTTTATCCACTCCAAGTCTTCTTGGGAATACTGGGGCACAGGAGGCAAAGCTCATGGCCCTGGGTCTACTAAAGTCAATACCTCTGTTCATATAGAAGCTTGACCATCTCAGCAAACCCAGGTATCCACAGCTGGCAAATGCCTGCTGTTGCTGTTCCCAGGAACTCTGACTTGTCTGGCTGATTTAGGCACAGGGATTTTCAGCACAGTCTCTTTACGTGCATCTGACAGCCAACGCTTGCCCTCTCTTAATATGAAGCCCAGATAGGTGACTTCAGGTTTACAAATTTGTGCCTTTTAACATTCTAGTTTGTAAAAGCTTTTTCCTGACTGGCTGGGGAACTGATCTCTGATGACCTTTGCAGGCCTTTAACAGATCTCAATAAGGACATAATCTCAGGTCTACAAGCTTTCTTTCCTGAACAGATGTATCAGCTTAAAATTCTCACTGCCAGTCAGTTTTGAGTAGATGTGGGGGGTTGGGATTTTAAACTATCCTCTCATTTGACAAACTTACCCTTACTACCCACTGTCACAGATGACTGGCAAGTTCCTGCCCAATACATGGGCACTGGAAAGGCATGCTTATGAACTATTCTTTTAGGACTTCCCGGCTTTGATTAACTTTTGAAAGGCCAAACAGGAGTTACTCTAGGATCTGACACCATCTCTGCCATCCAAGCAGAGCTCTGGATGCTCCATCACTTTTGTCCCAGAAGGAGTGACTTTCCACTGGACTTGGACTCAGGGCCTGAGCACTGTCCCCCAGCTCTCCAGCTCAAGACTAGCACCCTACCACTTCGAGTTCCACACAACTCCGTTCCCAGCACTCTGCTGGCCGATTAGAGATAAGTCCCCACAGGGACCTTTCTCTGCCCGGGCTGGCTTCAAACTGCACATTTCAGATCAGTGAGTCTTACAAGAGGCCACTTTATTCCAATTAAAGGCCAAACAGGGTGGTCCACACAGAAGTAGTTTTTAAGCATGCTCTTACCTGGAACTTATTAAGGGCCAGTATTAAATCTTAAACTTGTAGGAATCACCTATGCTGCTCTGTGGACCTGCTGGAAACTGTTACAAAAAACCTATAAAGAAGCTGGAATGGCAATTAAACATTTTGGTAGCCATAATTCTTTTCTCACTTTGCAATAATTAATTATTTAGGACAATTTTACTTCCAAATTTCTTATCTAGAAATGTATTCTTGATTTCCAAAGCCTTTTTTAACACTAACACACTTTAGCTTTTATCTGCATTGGAAAAACTGAAGTTCACAGGCATTCTGAAACCAGGTGCCGCCCTTTGCCTACGGGCTGCTTGTTTCAAAAGAGCCTCTTTTTTTTTTCTTCAGTCCCAGTTACTGCATGGCATGAAGACCTTTGAACTCAAATGACAATTTTTCCTTAATGCAAGAATTACAATTAGAAATACTTGGGCTGGGAGTATGGCCTAGTGGCAAGAGTGCTTGCCTCCTACACATGAAGCTCTCAGTTCGATTCCCCAGCACCACATATATGGAAAACGGACAGAGGGGGCGCTGTGGCTCAAGTGGCAGAGTGCTAGCCTTGAGCAAGAAGAAGCCAGGGACAGTGCTCAGGCCCTGAGTCCAAGGTCCAGGACTGGCCAAAAAAAAAAAAAGTACTTAATCCACTCAGCTTTCCAATATATTAGTGAGAAACATTGGCCCATTTTGCCATTTCTTCCTACATACATAGAGTTAATGAGAGTTTACTTCTATCCCCATTAGTTTAATATATATCTTTTTAAATCCAAATTTCTGACACTTAGCTCTGATTAAACATTTTTTAACTATAGTTCCTCTTTAAACAATGCAATAATCCTTTAAAGCATTTGGTAATGCCCAAACTTGATGACCAAACTTAAACTCACTCAACTTTACATCATACTAACAGTCTTGAACATGTTCACACTCACACATTCACACACACATACATATTCAAAATATCTTAAAGTGCGCAAAATAAACATCGGCCGTACATTTTCCAGTGGCAAGAGGTATCTTACTCCTGCAACACCCAAATTTTAAGACAAAAGCCTTTAACAAATGATTCTAGCATTCTCCAGCCTCATTTTCCAGGGCTTGATAGTTTTAGTAAAACATTTTTAGTCTTAGTAAAACATTTTAGCACACCAAATAATTTTCTGCTTAAGAAGGCTGGGTGGGGGTCCCCCTAGAGTTCTTTTTGCGGACACTCACACTGATTGTGAGCTGTCGCCTGTACGTCTCATGCAGGTTTGACACAAAAGAGACTGTCAGACTTACAAACACAGACGACAGCATTGCATGGTGGGGTCACTCCCCACCGCCTGCGGGTGGCTTGGGCTGGCCCCGTGTCTGCCCCTGTCAGCGGCGGCTGCGGGTCAGGACTCGGGGCCAGCGGCTCCGTGCCCTGGGCTGCCCGCGCCAGGACTGGTCGGGACCCTCCAGAGCAGAGGGCACAGCTGAAACATTTTAAGAAAGGCCGAACCCAAGCTGGAGTGTCCCTGTCAACTAGTTCCCTCCAGGTGTCTGAGCTATCTCCTTGACCTCCCTCCAGTGAGCTAGGGTCAAATCTAGGGGGCTAGATGGAGGTCCCCAAGATAGAACGTTACCCATAGCTCTGATCAGATGTTTAGTTCAAAAGGCTACAAACACACACACACACACACACACACACACACACACACACACACACACACACTACAACACACAGGCCTGAGAATAAGAAAAGCTATGAGTTGGAGATCTCCTAGGTTGGCCCACAAGCCTCCTCCTGCAAGCTAGAAGCAGCAGGAGCAGACCTAAGTTGGCCCACAACCTCCCGCAAGGGTGCAGGAGGAGTGGACCCAAGTGGACTCAGTCTGGGGCGTCCCCCAGTCTCCCGGGGATTGCCGAGTAAGTGCGTCTGCTTCAACAACCCCTTAAAGAACCCCTTTAAGAAATAAGCAAAGGCAAAACAGACAAACAGACAAATTACAGGACAAGATAAATAAACAAATGAACAGCGCTGTTTCCTTACCTTCGGAGTCTGGGGTCTCGGGCGTCTCTGGGGCTATTCCGGACGAAACCCCAAATGTTGTGCCAAGTTGCGAGACGACCACCAAGAAGGCCACCGAGACTCAGACATTCCGAAATGCAAAAGCAAGGCAAGGCTTTATTCAAGCGAGCTGCAACCTCGTCCTACCCACCGACACAGCGGAGGTTAGGAGGAAGCCCCGAGCTGCGATTACACAGAGCTTATAACGGCAAAAACAAAGTTACAGCATCAGGTGTTCAAGCAAGCAAGATTAGGACACAGGTACAAATCTGATAGGGCTCGAGGCATTCTAGGGGTGGTTAGAGTTAAGCATTCCCAGCAGTTAAAGTTCTTGACCAGCTGGGCCCTAATAAGCTTGTCCTGGGTCTGCTCACAGGGCCTGCTTATCTCAGGTTCACGTGGTAAAGTGGGGTTCGCGTGGTAAAGTGGGGCCTGACTTCAAAGTCTAGCACTTCAGTTCGAACTACATGTAAGAGTTATTAAAATAGGCAGCCGGTGATTTGAGAACAAACACAACGTGGTATTCAGGCAGAAGAGAGAACTTTATCTTTTTTTTAATTTTTTTCTTTATTGTCAAAGTGAAGTACAGAGGGGTTACAGTTTCATATGTAAAGCAAGTACATTACTTATCCAACTTGTTACCTCCTCCCTCATTTTTCCCCCATCTCCCCCCTCTTCAGTTCCATACACACACACACACACACACACACACACACACACACACACACACACAGTTTTACGGTTAGTTTACACCAATTGGTTTTGTAAGTATCACTTTTTCAATAGTTTGTCTTTTTATCCTTTGTCTCTCATTTTTGGTATTCAACTCATGGTGCCCCTCCTTGCCTCTGTGTCTTCCCTTCTCCTTCCCACTAAATGATTTGGAAGCAAATCCCAGGCACTATAGCATTCCCCCATGTACATGTATAAATCTGTAAAAACATAAGAATTCTTTTTAACACATCAGTGACCATTTATAAACAAAAAAATAGTGAGTTAGGTGTGGTGGTAGATTCTTGTAACCCCAGCACTAAGGAGGCAGAGAATGGAGAGTTCTAGGCCAGCCTAAGTTACATAACAAGATCCCGCATCATCATCACTCAGCCCTTGAAATGAAATGGACATTCCTTAGTGTCCTTATATATTCAAATTTTCTGGTAATCTCATAATTGTCTCACTATTTGTAGTCAGAATCAAAATCCAAACTAAATCATGTATGGCATAGCTCAAGTCTGTTTTCATCTGTCTCCTTTCTTTTGCTTTATTTTTTTTTTCTTCCTGGTCCTGGGGCTAGAACTGTGTGAATAGGCCTTTTGCTCAAGGAGAGCATTCTACCACTTGAGCCATAGCGCCACTTACATATTTTCCTGTGATTAACTGGAGATAACTGTCTCCTAAACTTTCCTGCCTGGGCTGGCTTTGAACCTCAATCCTTATCTCTCAGCCTCCCGAGTAGCTAGGATTATAGGTATCAGTACCTGGCTCATTAATCTTCACAATCTTCTCATTGGAGAAACTGGATCAGTGTTTCACAGAGTTTTCCATACTGATTTTATCTTCCTCAGACTCCTGTATTTCTTATAAATCTGTAGTTATATCTACAAACCTGCAAACTTGATCAGATTTCAAATTATTTTTTTTGACAAGCATACTTTCTGGATGGTATACTCCTCCATCAGGAGCTGCATGGTGTCTGCCTGTCTCTTTCCTTTTGTAATATTACCAGCCATTTGTGATCACCAGACATTATCTATTAAGAAATGAAAGTCAAGTATTAATGGAGCATACCTATAATCCTAGCTACCTAGGAGGCTGAGATCTGAGAATTGCAGTTCTAAACCAGCCTGGAAGAAATTTTGTGAGACCTTTATCTCCAATTAACTACCAAAAAGCTGGAAGTGGAGCTGTGGCTCAAGTGGCAGAGTGCTAACCTTGAGGAGTTGGGAAAAAGCTTATGGACAGCACCCTGAGTTCAAGCCCCAGGACAGGAAAGAAAGGAAGGAAAGAAGGAAGGGAAAAGAAAAGAAAAAAGAAATGCAGACTAATTGTGAAATTAGGCCATTCCTCTAGAATGGAGCTGAGGTACTTTATAAACTTCTCTTTATGCATTGTTTGACGGAAACACAGATATACAGGAAAGAGGCTGAGTGCTTCATTCTCTTCCTTTATTTACCAGAATTCATAATAACCAGATGATTTCCCATAAACCTCTAGATACAGTTGATGCATTTTTGGCCAGTGAAATTATTAATATAGCAAAATAAATTCATAGATTCTTTAAAACACATTTGATGGTTCAATATACTAAAGTGCTTATTCTTAGTGAAGTTCAAACTTCTCCATCTTGGTCTAGTGGGAGCCTCTTTAAGTCTCTACTCCATCCTGAGAGTGCTGGTGACCTCTGGCATCTTGCTTTGTTCTGTAGAACAACAATCCTGGCTCTTCTATGATTATCTGCCGTGAGATAATGGAATGCTCATTTCTCCACAGAGCCTGGCTCCTGGTGGAAAGCAGGACATAGTGACCACAATGTCAGCATGCTCTTCCCTCTGTGGGCCCTGGCTCCAGTCCCTCCCTCTCCCATAGATACCCAAATGTGCAGATGCTCAAGTTCCTTATATAAAGTGAGCCAATATTTGCATTAACCTATATATACCCTTTAGTATAGTCACCTCTGCACTACTCTTAATATCTAATATAATGTAAATGTTATGTAAAAGTTATTAGAGAGTCTGACAGAGAAGTCCAACTAGGCACCAGTGGCTCATACCTGTAATCCTAGCTACAGAGGAGGCTGAGATCTGAGAATCTCAGATCGCGGATTAGAAGCCAGCCCAGGTAGAAAAGTCTGGGAGACTCTTATCTACAATAAGAAAACTAGAAGTGGCACTGTGACTCAAAGTAATAGAGCAGCAGTCTTAAGCAAAAGAGCACAGCACCCAGGCCCTGAGTTCAAGCCCCATGACCACTACTACCACCAACAAAAAGAAATTTGTACATGTTCAGTACAGGAGAATTTTCTTTTTTGTATATTTTCTGTGCAAGTTGGGTTTAATCCAAAGATGTGAGCTCACAGGTACAGAGGTTACGTATTCCTTGTGCTGAGTTGGATGTTTGCTTCTAGGTCTTTTCAGTGGACAGAGCTAAAAAAACCTACTTTTCCTTTAAGATAAAATACATTGTATTTCAAATTCAGGATTTCAGAGATTTTTCCCTCCCTCCCTCCCTTCTTTTCTTCTTTGTTTTTGTGTTGGTCCTGATGCTTGAACTCAGGGCCTGGGTGCTGTTTCTGGGCCTCTTTGTGCTTAAGGCCAGCACTCTACTGCTTGAGCCACAGCACCACTTCTAGCTTTTTCTGAATAGTTTATTGGAGATAAGAGTCTCACATGGGCTGGGAATATGGCCTAGTGGCAAGAGTGCTTGCCTCCTACACATGAAGCTCTTGGTTCGATTCCCCAGCACCACATATATGGAAAACGGCCAGAAAGGGGCGCTGTGGCTCAGGTGGCAGAGTGCTAGCCTTGAGCGGGAAGAAGCCAGGGAAGGTGATCAGGCCCTGAGTACAAGCCCCAGGACTGGCCAAAAAAAAAAAGAGTCTCACAGACTTTCTTGCCTAAGCTGGCTTTGAACCTTGATCCTTACATCTTAGCCTCCTGAGTGGCTAGGATTACAGGCATGAACCACTGGTGCCCGGCTAAATAGGCTACATCCCTCCCTCCCTCCCTCCCTCCCTCCCTCCCTCCCTCCCTCCCTCCCTTTCTTCCTTCCTTCCTTCCTTCCTTCCTTCCTTCCTTCCTTCCTTCCTTCCTTCCTTCCTTCCTTCCTTCCTTCCTTCCTTCCTTCCTTCCTTCCTTCCTTCCTTCCTTCCTTTCCCTTTGTTTTTGCTGGTCCTGGAGCTTGAACTCTGGGCTTTGGCACTGTCTCTGAGTTCCTTTTTGCTCAAGGCTAGCGCTCTAGCACTTTGAGCCACAGCTCTACTTCTGACTTTTTTGTTGTTATTTTGGAGATAAGCCTACCTGGGTTGGCTTCTAACCTCAATCCTCAGATTTCAATCTCCTGAATAGCTAGGATTACATTTATGAATCATGCGCACCCAGTTAAGGATTTTTCTTGATTTAATCTATTTTATATGCACATTTCCTTTCTCCAGGGTCAGCTCTTTTATTATTTTTTAAGATGGTCCTAGAATATTCCAAAGTCATCAGTGAACAGGATACTATGCTGTTGCTCTCATAAATCATAGATGTGGGCAAGTACATTCAATTTAAAATTCTTAAATAGTGAAATTGACATTCCTGTGTCTGGGATTGTCCTGTAGGTTTTGTCTGAGAGGTGCTAAACTAGTCCTAGTGTAGAGTTGAAGTAAACCCCATTTTTGAGGCAGTAGCCATTTTGTTGACTCTTTAAACTATGAGTAACCCAGGCCACCAATTATCCTGGCTAGCAGAACAATCTTATTAGGGCCCAGCTGGTCAGGAAACTCCCTGCTTAACTCTAACAGCCCCGGAATGTCTCTAGCCCTGAGCCAATCAGATTTGTACCTGTATCCTAATCTTGCTTGAACACCTGATTGCTGTAACTTTGTGGTTTTTTGCCTTTATAAGCCCTGTGAAATTTCAGCTCGGGGCCTTCCTCCTAACCTCCACCATGTCAGAGTGTAGGACGTGGCCCGAGCTGCAGCCTGCCTGAATAAAGCCTTGCTTTTGCATTTCGGAACGTCTGGCTCTCGGTGGTCTTCTTGGTGGTTGTCTCGCGACTTGGGCATAACACTAGTACTGTCTTCAGATTCTCTTGAAGGATTGGTTGGAAAACCAACCTTCTGCATTCTTCAACCAGCTCCTAGAAATGATGGATCGACCTCAGAGGAACCACTGGCTTCCGGAGGAAGGAGTGGAAGTGACCAGCTTTGATGCTTATAGCAATTTAAGGTTTGACCCTTGTGGTACCATTACTAGTTTCTAAAACGACTTCTGGGTGTTGAAAGTTCTAAGTCTGAGATTTGAGAAGCAAGAAGGACACTGAGATCCTGTGAGGGACTCCTATCTAGGACTAATCATAAGAGCTAAGTGTAAGGTTTATTCAAGTAGGTAGCTGATAAAGGAAAACACCACACAGTACTCAGAAAGTTTATTCCCGAATTGCTGGCCTGTGGCTGAGATGATGTGTGGCTGAAGAGAACTGCCGAAGGGCCATTCCTTATCTAGGGCAGGGGAGGGAGGTTTGGCCAGGTGGGTTGGCTGTGACCTCTGAGAAGGAGGTAACTGCCTCCAGGTGTGCCAGTTACCTAGGTACTGGGTGCAGACTTAAACAGGTGGGGGGCATCTGCATGGAGCCCTCCTGGGGGTGAACCTTATACTAAGGAAGGAGAGGGTTCACAGTTCTAGCCAGCACAGCACAACCAGGTCTGTTGGTTCTCTCAGGGGTGATTGTGCTGTTGACTTGTGTGAAGATGTCTGTTCCAAACATGTCCAAATGCTATTCCAAGCATGGGGAGAACTTACAAAAGACCTCTCTCAAGTTCTTAACTATGTAGTAGCTTATAGCTGGGGGTCCAGTGAAATACCAATCCAGAGAAACACAGGCCTCTCAGTCCTTGAGTTAAAGTTTATCCATTTTTTTTCCCTGAAGACAAGGACAGAGAGCTCTGATTTAAAAACCCAGAAGGAGTAACCAGGCACCAGTGGTTGATGCCTACAATCCTAGCTACTCAGGAAACTGAAGTGCCAGACTTTGAAGTCAGGCCCCACTTTACCACGCGAACCTGAGATAAGCAGGCCCTCTGAGCAAACCCAGGACAAGCCCATTAGGGCACAGTCGGTCTAGAACTCTAACCGCTGGGAATGCTTAAATCTGACTGCCCCCAGAGTGCCTCGAGCCCTGAGCCAATCAGATTTGTACCTGTGTTCTAATCTTGCTTGCTTGAATACCTGATTGTTGTAACTTTGTTTTTTGCCTTTAGAAGCCCTGTGTAACCAGAGCTTGGGGCTTCCTCCTAACCTCCGCTGTGTCGGTGGGTAGGACGTGGCCCGAGTTGCAGCTCGCTTGAATAAAGCCTTGCCTTGCTTTTGCATTTATTTCTGAACATCTGAGTCTCGGTAGCCTTCTTGGTGGTCGTCTTGCAACTTGGCACAACAGAAACAGATCTGAGGATTGTGGTTCAAAGCCAGTCTAAGCAGGAAAGTTCATGAGACTCTTATCTCCAATAAACCACAAAACAACAACAACCTGGAAGTGGAGCTGTGGCTCAAGTAGTAGAGTACTAATTATGAGCGAAAAAAGCTCAAGGACAGCACTCAGACCTTGAGTTCAAGCCCCAGGACTATCAATACATACATCATACATACGTACATACATACATACATACCCAGGAGCAAGCACCTAAACAACTGACAAGCAAACAGAAACCTGGTTACTGGACCCATACCAAGTCTAATTTACTTCTTTTTTTTTTTTTTTTTTGCCAGTCCAGAGCACTGTCCCTGGCTTCTTTTTGCTCGAGGCTAGCCCCTGGCTTCTTTTTGCTCGAGGCTAGCATTCTACCACTTGAGCCACAGCGCCACCTCTGGCTTTTTCTATATATGTGGTGTTGAGGAATTGAACTCAGGGCTTCATGTATACGAGCAAGCACTCTTGCCACTAGGCCATATTCCCAGCCCTGATTTACTTATTTCTGTAGAAGGTTTTGGTTGGGTTTTTTTTTTTTTTTTACTTTTTTTTTTTTTGTGTGTGTGTGTGTGTCTTTTCTTTTTCTTTCTTTTTTTTTTTTTTTTGCCAGTCCTGGGCCTTGGACTCAGGGCCTGAGCACTGTCCCTGGCTTCCTTTTTGCTCAAGGCTAGCACTCTGCCACTTGAGCCACAACGCCGCTTCTGGCCATTTTCTGTATATGTGGTGCTGGGGAATCGAACCTAGGGCCTCGTGTATCCGAGGCAGGCACTCTTGCCACTAGGCTATATCCCCAGCCCCTGTAGAAGGTTTTATAATCTCAACATTTAGCCTCTGCCTCAGGGATTCTTATCTTTTGAGAAGTTTTGGGAACAGCCTTCTGTTTTTAGATGTTGACATTAAGATAGGGGAAGTGACTTGTCAAAATCATCCAGCTGGAAAACAGTTAATATTTGTGGAGACACAATAACCCACCCACCATATGCAATTCTTTAGCTTGTGGCTTATGTAGTTGCCCAGTGGACTCACAAAGGAGACTGTATTTGTTGGCCTCTCATGGTTGATTCCTTCTTAAAAATTGTTAATGGCATGCATTAATTTACAAAAGGGTTCATTGTAAAGCCTTTTTTCTTTTTTTTTTTCCTTTGGCCAGTCCTGGGGCTTGGACTCAGGGCCTGAGCACTGTCCCTGGCTTCTTTTTGCTCAAGGCTAGCACTCTGCCACTTGAGCCACAGTGCCACTTCTGGCCATTTTCTGTATATGTGGTGCTGGGGAATTGAACCCAGGGCCTCATGTATATGAGGCAGGCACTCTTGCCACTAGGCCATATCCCCAGCCCTGTAAAGCCTTTTTTCACTTATGGTCCCCCCTGCCAGCTCCCTTTACTGAGGGCTGACACCAAGAGGGGCACTTGGAGTGTAGTCATGCCAGCCCTGCATCCATCCCGGTATACACTGGCCCACAGGACACCCAAAGAAGAAGAGAAACCACTCTCCATTCAGCTGAGAGACTTGTGTTAGGTACAGTGTCTTTTTCTTTTCTTTTCCTTCCTTTTCACTAATCCTGGGGCTTGAACTCAGGGCCTATGCACTGTTCCTGAACTTTGAGCTTTTTTCTTTTCTTTTTCTTTTTTTTTGCCCGTCCCAGGTCTTGAACTCAGGGCCTGGGCACTGTTCCTTTGTTTCTTTTGCTCAAGGCTAGTGCTCTACCACTTGAGCCACAGTGCCGCTTCCAGCTTTTTCTGTGATTTAATTAGAGATAAGAATATCACAGGGGCTGGGGATATGGCCTAGTGGCAAGAGTGCTTGCCTCGTATACATGAAGCCCTGGGTTCGATTCCCCAGCACCACATATACAGAAAATGGCCAGAAGTGGTGCTGTGGCTCAAGTGGCAGAGTGCTAGCCTTGAGCAAAAAGAAGCCAGGGACAGTGCTCAGGCCCTGAGTCCAAGGCCCAGGACTGGCCAAAAAAAAAAAAAAAAAAAAAAATCACAGACTTTTCAGCCAGGGCTGGCTTCAAACTGTGATCCTCAGATCTCAGCCTCCTGGGTAGCTAGGATTAGAATTACAGGCCACCAGCACTCAGCTTCCCTGTGCTTTCTTTTGCCTGAAGGCTTGTACTCTATCAATTGAGACACAGCTCCATTTCTGTGGGGTTTTTTGCTTTTTGGGTTTTTCTTTTTTGTTTTGTTTTGTTTTGGTTGTTAAAAGTCTCACAGACTTTTATACAAGGCGAGCACTCTACCACTAGGGCACATTCCCAGCCCATCTTAGATATTTTAAATAAAGACTTGTTGTTGGGCTAGGAATATGGCCTAGTAGCAAGAGCACTTGCCTTGTATACATATGAAGCCCTGGGATCGATTCCTCAGCACCACATATATAGAAAAGGACAGAAGTGGCACTGTGGCTCAAGTGGCAGAGTGCTAGCCTTGAGCAAAAAGAAGCCAGGGACAGTGCTCAGGCCCTGAGTCCAAGTGCCAGGACTGGCCTAAAAAAAAAAAAAGAACTTGTTGCAGAAATTATGATAAATCCTTTTTTTTTTTTCAGCTGTGGGGCTTGAACAGGGCCTGAGCACTGTCTCTGAGCTGTTTTTGCTCCAAGCTAGCACTCTACCACTTGAGCCAGAGCTCCACTTGTGGCTTTTTGGTGGTTCTTTGGAGATAAGAGTCTTACGTACTTTTCTGCATAGGCTAGCTTTGAACCTTGATTCTCAGTTCTCAGCCTCCTGAGGAGTTAGGATTACAGGTGTGAGCCACCAGCACTGGCCTTAGTAGGGTTTAGGGTCTCAGTACTCACTTCTGCAAACACATGCTCTCTGACAGAAATGCCTAGTCCTCATGCCTTCAAGAGTTGAGCTCTATCTCGCAGAGGAGACCTGAGGTACACAGAGGTTATGTGACTTGTCCTTGGTCAGGAAAGTAGGGTGTGGGAGATCTGGATTTGCCTTCTGCAGTCATCTTCCAGATTAGCTGGTTGTTATGCTCCCTGATTCCTGATCCTATAAGACACAGTTCTGGACACTTACTCAGTACCAGGCCATGGGACAAGGCCACTATCTGCCCCAACCAGATGAGTTAGCTCCTTTTTAAACCAATGAGCCACAGGGGCTAGCTTACTTTCTCAAGTTCACATAGGTACTAAATGGCAAAGGAGGGCAGCAGGTGTAGGTTTATGTATCTACCAAAGCCCTCAAGTGTCAAGCTAAGCAATCACTAAACTCATTTGTCTTTCTGTAAGTCCTGCAGCAGTAAGTCTCTCCACATCAGTACAGAAGCATCACCACTACCCATTTCCAGCACATTTTTTTTTCTGTCTTAGCTCATGTGGTAGAACACTTGCCTAGCATTCACAAGGCTCTCAGTTCACCAAGGCTCCAAGAATCACCAAAACCAAACTTGGGGAGCAGTCTTGGGGAGGAAATTCAGAGTTTTACACATGCTAGGCAAGTGATTTACAACTGAGATATGTCCTCTACTACCTCCAGAACTTTTCTGTATCATCCTGAATTGAAATTCTATATATCTCAAATTCTCTACTTTTTCCTCCCCCAAACCCTTGGTATACTATTCTACCTCTTGAAACTATGAATGTTATTATGAAGTTAGCTAGTCCCAATATCTTCTGTAAGTAGAGTCATGTGATATATGTCTTTTTTTTTTTTCAAGGCCTGGGCACTCTCCCTGAGCTCTTTTTCTTAAGGCTAGCACTATAACACTTTCAGCCACAGTGCCACTTCTGGTTTTCTAGGGGTTAATTGGAGATAAGAGTCTCATGGACTCTCCTGCCTGGGCTGGCTTTGAATTGTGATCCTCACATCTCAGCCTCCTGAGTAGCTAGGATTATAGGCATGTGCCACCAGTGCCTAGCTATGTATCCTTCTTTTGTCTGAACTTTTCCACTTAGCACAATATTTTCAAGGTTCATCCCTGTTGGTTGCATATGTTAGACTTTCCTCCCTTCTTAGTCTGCTGTACTTTCATGTCTACTACAAGCTGAAACACTCAAGCAAAAAACAATTTTTTTTGCCAGACCTGGGGCTTGAACTCAGGGCCTGAGCACTGTCCCTGGCTTCTTTTTGCTCAAGGCTAGCACTCTACCACTTGAGCCACAGCACCACTTCTGGCTTTTTCTATATATATGGTGCTGAGGAATCGAACCCAGGGCTTCATGTATGCGAGGCAAGCACTCTACCACTAGGCCATATTCCCAGCCCCCCCTCCCCAAAAATATTCTTTACCATCTTAAAGATGCTGTTTGGAAAAAAACAAAACCCAAACCATTGGCTCTAATGTAAAGATCAAATATAAAATAATCTGCAAATGAAAAGCATGGTCAAGGTCTGTGCATTATTCAGGAGCTGTGGCTTCATACCTGCAATCCTAGCTACTTAGGAGGCTGACATTGAAAGGATTACAATTAGCGTCCAACCTGGGCAAAAAGTCAACAGGGCCTTATCTCAAAGATAAAGAGCTGGGTACAGTGGAATGTATCTGTCATCCCAGCAACATAGAAAGCATAAGTTGGAGGATCATTGTCTTGGCTTTTCTGGGAGTGGAGATAGATGCCTATTGGGGAAAAAAAATAAGGACAGAGAGAAAAGCTGGTAACATGGCTTAAGTGAACAAGTACATGGATTGGACTTTAAATATGCATTATTCTCTCCATGATGGTACATCCTGTGGAAATTCTTTATTAATAGAATTCATGATTGAGGAACAAAAGAGCTTGTGTAAAAAGGGACCAAAATAATGAATAAAGCCCTTATAAATACTCATCTGGACTCATTAACACAGTAAATCCACCCAAAGGCCACCCATGGCATTTCTGCCAACAAGCCACATCCCTCTGGGATCCCTAGTCCCAGCTGCAGACAGATGGCATTGCTATCTGTCTTCTGGATGGGAAAGGAGCTGCAGGAAACAATGACAGGAAAGAAAGATCTACTCTATTCTGGCAGCACCTTTTGCACGAGGGTGGTGTGGCATGAACTGGTGGATCCTAAATGCTCAGGAGAAACTCTTTTGCTAGTATCCACAGACCACAAAACAATCAGACCTCAGCTATCAATTATAGGTCACTCAGAAACGTCTCCAGACAATCCCAGTGGTTTGAGCAACTCATTAAAGCCATGAATGATTAAGGCCTTCACCCCTAAGTGGCTCTCTTACTAGTAAAGCTAGGTGTGCCAAGGTGTCCAGACTGTTTGCATTTACATTTCTTAGGAAGTAGACAGGGTGTCGAAGTTAAGGTGTGGCTCAGTCAACTCTAGCTTTCCTTACCATGGAAGGCGAGTCTTTCTTCTGAGATTTTTTTCTCTACCACTCAAGGGATGTTTTTTCTTGTTCCAGACCTTCGTGGATGCTATTACTGAGCCTTTTCAAAGCTAATGCTCTATCACTGGAGCCACAACTCTACTTCTGGCTTTTTTGTGGTTTATTTGAGATCAGAGTCTCATGGACTTTCCTGCTCAGGATGACTTCAAACCTTGATCCTCACATGTCAGCCTCCTGAGTAGCTAGGATTACAGATGTGAGCCACTGACACACAGCTACCCCTCAAGTTCTTAATCAGTGTTCCCTCCTGTCACAAAGAGGACAAGGTCAATTTGTGGTTGGTTAGAAATAGTTCCAAGAGCCTTTTCTGCACCAGAGTGGCTAGCAATGACAAATGATGCAATGAAGGGAATCTGAACAACATCGAAACAATGTCCCACTAAGACAGGATGAATGACTTTCCACCCAGCTCATGCATCTTTTCCCTCAGTCCTAAAATTCTCCCTCCCCAGGTACCCCAGAAACATAGACACCGGTGGGGGAGGGGGAGGTAAAACCTGGAGGAAAGGCAACAGTGGAAAGACAATACCCATAACCAATTGCAATTAAGATGTTGTACTTTTAGAGCTGTGGGTATGGCTGAGGTGGTAGAACACCCACCTAGTAAGTAGGAGGCCTGGAGTTCAAACCCTGCTACCACACACAAAAAAATAAATTTTCAAATTGGTAAGACACTGGCACATTGAAGACACTGAACCATCTTCCCTCCATCTTTGAAAGGTCTTTGGCAAAGAAAGGGACCTTGTAGTTCAAGCTTTGTTGGCTTCATGATAAATTTGCCTCTCCTTCTCAGGAGAGGTCAGTGTGCCTGGGGAGGATTTTCTGGGAAATCCTTTTATAGAACAGAGCTTCTTGTCTCAATTTATTAGTCTGTGGGTTGAGGTATTTATGGGTCCTCTAAAAATGGGCAGTCACCTGTATTTAAAAGCAGAAACTACACAGGATAGACTGATGGGCCCGGCTGGGGGCATACCAGCTTCCAGAATAGCCTGGTGGTTGCTAGAGCCATGACAAGTCTGAGCAGGGAGGCAGCACCCTAAAGAACAGGAGCACCCCAGAAGAGGGTGAGGGGTCACTAGTGATGAGGTGATAGTTAACAAGGTCATTGATGGAAGGAAGGAAGGTTTCTGAACATCCCCATATCATAAAGCCTCTTCCCCATCCCTGGCCCAGTTATGTACACTGGATGGGTCTGAGCTGGAGAATTCTGGGTGTGTTCTCACTATGGCCTTGCTGATGCCCTTCTGTTAGTAGCCTTGAGCCGCCCGCCAGGAGAAGCATTGGCATTAATTCTATTTATCACTTGATCCTTATCATCCCCCAAGATTGCTACGGTTCTTTCCAAAGATTGTACAAATAAAGAGTATGATTGCTTTGAATTTTTACTAATGGCTGAAAGTTCAGCTTTGAGATTGAATTAGTCAAAATTCTCAGCATTTTTAATCTGACCTAATGGCACTGATTTGAAAAGGAATGATTTGGGGAAAATCAGGAAATGACGAATGAATTAATTGGAAATTATTATTAAAATTAATGGAGCTTTCTGAATGGCCCATGGGAGCTGTCACAGACTCTTTTGTGTTTGAATTTCCAAAGAGTTGCCCCAGAACATGGCCCAGAGTTCCTTAGATGCCTATCTCTGTAATGAACAGGAGGTTTGAAAGTGCTCCTTGATTCTGCAGCTGGCTTTATTTGCTTTTCAAGATGGAAAAGGTTTCAGCTATCAGGAAAACAGCTACCACCAATCCCCTTTAAGTGGCTCCCTGTGGTTGATAGTCTGCTATGAGAAGAGAGCAATTCAGAAAGGACCAGTGAAGTGCTGTTTGTGTTTTATTCCACTAAGTGACACTTTGTGAGGCATGTTGGGAGAAGAAATCTGTAGTGACTCTGTATGTAATTTTTGTCCACTAGGTGTTTGCCCACTAGGCTATAAACTTCACACACGTGCTTATTGGCCATTTGGAATACTTTCTAGAATTGTCCGTTCAGTTTGTTTGCCCATTTATTAATTGGGTTATTGATTCTTTGAGCTTCCTATATGTTCCTCTTATAAATCCTTGGTCAAACAGATAGCTGGCAAAGCTTTTGTCCTATTAGGTGGTTTACTCCTATAAGCCTTGCAACTCAGGAGGCAGAGATCTGAGGATTGAGGTTCAAAGCCAGTCTGAGCAGAAAATTATTTCCTAAACAAACAAACAAGTGGAGGTGTGATTCCTGTAAACTACTCAGAAAAATCCAGAAGTGGTGCTGGGCTCAAGTGGTAGAGCACTAGCCTTGAGCACAAAGAGGCTCAGGGACAATGCACCTTGGTCCTGAGTTCAAGCCACAGGACAGGCAAAAAAACAAAAAAACAGTTAACTAGTGATAAGGGTCCAAAGGACATGCCTGCCTGGCTAGCTTTAAACTGTGATTCTTAGATCTCATCTGCTTTTTTTTTTTGCCAGTCCTGAGGCTTGAACTCAGGGCCTGAGCACTGTCCCTGGCTTCTTTCTGCTCAAGGCTAGCACTCTACCACTTGAGCCACAGTGCCACTTCTGGCCTCTTCTGTATATGTGGTGCTGGGGAATCGAACCCAGGGCTTCATGTATATGAGGCAAGCACTCTTGCCACTAGGCCATATTCCCAGCCCTAGATCTCATCTTCTTGAGTAGCTTGGATTACAGGCATGAGCTGCCTGCACCTAGCTGAGCACAGAACTTTTTAATGTTCTCTGTTGGGTGGGAAGTATCATAAAGTTCTCACACTACATATCAAAGCACAGTAGTTATGTTGATGGTTTGAAACCACATCTGACCAGGCACTTTGTTCATAGAATACCAGGTGAAAGAATCACTAAGACACCAGACCCTTCAGTCTCTTATTTATTAACAATGATAAAATTCAAATTTCCCTATAAATTTTAGAATTTTGGAAAACATGTACCTGCCACCATGAACCTTATGGCTTCCCAATACTTTAAGATTTATGATATGAGTCAAATAATAACTGATGCGATTTAATTTCATACAATTGTGTCCACATTTTTATTTACTTATTGATTTTTGCCAGTCCCAGGGTTTGAACTCAGGTCTTGGGCACTGTTCCTGCACTTCTTAAGCTTAAGGTTAATACGCTACAACTTTGAGCCTGAGCTCCACTTTGAGCTTTTTCTGTGATTAACTGTAGATAAGAATCTGAGGGATTTTTCTGTCTGGGCTGGCTTCCAACCAGGATCCTCAGATCTCAGCCTACCTCTGAGTAGCTAGGATTACAGGTGTGGGCCACTAGCACCAGGCTGTATCTACATTTTTTTCAGTCATGGGGCCTGAACTTAGGTGCTGGGCACTGTCTCTGAGCTTTGTCCACTCAAGGTTAACACACTACAACTTTAAGCCACAGTTCTATTTCCAGTTTTCTGGTAGTTAACTGGAGATAAGAGTCTCAGGGACTTTCTTGCCCAGACTGGCTTCCAACCATGATCCTCAGATCTCAGTCTCCTGAGTAGCTAGGATTACAGGTGTGAGCCACTGGCACCTAGCTGTGTGTCTGACTTTTATTTGTTTATTTTTTTTGCCAGTCCTGGGCCTTGGACTCAGGGCCTGAGCACTGTCCCTGGCTTCTTTTTGCACAAGGCTAGCACTCTGCCAACCTGAGCCACAGCGCCACTTCTGGCCATTTTCTGTATATGTGGTGCTGGGGAATTGAACCCAGGGCTTCATGTATGCGAGGCAAGCACTCTTGCCACTAGGCCATATCCCCAGTCCTGACTTTTTTAAAATTTTTTTTTTATTTTTTTTTATTTTTGCCAGTCCTGGGCCTTGGACTCAGGGCCTGAGCACTGTCCCTGGCTTCTTTTTGCTCAAGGCTAAGCACTCTGCCACTTGAGTCACAGCACCACATCTGGCCATTTTCTGTATATGTGGTGCTTGGGAATCGAACCCAGGGCTTCATGTATATGAGGCAAGCGCTCTTGCCACTAGGCTATATCCCCAGCCCCCTTTTTTTTATTTTTGAGCTGCAGAATTCTGTGAACAAATGCTTTCAAATTACTGAAGCATATTACAAATCATGTGTAGGTAAAAGATCCATGAAAGTACAAGCTTTTAGTTGTTGTCGTTGTTTGGGTAGTACCCATGTTTGATTTCAGAACCTTGTGTTTGCTTGCTCAGCTGGTGCTGTCCAATTTGAGCCATGTCCCCAGTCTATCTTTTTTGCTGGCAGTTTTGGAGATGGATTCTATCTACCCAATCAGTGCAGTCATGCTTGGCAATCACCCTAATTATTTAAAATAGCCACACAAATTACCAAAACTTGCCCTAAAGACCATCACAGATCTTAAATGCAGAGACTTTTGTGCAGGGTAGAATCTATGATCCTAGGGTTCACTGAACTTGTGTTGGTTGAAAAGGTGGGGGCATGGGACCAGGGAGAAGAGACCTCACTGAGAGCTGAAGCTTGTAGTCTGTTGTAGAAGGGTGGGCATCTAGGGAGCAGGTTACAGAAAATCTGAAAAGAATAGTGACCAAAGCTAAGGTTTTGACTTACTTTAACAATATAAGAGAAGGTCCATGATAGCAACACTTATTTTTGTGTGTTGTGTTTTGGTTCTGGGGCTTAGACTTGGGGCTTTGAGATCTTGCTTGGCTTATTTCATTCAAGGCTAGCAATCTGTACCACTTGAGCCACAGCTTCATGTCTGGCAGGATTTTTATTTTTGTTTTTGCTGGTCCTAGGGCTTGAACTCAGGGCCTGTGTGCTGTCACTGAGCCTCTTTGTGCTCAAGGATAATGCTCAGTCACTTGAGCCACAGCATGACTTCTGGTGTTTTCTGAGTGGTTTATTGGAGATAAGAGTCTCATGTAGTTTTCTTCCCTGGCTGGCTTTGAACAGCAAGCCTCAGATCTCAGTCTCCTGAGTAGTTAGGATTACAGGCAGGAGCCACTGATACCGGGCTGGCATTTTTATTTTTGTTTTTTGGTGGCTAATTGGAGCTAAGAGTCTCATGGACTTTCCTATCCTGGCTGGCTTTGAACCCTGGTCCTCAGATCTCAGCTTCCTGAGATTATAGGTGTGAGCCACCAGCATCTAACAGCAACACTTTATCCAAAGAATTTAGTCAAACATCTCATTTTATTTATTCATTTTGCAGTGTTACAATTGAACCCAGGACCTAATTTGTGCAAGGCAAGCACTCTGCCACTGAGCCAGCTCTAGCCCGCGTCTCCCCTGTACTTTTGAAGCCTTTCCTTGTCTCTAAGTGTTCAGAGTCTGACCATGGCTGCTCCACACAGAAAGGGATGATTACAGTTTTCATTGATACTCATATTTACTAAAGTTGTAAATTTAAACAAAACGTCTCCTTAAGCCTTTAAAACCAATGTATCACACTAGTAAATTTATTCATAAGTCTTCAGTTTGTAAAAAAAAAATTAAAGTATTTTAATTTATTCTTTTTTGCCAGTCCTGGGGCTTAAACTCAGGGCCTGAGCACTGTCCCTGGCTTCTTCATGCTCAAGGCTAGCACTCTACCTCTTGAGCCACAGTGCCACTTCTGGCCTTTTCTATATATGTGGTGCTGAGGAATCAATCCCAGGGCTTCATGTATACGAGGCAAGCACTCTACCACTAGGCCATATTCCCAGCCCTCATTTATTCTTTAATTAAGGTTCTGTTAGGTTTAACAAACAATATTTCTTTAAACAATTAACCCTCTTTAACCATCATGGTTAATTAAATCCTTTTACAAAAGATTGTCTCAGGTTTAAAATATTTGATTCTCTGAAGCATGTGAAATACCCTGCAAGGCTCATTTACCGATCCAATAAGCAATATAGCCCCGAGCATATTCTTGAATTCACAAGCTGTAAACACACATTGCTATAAAGATCTCAAAATCATACCTAACTTTTAAGCAGTTGAAAACTGTGTCCAATAGTCTAGGCTCAGTGACTCATGCTTGTAATTCTATTGAGTTTCAAGGCCAGTCTGGGCAAAAAGTTTGGAAGACCTCATCTCAGTCAACAAAGCTGGGTATGGTGGTATGTACCTGCCATCGCAACTATATAGGAGGTGTAAATAGATTATTGTCCTGTGCAGTACAGCCCAGGCAAAATAATGCAAGATTCTTTTTTTTTTTTTTTTATCAGCTGTGGAGCTTGAATTCTGGGCCTGGGCACTATCCCTGAGCTCTTCAGCTTAAGACTAGCGCTCTACCACTTGAGCCATAGCACCACTTCCAGTTTTTTTGGTAGCTAATTGGAGATAAGAATCTCACAGAGGGCTGGGAATATGGCCTAGTGGCAAGAGTGCTTGACTCGTATACATGAAGCCCTGGGTTCGATTCCCCAGTACCACATATATAGAAAATGGCCAGCAGTGGCACTGTGGCTCAAGTGGCAGAGAGCTAGCCTTGAGCAAAAAGAAGCCAGGGACAGTGCTCAGGCCCTGAGTCCAAAGCCTAGGGCTGGCACAAAAAAAAAAACAAAAAACAACGCTGGGGATATGGCCTAGTGGCAAGAGTGCTTGCCTCATATACATGAGGCCCTGGGTTCGATTCCCCAGCACCACATATACAGAAAATGGCCAGAAGTGGTGCTGTGGCTCAAGTGGCCGAGTGCTAGCCTTGAGCAAAAAGAAGCCAGGGACAGTGCTCAGGCCCTGAGTCCAAGCCCCAGGACTGACCAAAAAAAAAAAAAAAAGAATCTCACAGACTTTCCTGCCTGGGCTGGCTTTGAACCTCAATCCTCAGATCTCCTAGGTAGCTAGGATTATAGGTGTAAGCCACTGACATCAAGCTTCTGTTCTTTATTAACTTTCCTGAATAGCAAAGTCATTTTCCCATGCACAGGGAACTGAGGATGTGAGCCTGAGCCTCAGGTTACAGATTCAAGTTCAAAATTTGAGGTTCTGTAGGAGACTCAGGACTTCCAGGCCTATGCTATGAGCCCCAGGTTCACCTTCCCTAACTGTGTTTTGTGCTGATGGAGATATAAGCCCTAATTTTCTTATGACTTAGATTATGAGTTACAAGAAGAAATCAGTAATCTTGGTCAAATTTTTAAAATCTCTATGGTAATTTCTTTCACAGTTCTCTATTACCTGGCAAAATTCCATACTCTTCATGAATTTTAATGCCTTACCTGTCTCACTGATTAATTTTTATGATCGTTTTATTGGCATCCCTTCTTTGCACGGTGTCTGAATCTTGGATGGTCTCACTTAGCTCCTGAAATAATTGTACAAAGTATAGTGTAGTGAGTTGCTCCTTCATGCCAGGCCCTGTTTGCTTTAGGCCCTGGAAATACAGGGAAAACAAAGTCAAAACCCAAACCACCTGGCAGAGTGGTTTCTTTGCCCTCAATGGTTCTTCCTAGGAGTCTCTCAAGGAGGACCATTTCCTTCTTGCTGCCCCAGTGACGCTAGGAGTGAGGGACTCAGTCATTGGAAATCCTGACTGGCCCCAGTTCTTCTAAGGAATTATATAACAGTAGTGCAGTACAGAGGGCTTCCCTGAGCCCAGGATCATTCTCAAGCCTTTGAATGGGTCTCTTGGAGTCCTCGCAAAGACCCCCACATCGGAAGGTAGGAATTTTCAGACACTCTAGCCTTCAGTTCATCAGCTGATTCTCACCAGCAGTAAACATCAAGGCTTGGATTCTGAAAGTCAGTTTTCTGAATTCTATGTAACTATGATTGATACTACATTGCCCCAGAATAGTGAAAAAAACATGTGCTCCCCCACCCCAACCAATAAAAAAAGACAAAACAAACCATGTGAAATTCTTATGGCCCTCTCCAGCTGGTCACCTTGGTGTGGGCTGACAAAGAGCCCCAGCATCCGCCCTGTCTCCCCCACCCAGGATATTTATACAATATCCTTAAACTAAGCCAGCTGTGTACCAGGTGTCTGGAGTCAGATCCTCTCAGGAAACTCCTGCTCTTTATTTGCTAGAGGAAGAATAGGATTAGATTAAGCCCCAAAGGAGGTATCCACTGCTCATTCCTCCTACCCCTTCCGTGGCTGGCCCTGTGTGGACCATGTGGAGGCCACAGGCCAGACTCCCTGTTGGGAGAGCCACAGGGCCCAAGTGTTTACACATTAGCTATCTCTTGGAGAAATAAACACACACAGCTTTATTTGGATTCTTGGTCCCTGAAGGACAGGGTCGAGGTCACTAAGTTAAATTCCTAGCAAAGACAACTGAAGGGGGCCCAGCTCCCACAGCCCACATCTGTGCTGCCCTGTGAAAGCAAACAGTTTCAAATGGCTTCCCAGGGACAAAGATGAAGGGCCCAGCCTGCTTGAAAGCCAGCCCCAGTAATGGGGTGCTGAGACAGGTACTAGCCTGTGTGTCACACAGACATGGTCTTCTACACCCCACAATAAGTTGCTGAGGTCAACAACTTTACTGAGAGAGGAAACTGAAGTCTAAAAGCAGGATTCCCCTCATCAGGCTTGCTTTTTTGTTGAGCATTTATTGTGCTGGAATTGTTTCCTTCCTTCTTTCCTTCCTTCCTTCCTTCCTTCCTTCCTTCCTTCCTTCCTTCCTTCCTTCCTTCCTTTTCTTTTTTTTTTTTTTCTAGTCCTGGGGCTTGAACCCAGGGCCTGAGCACTATCCCTGGCTTCTTTTTGCTCAAGGCAGTACTCTACCACTTGAGCCACAGTGCCACTTCCGGCTTTTTCTATATATGTGGTGCTGAGGAATCAAACCCAGGGCTTTATGTATGCGAGGCAAGCACTCTACCACTAGGCCATATTCCCAGCCCTGTTTTCTTTCTTGATCTCTATTTCAGGTAATTCACTATTGGTAGATGTCAAGACTATTAATTTTGGGGTTGGTTTTCCGTCCTCTACTGGCTTGCTGTATTAGTTCTAATTGTTTGGTTTTGGTTGTGCTGGGGTTTGAACTCAGGGCCTGAAACTTACTAGGCAGGTTGCTCTACCAGTTGAGCCACTTTCCAGTCTTCTTGCTTTGGTTATTTACAGGAGCTCACACTCTGTCTGTAGTGGCCTAAGACTATGTTCCTCTTACTTATGCCTCCTGCATAGCTGATGATTATAGAACTGGTCACCATACCTGGCTTGTCAAGATGGGATCTTGTTAACTTTGTATCCAGGATAGCTCTTAAAATTTCTTTGGTAGCTTCTTTGGGATTTTCTGTATGATCATGTCATCTACATACAGTGACAATCTACCTCTTTTCTCATTTAGATTTCCTTAATTAATTGCATGGTTGCTCTGACTAGGGGCTTTCAATTCTATATTGAATAAAAATAGTGAAAGAGGGCATCATTCTGTTCCAGATTTACAAAGAAAGCTTTCCACTTTTCCATATTCAATAGGATGATAGCTGTTTGGCTTGTTATGTGGTCTCAGATACCATGCTGAGGCATCTTCTTTCCATAGCTAATTTATTTAGTATTGTTATCATGAAGGGAGGTTGAATTTTATCAGATTACTTCCTGCATCAAGTTGATAATATGATATTGTCAGTTATTCTGTTAATATAGTATACCCTCAATAAGGATCTCAGACAAAGGCTTCAGCGAGTAATTAGAAGACCACAGAGTTGGGCACTGGTGGCTCACCCCTGTAATGCTAGCAGTCTAGAAGCTGAGATCTGAGGATCAAGGTTCAAAGCCACCATGAGCAGAGAAATCTGAGACTCTTATCTCTAGTTAACTATCAAAAAGCCAGGAGTGGAGATATGACTAAGTTGTAGAGTGCTAGCCTTGAGTAAAAAAGCCAGGCAAGAGCCAGAGGCCTTGAGCATAAGCCCCAGTATCCACAAAATAATAATAATAATAATAATAATAATAATAATAAGAAGAAGAAGAAGAAGAAGAAGAAGAAGAAGAAGAAGAAGAAGAAGGAGTAGAGGAGGAGGAGGAAGGAGAAGGAGATGGAGGAGAAGGAGAAGATGACGACAATCATAGGCTCCAATGTTTAAAAACCTGCCATTTATTTTCTATGTCCTTAACCATAAGTACCCCCCAAATGAGGATATAAAATGAAAATCACATTTTAAAAGTGAGAATGACAAGCTGGGCACTGGTGGCCTATAGTCCTAGCTGCTCAGGAGGCTGAAATCTGAGGATCACAGTTCAAAGCCAGCCTAGGCAGGAAGGTCCTTGAGACTCTTATCACCAATTAGCCATCAGAAAACTGGAAGTGCCACTGTGGCTCAAAGTGGTAGAGCAGTAGTCGAGCAAAAGAGCTCAAGGAGAGTTCAGGTCTTGAGTTCAAACTCCACAACCGACAAAGAGAGAGAAAGAGAGAGAGAGAGAGAGAGAGAGAGAGAGAGAGAGAATATCTCATGTCAATGAGAGTTTACTGCTTAATAAGTACAGAATTTTTATTTGGGGTAAGGAATTTTAGAAAATAGATATTTGTGATGATTACAGACATTGTGGATGTAACTGATGCAATAAAATGTACATTCATGAATAGGTTTGAAAGTTTTCTACCACTTTTGCCACCTTTCTCTGTGTACCTCGTATAAGCTTATGGAAGGAGATGAAAAGGATGAAAACAAACTCACAAAGGAGTGGTCTGGGGTGGGGCAGGGGATGTATGATGGTGGTTGAGAGACAGTAATTACATTTTTTTTTTCAGGAATGCTTTGAGTCCAGTAACCAGAACCTTTTGTGGGCTCTTGGCAATGTGCAGACCTCAAAAAGAAATGCCTGACATGCAGAATTAGAGAGGCAATGCTTCTCAGGCGGCCTTCAGGGCAGGACTAATAATGCTTATGTTTGCAAACTCCAAAAAAGACCTTATACATTGAGTTGGTGAGCCAGCATCCATTCAATCCTCTGAAAGTAGCCCTTCAACCTCAACCCATTCTGCCCTTAATGAGCGCCTCTGTGCAGCCATAGGGCTATTAAGGAATATTTTGGTTTGAACTTCCAGGATATAAGGTCCAGTTTTACTTCCATACTGTGTTAGCTCTGGAGCATGAAAGAAAGGTCATGTGTGTCATACTGAGTAGAAGAATTCTCTCCATCTTTTTGCCCGATCTGACCTCCATCCTCCATCCTCACTATCTCTACAGCCTGAGTAGCTAGTATTACAGGCATGAGTCACATTCGATTCCCTGGAGCTCACAAGCCCCTTCTGAGCCTCCAGAAGGAACAAACCCTGGCCATATAGTATCAGCCCAATAGAGCTGCTTTTAGAACTTGTGACATCTAGAGCTATAGGAGAATACATTTGTTTTGTTTCCAGCCCCTGAGACTATACTAGTTAGTGACATCAGCCCCAGGAGAGTCATAGACCACCCTTCCTCTCCTCCTTACTCTGCTTGCAGTCACTAGTTTTGGGTGACCGCTCAGTCCTTGAAAATATATGGTTACTGTATTTAAATCTTAACGTGTGTGTGTGTGTGTGTGTGTGTGTGTGTGTGTGTGTGTGTGTGTGTGTGTGTGTGTTGGTCCTGGGGCTTGAACTCAGGGCCTAGGCATAATCCTTGAATTTCTTTTGCTCAAAGCAAGGGCTATGCCACTGGAGACACAGCTCCACTTCTGGCTTTTTCTTTTTAAATAGTTTATTGGGGTGAGACTCTCACAGACTTTCCCACTCAGGCTGGCTTCAAACCTAGATCCTCAGATCTCAGCCTCTTAAATAGCTAGAATTATAGGAGTGAACCACTGGTGCCTAGCTCAATTTTTTTTCTTCTTTTTCAGTCATGGGGCTTAAACTCTGGGCCTGGGCTGAGCTCTTCAGCTCAAGGCTAGTGCTCTACCACAGCACCACTTCAGGTTTTCTGGTGATTAATTGGAGATAAGAGTCTCATGGGGACTTTCCTGCCCTGGGCTAGCTTTGAACCAAGATCCTTAGATCTCAGCCTCTTGAGTAGCTAGGATTACAGGGGTCAGCCACTGGCACCCAGCTGCCTAGGTCAATTTTAATGGTGTTTTGCTTTTGTTTTCATGCTGGGACTGAGGCTTGAACTCAGGGCCTCACTCTCATTTGGCTCAAGGCTATCTCTCTACCACTTTGAGCCACAGTGCCTCTTCTGATTTTCTGGTTGTTGACTGGAGTTAAGAGTCTCATGGACTTCCTTGCCCAGGCTGGCTTAGAACCATGATCCTCAGATCTCAGCCTCCTGAGTATCCAGGAGCCACCAGTGCCTGGTTACATTAATTTAAATACCTAAATGTGACTACTAGCTGCTACAGTTACACCCTGTTAACTTTTACACAATACAAAGAGAAGTGGACTAGAGAGATCTGTCTTCAGACAGGCCATCCTAGAACATTCTGTGTATAGTAGTAGTCAAATTATAAGTGAAAATGAGATCTGTTTTTAACCCAGCTAGGAGGCTGGCACATGGCTCAATGGTAAAGTGCATCCTTTGCATGTACAGGGTTCAACCCCCAGCAACAAACTAATAAACCCCAAACAATGCCCCTGTGTGCACAGGTATTCATGTCAGCCTGTCTGCCCACCAGACCTGTTGGAAGGAGGCCTGGCCCAGGACCTGGTGGTCTCACCTTACATAGGCCCCTGGAGTAGGAAGGACAAGAACTAATGTTCCAGGACCTTGGGCTAGGGAGCAGGCATGGGGTGCCGGGCATTTTTAGACAATCACATTGCAACATCTCAGCTAACCCATGAACTGGGCATTCTTTGTGGACTTAGGAAAAGGGCAACTAGTGAAGTGAGTACCTTGTCTGAGTCCAGGGGTAGATGGGGGAGGTGGTACAGGGTTGAAGGATTGCAAACTAAGGCGTTTGGAGCAGGTTCTGAGGCCCAAGCTGGGTTTCTTTGCTTCAATCTGAGCACATACACTGAGCCTCAGCATTTGAATCCAGGACCTAAGTTGGCTAGCCCTCATGCCATCTCTCCTCTGAGGAGGTTAAGGGGATCGGTGAAGCAAGACTGCAATGTGGTCAGGCCAAGGTGCTGAGTGTGCAACTAAAGGAGGAGGTGGTGCTTTCTGCGCATGCCCAGTGCCCTAGGATGATTCTGCACTCTCCCCAGTACTGAAAATACTTTAAAATTTCCATTTAAGCAATGCCCGAGGCCCAGTCTCTTCCAATCACATAAAAACCAATATTGGTTTGGAAAGGTTATCGCTGCTTTTCCAATTCCAGTCAACATTAAAAATGCAAATGTTTGCTATTTAAATACAGCCCTTGGCTACCAGCTCAGAGTGTTCAGGACAAGGTAAACCACAGTGGGAAGCCATCTCCACCCAGGGCTTGGCCATACTCAGCAGGGAGGAGGCAGAGGACATCTAGAAAAGTCTACATCACACCAGGAGATGGCCCCTCTCCCAGCCCCAACAGAGGCTGTCCAATTCCAGTCAGTGAATCAGACATGCAGTCACTCTGGGCAGGGACTCTGTTGGTTTCTTTGTCGTTGTGTCCCTTATCCTTACCCCAGTACCTGTTTCACCATATGAGGTCAGGGACCATTTGCTGAAAAAAGGAATTCACTCATTCGCCATATCTTATCTGAGACATTGTTTACGGTTCCTGGAACTGTTGTAGGCCTCAAACGATATAGAAATGAGTCATTTGGAGAAATCAATTCTGAGTAATTTACCATCTAAGAATAGTGGTAAGATGTGCAAATAAATAACAAATGGAGCAGTAGCAAGCTAACTTTACCATAACTATTACTTATAGATGTTGTCAGCACAGGAGTTTGGCATTGTGCTTGATGGAGAATTTGTGATGTCAGATATATGAAAGAATATTAGAAACTCTCAAGGGCAAGCATTTGTGAGACTTTGGCACAGACCAATCAGTTTATGTGCATCTTCTTTATTTTTCTTTTCTTTTGTGCTAGTCCTGGGGCTTGAACTCAGGGCCTAGGCATTGTCTCTGAGTTTTGTGCTCAAGGCTAGAGGCTCTACCACTTGAGACATAGCTCTACTTCTGGCTTTTTGGTGGGTAATGGAAGACAAGAGTCTCATGGACTTTCTTGCCTAGGTTAGCTTCCAACCCTGATCCTCAGATCTCAGCCTCCCGAGTAGCTAGGATTACAGGAGTAAGCCACAAGTGCCCAGTTTGCATCTTCTTAATTAGTCACATTTGGATAATGAGGATTTAATATAAAGGTTGAATAACTAGCTCTAGAGTTGCCAACTAGGTAACTAAAGAGGTAAAATGAGAACTTTCTTATAAATACCATAAACTTGATGCTTACAAACAGAATCTTATTTCTCTCAGTTCTTATGAGGCCTCACTCTGGCTCTCAGATGTGTATCCTCCCATGACTGAGCAGCTCTCTAAGTCCTAGGGCTTGAACTTAGGGCCTAAGTACTGTCCTTGAGCTTATTTTGCTCAAGGCTTGTGCTCTACGGCTTGGGCCACAGTGTCACTTCTGTCTTTTCAGTGGTTAATTGGTGCATAAGAGTCTCATGTACTTTCCTGTCTGGGCTGGCTTTGAACTGTGATACTCAGATCTCAGCTTCCTGAATAGCTAGGATTACAGGTGTGAGCCTCTTTCATAAGAGCACAAAGTCTGTTCATGAGGGCCCTCCTCATGACCCAATCACCCCTCAAAGGCATTATCTCTTAGTATCATGACCTTGAGGGTGGATTAGGATTTCACCACAGGAATCTTTGAGGGACACAAACATTCCCACCATTGCCAGAACAGAAAACAGCAAATGCAGGGCGCAGCAGTTCCCACCCTGGAGATAAGCGACCACAGGGAGGAATTCTGAATTACTAAACTTCAGAGGCCTAGAGGAGGGAGCCCATGTGCTGTGCGCTCAGCCAGGCTGCTGAGGGGCCGACCCTGCTAGGCTTGCGTCCTTGACTTGGATGCGCCACAAAGCAAAGTCTGCTCTTGTTGGGAAGCCTGCAAACAAGCTCAGCTCTGCCACGGGGGAGCCTTGTTGACGCAAGACTGAAAAAGCACCAGAAGCTTTAAGAAAGCAGATAGGAAGGATCTAGTTTGTTTGTGGGGCTCCCACCAGATCCTATCCCCCGCCCCTGCCACATACACAGAACTTCAGAGAGAAGCAGCTGGCCAAGCAGTTTGCACAGATGCAGGGCCAGCGTTGGAGTGGAGGACAGAGGGTTTCAGCTAGGACCACAGCTTCAACTGCAGCAATCTTCCCATCAAAGTACAATGCAGGGACTGGTATTACCCCCATGATACAGATGTAGAAACTGAGCCTCAACAAAGTCAAAGTGAACTGCTTCATCAGCTGAAGTGGCAGAGTTCTGACTTGAAGCCAGGTCCATCTGCTCTTCATGGCTGGCTCTTCCAGGATGCTCTCAAGCTCTCTAGTAAATGTCTCCTGTCTCCTCTCTAGCCTTGGGGCTCCCCACTCCCCTTCTTACCTCCTTGGCCTCCTCCCTCCAGTTACTGCATCATCTATTTCACACACACACACACACACACACACACACACACACACACACACACACACACACCAGTTCTTGACTCCTGATGTTTGTGGGGACTCTCTACCCTAGCCCCTCCCCTCTTCCTTCCTTTGCCTACTTAGCTGCTTCTGGGAGGTTATTGACAGGGAGACTCAGTGCCTGTGTTCCCAGGGCAGCTGAGGTCTTGTGGTGGCCTCGTGTACTTGGTTGTATCCACCTGCATTTGGTCAGCCTGTCTAATAGAAGTCAAGCTTCCAGCACATGGCAGGGAGTCTGAAAAATCAACATAAATTAGTTAATTCCTAAACAGCAAGTAAGAGAGGCCTCTCCTAGTGGTTTTGAAAGTCATGGCTGCCTGACATGTGATGAAGTAACTTTGTCTCAGTGTCCAGGGACCATGCCAAAAGTGGACCACAGGGCTGGGAATGTGGCTTAGCAGTAGCGTGCTTGCCTAGCATGCGTGAAGCCCTGGGTTTGATTCCTCAGTACCCCATAAACAGAAAAGGCTGGAAGTAGTGTTATAGCTCAAGTGGTAGAACGCTAGCCTTGAGCAAAAAGAAGCTCAGGACAGTGTCCTGGCCCTCAGTTCAATCCCCTGAACCAGAAAAAAAAAAAAAGAGTGGACTACAGAAATGGGGGAAACAAAATCAGGGGTTGGAGCTGGTGCAGTCTGGCAGGCAGCTACTCTGTGCGATATTTATTTCTCCATCTCTAAATTGGGTGTGAATGCCTGTTCATCAGACATGCCATCACGTGCAAACCCTGTGCAAACTGTAAAGTGCTGTGCAAATGTCAAGCACAGTCCCCTTTATTGTTACTGGGTTCAGTAGGCAAGCCATGCTGCAGCCTTGCCAGCTTCTGCGGTAGAAGCTTCTCACCTCCTTTCCCCCTTAGTCAGGCATGACTCTGTTTAGAGAAGATGGTCATGCTTTTGTGTAGCACAGCACTGGACAAGCTTCCTCCTCTGGAGAGACAGTCTAAGGGGGAAGGTGAGGAAGCTGATCTTAACTTCCTGCTGCAGTCCTGTCCCCCATGCCTGGCTGGCTCCTTTAAGGTGCAACCCTAGCTGCTCCTGACTGTATTTCTGTCATCCAGCAGACCCCTACCTGCTTCTACTCTTTGGGATTTCCTCACTGTCTCTGTGGGAGCAGAGTCGTCTGTTAATGAAAAGCATCTAGTATACAACCCTGGGGCCCAGAGCATTAAAAGACAAGTACATTAAACATTGTCCGCCCACAGAAATAGGGCATCCCAAAGAATTAAAATCTTCCTGATTCTCTAATCCATGGGATAAATCAGCTGTGATACAGTACTTAACATGTTGGACCTCATTTAAACTTTACATTGCTGTCTCCATTTTATAGATGAGTACATGGAGGCTCAGAAGTTAGATAGATGTGTGGATAGATAGATAAATAAATACATGGATGAAAAGATTAATGGAGGATAGATGGATGAGTGGATGATGGATGGATGGATGGAGATAGATGGATAGGTGAATGGGTGGATGAATAGATGGATGAATGGGTGAATGATGGCTAGGTGGATGTATGAGTGGACACAGAGATGATGTGTGCATGATAAATGGATGGGTGGGTGGATGAGTGGATATGTGAGTGGATGGATGAGGTGTGGATGAAAGGATAGATGGATGAGTGGGTAGATGGATGGATGTGTGGATGGATAATGGAGGGACAGGTGGATAGTTGGATAGATTGACCATGGATGAGTGGATAGTAGGTGGATAGTTGGGTAAATGAGCTGACATATGGATAGACAGATTATGGATGGATGAGGGATGGGTTAGTGAGTGGGTAAATGAATAAGAAGTTAACGGATAGATAGATGAACAGCTGAGTGGATCAAGTCATCTGTGAGTGGATATATGATGGATGGATGGGTGAAAAGTGATAGATTATTACTGGTTTGGTGAGTGGATGGATGGATGGATGGACATAAGGTTGGATGGTTGAATGGATAGGTGGAGAAGCTTTTTGAGATTTTTTTTTTTTTTTTTTTTTTTTTTTGCCAGTCTTGGGGCTTGGACTCAGGGCCTGAGCACTGTCCCTGGCTTCTTCTTGCTCAAGGCTAGCACTCTGCCACTTGAGCCACAGCGCCACTTCTGGCTGTTTTCTGTATATGTGGTGCTGGGGAATCGAACCAAGGGCCCCGTGTATAGGAGGCAAGTACTCTTGCCACTAGGCCATATCCCCAGCCCTGCTTTTTGAGAAATTTAAGGCAGAGAAAATGACTGCAACTCCCCAGAAAATCAGAGCTGCCATGTCACTCATGGTCTCATATTGAAGTCCCTCAGAAGAAAAGGGCTCTGTCTGTCACTAAGCAAGTGTGAGATAATGTTATACTCTGACAAAGCTGTTTCCTGGATCAGCAGAGTCACTTGTTTTTGGTCTAAGATTACAGAGAAATCGTTCACTTTTGAAAAATTGCACCTTTGGTGCCACAGAAATTTGTCTTAGTTGTATCTTTCACTTACTGTGTCACCAGGGACATGTTATTAAAAAATGTCTTGGTGCTCAGATTCCTTAGTAAAATGGGGAACCACCCAACTCACAGTGTTGTGGACTTTAAATGCTGCTGCTCACGTAGAATATGTTAAATACGAGTCTATTTCCCCCTCTCAGTCTGGTAGGCAATGCAAAGACCACAGAAAAAGTCAAGAGAGAGGAGCCTAGAAATGACTAGATCCCCTAGATGGGGGAACTCCACAGGTGCCCTTGGACTTCGTGTTTCTCTGGGATTGAGAAAAGAGTCATTTCTGTCCACCTAGCCCCTGAAGAAACGAGTTTTTCCTGCCATGAGGGTATTAAAGGTAATACCTCTTCTTGGCAACCTCTGGGCTGTGGCTTCATTTCAATGTTCTGGGGAACCCAGAACAGTCCAGGACTCTTGGGCTCTTTCTCTTTCTGCTGGGAGGGCAGAAGCATGGGGAGGGAGGAGCGCACAGTAATGGACTTCAGACAACAGGGCAGCTCTCCTTTTCCTGACTTTCCCCAGGAAGCCTGGAGAAGGACAACTGCACTCCTTAGCTGCTTCAGGCTGGGATTGTGGGGATGGGAAGTGGTGGGGAACAGATAAGGAGCTGTGGCTGGGGGCCTGGGTGACCCTGTCACCCTGAGAGGACAGGCCTCTCTAAACACATAAGGCTCTAGGTGTCTGACCACTGTTTAGTAAACTCTCCTTTGCCCTGGAAATTTATAAGCAAGGGTATTTTCTATACATTTGTGTTTCCATCATCAGTGCTGGCCTACAATGAAAAAAGCAAAAGGAAAAAAAAAGCCACTTCAGTTGGAGAAGGTAAGACACATATGGATTCTATAACAAGGAATGCACTGCCCCGCAGAACTCAGGAGGCTGAGATCTGAGGATTGAAGTTCAAAGCCAGCCCAGGCAGGAAAGTCCATGACACTCTTCAATTAATCACACACACACACACACACACACACACACACACACACACACACACACAAGCTGGAAGTAGAGCTGTGGCTTAAGTGGTAGAGCACTAGCCTTAAAAAAGCTTAGCAACAGTGCCCAGACCTTACGTCCAAGCCCCAGGACTGCCACAAAAAAGAAAAGAAAAGAAGGAAGGAAAAAGGAAAAGGAGAAGGAAGAGAGGGAGGGGAAGGAGAGGAGAGGAGATGGTCAAGGTCCAGAGAAGTTGAGTGACCAGCTCAAGTTGGTGACATCAAGACAAGAGGACAGTCTAGTCTGACCCCAAGGCCCATACTCTTGGATACACTATCACACTCCTGTCTTTTCCTCTTCACACAAGGTCCTAAAGGGGTACAGTAGGGGTTGGGGGGAGTTGGTTCTGAATATTTCCACTGTCAAGTAGGAGATTGTTTGATCCATTCTAAGCCACCTCTACCATGGAGGGCCAGACTTGAAGACCTAGGCCGGTCCCAAGTTTATTAGCCTGGGAACCAAGGAGTCTCCTGAGAAATGCTTGCCCCAGAGGAAGTGAATGAGGCCAATACCAGGGAGACTGTTGTCCTTCACTTTGCCCCAGCCTCTGTTCCTGGACATGGATTCCTGCAAAAGGAGCCTGTGAGTACAAATGGAAAGAGCAGAGTCATTCAATCCCTGGCAAGCCAATGGGACCTGAGCGTTGAAATCCAATTTCCCAGTGGGTAGCAGAGCAGGAGAAGAGCTGTCCCTATGAGTTGTGTGCTTAGGTGGGACAAGAGTATCAGCAACAGAAGGCCACAGACCCAGAACCAGTGGTGCCAGTGCAGATGACAGGTGGTGACCAGCAGAGGGCAGCGCCCAGAGGTCACCTGGCAGCCCCTGGAGAGGAGGCACAGTGGGAAAGTCCCAGAGGTAGAAAGAGAATTGGGTGATGGGAGGAAGCGGAGAGGAAACCAGGTTACACAATGAGAGTTGGAGTGGGAACCAACATACTGTAAGTTATCATTTCTAGCAGTTGAAACCCTTATTATAAAAGCTCCAGTTCCTGCCTCAGGCCAGTGGAGGTTTTAGTACAGTACAAATGTTGGCATTGTCCTTCTTAAAAGGAACAATTCAACAAACAGCCTTTGCTGAAGTGGGGGTAGGGGCACATTCCTTAGCCCTGTTTTATCCCACTCCAATCTAGGCTGCACTGGGGACAGACTCAGTGATGGCTCACTTGAGCTAGCTGGTGACCTATGATCTATGACTTATGACCCAGAACAAAAAGGGAGGGTGGGGCAATCAGATTCCTGCCTCAGGAATTTAAACCAAGAAATGCTGAGGCCTGAGGCGGATAGCAGTGGGGGCTGGAGACCACAAGAATGTGGTAGAAGCTTCTATAGGTGGAATTTGAACCAGAGGGTCATATGAGGAGGAGAGAAACTGGGAGTCTACAGAGAACGGGTTAGCAGAAATTTCACAGCAAAAAGTCAAGACTTTGGGAGAGAGAAAGGACACAGAATCAGATTGCAAGGACATTGAAGAGCCGTATGAACAAAGACAGAATACAGGGAAATGGTCAGCCTCCTCACCCCACACAGAGGCCACACAGAGGACTTCATCCACATGGTGCCTCAGGAAGAGAGGCAAAATCGGAGTGGTCATTTATGTGTTTGGGAGCTAGGTGGTCTCAAATCCTAGCTTCTTTTACCAATTGTTTCCACATCTTCAAAATGAAGGTGGAAATCAATGAAAATCAGCCCTCCTCCCTTAGTAGGCTGGGATGGTGGGAAGCTGGAAAGCCCATGGCAGAACGCAGGTACATCTGCTCCTCTAGCTGCTGCCATGATGGATGGAAACTCCTCCATGGAAGGCTAGAGTTGGACTAAGGGGGAATGGAATGTCTTGCTGTGGAATGTTCTGTGGGTCATGACTGGTGTGGACTTGTCCGTAACAAGTCTTCAACCTTCTCTCTGTCACCCTCAGGGCTCAGTGGGGGAGGCTTTCACTGCCACTCACTATAGACAAGCCTTACTTAAGGCTTATTAATAGGAGCATGTCTATTTCTGCCTTAAAATAGCCCAAGAAAGTTATTTCAAATGAACTTCCAGTTGGGTGGTCAGATTACTTTTTATTGGCTTCCTCTCCAGAGAGTTCAAGAACTTTCTCATATTTTCCTATTTCATTTATAGCAAAACAGTCATAACAGGAAGATCCATTGCTCTGTGTAACTTTCCCAAGTCTAGATGCTCAGAGTCTCTGAAGGGTTCGAGAGTCCAGGGCCTTCCTCATCCTCTCCTCACCCCACAGTGGTCTGGACAGATAGTTTTATCTGCCTGCCACAAAAGTCTTCCAAAGTGCCAGGCTTGTACATCAATAAGCCTGGTGGCCATGCCTGAAGCTACCTCAATTTTGAGCAAAGTTAAACTTACTAAATTCCACTATGAGCTGGTTCTTCCTGTGGCATTCTTTTTTTTTTTCTTTTTGGGGGAGCTAAAAGAAGAGTTTGCTGGTCAAACTTGTACTCCTCCTTATTTTTAATTACCTCTTAAACTAGTTTGTAACTAATACGTATTTTACCTCTTAAATATTTCCATAATTTTTTGATATTTCCATAATTTTTATGTTATCAAAGATCTAGAATCAGAAAAGATGCTATTTTTCCAAGATTAAACAGCTACCCTTGAGCCAGGTGCTGAAGGCTCACACCTATAATCTTAGCTACTCGGGAGGCAGGCTGAGATCTGAGGATTGTGCTTCAAAGCCAGCCTGGGCAGGAAAGTCCTTGTGACTCTTATCTCTGACTACCACCAAAAAGTCAGAAGTGGCACTATGGCTCAAGTGGTAGAGGGCTGGACTCCAGAAAAAGAGCTCAAGGACACTACCCGGGCCCTGAGTTCAAGCCCCAGTAATGGCAAAAAAAAAAAAAAAAAGCCACCAGAAAAATCCCCAACCATCTTATTCTTTCATATATTATTAAACACATGGAAAAGCTTACAAGACATGGTCTCTGATCCCTTTTATGGCAGAAGTAGGCAGGAGTGATAAATGCTGTAGCTGTGGGGGTATTGGCTACTGCTGGAGAAGAGATGAAATTCGTGGTGGGAAGAGTAAAGGTGAGTGGGACTGCCTTAGTCATCTATTGCTGTAACAATTTATTCCAAACTTGAGCTGCTTCAAACAAAACGCTTGTATGAGCTCACAGTTTCTGTAGGACAACTGATCTGGGTATGGAGCAGCTGGGTGCTCATGGTGCCAGGTCCCACAAGGCTGCCGTCGGGGTGAGCTGGCACTGCAGTCATCAGCAGGCATCAGGCTTCCCTACGAAGCACACTCATTTTCCTAGCAAGCGTGGGATTCTCATAGGCTGCTGGCCCCAGACAGGGGTACTGTCCGTCCCGTCAAACAGCTAGCTTTCCCCAGAGCAAGAGTTCTGGGACTGAGCAGGAAATGGAAGAAGAGAGGGAGCCCAAGATGGAAAGCAGGCTTTTTGTAAAGTTTCTTGGAAGAGACAGTCATAACTCTTGCTGTATTTGTTAATAGTAGATCAGCAGGTGTGGTCCATACTCAAGAAGAGGGACTCCGTGAAGCATGAACACCAAGGGGAGGAGATCTCCGTGTGATGATACACAGTGATGATACCTGGAGCACCTGCCGAATAAAGATCTACAGATGACCATCCTAGGCCAAGAATGCTCCATGAAATCACATGGCAGCAAGAAACTTCTGCTGATGGAAGGGTTGCATGTTCATAAGGATGGAACCTAGGCTGCCATCTATGTGGCATTAGGGACCAAAGTGACTTTGGTAACTAATTCTGTCCTCCATAGATAGACAGGCTCTTTCAACTTCATGCCAAATTTCTTGCTGAATGAGTTCTTTCTTCCTTTTTTTTGGTGCTAATCCTAGGGCTTGAACTCAGGGCCTGGGTGCTGTCCATGAGCAGAATGTTTTATGTACATAGCAAAGTTTCTTTACATAAGAATATAGACTTACAACTGATTTAATAAAATGGCCAAAACCACTTTCCAGAAGGAGCACATTCATAAGCAGTTATAAATTTGAAAAGTATGACTAGAATTTCAGCTATCGGAGGGTGGGGATTCTCTTACACTTTGGAATGTGTTTTTTTTTAATTTTTTTTCAATAAAGTAGTACACAGAACTATAACACAAAGAAAATGCACAAATAGGGGCTGGGAATATGGCCTAGTGGTACAGTGTTTGCCTTGTATACATGAAGCCCTGGGTTTGATTCCTCAGCACCACATACACAGAAAAGCCGGAAGTGGCACTGTGGCTCAAGAGGTAGAGTGCTAGCCTTGAGCATAAAGAAGCCAGGGACAGTGCTCAGGCCCTGAGTCAATGCCTCAGGACTGGCAACAAAAACAAAACAAACAAACAAAAAAATGAAAATGCACAAATCATAAAAGCACAGCTAGCCAGGAGTTGGTGGCTCATGCCTATAATCCTAGCTACTCAGGAGATTGAGATGTGAGGTTCATGGTTCAAAGCCATCCCAGGCAGGAAAGTTTGTGAGACTGTTATTGGCCAATTAATCACAAAAAAGCTGGAAGTGGCTCTGTGGCTCAAGTAGTAGAGCACTAGCCTTGAACAAAAAGAGCTCAGGGACAGCGCCCAGGCCTTGAGTTCAAGCCCCAGGACCTCTCCCCTCTCCCCGCCCCCCACAAAAAAAATAGGTACGACTGAATGAATTTTCATGAAGTAATGTGGTCTTTTACATTTTATCCAGATTTTAAAAATAGAACATTGTCATCTCAAGTTTTCCTATGCCAAAGGTAGGTATAGTCTTTGGTGCTATCATCACAGAATAGTTTTGCATTATAAACTTTATTGATAATTTATATGTAAATCTACATTAAATGATTGTTTTATTTGATATTTAATAGGATATTTTACATGTGCTAAAATGTAAAGGTGCATATCCCTTTTGGATTTAATTACAATGATAAACCTTTTTTGAATTTAGATTCAATGTGCAGTCTAAAACATCAATATAGTAACAATTTAACATTACAGACAAGTAAAAGACAACTTGAAGCTCTCATAAAAAATTTTACTTGAGATCTCCTCACTCCTCACCAAGTCTCGAGGCAATGGAGACTCAATCATTTATTCATTTAGAAAACATTGGGAACCAGGATTTATGTTGCTATATGCCAAGAGTTGAACTTACTTTGCAATGCAGCAGATAAGGTAGAGACTCTTATGTCATCGCATATAATCTTTTGGGAGAAACTGACAGCAAGCATTGATTTCTATTGTACTGAGTGTCATGAAAGACAAACAGACCTAGCTAGGTGCTGGTGGCTCACACCTATAATCCTAGCTACTCAGGAGGCTGAGATCTGAGGATCATGGTCCAAAGTCAGCCCAGGTAGAAAAGTCCATGAGACTCTTATCTCTGACAAACTACCAGAAAGCCAGAAGTGGAGCTGTGGCTCAAGTGGTAGAACACTAGCCTTGAGCAAAAAAGCTTAGGGATACCCCCCAGACCCTGAGTTCAAGCCGCAGGACAAACACACACACACACACACACACTACAAACTTCCAACTAAAGAAGATATGTTAAAAGGAAAAATAATACAGCGAGCAAATGAGCTCATGAATAAGAGATTTAGACAAAAGGGAAGTAAGTGAAAGAGGTAGGATGACATACCTCTGTACCTTTGTGGCTAAATATTGAAAAGGTGATATTGATTATAACAAATGCTGAGAAGATAAAGAGTAGGCAGATCTCTCGTGTACTGCTGTGGTATAAAATGTTTAGCTGCTCCAGAAAGCAGTGGATGAACTTAAACATGTGCTTGTCATATGACCCAGCAGGCTCCTTCCAACATAGTTATGTTAAGGAAATGTGAATTTATGTTTACACAAACCAGCACAGCCTTGAAGACATAACAATGCAAAGGGGAAAGCCTAATACTAGACACTGAATTTTAAAAGTTTGTTATAGTTGTAGCTGATACACTGCAAATAGCACAAGGGAAAGGAAAGTTCTACTTTCCTTTTGAAGACTGTTTTCTGATTCACAAAGTTGTCATTCAAGGGTTCGAGCAAGGAGTGTAGTTTCTAGCCTCAATCTTTGCTACTTTAGTTTCATATTAATTGATGATGTAAACAGATATATTAACCAACATTCCTGTTACAGCCATACCCTTTGTGTATGTGTGTGTGCATGCACGTGCATGCACATGAACACACACACTAGTGCTAGGACTTGAACTCAGGGCATGCATGTTCTCACTTAGCTATTTTGCGCAAAACTGGTACTTCACCACTTGAAACATGCTAGCACTTATGGATTATTGCTGGTTACTTATAGATAAGAGTCTCTTGAACTTGTTTGTTCAGATTGCCCTTGAATCTTGATCCTCAGATCTCAGACTCCTGGGTCCTTCAGCTTGCTGAGCTATGCCTTTACCCTGATTTTTACCATTTATTTATTTATTATTTTGCCAGTCCTGGGGCTTGAACTTGGCCTGAGCACTGTCCCTGGCTTCTTTTTGCTCAAGGCTAGCACTCTACCACTTGAGCCACAGCATCACTTCTGGCCTTTTCTATATATGTGGTGCTGAGGAACCCAGGGCTTCATGTATGGGAGACAAGCACACTACCATTAGGCCATATTCCCAGTCCCTAGCCAGTTATTTTTGAGATAAAGTCTCATTTTCTGCCTGGCTTGTGATCCACTTGTGTTATGTTTTCTGTTGCAGCTAGAACAGGTACATACCCACATCCAGTTCTTTTTTTTTTTTTGAGAAGTGGTCTTATAAAGTCTTCTGCCAGGCTGGCTTTATCTTTATTCCTTTCCTTTTCTTTCTCTCTTTCTTTCCTTTTCTTTCTCTCTTTCTTTTCCTTCCTTCCTTCCTTCCTTCCTTCCTTCCTTCCTTCCTTCCTTCCTTCCTTCCTTCTTTCTTTCTTTCTTTCTTTCTTTCTTTCTTTCTTTCTTTCTTTCTTTCTTTCTTTCTTTCTTTCTTTCTTTCTTTCTTTCTTTCTTTCTTTCTTTCTTTCTTTCATGTGTGTCCTGGAGCTTGAACTCAGGGCCTGGGTACTACTTTGAGCTGAAGGCTAGTACACTACCACTTGAACCACAGCTTCATTTCTAGCTTTTTGTGGTTCATTGAGAATACAGATCTCACAGAGGAGTTAGAAGTATGGCTTAGTTGGTAGAGCACTAGTCAATGAATTAAAACATCATGTACCAAGTTGGTGTTCCAGTCTCAGACCAAAAAAAAGAAAAACTTTCCTGCCTGGGCTGGCTTCAAACCATGACCCTCAGATCTAAGCCTCCTGAGTAACTAAGATTGCAAACATGAGCCACCAATACCTGGCTGGCTTTGCTTCCTGAAGCTCCTGTTATCCATGTTCAACTAGTACAAAAATATTAATTGGAAAGTTTCTGAAACAAAAAATTTGTAAATTTTAAATCAAGCACTATTCTGAATAGCATGATTGAAATCTGGTACTGTCCATTCTATCCCACATCTGATGGGCTGTGAATTATCTCATTGTTCAGTGAAACTACCTTGTAGACACTACCCAACCATTAGTCACTTAGCAGCCATCTTGGTTATTCCACCAGTTTTCAGGGTGTTCGTGTTCTTGTCACCTTTACTTTGTAGGCTAAACCTACTATGCTATGTCATGATGACTATATCCTTTGCCTGACTTCCTTTCCTCATTTCATATCATAAGAGGATGAACACAGTACAATAAGATATTGTGAGGGAGAAAGCATACTCCTAACTATATTGTTATAATTATTCTATTCTGTTTATTCTTGTTGTCATTAATATCTTACCATGCTTAATTTATTAATAATTATTATTTTGTTAGTCCTGGGGCTTGAACTTTGGGCCTAGGCATTGTCCTTGAGCTTTTGTGCTCAAGGCTAGCACACTACCACTTGAGCTATACAGCTCCACTTCCAGCTCTCTTTTTTTTTTTCAAGTTTAGTTTAGATAAGAGTTTCCCAGACTTTCCTGCCTGAGCTGGCTTAGAACCACGATTTTCAGATTTCAGCCTGGCTTATCATGCTTACTGTATAAGTTAAACTGTATCATAGATCTGTACATGTCAGAAAAAAATAGACTGTAGTGTTCTGTACTGTCCAAAGTTTCAGTGATTCAATATTCGTAATTTCAGTAGGAAGCTACTTTATAGACTAACAGGAATGCAAAGAAGAATGAAAACTGGTGGCCTAGATGCACCCGCTCGCCCCCACCAAGAACCAGCTGTTAAGAATCTGTGCACACTCGCTGACTGAGAGGCCCACCCTGAAAGGAGACACTGCTGTGGGGCCTGTCCCTAACCATGCTCTGGGACAGCTGGACATTCTCTTCTTGGAGAGAGATCTGAATAATGAGTGTCCATGTGGGCCCCAATTCCCAGACCTTCTATCAGAGAAGGTCAGTCTTCCAATCACGAAGAACCCAGTGTATATCCTTTCTCTCAATTTACTGGACTGTGTGACATTTTGCCTAGTGCCTTTTGTGGGGGAATGATAGCCAGGTCACAGCTTTGGAGTTCTAGTGGGATGGATAATGAACGTGAGGTGCTGAGATCAAAGCTGGGCACCGGGTGTGGGGCTGTGTGTTAATCTGCCTGACACTCTGCTCCAGCAAAGGGCGGGGCAGTGAGGCTCTCCGCTGGCTTGATGCTTTCATTGCTGCGGCTCCCTCGTCTCTGGCTGCAGCAGTGTTGTGCCCAGTCATTCTAAATCAGCTTTCAGCACGAATACTCACTGTCTGAGAGGCCCCAGCTGGGTCCTGCAGTGGAAGTGCCCAAACCTGAGATTCTAGGAGATATGCTGCCCTCTTTCCTGGATCACACAAAAGGGGACCCTTTTCCACTTTACCTCTGTCTCTTTCCTGTCATGATAGAAAAACTAGGCAAGGTTCTAGCTGGCATCTCTGCCAGTGGCTTCTGGTTTGGGGGTATGGTGAGTCTCGGGTGGGGTATTTGATTTGATACCCTGATCTGGGCTGCAGAAGCCTCACTGGCTGGTTTCAGACCTCACCTCCTCTGACTCAGCTCCCCAAGAGACACAGTTTAGTGTGAGTCATCAGGCCACGCTGCTTTCGAGGACAGCAGGCTGGCGCTGCTGCTTCTCTTCCCAGGAAAGGTGTGGTGTCTCTATACCCCAGTGCCACCCATCCCTAAGTTGGCTCACAATGCTCAGAAACAACAACAACAAAAAACCCAATTTCTTCCTGGAATCAGAGGGTGTAGGGGGGAAGGTTCTCAGGATGCAGCATGTCTGCATTTCAGCTCTAGTTCCATCTGTGTTTGTGTGTTTGTGTGTGTGTGTGTGTGTGTGTGTGTGTGTGTGTAGGGGAGAGAGAGAGAGACAGACAGACAGACAGACAGGAGACAGAGACAGAGACACAGAGGGAGAGAGCCTGGGCTAGTTCTGGACCTCACCAGAACCTGTATCCTAGTCCCTACAGTGAAATTAGTTGTCTACACTGGCTCTACCTGTTAGGGATGCTGGATGGTCCAAGTAAAACACGCAAAGCACTCTGAGCATGAAAGCAGGAATCCCTTGCCTGAAGGATGACTCTGATGCATACTTGCATTTCCTTTGGCTTGAACACTGTAGACCTATATAATGTTTAGCATTTAAAAAATGTGTTGCCAACCAATTTTGGGAGACTGTGGTTAAATATCTAGAATTAGGGGGGTTGAGAAAGAGGGAAACTCAGAGAGACAGACACACACAAAGAGAGTGAGCATCTGACCATTTTAACTTCTTTCCCTGGCTGGCAAAAAAAAAAAAAAAAAATCCACTAGGGCTGAGTAGTAGCATTTCTTCACTTGACTAAGAGTCTGGAACTTCTCTCCAGCTTACCACCCTCCCCCTCACTCTGTTGTCCTGTCACTGAGGCCAAGCCACTATTCCTACTTAATACTGTTCTGTAGCTACTGCTTTTAGTGGAACCCTGGAGGCAGTGAAATCGTTCTAATAACCGTGTTTGAGTCCAAGTTCCTAAAATGTTCCTTGCATGAGAATTTTCTCTCCCATCTGGGTCACCAAGTGACAAATGAAACCCATTTGGAGACCTGCATGGTGGGTTAGAGCTGGGGTGTGGGTCCCCCAGGCTGCCCTGCATTTACTCCCCCATGTCTGTCTGTCCTCACCGGTAACTGGACAGTGGAAATCACTCCTTTCTCCTAGGGTCTTTGTGCAGGAGGTCACCCTTCACAAGCTGGTCATTCAAGGTTGGTGCTAGACGTGTGCAGATACTTCGTGCAGCTGGGCGTAGGAAGATTTAGGATTCCGGGCGGAGCTGCCCTAGGGGTGGCAACGTGGTCTCCGTGTCCTCCCCAGCCCCCACGTTGGCCGGGACCTCTCGCGTGTTCACGCGCAGTTCCCAGACCTGGGTTCGAATCGTGACTTGCGCAAGTGCCTGCGAGGGTGGAAATGTCGAGGTGAAGGGAAAGGCGCCGGGAAAGTGTTCTGGACCCCTCTGGAGCGCTAGACCCAGGTTAGCAGGCTTCTGGTTTCTCCCCAAGTTTTTTCTTTTTTCTTTTCTCCCCCCCTCCTGAACTCCATGCAAAGGCTAAGACCCTCCCCTGCCCCTCCCCTCGGGGTTCGCTAGGCGGCCCCTTCCTACCTCCCCCTCCACCCCCCACAAAAGCCCGCGCCGCGCCTGGCCCGATCTTTATTTCCCTTTCGGAAGGCGGGGACTCGGGGCGCGCGTCGCAGCCCCGCATCCGGCGGTGGGTGCGCCCGCAGAGTGTGCGCCCCGAGTCCAGGCCGAGCCCGCGGGCCAGAGGGCGCCTGGAGGGTGTGCGCGCCGCGGACGGCGAGGGTGCGCCAGCGCGGGGAGCGCGCCCGGGACGCGGCCCGACCGTGCGCCCGGAGGCTGCGTGCGCCCCGGAGCCCGGGTGGGCACCTCCCGCCAGACTCCCGCGGCTCGCCGAGGTAAGGGGCTCCGCAACCCCGTCCCGGGAGGTGCGTTCGTGGGGAGGGCCCCCAGAACCCTGTCCTGCGGATGCGGGGGTGGGGGGCTTGGCCCTGGCGCCGGCCACTCGGATCGCGCCTCGCCGCGACCCCGCAGCGGCTGCGACAGCCGGGGCTGAGCGCGGGCGCCCCCGCCTGCAGCCTGGGGTCCCACCGCGCGCGAGGGAGGGTGCGGGGCACTGCGTCGTCCTTGCGGCTCATGTGGTGCAGACCCTGCCCACCGTTTCCCACCGTGACCCCTCGATCCCGGATACAGCTTGCAGAACTGTGGAGCGCCCCCGCCACGGGCTCCCGGGACTACCCCGAGATCGCCCGGGCTCCCTCCTTTCCTAAAAGCCGACCCTAGTTCCTCGTCCCGCACCTCCCGGCCCCGGGCTGAAGTTTGTGGGTGCTCCCGTGAGGCAGCGACCTTGGGTGCCAGGGATGGGCGACTCAGGGTTGGGTGTGCTCTGCGCCCGCCCAGGGCGCTGTGCCAAGCCCGCGTGCCACTTGGCAAGCTCCCTTCCCGCGCCCACTTCCCTTCAGGTCCCATGTCTGACCCCAGGTGCTTGGCTCCTGCAGTTTGGGCCAAGGTACCTCAGTGGGAATTGGAAAGTGGATCCGTTGGATCGGAACCAGAAATCTAGCCGAGCAGCAAAACCCAACAACCTTACTTCCCAGGCGCGCTGGTAGGGAGAGAAGGCTTTTTCCAAGAGAAAAGATGGGAGTTTTCCCCTTTCTCAGGGTGTTCGCTGAGACCTGGGCCAAGTTCCAGGTACCAAGCAGGATTGGGGGAGGGGCCGGTGCAGCCAGTGAAGAGGTTAATCCCTAAGGGAAAAACACCTGGAATTGAGTGGGAGTCCCTAGGACCTACCGGAATAAATCAAATCCAAAGGCAGAGCTCCACTTGGAACAGAAGTAGTCTGCTCTGACATAGCCTTTCCAAGTCCCGCCCAACTGCCTCAGTGACCAGGGACAGTGTCTGGACTTTCCGTTAGGTCATCTGGCCAACCAAAGTTCTGTGCCAGGCACAGGGTAAGAGAGAAAGATACACAAGTAGGCAGAAGTGGCACTCTCCGGCCTCGGAGGGCTTCCAGTCCTGTGACCAAGATTACTCAATCGAGTAAGGATAAAAAAATTCTTCAGGGCTCAGCCCTGAAGAATAGAAACCATTCGGTGCCTCTCAGTCTGAAGATGGAAAGCAGTTAAACTAGTCATAGAGGGTGGAAAGATTTGTAGAGTGAAAGAAGTAGCAGCATGTGAGAGGACTCTGGGGCCAGCAGCAGAGTCCAGTGGGGGAAATGGAAAACTTGTCAAATGAGAACCAGAGGTCCAAGTAGGAATGTCCCTTGATCCTGCATTCTAGTGTCAGAGCCAACCGGAATCTTCTTTCCTCAGCCAAAATATTGATTGAGTGGCTAGAGGCCCCTTAGCCAGGGGGAAGTGCAGGGAGAGAGAGGGAGAGGCTAGCAGTAACTTGCTGGACTCATTCTGCCCCGTGCATTGATTACCTGCCCCTTGGTGTCAGAGGGGCCAGTCTTTCCTCAGTTGCCCCTGTTGTCCCATTCCACTCACAGCCTGCCAGAGCTGCTATTCAGTATTCAAGGAGAGAGATTTGTGCTTGAAAGAATGGTTAATTGCAGACTTGTACAGCTAGAAATAACTCATTGCCAGCAAGGTGGGATTCCTCAGGAATCCTGACATTGAGAGGCCCAACTTGGGCCTGTCTACCTTTCCATCTATTTCTGGCTTCAGTCATCCTTTATGAGTGTCAGCTACATTGAGTACCCCACAGCGCAACTCTCTTATATTTGTGTCTAAATTGCAGTGGGCAAGGGGCACACAGCAACATCTTGACAAGTGCTGTTGGATGAAAACCACCTGGAGCAGTGTTTCTTAATTTTTTAATGGGAAGGGGACTGCAAGCATCTTAATGATTCTGACTGAAAATTCTCAAGTGCATATAACTGATAACTGTGTTGCATTCGATGTCACATGGCTTACAGCCCCTCTTCCATGGACCTCCATTTCCAGAACTTTGAATTGTAGTTTTCTAAGAAACAGGGTCAGTAGGGTACAGTGGTTGCCCAAACACCCACAGATAGTGAAAAACAGGGATCCTAAGCTTCTCAGTCTCTGTCCAAAGCTCCTTCCATTTCTCTCTGTCTGTCTCTGTCTTTGTCTCTCTGTGTCTGTCTCTATCTCTGTCTCTCTCTGTCTCTCTCCCTCCCCTTCTCTGAGCTAAGCGACATCTCTTCATCCCTGGCACTTAGTGAAGGCCGCTGTTTCTGGCTGATGGATATCCTGGTTTTGCTTCAGTTCAGTAGCAGCCTAAGGTGTGATGGGAGAAAAATCTCATTATGGGCAAAGTTGACAATTAGGAAGACAGATGGGCCATCTCCCTGGTCTATTTGCCTCCTCTGGCCTGCTTTGTTATTACATCTGTTTTAGCTGGCGGAGGGTCACATGTGCTTCACAATTGTCTTTTGAGCCTTGGATTGGACCTGGTGGGCCAGGGAGAAAGCAGCTCTGAACAGACCATTGGGATCGGAGGCCCAGTCACTGACCTTGTCAGAGCCTTCTTCCCGGCACAGCAGACTAAGGAGAGGATGGGGCTCTTGCTTGCTGTCACTGGACCTGCTTGCCCCTGCCTTTTGCGACTAGAAACCAGCTTCCAGCTTCACCATTTGCATTTATAGGTTAGGATTTTCCTTCTTTTGGTAATTCATTCATCTGAACTGAATGTGCTACTGCAGTTTCCAAGGGTTTCCCCGGAGGCTGTAAGAGCCTGTCTATACCTGTCATGCCCTGCAGGGGGCAGGGAAGAGGTCACTTTACTCCTAATCCAGTCCATACCTAGGGAGGAGTGGGGGTGGGGTGGGGGGCGTAGGTGTTTAGGACTGAATTCAAGAATAGGTTCCCTTTTACAGTCCTGTTCTTAGGGCTGGGGAGCGTAGATCAGTAGTAGGACTTCTGCTATTATTACTGTTAGCCTATGCCAGGCCACGGATTCAACCCCTAGCACTGCCAAAACAAACAACAAAACCCAAACTCCAAACCATAAAACTGGGTTTGACCAAGCTGTCTCCATCTCTGATAGTGAACCATTTTGTGCTTTCCCTGTAGTAGAATAAGTGGGAAGAAGGCAGGGAGTTGGGGATGGGAGCCTAGGTCTGTTGCTAGTAGTCCATTATGTGCTTTGCAGTTGGAACCCACCCTCTTTGTGCCTTAGAAAGTGAATCTCCCAGATAGGGATTGGACTAAGAGCTCCTCATAGGCCCATCTGTAGACAACTTCTGGCCTCCACAGACAGTATTTCAAGTAGATGAAAGGAAAGAAGAGAGGCCCCCTTGCTAAACATAGGCCTGTTGCACTTTCCAGGATAAAGTTAAGTACATCCCAAGATTTTGAGTTGATGGCTAATGTGGCAGTTAGAGATGGCTGGTGTCTAAAGAAGCTAGCTGTATGTTCCTATTCCTAGGAAAGGAGTCTACAGTGCTGCCCCCACCCTTTCACCCAGGCCCTGTCCACAAGAGCTTTCTGGGGACAGAGGCATTGTGGGATAAAACATAAATCGGAATTTCCAACTCCTTCCCCATCCCATTTTTTCCCCCAAAAGTAAGCAAAAGTTGTTGTGTATATGCACATACACTCCACTACCACTCTCTCTCTCTCTCTCTCTATATATATATATATATAGTGTGTGTGTGTGTGTGTGTGTGTGTGTGTGTGCTCATGTGAGTTTACTGTAGCTGTGGCTTTCCCTCTCTGTTAGAAGAATCCTTTGTGTCTGCTGAGCTTCCTTTGGTATGGCATGGTATGGTATTTCTAGTTTGGGGCTCTGACGTCAACAGATGGGGCCAGTGCACTATGGCATGGGGAGAATTTGCTCCATGCAAAGAAGAAAGAGCAGCCTCTGATGCTGATTTCTCTCCCACAGCCTGGTTTCTGCACAGAGGCCCAGCAATGCCTGTGCTGAGTGACATCGATTGATATTTAGGTTTCCTCCCAGGGCACCAGGCTGAGGGCTGAGCGTTTCCAAGTGCTGAGTTCATTGGCTGTTCCCTGGTCTCTACTTCCCTCCACTTGGGAAAATGTGGCTGTCCTATTCTTGGGAAAAGGTGTTGTTTTTTTTTTTTAAAAAAAAATAAACAAAAAAACCCCAACAAAGTAAAGTTGGGTGATGACTCAATATATAGTGTTTATTATATATTCATTAACTAGTTTTTTTATTGAATATGTGGAAGGAGGGTATTAGGAATGTTAGAATTTTTCTTTTCAGGTGGGCACTAGCTATAACCCTAGCTACTCAGGAGGCTGAGATCTGAGGATGGTGGTTCAAAGGCAGCCTGAGTAGAAAAGACCCCATGAGACTCTTTTTTTTTTTCTTGCCAGTCCTGGGGCTTGAACTCAGGGCCTGAGCACTGTCTCTGGCTTCTTTTTGCTTAAGGCTAGCACTCTGCCACTTGAGCCACAGTGCCACTTCTGGCCGTTTTCTATATATGTGGTGCTGAGGAATCGAACCCAGGGCTTCATGTATACTCTTGCCACTAGGCCATATTTCCAGCCCCCCCATGAGACTCTTATATCTAATTAAGCACTCAAAAACCAGAAGTGGCACTGTGTTCCAAAGTGGCAGAGCACTAGTCTTGAGCAAAAGAGTTCAGGGACAGCACCCAGGTCCTGAATTCAAGCCCCATGACCATTTATTTTCCTTTTGTTTGTGCTGGTAGTAGGGCATGAACTTAGGGCCTTGTGCTCTGGCTTGGGTTTTTTTTTACTCAAGGCTGGTACTCTACCACTTGAGCCACATCTCTACTGGCTTTTTGGTTGTTGTTTTGGTTTTTTTCCCATAGTTAAAGGGGCAAACAGCTTTACCACTCACCAACACTTTTGTGCCTGGGAACATTACTGGAGCTTACTGACCCTTTAGCTGAGGAAGAGAGAAACCATAAAACATAGTAATAACACCAAAGCAAGGTCTGGTGGGAGGCCAGGCATCCTTGAGGCTGAAGACGCTGTGGGGAGTCATCATGGCACACGCCACCCTTTGTCCTGCAGTCACACTGAACCTCTCCTTGGGTGAAGTTCAGAGAGCATTGGCTGCTGGAGTTTGCTTCTCAAGGCTTGGTCTTAGGATCAGGCCTCTTCCTGGACCACTCTGATGGGAGGGGTGGGCAAGGGAGGTCACATCTGCACAACTTGGCATTTGGGGTGGAGATTTTCACGGAGGAGATGAGGTAGCTTTTCCCAGTTTGGATGTTTAGTGAGTTGGAAAGGACCTAGCAGGGGATTTTTAACTTTAGGTGAACACTCCTAAGAGTCCCTTGCATAGAGTTCAGAGGAGTCTATGAACCTATGTGAGAAAGAAAAATTTTTACTTGGCATTTTATTTCTCCTATTATCAATGTAGGCAACAAACTTTCCAGAGTATTTGCCTGCCTGCCACACTGTCATGAACAGAAATCACAGGATATTGCCTTGGAGCTGTTACAGATATTTGGAAATACTATATTACTGGTGGCTTTGAAATTGTGGTAGTTATTACACTGGCTGCTAGAGCTAGATATTTAGTGTGTTAATAAAGAAGAACATATAATGCTATATTATGCACTTGTTTTTTAAATTTAATAACTATATTTCAAAGTTATTGGTTATCTTTGTAGCAAAGCTATGCATTTTATTTTATGCATTTTAGAATTTCCAGAGAAAGGATGTGTAGGCCTTACCAGGGATGGCACAAAAGACTCCTGACAGGAAGTCAATAAACTTGATTCCCGCTTTCTCCTGCTCTCTCACCCTAACCTTCTGAATGTCCATCTATTGTTCTAATTAGTAGAAGAGATTCTTGAGCAGTAGTAAATTCCACTTAATAATTGGCAAATTTACATGGATGAAAGTGAACTATACAACTTGTGGGTGAAGACAGGAGGGAGGGACTAGAAGAGAATCAGGGAACAGAAGACATTGTACAAAAAGAAAGTATTCATTACCTGATACATGTCATTGTAATCCCTCTGTGCATCATCTTTATTATAAACAAAAAGTAAATTAATTTAAAAAGTAATTGGAAAATTGCATAGGCACAGAATTTGTGGCTTAGGAAGACAGCTGTGACCACAACCTATCGTCTATTTACAAAGCACAGGGAGACATGTTAGGCAATTTCCATTGGCCCACAAGTCCATCAGGCTCATAATTGGCCAATTCCACACAAGCTGGCCCACGGAGAGAATCACCTAACAGTAAACTCCATTCCTGAGAAGGAGTTTGTATTGATGAGTCAATGAGTCATTGGATCAAATGCAAAGTCAAATCCTAGGAAGCAGAGGTCAAGCAGGGAGAGGTTGCTTTTAAGTGGCTTCTGAAATGGAGCGAAGGCAGAGGAGGGAGGAGGGAGTGGGGAGACTGGCCAGATGTTGATTTTGAGGAGGAGGCTGGAGGAGAGGAGTCTACTGAAGCCACATTAGAGAAGTGGTGGTGGCTGCTACTTTTTTTGTGTATGCTGGTCCTGGGGCTTGATCTCAAAGCCTGACATGGCCCCTGGATTTTTTGTGCTCAATGTTAGCACTCTACCACTTGTGTCACAGCTCCACTTCCAGATTTTTTGGTGTTTAATTGGAGATAAGAGTCTCATGGACTTTCCTGCCTGGGCTGGCTTCCAACTGCCATCCTCAGATCTCAGCCTCCTGAGTTGCTACGATTACAGGGGTGAGCTACCTGTGCCCAGTGAGCTACTATTTTTTGCTTTTGTTTTTGAGACAGAGTCTTGCTGTGGCCAGTTTGGCCTCAAACTCAAGATCCTCCTGCCTCAGTAGGAGTATGTACATACATACTCCTGTACATACTATGGTTGCACATACCACCATGTGTAACTTTCTGATACCTTTTATCGCATGCTTAATATGTGTCAGACATGCCAAGCCCTTAAATATAATAGACATTAATACTTACCTGTAACCTAATAAGGTATGTCTTATTAGGTCCTTTGTATTGATGAACAAAATGAGCCCCTAAGAGATGAAACATATGCTGTAGGTCACAGAAGTAAAAAATATGAAGCCAGGAGCTCAGCTCAGATCTGGCTAATTTTAGAACTGTTAAAAAGATCTTACCAAGCAACCACTGAAAAAAATGTGTTTGGAAAAATCTGGCTGCCATTTGTGTTTGGGTAGAAAAGTGCTTATTTGTGTCTTGTGTCTCCAGTTCATCTCTGCATTTCTCCCACCTTCTCCCTTCCCCACCCCCCCAAACCTGCACTGGTAGAGGAGGCATGTTCCACTGGAGTGAGGTAGGGAGCAATGGTGAATGAGCGCCATAGAGACAGAGAAGTCTGGGTTCTAATTCTATTTCTTTTTTTTTTTGTGTGTGTGTGCCAGTCCTGGGCCTTGGACTCAGGGCCTGAGCACTGTCCTTAGATTCTTTATGCTCAAGGCTAGCACTCTGCCACTTGAGCCACAGTGCCCCTTCTGGCCGTTTTCTATATATGTGGTGCTGGGGAATCGAACCCAGGGCTTCATGTATACGAGGCAAGCAGTCTTGCCACTAGGCCATATTCCTAGCCCCTTGGGTTCTAATTCTAACTTCACCACCTGACTGACTATGCCGAACCTCAGTCTTCATCACGTGTGTGAAATGGAGACAGCCATACCATGCCTCCATCCCGACTTTTCTTTTAGAGTGAATTTTTTAAATTGTTATTATAAAGGTGATGTACAGATGAGTTAGAGTCACATAGGTCAGGTAAAGGATACATTTTCCTTTTGGGGGGCTTGACCTCAGGGCCTGGACACTGTCCCTGCACTCTTTTGCTCAAGGCTAATGCTCTACCACATTTTTTTTTTTTTTTTTGGCCAGTCCTGGGGCTTGGACTCAGGGCCTGAGCACTGTCCCTGGCTTTTTTTTGCTCAAGGCTAGCGCTCTGCCACTTGAGCCACAGTGCCACTTCTGGCCATTTTCTGTATATGTGGTGCTGGGGAATTGAACCCAGGGCCTCATGTATAAGAGGCAAGCAGTCTTACCACTAGGTCATATCCCCAGCCCCTGCTCTACCACTTTTAGCGACAGCTCTACCTATGGTTTTTGAGTAGTTACTTGGAGATAAGAGTCTCACAGTGATTTTTCTACCTGGGCTGGTTTGAATCACAAGCCTCAGATCTCAGCCTCCTGTGTAACTAGGATTACAGGCGTAAGCTGCCAGCACCTGGCAAGAGTACATTTTCTTTTGGAAAATGTCACTCTGTCCCTTGCTCTCTCCGTTTTTCCTTTCTGTTCCCACCAACAAGCTGTGTAGTTCATTTTCAACATAGTGTCTGGTGAGTACCAGTGCTGCATTTGTTCACCATTTGTCCCTCCATTTCTGGGTCCTCCTTTATTCTCCCAAAGACAGATAAATGAACAAAAAAGACAAAAAGAAAAGAAAACAAAAACAAGAGTGAAGGGAAAAAACCCCACAAAACCTTCTTGCTTCTGTTTTCTGGATTTCATCTCTACAAATATGATTCTATAGGATCAGAATTCCTTCCTAAATTTATATATCCCCTCCTTAGTGCTTATAAGTCATGTTGGGTCACCTTGCCCTTTTGAAGACTTTTCATTTTCCTCTTAAGCAGGGTCAAAGTGTCTCTGTCACACGAGGGCTCTGCTAGAAGGTCTCTGAGTTCACCCAGCTTGGCCTGTGTGCAGAAGGCCTCTGTCCTCAGCTCTATGTAGCTGCCCCTCTCCCTCCATGCTCAGTGCAGTGTGTGGCGGCCAGTACTCAGTACTAACAGGAGTCTTTTAGAGATTCCTTTTTCCATTCTTTTTTTTTTTTTTTTTTTTTTTTTTTGCCAGTCCTGGGCCTTGGACTCAGGGCCTGAGCACCGTCCCTGGCTTCTTCCCGCTCAAGGCTAGCACTCTGCCACTTGAGCCACAGGGCCGCTTCTGGCCGTTTTCTGTATATGTGGTGCTGGGGAATCGAACCTAGGGCCTCGTGTATCCGAGGCAGGCACTCTTGCCACTAGGCCATATCCCCAGCCCCATTTTTTTTTATTATTATTTTTTTTTTACCAGTCCTGGGCCTTGAACTCAGGGCCTGAGCACTGTCCTTGGCTTCTTTTTTTTTTTTGGCCAGTCCTGGGCCTTGGACTCAGGGCCTGAGCACTGTCCCTGGCTTCTTTTTGCTCAAGGCTAGCACTCTGCCACTTGAGCCACAGCGCCGCTTCTGGCTGTTTTTTGTATATGTGGTGCTGGGGAATGGAACCTAGGGCCTCGTGTATCTGAGGCAGGCACTCTTGCACAGCCACCCCAGGCTGGGATGAAATAGTGCATAGGAAACACAGAAAAGCAGGCGGGTGTTTGATGCTGCCTGGCTTGGGTAGAAAGCCTAGAAAGCCACCAAACGTGGGACACTGGAAGCAGCTAGTCTTGAATTTTGCTGCATCCCTTGGAGCCCCCCATTCCCTCCTCTATAAAGAGAATACTAATTCCCTTCTTCAAAGGGTTGACTGAGCATTAACCAGAATGTGAATGAGTTCAGCTCTACTCTGGGGGGATCTTGGTGATCAGAGCCCCTGCACCATGGGGAAGGAGCGATCCAGCTTGCGTCTTCCATTCTTTGGATTTCTCTTGCTTCTCCCTTCACACAGTGGGGGTGGGGTTGGAGGCCGAGTGAGTCTGGAATGAATTACAGCTTTTCACAATGGAGTTTGAAACCCTTCCCCCCCCCCCCCCCCCATCGCTGAGTAACATTAAGATTTCCTGCAGTTCGTGAGCAAGGTGCCTTTGGGTTTTGTTTAGGACATTTTCACTAGGATCACTTTTATTTATTCAGCTGAAGGAACACTGCCAGGTGTGTGTTTTCTGAGAGGAAGGCTGGGACCGGGGCTGAGGGAGGTGGTAACTTTGGAATGGGGTGCTCTACTGCTGGTGAGGTGTTTCAGCCACATAGCACAATAGGAGATTTGTACCTCATCCCTATCTCAGCTGTGGCATGCCCTTCTTCACCTACCTCCCCCTTCTTCTTCCCCCAGATTACAGCCTTCCTTCCCCTTTGAGAGCCCATCTTTAACAAAGCATGCCTATGCTTATTCTCCCATCAACCCCCACCCCACAAGACTGTAAACTGAGGTCAGTATTAAGTCACAGATAAAGAAGCTGAGGCCCCTTGAGAAGTTGTGACTTGTCTTAAACTCACATAGTTAAAAAACTGGAAGATCTGGGGAAGGATCTGGGTTTCTGGGCTCAAAGATAGCACCCAGGATCTGAGCTCAAGCCCCAGGAACAGCACAAAGAAATAAAAGAAGAAGGAAAAGGAGAAGGTTCTTCTCCTTTTGTTAAACTGATGTTTCAGGAAAAGGCATTGATGCCAGAGCTTCTGGCTTCAAATAACTCCTCTAGCTGCTCTTGGGCTAAGTCATTTAACCTTTAGAATAGTGGCTTTGGGCTGCTATAACCAACTGTTGTGATGGCTTATAATATAGCTAGGTGGTGGTGGTTCACACCCGTAATCCTAGCTACTCAGGAGGGTAAGATCTGAGGATCACTGTTCAAAGTTGTCCAGGACAGGAAGGTCCATCAGACTCTTATCTCCAATTAACTACCAGGAAACCAAGTAATACAGTGGTTCAAAGTGGTAGAGCGCTAGCTTTGAGCATAAAAGCTCAAGGACAGCACCCAATTCCTGAGTTCAAGCCCTACAACTGACAAAAAAGGGGGAAAAAAAGGAAATATATGTAGTGCGCGCATGCACGCGCGTGCACACACACACATAATGCATATATATCTGAAACATAAATCTAGATCAAAGCAGTGCATGTTTGGCTTCTGGTTCTCAGGGGTTTTCTTGATTGGTCCTCACATGGTATAGCCAGGGGTGAGGCAGCATTCTGTGTGTGGGGTGTTTGTTTTTTTTGTTCTTGTTTTTTTTTTGGTAAGAACTCTAATCTCAGACAGAAGGAGAGAGGAAAGGTGGGTGAATACAGTCATAATATTTAATGTGCATATGTGAAAATGGACCTAGGTAACTGAAAGTTAAGGGTAGGAGAGAATGATGGAAGGGGTGAATTGATCAAGATGTACTACATTCATAAACTGACTTGTTGACCGGAACCTCTGTACAACTACTTAAAGATAATTCATTTTTTTAAAAAAGCCATAATCCCATTGAAGAAGGCCCTGCCATAGCTCGCAGAGCCCACACTGAATTCCATCACATCTAAGTAGCTGGGGGAGGAGAGAGGGGAGGGCAGGAGCATTCACTCAGAGCAGTTTCTCTGCCTAGTTTTCTCACTATAAATTAGAAAGGGAAACAATCACAGGCCCCAGCACCTGTGGTTGTGAAGGTTTAATTCTGCGTGTGTTGTGTAGTTTTGCATGGGCTCCTTTGCCACCTCTGCTTGAGTCTCTGGCTGTTCTCCCTTAGTTTCTTCGCTGACATGTGTGCCTGCCTTCCGCTGCACTCTCCTGTCCCTCCTAGAGTTGACCTCTGCCTGCTGCCTTTGGCACCTCGTCCACCTTAGGCATCTGGCTCCTACTTTCTTGAACTGGGTACCTCATGGTGTTCAGATCCTGCAGCTCCCATGTCAAGACAAACTTTCTCAAAACTTCTCTCTTCCTACATCTGGGCTGGCCACCCTTCTTTATCTGCAATAACTCAGACCCCTTCTCTGCCCTCTCTAGTGCCTCTCCCTGCCCCTTATGGCCATTCCAGTGGCACGGAGAATTCTAGAATGTGCATCGTGAATCTTCTCGGCTGTCTGCTGCGCCACTCAGAATGAGCTCTTCCTCTGTGTGAGCGAAGTCAGGCATCCACAGCATGCCCATGGTCCTCTCCCTTCCTCCCAGGTCTCTTTCCCTTGAATCCCCCTAACTCAGGGCTCATCTCTACCTGTCCAGTCACCTACATGTGAACCCCTGGTGGGGTCAAAGCCTCCTCCTCTTCTTTCAGCCAGTGCTTGAGCCAGTGCTTCCTCCTTTGTCCCCAGTGGCTCACCTTTCAGCCCCCACCTCAGGCTCTGCACTGAGCCCTCTCCGTATGGGAGGAAGCAATGCATTTTACCTGTTTGACCTATGTGGACATGGGAATTTGATCATTCCCACTGGAAAGTGTCAGAGCTGAGATTCAGATCTGCCTATCTCTTCTTCATCTTTTTTTCTTTTTTCTTTTTGGCCAGTGCTGGGGCTTGAACTCAGGGCCTCAGCATTGTACCTGAGCTTCTTTCGCTCAAGGCTAGCACTCTACCCCTGGAGCCACAGTGCCACTTCCAGCTTTTTCTGTTTATGTGGTACTGAGGAATTGGACCCAGGGCTTCATGCATGCTAGGCAAGCACTGCCACTAAGACACCTTCCCAGCCCCCTATCTCTCATTCTTTATGCTCTCTTGCTCTCTGAAAGCTCCAGTCCTGGACCATGCAATTTGAGCATTTAGCAAGCTCTGGATGCTGAGTTGAGTCCCATGTATGTGCACTGCCACCATCTGAGCCATGTTCTAGTTGCCCTGCAGGTCTCCAGGCTTCTCCCTGATGCTTTCAGAGTCTTCCTGGACCCTTGATCTTTGTACTTCCCAAGAGTCTAGCAGGAGAGATGCACACAGGCTTTGGGAGGCCAGCTTCCCTTCTTCTGTCTCTGGCTCCCAACCGTCAGTGAGGGGCTAGCCCTCAGCTGCAGGAGCTGATGCAGTTCTGTCCTCCATGAATCTGATTTATGTTTCTGTTTACTTGGCACCTACTGTGTGCTCAGCCCCTGGGAGAGGCTGTTGTGCCATGTAGAGAGCACAAAACCGTCCTCCAGCTGTCAGGGAGCCGAAAATTACTCAGGAAGACAAAGCTGACTTTCAGGAAACTGCCAACCATGTAAGTCATTATGTAATTATGCCTGCAATTTCAGATTACATACATTGTGATGGTTCAATAAAGGAGAAGAAAAGTTGCTCTTCTCTGAAATAACAAAACAAATCAAAGGAGCAGTTAGTGAAAAGTGCTATATCTGGCCAGACTTCTCCCCAGAGTTGCTCTTCTCTCTTCCTTGAAACCAGTTGTTCATTTTGTAAAAACTTACTGAGCATCTACTAATGGCCAGTGTCAGGGGACATTCCCCCCTCCCAGCTTTCTTCTTGTTCCTCCTCTGCATTAACAACTTGTGAATAAAACAATTGGCTTCCAGTTCTTACTTTCTCCATCCTTCACTGCCCTGGACACTGGCCATGTGTGCTGATCATTCCTCAAGCTGCAAGCCATGTTTTTCAACTCTACCCCATCTGCTTGGTGAACTCTATTCCTCCTTCAAAGGCCAGCCTGGGTACCACATTGGTGATGCTTTCCTGCTCCTCTCTAAAGCTCTAGCCACATCCCTCTAACACCTCATGTTCTTACTCAGGTCCCTTCCTTCCAGTCTGGACTGTGATTTCTTTAAAGGGAAGCACCTTTTTATTAATCTGTAGATCCACAGAACTTGGCCTGGCGCCTGGGCAGTCATTTCGGATGGGTGGGTGATTGCGCGTATCTGGAGAGGCTGGTCAGAGAACAGAAAACATTCCCTCTTTCCTGGAGCTGCCAGATTGTTGAGCTTCATGCCTGTGGCCTCTGGATGGTTGGGAAAGCTTCACTGCCAGCAGTGTCTCCCAGCAGGCGTGGGGAGACTCAGCCCCACGAGCCGCACTGGCCCAAAAGGGGGACCTGCAGAAACCACCGCTGGCACCCCAGGGCTGTGGTGAAGGAGGCCTTTGTATTGGGCTTGGCAGGCCGAGGGCTCTGGGCTCCAGCACACAAGTGGGTAAGTATGCCAGGCAGGCTTTGGGCTGCACACACATGCCGAGGGGCTGGGTCCCAAACGCCTGCTGACCTGTAAAGAAAAGGAGGCATTGTGTGTGCTGGCCACACTCCAAGGGAAATATTAAAGTGTTCTTCCACAACTCCCTCTTCTTTCTTAAGAAGTGAAGATCTCTCCCCAGCTCCAAATGATCCTGACCAGCAAGTGCAAATCAGTGACTGCTTTTAAATGTTTTTGAGTCGATTAAGTAATTCACTATTCTGTGTGTGTGAGAGAGTACACACACACACACACACACACGCGTGCACACTTGAACTCAGAACTCAGGTGCTATTTCTTAGCTTTTCACTCAAGGCTGGTAATCTACTGCTTGAGCCACTGCTCCACTTCTGGATTTTTGCTGGTTAACTGGAGATAAGAGTCTCATGGACTTTCCTGCCTGGGTTGGCTCTGAACCATGATTCTAAGATCTCGGCCTCCTGAATAGCTAGGATTATGGGTATGAGCCACTGGCACCCAGCTCATCCATCCATTTGTCTGTCTGTCTGTCTCTTTGAGAAGCACTACTATGGGTCAGTACTCGAATAGGCACAAGAAACTGAGATAACTCAGTTTGTGTCACCTTTGGCTCTACTTCTGATTGCCAGAGCCCTGGCTCCACTAATGTCTTGCCCGACTTCTCTGTTTCTTAGCATTCTTTTTTTTTTGGCCAGTCCTGGGGCTTGGACTCAGGGCCTGAGCACTGTCCTTGGCTTCTCTTTGCTCAAGGCTAGCACTCTGCCACTTGAGTCACAGCGCCACTTCTGGCCATTTTCTGTATATGTGGTGCTGGGGAATCGAACCCAGGGCTTCAAGTATACGAGGCAAGTGCTCTTGCCACTAGGCCATATCCCCAGCCCCTGTTTCTTAGCATTCTTGCCTCCAGGCCTCTTTCCTGCCCTTTCATTTCCTACACACCCTGGTCCTGCTGGATCCTGCTGGATTGTCCTGGCTTTTGCACTATTACCTTCCAGCCTGGCTAGACAGACTTTCAGACAGATGGGGACAGACCTACCCATGCTTGCTAGAAACTCAGACAGGAACACCTGAATTCAACTCCAGCTCTGCTTTTGCCTATCCTTATAAAGTCTCTGATCAAGTTACTAAACCCACCTGAGCTTTGGCTTTCTCATTTTCCAAACAGAAAAAAAAATCCTACCTAGCGCAGAAGAGGATGCAATGGTAAAGTCCTACCTGGCACAGTGCCTCACATACCATATGCAGCTCCCAATAGATAATAAAGCAGCTAACAATTAGTGATCTCACACTGGCTTCTTCCTTCCCTCAGAAACAACAGCAAGCATGGCTTCTGTCTGAGCTATGCCAAGTGCTATGTTAAGAACAGGCAAGGAGCCATCTGTACAGTCTTAGAAAGTGGGTACCACTGCCAGGTGTGGTAGCTAACACCTGTATTTTCAGCTACTTGGGCAATGGAGACAGGAGGGTTGCAATTCAAAGCTAGCTCAAAGGAAAACGTGAGCCAGACCCAATCTCAAAGAACAATCCAGTTGGAGCTGTACACATCTGTAATTTCAACTACATGGGAAGTATAGGTAGGAGGTCTTCAATTGGAGGCCAGCCCTAGGAAAGAGCATGAGACCCTATTTGCAAAAATAAGTAATATACAAAGGGCTGGGAATGGAACTTCAGTGGAAAAATACTTACAAGTGTGAGGCCCTGAGTTCCAAGCCCAGAGCTGCCAACAAAAGAGGAGGGTGTGCTATTACACACTCTCAGAGCTGGGGAAGATAGCTTGCCACCTAAGGTCACATTGTTCAAAAGCTCTGGAGCTATGGATTGTGTCTACCTGTCATACTTCTCTCCTCTCTCCTTCCTCTCTAGACACCCTGATCATAGGCTATGCTACTGGGGTGTTGGAACCAGCAACGCCAGCATCTCCTGGGAGCTTGTTGAAAATGCAGATTCTTAGGCCCCACTCCAGACCACCCAATCACACATCTGGGGGGGGGGGGCTTGAATTCAGGACCTGGGTATCATCCTTTAGATTTTTCCCCTCAACCCTGGGCCTTGTATTCTGGGCCTGGCTGCTGTCCCTGAGCTCCTTCTGCTAAGGCTAAGCACTCTACCACTTGAGCTATAGCACCACTTCCAGCTTTTCTGTGATTAATTGGAAATGAGTCTCAGGAACTTTCCTGCTCCAGCTGGCTTCAAATCACGATCCTCAGAGCTCAGCCTCCTAAGTTGCTAGAATTACAGGCATGAACCACTGGCACCCAGTTTCCCTTAACTTAGCATAGCTTGACTTCTGGCCTTTTGTTGGTTAATGGGAGATAAGAGTTTTATGAACTTTCATGCCCAGGTTAGCTTTGAACTGCATTCTTCATATCTTAGTAGCTAAGATTACAGGCATGAGCCACCAGCACTAGGCTGGCATGTACATCTTAACAAGATCTTTCAGAGAGTTAATGCACCATCTGGCTTTGAGAGATGCTAATTGTAGTCTACAATTTTATTTTTTTGCCAGTCCTGGGGCTTGAACTCAGGGCCTGAGCACTATCCTTAGCTGCATTTTGCTCAAGGCTAGCACTCTACCACTTGAGCCACAGCACCACTTCCAGCTTTTGTATATGTGGTATTGAGGAATTGAACCCAGGGCTTCATGTTTGCTAGGCAAGCACTCTACCAATAGGCTATATCCCCAACCCCTACAAAATATATTTTTTTAAATAATAGGCCAAGACAGGTGCAGGAGGAAGAACTGGCAAAATCAATTCAAGACCAGCCTTGGCATTACTCTTAGTATGACCAAAAGCAATCTGAGAGTAGTAGCACATGCCTGTAATCCAGACAAAAGGAAGACTGTGATGGAGGATCAGGATCTAAGATGGATCCTGAGAAAAAGCAAGAGCCTATTTGAAAAATAAATAAAACTAAAGCAAAAAGGGACGGGAGGAGGCTTAAATGGCAGAGTACTCATCTGGCAAGCTCAAAGTCCAGAACCATCAAAGAAAAGGAAAAAAAAAAAAAGAAAAAAATAGTGTAGAAGTAGGCATGGTGGTTCATACCTCTTAGCCCAGCATTTGGGAAGCTGAGACAGGAGGCTAGCAAGTTTGAAGCCAGCTTCTGTTACATAGCAAGACCTTCCTCAAAGCAAGTAGGATAGAGTGAGCATAAACACACCCTAAGGAATATTTTATCCAGCTGATAAAACCTAGCTGCTTGCCTGGAAATTCTAATCTTGTACCTATTGCTTTTTCCTAACACTACCCATTCTATGCCATGGCTTCTTAAGTAGACATAGGGACAGTGAGTGGAACCCAGACAAACTTCCGGTCCAAGGATGATTAGTCCAGGTAGCTCATGGCTTCCATCTGCCATTGGGGAAGATCTGGACTGGACTGAGGCCCACTGAGGCCCAATGCAGCACTAGCTCTCTGTTTGGAGGGGAGCTCCCCATTGGCCGGGAAATACACTTCTCTCCTGAATGGTACCAAGTAAGAGCCACCAAGGCCTCCTGTCCCCTCCCTCCTATCAATGATAGGAAATTAATTTTGTAACCTAAGGCCCTGCATCTGGCTTGAAACCATGTCTTTGAAATGGAAATTTTGACCAGAGAGCCAATTCTGTAAAGAACATTTTATATAAAATTGATATCTATGCAATTCCTACCACTGCTATCTGGTGAAAAAGTAATTAAACACCTCAAGACTTTTTGATTTGTTTGTTTGGGGCTTGAACTCAGGGCCTGGGCCCTGTTCCTGAGCTCTTTTTGCTCAAGGCTATCTACCACTTTGAGCCACAGCATCACTTCCAGTTTTCTGGTGGTTAATTGGAGATAAGAGTCTAACAGGCTTTCCTACCCGGGCTTACTTTGAACTGTGATCTTCAGATCTGAGCCTCCTGAGTAGCTAGGATTACAGCCACTGGTGTCTGGCTGCCTCAAAACTTTTTGGAATGTTCAAAGATGACTGAAAAAGTAATTGTGTTTTATTGCTAACATATTTTTAAGATAATTGGCAAATGAGTTTATCTTACATATACACCTAGTGCATTCCTTTGAAAATGTGTGTTGATATTTCCATAAGCATCTGCTATTGACTGAGAATGGCCAGTACTGGAAGGTGAGTGTAGGCTCCTTCCTATTTAAAGCCTGAAGCCTTGCTCCTCCTTTTTCTACTGAGAGAATACTGGCAACTTGCTTCATGTACAGTGACAGAAATAGGACCAAGAGGCAGAGAACACTGGGGTGAAGAGCTTGGGCTCTCAAATGGGACAAACCCTCTCCTACTGTTGCTGTCATTAAACATGCCATCTCTAAAAAGGACATAGCAACACCTACCTAATATAATCGCTGTAAAATGAGAGTAATTAACATTTGTGCAATATAGGACTGCTATAGGTAAAAAGTATACTAATACAGGGCTAAGAATATGGCCTAGCGGTAAAGTGCTTGCGTCACACACATGAAGCCCTGGGTTCGATTCCTCAGCACCACATATAGAGAAAAATCCAGAAGTGGTGCTGTGGTTCAAGTGGAAGAGTTTTAGCCTTGAGCAAAAAGAAGCCAGGGACAGTGCTCAGGCCCTGAGTTCAAGCCCCAAGACTGGAAAAAAAAAAAAGAGTACTAGTACAACAGTGGAAGCATTTGGTATTATTACTCTGTGTGTGTGTGTGTGTGTGTGTGTGTGTGTGTGTGTGTATTAGCACTTGGGCTTAAACTCAAGGCCTGGATACTTTCCCTTAGCATTTTTGCTCCAGGTTGATGCTCTGCCACTTTACTTTTAGTGGAAGATAAAAATCTCTTGGACTTTCCTGCCCAGGTTGGCTTCAAACCTCAATCCTCAGATCTTAGCCTCCTGAGTAGCTAGGATTACAGGCATGAGCTCCCCAGCTTGAAGAAAGGACTGGATGAATGGAGTCAGTGCTGGGATTCCCAGGGAAGAAGAGAGAGCCTGGCAGAGGAGGAGTGAGTGGGAGGCCAGGTGTGCAGGTGTGTGAGGGAGGAGCCAGGTGGAGGAGTCTGCACAGCCAATGCTCTGGAAGTTTTCTGCTGGAACTGGATACTGAGAATAGCAGAGAGGAAAGAAAAATATAAGACGTATGCTTTGTGCTAAGAATGTGCTTCCCTGGGCTTTTCTCTAGAGACTGCAGTTGAAGGCTTGGATCACTCCCAATTAATTTTTTTCTTCTTCTGCTTAACTGCTGTGTCTTTGAACACAACACTGAACTTAAACTGGGCACAAGAGGCGGCCATCTTTACCTTATTTATAGAGGAGTCCCAACAGCACGACCTGTAGTGTTGGGGTAGGGATGAGTTAAAGGGACTAAGTATAGAAAGAGTGCTTAATTGATGTTGGCAACCGCTTTTATTGTTGTGTGCTGCTTTCTCTGTAGCCAGAGGCTTCAAGCAAGGTTCGCCAGAAGGAGTAATGAGCAGTTCTCTGGCATAGTCACCATAATAAAAACTCCATTATTCCCTATTTGAACTGGGGACACACAGCCTGGGTTTTGTGTGTGTGTGTGTGTGTGTGTGTGTGTGTGTGTGTGTGTGTGTGTGTTGTTTTGTTTTTGTTTTAAAGAAGCTATCAATTATGTGTCCTTCACTACCAATCTGTAGCTAAGTGCCATTTGTTTTTTTTTTTTTTTTTGGCCAGTCCTGGGGCTTGGACTCAGGGCCTGAGCACTGTCCCTGGCTTCTTTTTGCTCAAGGCTAGCACTCTGCCACTTGAGCCACAGCGCCACTTCTGGACATTTTCTGTATATGTGGTGCTGTGGAATTGAACCCAGGGCCTCATGTATATGAGGCAGGCACTCTTGCCACTAGGCCATATCCCCAGCCCGCTAAGTGCCATTTGTAAAGGAAAGTTCTAGATCAGGAGTACCACTTGAGCCACAGTACCACTTCTGGTTTTTGAGTGGTTAATTGGAGATAAGAGTCCAATAGAGACTTTAGTGCTTGGGTTGGCTGCAAACCACGGCCCTCAGTTCTCAGCCTCTTGAGTAGCTAGGATTACAGATGTGAGCTACCGGTGCCTGGCTCAGACTCAGTTTTATAACAGCTCACTCTCTTGATAACTCACTCCTGTGATTATGACATTAATCCATCCATGAGGGAAGAGCCCTTGTGACCTCATGGCCTCTTATTAGGCACCCACTTCCCAACACTGCTGCACATGTGATTAAATTTCTAACACATAAACTGTGAAAAATACATTCAAATATGCACCTACACTAAAACAAAACCTAGACTACAGCCAGGCATTGGTGACTTACGCCTTTAATCCTAGCTACTCAGGAGGCTGAAATCTGAGGATCGCAGATCAAAGCCATTAAGTCAGAGCCAGTCTGGGCAGGAAAGTCTGTGAGACTCTTATTTCTAACTAACCACCAGAAAACCGGAAGGGGAGCTGTGGTTCAAAGTAGTAGTGTGCTGGCCTTCTGTGAAAAAGCTCAGGGACAGCACCCAGGCCCCTATTTCAAGCCTCATGACCAACTTAAAAAACAACAACCAAACTAGACCACAGAAGACTATAACCTTTTATATTGCCAGATGTTACACTGAAATGATTCTGTTCCCTCCTAGGAAAACAGGAAGTTTCTAAAGTGAGCCTTGCTCTCTCGCTACCTTTCTGCTTTGTCTCTGCTGTCACCTGCCTTCCTTGTGAAGCTGTGTCCACATCCCCTAGGCCTATCCCTCTGCAGACTAAACTTGTAGAGGTTGCAAAATAATGATGCAAACCTTCCAACTAGCCTGAAAACAATCTGGTGCCATCCCTGGCTCAACCCAGGTATCTGGGGATCATTTCTCAGGCCCAGTTCGGTATAAACTGTCTTTCCTGAATGTGCAGGCTGTGTGTACTTGAGCCAAGAAAAACCTTCCTCCCAACCCAGAGGCAGATGCCACGGCCCACGCAAGCTCTAAACCATCTGCACCTGTGACTCGGGCAAAGCTCCACACAGAGGCCTGAGAAGGCTTCCACTGGATTCTGACCAGGGTTCATGATGCTGGGGATGGGAGCTGCCCGAAGAGGTGCAGGGAGCCCCATTGCTGAGGGCATTTGTCCCTACCCTTGAGATGCTTTCCCTGAGCGACCCGGAGGGAGGGGTGCAGCTGAATTCCTGGTAAACACTTAGTTCAAGTTGTGATTCCCAGGCTGTCTTGACCGTGGCCCGCTTTGGCAGTGCCGTGTGGTCTGCAGATTCCACCATGCCTGCTTCCAGTGGTAATAAAGGGTTACAGAGGCAGAGAATAATAGAGCTGTAGAGCAGCAAATACTCAGGATGACAGTCAACAAAAGCTTCTAAAAAGAAAATAGGGCTGGGAATGTGGCTTAGTGGTATCGTGCTTGGCTAGCATGCATGAAGCCCTGGGTTCGATTCCTCAGCACCACACAAACAGAAAAAGCCAGAAGTGGCACTGTGGCTCAAAGTGATAGAGTGCTAGCCTTGAGCAAAAGAAGCTCAGGGACAGTGAGTTCCCAGGTCCTAAATTCAAGCCCCAGGACTGGCAAAAATAAAAAGAAATAAATAATAAAAAGAAAATTAAAATGCCTAAAAGTAATTTTTATAAATAAGTTAATAAAATAGAAGCAGTTAAGAACAGGACATCTATCTTGTGTAGAGAAGCTAGATCTAAATTGTAGATATACAGGATATACATCTACGGGGCTATTTGCAGATATACACAAACATTGACTATGGTATATGCAGGGGAGGATTCCAGTGGTATAGCTCTTTGGAACAGCTAACCCATAGGTTAGCAAAATGAATTATCAGGAAGCTGAAATGTGATGGGAGGGGGTAGTGGGCATCAAGGGGAGGAAGGGCAGATGAATGTGGCAAGGAAGGGTGGACAAATGCCATCATAATATTCAATGTACACGTGTGGAATCGGAACCAGGGAACTTGTAGGGATGGGTGGGGCTGGGAGAGATTGGAGCAAATAATGGGGTAACATTGATCAAGATGCATTGTACTCATAAACAGACATGTTAGATTGAAACCCCTTTGCACAGCTACTTAAAGACAATAATAATAGGGCTGGGGATATGGCCTAGTGGCAAGAGTGCTTGCCTCCTATACATGAGGCCCTGGGTTCGATTCCCCAGCACCACATATACAGAAAATGGCCAGAAGGGGCACTGTGGCTCAAGTGGCAGAGTGCTAGCCTTGAGCAAGAAGAAGCCAGGGACAGTGCTCAGGCCCTGAGTCCAAGGCCCAGGACTGGCCAAAAAAAAAAAAAAAAAAAAAAAAGACAATAATAATAATAATTTTTTAAAGCACCAGAGAGTGCTACAACTGCATGTAGCTTATAGAAGTCTCTGTTACAAAGAACAGAACTGGCTTCCAGCAAGCTTACCCAGGAAGAATTTATTAAAAGATCTCAAGTAACAGAATGTCACTCACTGCCCTCTCAGAACCGCTTGCCTGCAGTCTTCCCTTGTTCTCTGCCCACTGACCTGTGACCAGGCCCCAGCTGTGAGGGGGCCCAGCACTGTGAATCCAGCATCCACGTTGGGGAGGTAGGACCCCTTAAGGTGGAAAATAACCAGGCTTAGGAAGGGTGTTCACGGGGTGCTCAGAAAAGTACAACAAATGTCTTCAGCACTAACCAAAAAAAACGCCCTTCCTGAGAATTACAGGAATTCCAGATCTTGGCTTGATATGTACTGGGGACTTTTGCAGTATTGTTTAGTGATGATAGCGGTCACCCTTCTGTGCAGAATAGAAAATTAACATTCTCAATAGACTCTTGTACAAGACCATTTTTTGCTTATTTATTAATGTCAAGTTTATTAATCCCCGGATGACTATCTTTATTCCTAGTTCCTTGTGAAAATGAAACCTTATGTAATTAGGTCACTGTATAAAAACCAAAGAAAACATGTCTTTGGGATCTATTGATGGCGCTTTTGGGAAACTCTGCCCTGGGACAGAGACTTTGCTTTGAGAATTACAGATTTAAAGAACTGAGCAGATAACAGCAGGGACATTTCCAGGATATTGTTGAGAGACCTTTGGATGCCAGGGCCTCTAGTCAGGAGCTCCTGGCCCAGCAAGAGACACTAGGTAAATAGACAGCCAGTGACAATCAGGACCAGGCAGAGCTTTAGTGTGGATCTTAAATTCACCCAGAGATCCTTTCGTTAAAAGGCTTGGCCCCCAGGGTGGAGTCCTTGGGAAGTGGTGGAGTCTGGCCGGAGGAAATTAGGTCACTGGACCTTTTAAGGGACCTTTGTGGGACCTTGATCTCATTCTTTTACTTCCTGGCCCTGAGGTGGGTGGTATTGCTTCCTCACAGGCTCCCTGCCGTTGTCATTTGGCACCCCTACTAAGAGGTTCAAATGCAGCGAATCCACTCAATCACAGACTAAAACCTCTAAAACCAGTAGCCAAAAGACCCTTTCCTCTCACTCTTTTTTGTTGTTGTTGTTGGTTGTGAGGCTTGAACTCAAGGTCTGGGTGCTGTCCCTGTGCTCTTTTGCTCAAGGCTAGCATTCTACCACTTTAAGTCACAGCTCCACTCTGATTTTCTAGTGGTTAATTGGAGATAAGAGTCTCTTGGGACTTTCCTGCCCTGGCTGGCTTTGAAAGGAGATCCTCAGATCTCAGCCTCCAGAGTAGTTAGGATTACAGGTGTGAGCCACCAGCTCCTGGTAACCCTTTTCTTTTTATAGGCTAATTATCTCAGATATTGTTAGAGTGACAAAATGCTAACACAGGTACCATGAAGCAAGTTAACTGACATGTTCAAGGTCTCAAAATGTTTGAAAGTCAACAGATTACAAAGCTGACTTTTTGTCACTTCTGTGTCCAGAAAGCTGAGAAGTCTTTGATCAATTAGCTTCCTCTGTATAAGCAGTGATGCAAACTGTATCCAGATATGTCAGATACACTGAAAATTTCTAGAGTCTTTCAAAGGTGTTTACCTCTGATTTCAGATTTTAGGGTGTGTGTGTGTGTGTGTGTGTGTGTGTGTGTGTGTGTTAGTACTGGGATTTGAACTCAAGGCCTAAGCATTATCCATTAGCTTTTATACTCAAGACTCACACTCTGCCACTTGAGCCCCAACTCCACTTTCAGCTCTCTAGAGGTAATCTGGAACTGGTTTTGAACCATGATCCCTAGCTAGGTTAACAGGCATGGGACATTGGTACCGGGTTCAAGATATTTAATTCTTTTTTTTTGGGGGGGGGGGCAGTCCTGGGGCTTAGACTCAGGGCCTGAGCACTGTCCCTGGCTTCTTTTTGCTCAAGGCTAGCACTCTGCCACTTGAGCCACAGCGCCACTTCTGGCCATTTTCTGTATATGTGGTGCTGGGGAATTGAACCCAGGGCCTCATGTATACGAGGCAAGCACTCTTGCCACTAGGCCATATCCCCAGCCCAAGATATTTAATTCTTAAGTAGAGGAAGGCTCTTGCTGTGACCTCACACAGTTTAAATAGTGATTCTCTGCACTGATTTCAGAGTGTAGACAGTTTTTCTGGATGGCCTCAGAGGGAAGGTGGGATGTAGCATGATGAGAGGGCTTCCTGGCATTTGTTTGTTTTTGTTTTTTGTGGGTTTTTTTTTGGGGGGGCAGTCCTGGAGCTCGAACTCAAGGCTTGAGCACTGTCCCTGGCTTCTTTTTGCTGAAGGCTAGTGCTCTACCACTTGAGCCACAGTGCCACTTCTGGCTTTTTCTATATATGTGGTGCTGAGGAATTGAACCCAGGGCTTCAAGTATTCAAGGGAAGCACTCTACCACTAGGCCAGATTCTCAGCCTCTTGCTGGCATTTGGACTGAAAGGATAGGTCTCCGCCATCCCAGAGGACTGTGCGGAGATAATCACAGACAGGAGAAGAAGGTTCAGAAGGAGGTTTATTAGTGGGGCCATAGTTCCCACGGGAGAGGGAGCTACATGGCGTCTGCACCTTATCCAGGTGGCAGCTTCTCTCTCTGGGGGTAAAGGGGAAGTAGTTAGGTAGTGAGTAGGAGTGGCTCATTAGGTATGGGTGGATCTGGGGGCTAGTGGGAGAAGCTGAGGACCTGGGGCTAGGGAAATGCTAACATGGACAAGGCAGCGATATGGTGAGGGGTCTGTCCAAGTGAGTACACAGTTGGAATAAGAGCAGATTCACATCTAAAACCTCCGTAGAGAGACTTAGAGTGCAGATCTCACTGGGAACTCCCCCACCATACCTAGGTGCTGTGTGGTATTATAAATTGAGGTTAGATTATATGATGTACAAAAATCTTTCCAGTTCTAAAGAATCTTAGAAACATGCTAAGTGAAAGAAGCTAATTGCAAAAGATTACATTACATGATTCTATTTGCCTGTGGATGGGGTAAGGATAGACAGAATGGGGAGTGGCTGCTAATGAGTATGGAGTTTTCTCTTTAAGGTGATAAAAATGTTCTAAACTAGATTGTGATCTTCTCAGGAAACGGTTCTAGGAAAACTGGTTATTTATATGCACAAGAATGAAGCTGGGCCAGGAATGGTGGTGCATACTTGGAATCCAGCTAGCAGGAAGTTTGCAAGGGCACATTCAAAAGATACTTCAAAATGGATCAAAGACAAATCATAGCAGAGCCAGGTGTAGTTGGCTCATGCATATAATCCTAACTACTCAAGAGGCTGAGATCTGAAGATCCAGGTTCAAAGCCAGCCCAGGCAGAAAAAGTCCCTGAGGCTCTTACCTCTAATTAAACACCAGAAAACAGAAAGGAGCTGTGGCTCAAAATAGTAGAGCAGTACACTTGAACATAAAAGCTCACAGACAATGCCCAGGCCCTGAGTTCAAGCCCTATGACTGACCGAAAACAAAACAACAACAACAACAAAAACCCGGGGTATTAACAGTCAAGAAGAGGAATCCTATATTATAAAATAAATTATTTGCAAATTTCCTATCTGACAAGAGATTAATATCCAGAATGTATAAAGAACTACCACCACAATAAAAACCAAGTAGCCCATTTTAAGGGCAAATGACTTGACAGACATTTCCTTAAGGAAAAAAGAAAAAGATAGTTAATATTAGTCATTAGAGACATGCAAATCAAAACTAAAACAATGCTACTCATACTTCCTACAACTACTTGGTAAATATAGTTTTAAAGTGTTGTTAGGATACAGGGTGTGTTTGTTTGCTTTTGGTGCCAGTCCTGGGGCTTGAACTCAGGGCCTGGATGCTGTCCTTGAGGTTTTGTGCTCAAGGCTAGCATTCTACCACTTGAACCACAAACTCCACTTCAAGCTTTTTGGTGGTTAATCGGAAGTAAGAACTTCATGGGATTTCTTGCCTGTGCTGGTTTTGAACCTTGATCCTTAGCTCTCAGCTTCCTGAGTAGCTAAGATTGTAGGTGTGAGCCATGGCACCGGGCAAGAATTTTAGGGTTTATCCATTGCTGAGGGGTATGTAAAATGTTACAACTGGACTGAAAAAATCAGGAGGTCTTCCAGAATGTTAATAGAATTACCATACAGGCCAGCATTCCCACTCATAATTATCCAAAAGAAGTGAAAATAGAAACTCAAGTAGGTATTTGCATACCAGTGCCCGGAGCAGCACTATTCACATTAGACAAAAGTAGCAGTAACCCAGGTGACCGGGGATAGATGAATGGAGAAACAAAATGTGGGTGTACATACAATGCAATATTATTCAACCTTAAAAAGAAGGGGTATGTATATGAATGTGCCAACTTGACTAGACCTTAAAAACATGCTGAGTGAAATAAGCCAGCCACAGGAGACAAATACCATATGACTCTCCCTATATGAGGTACTTAGAATAGATGCATAGACACAGAAAATGGAAAAGAAGTTACCAGGGCTCTGCAGGAGAGAATGGAGACTTTAGTGGGCATGGAGTTTAAATTGGAAATGATGGTAAAACTTGGGGATATAGGAGCACTAGTGGCTTATTATACCTGTAAGCCTAAGCTATTCAGGAGACAGAGGTCTGAGGATCATTGTTCAAAGCCAGTCCAGGCAGGAAAGTCCCTGAGACTCTTATCTCCATTAAACCACCAGAAAACTGAAAGTGGAGCTGTGGCTCAGAAGTGGCTCAGAGTGGTAGAACAGTACACTTGAACATAAAAGGTCAAGGACAGTGCTCAGGCCCCGAGTTCAAGCCCTATGACTGACAGAAAAAAAAATGGGGGTATAAACAGTGGTGATGTACATAGTATTGTGAATGCAGTAATGTCATCAAATTGTGCATTTGCAAATGGGTTAAAATGATAACTATCGTGTTTTTTTTTTAGTAAAAAACAGATCATAGTGATGTTTGCATAACTCTGAATAGATTGCATCTATTGAATGGTTTATCTGAGTAAATTACATGGTATGTAGATTTCAATAAAGCTGCCATAAAAAGTCACTTATAGCTGTGATAGCCTCTAATCTATCCATCCATCCATCCACTTAGTTATTCCATTAATTTGACACATTTAAAACATTGAGTTCCTACCATGCCAAGTGTTAAGAAAAGAAGGATGAATAAAATAAACTGACTCCTTGCCCTTCCCTTGCTTTAAACTGGGTGCTGAGTTTATCAGGAGTGTTACTTAGTAGGACTGGTACAAGCACCAAAACTACTTTAGCTCCTGAACTCCTCTTAGTTCACTACCCTGGGCTCTTTGTGAATAAGGAAAGTTTCTCAAGCTCACACAGTCAGTATTGGAGCCCTATCTGTTTATCTCAAAGCCTAGCTAAACAGTTGGATTGCAGTCTCTGAAATTGGGGTCTTCCTTGGAGACCAGTTCTGATGATTGCCTATGGGGCTGGCTGATGTGGTACTATTGAGAGGAGTGTTAAATTTGAGGTGTGTTTGGAAAACAAACACAGATTAATGAGTGGAATGTTGTACACTCAATGACAGTAATTATTAGGAAGGAAGCATCACCATAATTCTTGAAATGGTTATGTGGTAGAATTGCAAACACAAAATTGAATTCTTACTTGAATTTATATTATTACAATGATAGCTTGTACATTTATTTCTCAATCACAGGCTACATGCCAAATTCAATTTTCGATATTTACATGAATTGACATCTTAGCTAATCTTCATGAAAGCCCCAATTCCTGGAGCAGGAAATATTATGAAGGCCTATTCTACAAGCAGACAATCAATACTCAGAGAAGTTAAGTAATTTTTCCAAAGTTATTCAGTTAGTGACACAGGATTTCAGCCATGACTGATTTGGAGCCCAGGTTCTTTAACTGTTCTAGAACTTGCCCTTCAATATGTAAATAAGTGAGCAAGAAAATAGTGTATCCAGATGATAGGATTACAGCAATTTCCCATTCTTTTTATTCCCAAATGATGACTTACTTGTTATTTGCTAGGAATACATTATAATAGTGATTATTTTTAGAGCAAGCAAAGAAATCACATTTGACTGTGGCCCTTTTTGTCTTCCTAACATCATACTTTTGCCATATTTGATTTGGAATTTCCCTGGGCCTTTCATGTACTTGTGCAAGTTAAATGGTGCCCTTGATCACACAGGAGTAGCCCTGAGCACTGAGAGGTACTATGTATCCCAGGCTTGCCTTGACCTGGCAGTCCTCATACCCCAGCCTCCAAGTGCTGAGATTACAGGTGTGCACCACTATGACCAGGAAAAAAAATACATTCATTGTATGACAGAGTTTATTGAACCATTATTAAGAATAGTTTATCAGCATAAGTCAAACGGGAATTCATACTTTGACACCTGATAACTGCTCTGGGCCTCAGCTTTGACCTTGGATAATAATATCAATAACAGCACCACTGGAGGAAACCAGTGTAGGAATTAAATTAGACAGTGTTTGGATTGACTCAGGAGTGCCGGGCAAATTGTCATTTGTTTATTGGCCATCTTGATTTTACAGTGTGTTGCAGTCAAGAGATAAGAATGTTCTGGAAGGGTCTCAAGGAAGGGGGGCTGCAGCGTGGAGGACTTTTTCCCTGTGATTCTGATGATGCCTTTCTTTTTCTGCAAGGAGTAGTTGCCACTGGTCTTTATTGCCTCAAGAAAATCTCATCTGCTTTCAGAAGGCAGTTTTCAGAAGAGCTGACTCCCCCTGGAGACACCCCTAACTTCAAACTGAGGATTCCTTTTTCTGCCAGCGTAGTTGCTTTCTGTGAGAAGGGCCCGTGGCTATGTTTGCATGACACATCTGCCGCTCCTCAGCCCTGTGTTACTGCCCAGCTCATCAGATAGTTTGGTCTTCCTGAGAAAAGGGTAAAAGGTAGAAGGCCCACTTAGATAGCGACACAGCCAGGGACTGGCCAAGTGACTGGAGCAACAGCAGCCTGGGTAGATGGTTGGGTCTGTAGGACAGGAATAGCTCTGGTAGTAGACCTCCATCACTCTTTTCTCAATAAGGAAGAATTTGTCATGGGGGGTGCTTGTGTATGCGCTAGATCAGGGGCTTGGACTCAGGGCCTGGGCACTGTCCCTGGCCTTATTTTTTTCTCAAGGCCAGCCCTCTACCACTTGAGCCACTGCTCCACTTCTGGCTTTTTGGTGGTTAATAGAAATAAAGAGTCTCTCCTATTTTTCTACTTATGCTGGCTTTACACTATGATCCTTGATCTCAGCCTCCTGAGCAGCTAGGATTACAGGGATGAGCCACAGATGCCCTGGCCTTTGAGAAATCTTTTATGTCTCCGGCTGTTCTCTAGCTAATGTACAGTGAATGATTGGTGGCCATTTTAAACCTATCACGGAGGCAGTTTGCCCTCAGTATATTTTTTATATGACCTTATCATTCGAGTTGAATTGCTGATCCTTTTTTTTTTTTTAATTCTAATGGCTTTTTCTACAAGCTTAGTTAACACAGACACCTTTAACAGTGGAGAAAAAGTATTGGGATATGATGGGCTCATCACAATATCCTGTCTTTGGAAAATCTCTTCATCTCTAGATGAAGCAGAATGCCCTAAATCTTCCAAAGAGAGTAATAGGAAGAACACAGTGATGGTCACTCCAAAGGGGGGTGGTTTAGACTATCATATTTTCTCTACCTGTACAATGGGGATACTTGATCCTGGTCTGATGTATGAATAAAAGGGACATGGAAAGCTGGGAGCCACTGGCTCATGCCTGTTAATCCTAGCTACTTAGGAGGCTGAGATCTGCGGGACCATGGTTCAAAACCAGCCCAGGCAGAAAAATTTACTAGACTCTATCTCCAAAATAACCAGCAAAAAGTAGGAGACATACCTCAAGCAGTAGAAAACCAACCAAGCAAGGGGAAGGCCCTGAGTTCAAACCCTGATACTGGCAAAAAACAAAACAACAACAACCCCTCTCCCCCCCCCCCCCCAAAAAAAGACAGAACAGGGAGCTGGTATGGTAGCTCTCTTCTGTAATCCTAGCTACTTGGGAGGCTGAGCCTGTGAGATCACTGTTAGAAGCCAGTATGAGAGAAACAGTTCATGAGATTCTATATCAGCCAAAAAAAATCTGGTTATGGTAGTGGCCTGTTCATCGTCCCAGCTACTCAGGAATACTCAACTCAGGGAGTTCATTCCAGGTTGGCTCAAGCAAAAAGAGGACATCCCATCTGAAAAATTAACAAAAGCGAAAATGGATGGGGGTGTGACACAGGGGTAAAGATTTTGGCTGCCAATCTTATTAAGACCTTGTGTTCAATCCCTGTACTGCCAAAAAAGGTGGAGGTGCTTTCCAGTGGTACTGGGTGTGGTCTGGGCAGCTCTCCAGGTGACACAGTGGCAGCAGCGGTTTCAGCATAGGTTAGACAGGATCCTACCCTGGCCTTGTAATGCAAACTCCCAGTGGGCAGGGTCGCCCACAGGCAGATCTGCTTCTGAGTGTTTTGAGGTCAGCCTTGCTGGTTTAGAGCCCAGGGGGAGGGGGGATGTCACTGGTCAGAGCCTTCTAATGTTGTCACTGAACTTGCAGAAAAGACCCCAAGACTCTAGGTCCCTGTTGGGCCCAGCTACTCCATCTGTCTCTTTTAGGTCCAGGAGCCATACAAGGTTTGGGGGAGTTGGAGCCTTGAACCTGTACCTCTCATCTGCTCCTGTTCTAGAGAGCTGGGCATCTTTAGGCTGACTCCTCACTGTGTTTCTGGAACATTCTGATGCTTTCCACCTGCACCTGCCTTGGGCCTGTCTCCCCACCTCCTCCCAAGTCCCTGGTCCTTGCTGCAGTTCAAAACCCTGCCTGGTGCCAGCACCACTGGACAGTGGTTTGATGATCACAGCAGGCACTTCCTTGCTTTTCTCTTCCTGTTAGAATCTGGTGGTTTGGTGATCAGTGGCAGCAGGAAGCCTGAGCTGCCAGTCAGGCCCTGGGAATTTACTGGCCATTGTTCCTATCTCCACTCTGCCCTGCCAGACAGACTTCCATTCACTTAAAGATCAGAGGCTTTGTATGGTTCTGGGACTCCGGGCAGATGGGAGAGGAAGGGTGGTTGTAAAGCAGAGCTTGAAAAAGGCCACGCAACCCTGAAGGGTTTCAACTCCTACTAAAGAGGCTGCATGGGGCTGGGAATGTGGCCTAGTGGTAGAGTGCTTGCCTAGCATGCATGAAGCCCTGGGTTCGATTCCTCAGCACCACATATATAGAAAAGGCTGGAAGTGGCGCTGTGGCTCAAGTGGTAGAACGATAGCCTTCAGCAAAGAAGCCACGGACAGTGCTCAGGCCCTGAGTCCAAGCCCCAGGACTGGAAAAAAAAAATTAGAATAAAGAGGCTGCATGCTCACTAGGATCAATGTCATTAATGAGCCATCTCAGCTGCGGAGGGAAGAAGGAAAAGCTTGCTTAAATACAACCCCTAGGTGAGCTCCCAGACTAGGGGGGAAGCGTCAGGAGGAATGACTGCTGGGTGTTGGGGTGTTGTCTTGGTGTCTCTAGATGTGTCCCTTTAAAACAGTGGCAACTCTGGGAACTAACCTTCCAATGGAAGGATCTCAGCCTTCTCCCCTCTTTCTGTAAGTGCTGATTTCCTTTCTGACTCCACTCACCTCCTATTTCCCAGGGCAAAAAGGAAGCGAGAGTGTTTGCTTTTCCAGCAAGGTCACAGATCACCTGACCAAGTCCTCTAACAGCTGGAAAGCTGACTGGGCTGTGCTGAATTCACAAGAATCAGCTCCATTCTTGCAGCCTAAAGCTGGCTTTCTGGGTGGGAGCTGGGCCCAGAAGGATGCCTAGGAAGGTACTGAGCACCCAACTTGTTTGCCAGCTGTTTTCTCTTCCTGAAGCTCCGGTCCAGCTGCTGCAGTACAGGTGAACACACCACAGACACTTGCAGGAAAACGTGGCAATGGAGTTAATAAGACTGTGCGACTGCATATTTTACTGAGTTAGCTCTTGGGCTGGAGGTGAGCCTGCTGGAGAACTCCGTGACAGAACCCAGTTAGGAGTTCATCTCACCTCCTCTGGTGGCTGAGCTCCAGCCCCCTCCCTCCCCCTGCTAAGCAGTGGCTGTCAGATGCCTTCTGCTGCTTAGCACAGAAAACATTTCCACTTGGAAGCTTGGGGTCCTGGGATGGGAATGGAAGTGCTCCTCATCTTGTCAGGATCAGTCCTAGGTATGGGTGATTTTTAAAAATTTCTTCTCTTTAGGAAAGAGTGCTTTGTCTCGGCAAAGGATCCTGTAGGGATTGGCAAGGGCTGCTGTTTGGTGTGCTACCTGGCTAAATATTTGACTTTGTGAGGTTGAATTCTCCAAGAATGCTCACAGCAATGAAACGGTGCATTGAGCCAAGCTCTCCTTTTTCAAGGAAATCCAAGGTGCTATTTATTTTGGCATGCAGCCTGTTCTGAGATGAAATATGGCATTTTTATTATTGCAGAATAAAGAAGGGTTTGAAGAGAACAAAAATGCAGAACCAGGTTTTAGTTTCAGGATGAAGGAAGGAAAGGCTTCTTTATACTTGAATTTGAGGTTAAATGAGGTTGAAAATAGCATTACAAAGGGAGTAAATGTGGAGAGGGCGAGGTGTGGGCTGACCTGGGGAAATCCGGGCTCCTGGATAAGGTAATTACCTACAGACCCCCCCTCCCCCCCCCCAACACACACCAATGCACTGCCTAAATGCATCCTGCCCTTATTAACTAGGAAACTTTGGATTGGTTATCTACTCTCTTTTTGCCTTACTTTCCTCATTTGTGACTTGTCCAAATTTCTTTAAATAAGGGAGAAATGATACCCAGGACACAGTTCCCAGAGTAAGTTAGAAGCACCCTCTAAAGATGGACCACTTTCTTTTCTTCCTTTGTTAATCTAAGAACCATGAACTGAGCTAGGTGCTGGTGGCTCACACCTGTAAACCTAGCTACTCAGGAGGCTGAGATCTGAGGATCACAGTTCAAAGCCAAACTGGACAGGAAAGTCTGTGAGACTATCTCCAATTAACCACCAAAATAAAAGCCGGAAGTGGAGCTGTAGTTCAAGGGGTAGAGCGCTAGCCTTGAACAAAAGAAGCTCAGGTACAGCGCCCAAGGCCTGAGTTCAAGCCCTAGGACACAACAACAAAAATCCCATGAACTACATGTCTAACCCATTTAGTTTCATTATTTGAGGTATCGGTAGTGGGGCTTGAGTTCAGAACTTCATGCTTTTGCTTAGCTGTTTTGTTTTTGGTTGTAGGTCTTGAACTCAGGGCCACAGTGCCACTTCTGGTTTTCTGGTAGTTAATGGCAGATGAGAGTCTTACAGACTTTCCTGCCCAGGCTGGCTTTGAACTGAGAGAACTCAGCCTCCTGAACAGCTAGGATTACAGACAGGAGCCACCAGTGCCCAGCACACCCTTTCCTAAGGCTTGCTTGAGGCTGCCAACCCTGCCCTATCTGCCACTGTCACCCACCACAGCTGCAGACGTAGAGCCCTGAGAGAGGAGGCCATACCCTCTGCTTTGGAGACCCCTGTTTACCACAGAGCTACCCTCACCCATGCCTCTCTCCCTCCTCTGCTGACTCTGTGGCCACACTTCATACCCAAACCACTCAGCCCACTGGCACCCTCCTCATCACCCAGCATCCTCTCTTCCAGCTCTGTATCCCACACACTTGAGTACTTGTTGGTTCATTTCTCCTCACTACATAAGTGAGACCCTTGATGTTGGCATTCGTGCTGCATGGTGTGCCTTGCTTTCTAGAAAATGGGCCCTTTGGGCTGGGGATATGGCCTAGTGGCAAGAGTGCTTGCCTCGTATACATGAGGCCCTGGGTTCAATTCCCCAGCACCACATATACAGAAAACGGCCAGAAGTGGTGCTGTGACTCAAGTGGCAGAGTGCTAGCCTTGAGCAAAAAGAAGCCAGGGACAGTGCTCAGGCCCTGAGTCCAAGCCCCAGGACTGGCCAAAAAAAAAAAAAGAAAATGGGCCCTATCTCTGGGGCTTCATCAGGTCCTCATAGGCATGGGCTCCATGGCTGCTGTGTGAGAAAAGGATTTGGAAGGGCCAAGGCAGGGAGCAGGGATTCAGCTCTGGAGGCAGACCCAGCTCTCCTGTAAATAGCTTGGACACGACTTCCTTAGAATTTCTCTTTCACCTTCTTTCCCTGTTTCCCCAGCCCCTCCATCATGCCTGGTGTACTTCACTGGTTTGGAATTCAGTGTCAAGCAGGTTGGGAATCCTGAAATGACCCTGATTCTGCTGCTGGGGTATTGCATAGGATTCATTATTCTGATGTAAGTGGGGTTACCAGTTCCCTGGGTGATGTATTGAATGGGGACAGGAGCTAGATGGTTTGCCATTTGAAAATGTGAGTCCTGAGAATGGGTTAAAATTTGGGGAGAATGTATGGGCACATCTTAAGGTATACTAACTCAGAGTCGAGGCAGCCTCCTGCTTGGATAGTTGCTGCTACCTTCTGGTCAGCAAGGGGCTGGGAGAAGGGCCTGACAAGTGCAAGGCCCTGCATTCAGACAGCGGTACTACAAAATAATGAACTGAAATCATCAGTAGATCTTAGGGCCTTGTCAGCACTTGCAGTAGCTCATGTCTGGTGTTTGATTGGGAAGCTACAGGTCCCCGATAGCTACTCTATTGTAGCTTTTACACACATTAGATTATAATTCTCCTACCAGGTTTGGGGGGTAAGTACCAATGAATGATGGAAAGAGCCAGTGCTGATTGTTGGAAGCCCTGGGTCTGATTCCAGCCCTATCACTAATGTAATGAGATCTTGGACAGAGTAATTTTCTTTACAGCTTCAGTTTCCTCATCTCCAAGTGAGGAAGTTAAACAAAATGCATTTTCTCTCCCTTTTCTCTTTTCCTTTCCCTTCCTTCCCGCTGGTATTGGGACTTCAACTCAGGGCTTGGGTGCTGTCCTTTAGCATTTTTGCTCAAGGCTAGCACTCTGATTCTTGAGGCACAGCTCCACTTCTGGCCTTTTTTGTTAGGAGGAGTACTGGTCCTGGAGCTTGAACTTAGGGCAGGGCCTGGGGACTATCCCTGAACCTTTTGTCTAGGCTAGTACTCTACCACTTGAGCCATAGCTCCACTTCCAACTTTTTTGGTGATCAATTTACAGTAAGAATCTCTGGGCTTTCCTGCTTGGGCTGGCTTTGAACCTTAATCCTCAGATGTCAGCCTCCTGAGTAGCTAGGATTATAGGCACGAGTCACCAGTGCCCAGCTTGCTTATGGTTTTTTGGTGGTTAATTGGAGAAAAGAGTCCCATGGACTTTCCTGTCTAGCCTGGCTTGGAATCCCAGTCCTCAGATCTCAGCTTCTTGAGTAGGTAAGATTACAGGCATGAGCCACAGGCGCCCAGCTCCAAGTGCCTTCTTTTCATGTCTGCATCCCATAAAGACACACCTAGAGGTGGGCTCTGGGGTTAGGCTGTTCATCTCCCTCCTTGGAAAGCTCAAGAGCACCCCTGGGAGAGAAGCAGGGGTGGGCGTCACTTTCTTTTGTGTGTTTCCTCAAGGCTGACTTATTATAGTCCTTAGGAATCTCTCAGTTTCCTCCTTCTTTCTTTCAGAACTCTCCAAATAACTTTCAAGACTTTGTGGATGAAGACTGCCTGAGAAAGTGAAGGTTGTGGTCCTGAAGATGGAGAAGACAGATGGTAGGCCACTTTCTGCCCTACTTTGAAGGGGCCACTTGGTTTGGAAAGGAAGAATTACTGTAAACTATTGAAATAACCTCAGAAAGGGCTGAGGGGGCATTCTTCATGCAGGCAGTGCCAGGAGACCCAAACCATACATTATAAAACATTTTTTATATTTTATAATATATAAAATCCTGGACCTTTAGACATTTTTCTCATTTCATCCACGTACCTAGAAAGGAGCAGGGTGCTCCTTTCTTATCATCCTCTGGGGACTATGAAAAAGGCACAGAGTCTCCACTGGCCTCTATGTCACTGTCTTTGAGCCTCAGTCCCAGTATGGATAAGTTAGTTTTGCCATGTAACAAACCACTCAACATTTTTGTGTGTGATTTAACGGCATTTGTTATTTCTGAAAAGGCTATGTGGATTGGCAGGGTCAGTATTCTAGCCTAGGCTGACTTGGCTGATCTGTTCTGGGCACATTCCTATGATCTTCTGGGTGGCTTGCCTAGGGTTGGATGGTTTGGAATGGCCTCACTCCGGTGCCATCTGGGCCATCAGCAATGACTTGGCTTGATGGCACCTTTCATCCAGTTGGTTAGCAGGGACTTGTTCACACATGATACCAGAAGGGTTCAGGCACAGCAGAAACAGACAAATCTCAGTGAGAAACCCCTGTTCAAATGCCTGCGTGTGCTACATTTGCTGTTCCCTTCTGGGCAAAGCTGGTCACAAGGCCAATCCCATGGTCAGGACAGTATGACAATACGCAAGGGATGGAGTGACATTGTCCAAAACGAAATGTACTCTGTACCAGACTCATGTTACTGTAAGCCCTCTGTACATCACCTATACAATAACAATAACATTTAAAAAAAAAACTAAGGAGCTGGACATTGGTGGCTTACACCAGCAATCCTAGCTACTCAGCAGATCTGAGGAACAAGGTTTAAAGGGGCACTTGGTTTAGAAAGCCAGCCTGGGAAGCAAAGTCTGTGAGATGCTTATTTCCAATGAATTACCAAAAAGAGCCAGACGTGGCACTGTGGCTCAAATGGTAGAGTGCTGGCCTTGAGCAAAGCAAGGTCAGGGACAGCACCCAGGGCCACAGTCCCAGAACCAGCCAAGAAACAAAAAACAAAACAAAAACAAAAACCTAAGGAGAGGGGCTGGGAATGTGGCCTAGTGGCAAGAGTGCTTGCCTCGTATACATGAGGCCCTGGGTTCAATTCCCCAGCACCACATATACAGAAAACGGCCAGAAGTGGCGCTGTGGCTCAAGTGGCAGAATGCTAGCCTTGAGCAAAAAGAAGCCAGGGACAGTGCTCAGGCCCTGAGTCCAAGCCCTAGGACTGGCCAAAAACAAACAAACAAACAAAAAAACCTAAGGAGACAATGCACATACATATTGTTGTGCCAAGTCGCAAGACCACCCCCAAGAAGACCACCGAGATTCAGACACTCCGAAATGCAAAAGCAAGGCAAGGCTTTATTTAACGAGCTGCCAACTCGGGCCTCGTCCTACCCACCGACACAGCGGTTAGGAGGGAGCCCCGAGCTGTGATTACACAGGGCTTATAAAGGCAAAGAACAAGGTTACAACAATCAGCTGTGCAAGCAAGATTAGAACACAGGTACAAATCTGATTGGCTCAGGGTTCGATTCTAAAATGGGGTTCATGTGGTGGGGCCTGACTTCAAAGTCTGGCACCTCACATATATCAAGTAATAACTATTTAGACTAGCACATGTCTCAGTGAATCGTCCCCTCCTCCATTTCCAGGAAACTTGCTGAAGGTCAGACCCCAATCTCGTGACTTCTGATCAGTACTTGTTCCAGATCACCCATGGTCAGGAATCAGGAGAGCCCCTACCTTGAGTATAAATATCTGCACTTCTCTTTTTCTCTATAAAGGTCCCTACTTGATTCATTCACTTGCTGCACTTCATTTTTTTCCCTTCAGAATGACTGGCCTTCTCTCCATCCCTTGACTCCTTCTCACTCCCTTTCCTTGGATCTTTGAGTAGCATTTAGGCTGACCTCTGTGTTTGTAGGTCTTTCCCAAAAGCCTACCGACCAGCTGTGCCTTCAAGAAGTTTCTCGGAGCTATGAGCTAACTTACTTTTTTCTTCTCTGACTCATTTTTCTTGTCTCTCCTGTCATTTCCCCCTCAAGACAGTGGTCTTCTTAGAGTTTGGTATTTCAAGGAGAGAGTCCTCAGTGAGTCTTTGCTTTCCCCATGCAGAATCAAGTACCATGGTGCAGCATCCTCATTGAGCATCTACTCCACGCCATGTTCCCTGATAATAACAGTGACTCGGGCTGGGAATATGGCCTAGTGGTAAAGTGCTTGCCTCGTATACATGGAGCCCTGGGTTCAATTCCTCAGCACCACATATTATAGAAAAAGCCAAAAGTGGTGCTATGGCTCAAATGGTAGAGTGCTAGCTTTGAGCAAAAAGAAGCCAGGGACAGTGCTCAGGCCCTGAGTTCAAGCCCCAGGACTGGCTAAATAAATAAATAAAATAACAGTGACTCTATGAGTTAGCTTGTTATTATCTCCACTTTACGGAAGGAGAAACTGAGGCACACAAGTAGAAGATGACAGGATTCAAATCTAGCCAGCCTGACAAAATGTTGGGTTACTTTATTGGAATTTCATTGTTTTCAACAGTTATCTTCTCTCTGCCCTCCCAGGTAGCTGGGCTGACAGGCGTGAAACACCACACCTAGCTATAAATCTGCCCTCTCTTACTGGAGGCTATTATTGTGTTTGATCTGCTCCCTGAAGCCACTGGGCAAGAGCCTGTATTTCTCCTGAACAGAGCAGTAAGCAGATAAACGATGTAGTCTGTCTTTGCCTTTTGGGTTATACATCTCTCTATTTAACTTTAAACAGTCATCTTTCTCTCTTATTTTGCCTGTCCTCATGTTGCAGGAGGCTTCTGAGTGAGCCCACAGGTTTACATGTATGGCTCACACCTGCAATCCTAGTTACTCAGGAGGCTGAGATTTGAGAATGGAGGTTTAAAACCAGCCCAAGTAGAAAAGTCTGTGAGACTCTCCAATTAACTACCAAAAAAAACCAGAAGACAGCTGTGGGTCAAGTGGTAGACTGCCAGCCTTGAATTTAAGGAACAGTGCACAGGCCCTGAGTTGAAGCCCTAGTACAATTAAATAAATAGATAAATAAACCAAGAAAATAAGACCTATCCCTTTCTCTTCATTGCCTTTAGCTTCTTTCACCTTAGCCAAGTGAGCAGTCTCCCAACTCGTACCCTGGCCTCTTGCTTATCCTTCTTCTTCTAATCCTTTGCAAGAATGTTCTTGTTGAACTGAATATGGTGCCATGTCCCCATAATCTCAGAATTCAAGAGACAGAGGCAGAAGACCTCCAGTTTAGGGATAGCCTGAGGTCCATAGTAAAATCCTGCATCAAAACAAAACAGCAACAAAAGAATGTTCATTTTGAGATCCCATTTGGGATCCTGTTTAATCAAGCCACACCTTTGTTTAAAACTCTTCACTGATTCCTACTACACACGCATCTTGGGTAGGGAGGCTAGTAAAGCTGGATCCTGGCCAAGCATCTTTCTCCCTCTCTCTCCCCTCCTCTTTCTGGGGCTATTTTCAGTGTTTTGATGCGGGGCTTGAATCAGGGCCTGAGCACTGTTCCTGAGCTCCTTTTTGCTCAATGTTAGCACTTTACCACTTGAGCCACAGTGAGCTGGTATTACAGGTATGCACTACCAGTGTAGATTATTATCTGTATTTAAATCCTACCTTGAACTCAGCTTTTTCAGAGCAGGTCAGCAGAGTAATGAGGTAGTGAGGGGTGTCACACAGGAATGCTGGAGGAACAAAGGTCCACCATGTTCTTAGTGTCTTGTGTGGGATCAGCAGGTGGACGCTGCGAAGAGACCAATGCTAGCTTAAGCAGTGATCTCATTACCATGTCCCCGCATACCTCAGGCTGCCCTGGAAAGTCACGGGGCCCATTCCCCTCCCAAGGTGTATGCTGTGTCCCTTTTGATATTCTTTGGCCCTTCTCTGTCACCATCTTTTCCAGTCCACGAAACATGTGGTATGTCCTTACCTGGCACGGCATTTTGAAAGTGGAATTCATGTTTGTTAGGCATGTTTTCAGGAGAAAAGAATGCTGTCTATGCTTGATCATCTGTGCCAGTCCTCCCAGATCTTCATCTGCCTGGAGGCTGGGATAGCTGAGAAGCTTATCTCACAGGGAAGCCATGATTTATGGATACTTCTGGCTTTTGCAACTTACTATTACCTACTTGAGGAATGCAAGTTGTTATTTATTTTGCCAGTACTGGGGTTTGAACTCAGGACTTTGGCACTGTCTCTGAGGCTTTTTGCCTAAGGCTAGCACATTATTACTTGAGGCAGAGTTTTACTTCCAGCTTTTTGGTGGTTAATTGAGATAAAAGTCTCATGGCCTTTCTTGCCTGGGCTGGCTTTGAACCTTGATCCTCAGATCCACTGATGCCTGGCTTTTGGTGGGAGGGGGGAGGGGGGAAGAATTGCCAGCCCTGGGGTTTTGAACTCAGGGCTGTCTCTAAGCTTCTTTTGCTCAAGGCTAGCACACTACCACTTGAGCTACAGTTCTACTTTCAGCTTTTTTGGTAATTCATTTAAGAGTCTGGCTTCGAACTGCAGTCCTTAGACCTCAGTCTCCTGAGTAGTTGGGATTGTAGGTGTGAGCCATTAGCACCCAACTGGCATTTTGTTTTTATGCTAAGAAGAATCCTGTAACCCATCCTTTAGAACCTTCTGTATCTAAATTGTCAGTGAGTCTCCTGATTTGGCAAATTGCTGTCCACTCTAGTTCAGCAGTTACATGTCTCAAACCCAGAAAGCCAGCATGAGTCAATCCTGGCTTGCTGGCTTATAGAAACATTCCACAGGAGCAAGTGAGATGGCACTGGAAATTAGAAAGTATTCCCTCTCCCTATGGCCTTCATAAATTGGCTAAATACACATTGATTTATTAAGTTGTTTTCTCAGCACAGCCACAAAAGGCAGTGAGCATCTCAGAACATAATTTAGAGGCCAGACACTTAGGAGAAGTCTTACATGGAAGTGTTAGATCTAAATTAGAATCTCTCTCTCTCTCCTCTCTCTTTCTTGTCCTGGTATTCAGGCTTGAACTCTGAGTCTCAAGACCTCACTTGGCTTTTGTGCTCAAGGCTGGCCTGCTACCACTTGAGTTCATACTTCTACTTTTGGCTTTTTAATCTTTTGTTGGTGGTTTGTCAGTCATGGAGCTTGAACTCAGGCCTGGATGCTATCCCTGAGCTCTTTTTCCTCAAGGCTAGTGCTCCACCACTTTGAGCCCTGTGGCTACTTCTGGTTTTTTTTCTGGTGAATAATCGTAGACAGGAGTCTTCCAGACTTTCCTGCCTGGGCTGGCTCTGAACTGTGATCCTTAAATCTCAAACCTTCTGAGTATCTAGGATTATAGCCAGGAACCACTATGCCCAGCTTAGTTCTGGCTTTTTTGCTGGTTAATTGGAGATAAGAGTCTCTTAGATTTATCTGCCCAGGCTGGCTTGGAGTTATGATCCTTAGACACCATCTTCCCTAGTAGCTAGGATTACAGGAGTGAGTCATCAGCACCTGGCCTTAGTCTCATTATTAACTTCGACTTCTTTCTTTGAATGTGTTATGTCTCCTAGCCAAAGACCAGACCTCTCAGGGGGTGGAAGAGAAAAACCTTCCCAAGAGTCACCCTTATTCTGTGGAGACACCATACGGCTTTCACTTAGACCTCGATTTCCTCAAGTATGTGGATGACATTGAGAAGGGAAATACCCTCAAAAGAATTCCTATCCACAGAAGAGCCAAACAGGCCAAGTTTAGCACCTTACCCCGAAACTTCAGCCTCCCAGACAGCAGGGCTCGTCCTCATGTTCCTCTTCCCCAGCAAAACTGGTCTCCAGTGGTGCTGAGGAAGGTGTCCTTGGGCACCCCGGAGCAGAGCCAGGCCCTGCGGTTGAGCGAGCCCCTCCAGGGCCCGGCCAGTGGGAGCGAGCTCAGCTACCACAGGAAGGCCCTGTTGGCAGAGGCTTCCAGACAGCTGGAGACGGCTGGTCCAGATGATGCTGATCTGACCTGTGGTGCTGGACGGCCTCAGCTTCTGAGAGCATCCAGCATGCCAGCCACACTGCTGCAAAACAGGGCCTCAGAGGAGGCAGGCCTGGGCTCAGGGACCCCTGTGCCCCCAGCCCTGCCTCCACTACTGGGAGAAGACAGTGTCTGCGATGGTGCCTTTGGCCCCGCAGCAGGATTTGCAGGTTTGCACAGTGCCAGCCCTCAAGCATCAGCCCAACTGACGGGCATGGAGTTGGGAGATCCGGTGCGGGTCCAGGAGGAGACTGAGTCTGCAGAGGGTGAAATGGAGACTCCAAACCACGTGTTCCTCCCAGGCCCTCCTTCCTCCTTCCAGAAGGTTTTTCCAGACCACGGGGAAGGAGAACACGGAAGCAGAGCAGAGGTGGTGTTCACACCTGACTCCTGCACGCCCAGCCCTCCCCCTTTGCCGTCCCCCATCCCGGAGAATGAGCTCCCACTGGAAGAGATTGAGCTCAGCATCAGCGAGATCCCACCCCCACCCCCGGTGGAGGTGGAGGTGAGAAGCATCGGCGTCCGGGTCACGGAGGAAAACCTCGGCCTGGCGGGGTTCGATCCTGGTGCCATCTCCAGTCTAAAGCAGCAGGTCTCCGCCCTTGAGGGCGAGTTGTCTGGAAGCACAGAGGAGCTGGCCCAGGTCAGAGCTGCCCTCCAGCAGCACAAAGAAGAAATCAAGGCCAGAGAGCAGAAGATTCAAGAGCTAGAGTCCTCTGTAGCCCGATTAGAAGAAAAGCTTAGCCAGGAGAATACCAGAGTTGCTAAGGGCCAGGCAGATGCCATGGTTAACACAGATCCTGTCCATGGCCTCTTCCCCTGGGAGTCATGTGACAAGAGCATTGGGGTCAACCTGAGCATCACAGACCCGGAAAGCTGGGGACCCAGGGCAGAGGACAGTGGCCTCTTGTGGGGACAGGAGAGTCCAACAGCAGGGGAGCAGAGTCCTGCAGAATATGGGCCACCCCACCTGTCACTGCCCAAGGTACCTGAGAAGGGCCTCGCTTCCTCTTTATGTAGCTGCCTGTCCACTGAGCTCAGAATCGAAGAAGAGGTCTCTGAGCCAGACACAGCCCTCCCGGCAGCTGTGGAAGGCCCAGCCAGGGCAGTAGGCGGCTCTTCATGGAGCAGCGACCGAGAGGCCACGCAGGCCACTGCAGAGCTCCCTGGAAAGGAGCGCCCAGAACGGCCAGCGAGTTCACCAACCGATGCCACAATCGGGCAGTATGTGAAGAAGATCCAGGAGCTCCTGCAGGAGCAGTGGAACTGCCTGGAGCATGGGTACCCGGAGCTGGCCAGCGCCATTAAGCAGCCTGCCTCCAAGCTCAGCAGCATCCAGAGCCAGCTGCTCAGCTCCCTCAACCTGCTGCTGTCTGCCTACTCTGCCCAGGACCCTGCTCAGAAGGAGCCCTCAGCTCCATCCTCCCCACCAATAGGTAAGTACCAGGGTGCCAGACCAGAAATGGTTTCTCCTTTACAGGACAAATTGGAAGGGGAAAGGGTTTTAATTGCATCAGTGTGGTTTTTGTATGTCTGTGTCTATATACTATTTTAGCACCTCCAGGAATTTGATGGAATAAAAATTGATCTGTGTAAAAGTAGGAGAGGGCTGGTACCTCTACTCCTTGTTGTATGGGCTGATTGCAGGCTGATTGCACGGCATACAGCTGTGTAGACAGTGCAGACCACGGAGGTGCTAGCAGGACCTGAGTAAGAATTCAGCCCAGAGTCTATCTGCCAGGCCGTGCAGCTGCAGCTCTTGGTCTGCAGAGACTGTGCTTAGTCTTCTTTGCATAACATAAAGTCCAGGGCTCAGGGTGGTGCTGCTGTGTGCTCTGCCAGCATCATTTCTTGTTCTCATGGGCTCTGGCATTCCTGCTTTCGCACATCAAAAGACATCCACAAGCCAGGGCCAATGGCTCTCACCTGTAATCCTAACTACTCAGAAGGCTGAGATCTGAGGATTGTGATTTGAAGCCAACCCAGGCAGCCAAGTACGAGACTCTTTTATACTCTTTTATCTCCAATTAACCACCAAAAAGCCAGAAGTGGAGCTGTGGTTCAAGTGTTAGTGCCAGCCCTGAGTGAAAAAGCTAAGGGACAGAGCCTGCCTGGGCTCTGAGTTCAATCCCCTGTACTGGTAACAAACACAAGTGTCTCTCTCTCTCTCTCTCTCTCTCTCTTTCACACACACACACACACACACACACACACACACACGTACACCCAGGCAACCCTTCCCCTTCTAACAGGTCTCACCCTCTTCACTATGGAATAAAATGGAATCATACTGTACTGTGCTCAGTGCATAGATCTTCCTGCCACAGGCACAAGTTGGCTGCTTTCTCGTGTCAATGCTAGTTCTAGTCTTGCACGTCAGGAAATGCTTCCTGTAGCATGGAGCACAGCATGCCTCTTGTGTGTGTCTGCTGTGCACCCAGTGCCCTCAGTCTCCCCACATCACACATGGGGACCTTCATGTAATCCAGGAAGGACCACTGAGGGCCTCAAGCAGACCTCAGGGATTCCTGACCACAAGTCAAGACCTGAGTTGTCCTGCTCTGTTATTTATGTCCTGAGCTTTCTCAGCCATTGGACAAGGACAGCAGAGGCATGTCCACCACATGAGTCTCTGAGAGAGTAATGCTCCAGTCACTGCAGTCTATCATCCACACAAGAGAGAGGTGTTACATGAATACTTCCACTGACTTTGACCAGGAGGCCATGCCTCCTGCAAAAGGCCTTTAAACCTTTGGTTTGCATTGTCTGGTGCCCCGTCCCTCTCTGCCTCTTCATACACTCAACCTGTATTCCCTCAAAGCAGGAGTCCTGGGTTTTGTTTTACTTACTTACTTATTTTGGTGCCAGTCCTGGGCTTGAACTTAGACCCTGGACAGTGACTGTGAGCTTTTGTATTCAAGGCTAGCTCACTCTACCACTTGAGTCATAGCTCCACTTCCAGCTTTTTGGTGGTTAATTGGACATAAACTCACAGACTTTCCTGCCAGGGCTGGCTTTGAACCTTGATCCTCGGGCCTCAGCCCCTTGAGTATCTAGGATTACAGGCATGAGCTACCACTACACCCAGATAGAGTCATGGTTTTGCTGCCTCAAGATCATTCTAATCTGTGATATTGTGTCTGCCTAGAGATCTCCCCGTCGACCAGCCTTAAATCCATAATGAAAAAGAAAGACTATGGCTTCCGTGCAGGAGGTAATGGGACCAAAAAGAACCTTCAGTTTGTTGGGGTTAACGGTGGGTAAGCATCACCTGCTGCTGCTTCCTCTCCCGCTGTTGTCCTTACTGCTCTGTTCCTGGGGAAAGCATCTGGTTTGTGTTCTGCGAGGGATTTAATCTCCAGGGTCACTTAAAGCCCTATATTGGGTGTACATAGAACTTGGCTCAGTGCCAGCTGTGGGCCTCTGTTTTTAATATCTCTAGGTTTTGGTCTCCCCTAGGGCCAAGACTCCAGGTGACTTCTGAGAACTTAACTGGGTACATGATCCCTTTGAGAACGGCCTTTAACTTGAACCACAATACCCCTCGGATGATTTGTTGAACTTTAAGTTGTATCAGTTTAATCTGGGTGCTGGTGACTCACACCTGTAATCCTAACTACTCAGGAGGCTGAGATCTGAGGATTGGTGGTTTGAAGCCAAGTCTGTGAGACTCTTATTTCCAACCAACCACCCCCAAACCAGAAGTGAGGCTGTGGCTCAAATGGTAGAGCAGTAGTAGCCTTGAGCAAAAGAGCTCAGGGATAGCACCCAAGCCCTGAGTTCAAGCCCTATGACCAAAAATTAAAAAGTGCCAGTTTGTTTATTTATTTAACTATTATGTTAGGGATCAAACCCAGGGCTTTGAGGAAGGTAGGCAAGTGTTCTACCATTAAACTGAACTCCAGCCCATTCTATTTAATTTTTTCTTCCTTTAACTTAATATAAATCCCATCCCAAAGAATTAGACTATTGGTGTAGAGCATAAATCAGACCTTCCACACTCTAGATAATTGAACATTGGATTTAGAAGGTAGTAGAGAGCTGGAAGTGGCTCGAGTGGTAAGACGACAGCTGAGCACGAAGCAAAGTGAGAGTGGGACCCAGAATTCGAGCCCTAATACTCTAAAAACAAAAGGCGATCGAGAATATAGTAATGAAGAGAAATGCATAGTAAGTAACCTTTTGTCACTGTGCAAACATGAGTGTACATACACAGATTAAGGCATCTGTTATGGGAACTGGATGATGTAGTCTCATTGGACCACTGTGATATATAGATTGGGCCACTGTAATCTGTCACTGACTGATGGCTGTATTTTCTAAACTGGTCATTCAAAAATCATTATTAAATGCCAATAATATGCTAGGTTGTGGGAATACAAAAGTTAAAGCCTAATTACTTATAGGTTAACATTTAAAACACTGGGCATTGGTGGCTCATACTTGTAATCCTAATTAGTTGGGAGGTTGAGATCTGGAGGAGCCCTGATTCCAAATCAGCCTGGAAAGAAAAAGCTGTGAGGTCCCATCAACAATTAACCAGCAGCTGGGAATGTGGCTTAGTGGTAGAATGCTTGCTTCGCATGCATGAAGCCCTGGATTCGGCTCCTTAGTACTACATAAACAGAAAAGGCCAGAAATGGAGCTGTGACTTAAAGTGGTAGAGTGCTAACCTTGAGCAAAAGAAGCCCAGAGACAGTGCCCAGGCCCTGAGTTCAAGCCCCAGGACTGGCAAAAACAAAGCAAAACAAAGACAACAACCAACAGAAGACTGTCTGCAGGCTTGACTAAAGTGGCAAGAGTGCCAGCTTTAACCCTGTATGCTGAGTGAGAGCATAACGTCCTGAATTCAAGCCCTGGCATCAGCGAAAAAAAGAAGGGGGCTGGAGGCCTGATTCACATGGTGGAACATCTGGCTAGCAAGTATGGGACCTTCGGTTCAAACACCAGTGCTGCCCAAACCAAAAAGACATTTATTAAATGCCAATAACCTGCTAGGGAGTACATGTTCTTTTTAAGTAATAAATCCTGGTCCCTACCAGCTCACAGATGAGTCAAGAAGCAAAAAGTAGCTGCTCATATACCACAGTTAGTTCCCTGGCAAGGAAGTACAGGGAGCTGTGGAAGCCTGGAGGAGGGGTCTCCAACCTAGCAGGCAGCAGGTCCAGGAGGCTGCCAAGAAGAAGGGGAGTCCCTCCTAATTCAAGTCACACGGAGGGAAGATGGTAGATGCCAACAGGGATCTGTTGTGGTTGTTCAGGGAAAGTGTCAGAAATCATGAAATGAGGTGTCACAGGCAGCCCACACCTCTGATGCTGTGTTATCCTGTGGCTTGGAGGAAGCAGTCTGCTTTTGATCGTTTGTCACTTTATGTTCAGAAGAGGGGAATCAGCCTGACAGACAGCCTACTGTAGTTCTCGGTCCCAAGGCCTGGCAGGCTCCAGTCTTTGCTCAGTCTACCTTATCTACCCCTAGCTTGTGCTTTCCCTCACTCCATCCTCCTCAGGGCCCTGGTGTTCATTTCCCTACCCTAGAGCTTTTTCTGGTTATTGTCAGTATCTAGTACTCCAATCCTCTGGTAATTGGCTAAACCTGCTCACTGGAGACATGGGGGACATGGAAGTCCTGGTCTCAGTTCTGAAGACTCTAATACACTTTGCCTCCAAGTGCCATCCACCTCCTATGAATGCTTCTCATGGGAAGTCAAGGGAAAGAATTTGTGTTCTGGACTGAGCTAGGTGGTTTTTGTGTGTAATCCCAGCTATTGGGAAGGTGGATATAGGAGGTTTACAGTTCAAAGCTGGCTGGGCAAAGACGCTATCTGAAAAACAGGAAGCAAAAGAACTGGAAGTGTGGCCCAAGTGGTGGAACACTTGGCCTAGCAAAGTGCAATCCCAGTACCACACACAGAAAGGGAGAAAGAGAGGGAGGAAGGGAGAGAGGGAGGGAGAGAGGGAAGGAGGGAGGGAGGAAGAAAGAAAAAGAAAGAAAGGGGAAGGATGGATGGAGGGAGGGAAGGAAGGAAGGAACCTATATACACAGAGAAAAGGAAGAAAATAACCTACATTCTTACTGGAGTAACTCTGCCTCTCAGCACTGTCTTATGACTTATTTATCTATTGTTCTTATCACTATATGAAAATAATAGTTGATCACATGTTTATTTTCTGTCTCTTTCTACTGACACATCAGCTCCCTTAGAGCAAAGACTTTGCTAGAGTATTTAGAACACTCCCTAGCATCCAGGTACTCACTAAATTTCTGCTGAATGAATGCTTTTGCTTCCAGGTAGCTTTTATAGAAGCCATTTTAAGATAAGCTGTGCTTGGTAAATGTACAACGCCCAGGCTTAATCACAAAAACAGAAGGTCCTCAGCATAAAGGTTTGTCAAGGTTCCAAGCAGAAATGCCTGGGGTTGAAGTTGGTGAGAATGTGAGCATATCGGAGAGCAGGCTGGGCATGCGCATGCAGAGAGCACAGAAGCCTTGTGTCAGGATGACCACGTGGAGAAGGAAGCCATGAGCCCTGTGGCTATGTCCAGTGTCCTCCTGACCCAGATCTGAACAGCACCCTTCTCCATTTGGGTCATCTGTTGCAGCATTAGAATCAGTAAATCCCCCAGGACATGATTGTGGCCTCTGTGTGATTCCTCATGAGAGTCTCTTCAAGCTGAATGTAGGGATCGCTGCCAGGAGGGGAGGAGGGGGACATTCCGAGTCCAGTGACCCTTGACCTCACTTCCGTTGCAAGCAGAGGTTCAAACAGGATGCAGCTGAGAAAGGCTGACGCTGTGTTCACACATGTGTGTACCACATGGAGCCCACACTTTGCCAAGTGCCCCCTGGGCTGCAGCAAGAGGGCTGGGAGAAGTCCTTTGGTGACCCAGTGTCAGGAAGACTTAAGCAGGCAGTTCAAGACTTGGAGAACGCACTGGGAGACGCTTGCCTGGATATGGGTGGAACATTAGGATTCCAGAAGCAAAGCTTCTATGGCAGATGGGGACTGTGGGTGCTCTGAATGCTATGGCCAGTTAGGGACAGGCTGCTCATGTGTTTGCTATAGAGTGCAGCTTATTATCTTTTGTGGGGGTTGTAGGTATGTGTGTGTGCTGGTCCTGGGGCTTGAACTCTAGAGGTTGGGTGCTGTTCTTGAGATTTTTTTATTCAAGGCTAGTTTTGTTTGGTAGGTAATTAGAGATAAGAGTCTCATGGATTTTCCTGCCTTAGCTGGCTTCACGCTGCAGTCCTCAGATCTCTGGGCTGGGGATATGGCCTCGTGGCAAGAGAGCTTGCCTCATATACATGAGGCCCTGGGTTCGATTCCCCAGCACCACATATACAGAAAATGGCCAGAAGTGGCGCTGTGGCTCAAGTGGCAGAGTGCTAGCCTTGAGCAAAAGGAAGCCAGGGACAGTGCTCAGGCCCTGAGTTCAAGCCCCAGGACTGGCAAAAAAAAAAAAAAAGTATAAAACACATTTGAGTAGCTAGGATTATAGTCATAAGCCATCAGTGCTCAGCCAGCTTATCTTTTCTCCCCCAAATAACCTCCGGCATCAGAACTTCCTTGCTTCTCTGACACTGGAGTTCCTCCCAGTCCCTCACCCCGGCCTACAGAAGCAGGTCATAGAGATTGGTTCGCAGGACATGTTATCTGAGCCCCAGCTTGATCTCATTGGGGGTGGACATGGCTCCTTTCAGGAAGGACAAACCGAATGACCTTTGTGTCCTCCCCTAGCTATGAGACCACCTCCAGCGAGGACACCAGCGGTGAAGACAGCTCCCCTGAAGACTTGTCTGATAGTGAGGCAGAAAAGAAATGCGATGGTCCAGAACCTAGGCAGGGCAGGGCTGCCCACCCCAGCTGTGAGGTGGAGCAGGCTGTCTCCCAAGGCGTCATCCTCACAGAGCAGGACGATGGGCCTGGAGAGGAATTCTCCCATCCCAAGACTGAGAGGTGAGTCAAATGGGAACTGAGTGGCACCTGTTCCTCTGCAGAGGGGCAAAGATGTATCGGCATCTTTCCATCCAATTGCTTGGTCCTGTTGTCATTTGTTTTCTTCCATTCAGCACTATTTAGTGAGTTTCTGTTCTATGCTAAATAGTTAAGCTAAATAGAGGTGACTCTTGCCTTTATGGAAGAGAGCCATGCCCAGAGTTCTGCTTATAAATAGCATTTACAGGGCACTGGAAAAGGGAGGCTCTTTATAAGTATTGCCTTTCCTCTTTCCCTTCCCTTCCTTTCCCTCTGCTCTCTTCTCCTTCCCTCCTCTCTCCTCCCTTTGCTTGTTTGCTCTTTCCCTTTCTCCTTTTTTGTTTCCTTCCTTCCTTTTTCTATTTCGTTCTTTCTTCTCTCCCTCTTCCCTTCTCTCTCTGTCCTCTCTTCCTTCTCTCTCTCTCTCTCTGACCTTATGTAATTAAAGCTGATCTCAAACTAATGATATTCTTCTCAACCTTATGAGTGTTAGAATTTGGAATTATAGGCATGCACTTCCATGTGTAGCTACAAAAGTATTCCTTTATATTATCCTTTTCACAATCCTGCAAAGAAACAATTGCTGTTGCCCCCACTTCACAGAGAAGATCTAAACCCACAATCTTCTGATTCAAACCTTTCTCCTCTGTTGGCTGCACTGCCACTATCTTTTTTTTTTTTTTTTTGCTAATCCTGGGGCTTGAACTCGAGGCCTAGGCACTGTCCTCTTCCGCTACTTCCAGCTTTTTCTGTTTAAGTGGTGCTGAGGAATCAAAACCCGGGCTTCATGCATATGAGGCAAGCACTCTACTACTAAGCCACATTCCCAGCCCCTGCCACTATCTTTTAAAGTGATTGGCAGGGGCTGGGAATATGGCCTAGTGGTAAAGTGCTCGTCTTGTATACATGAAGCCCTGGATTTGATTCCTCAGCACCACATATATAGAAAAAGCTGGAAGTGGCTCTGTGGCTCAAGTGATAGAGTGCTAGCCTTGAGCAAAAGAAGCCAGGGACAGCGCTCAGGCCCTGAGTTCAAGCCTCAGGACTGGCAAAAAAAAAAAAGGTGATTTGAAGTCATATAGCATGACAAAAGAGTACTGCCGCTGCAGTTGGACACACTTCCACTGACCAAGTCGTTAAGCTGATCTTGCCTCCATTTCCTCATCTGAAAAATGTGGAGAGTAGCAACCTGTCAACTCTGATTTGAATTTGGTGTGAGAACAAGCGGTAGAATGCTTGGTATCATGTCTGCCACGGGATAGGCTGTCCACAGAAGTAGAAATAGGTGGTCAGGAATACTACCACCACCACCACCACCACCATCATCATCATCATCATCATCATCATCATCCGGGGCCTGGTAGAAGGAGGGACAAGCAGGCATGGTCACAAGCTGCCAAGTATGTCCACCATCAGTCTTTGATGAGCAAATAGAGTCTCTTAGTGAGCCTGTTATTAAGTCTTACTGAGGCCTCTGGATGCTACACGTCGGCCCTCAAAAAAAGGGGGCCTGGGAGAATGTTTGCCCTTGTGACTCTTGGCCTCAAGGCTTCTCATTTGATGGACTCTATTAGTACTTAGGAGATCCTTCATGGAGGCATAAGTAACCTGAAGATTTTTGTTGTTGGTGGTGGTGGGCATGGGGCTTGAACGCAGAGCCTGGGCACAGTCTCTGAGATTTTACCCTCAAGGTTAGCGCTCTACCCCTTTAAACCACAGCTCCACTTCCAGGTGTTTTGTTTTGTTTTTTTTTTTTTTTTTGGTTGTTAATTGGAGATAAAGAGTCTCGTGGACTTTTCTGCCCAGGCTGACTTTGAGCAGTGACCATTAGATATCAGCCCTCCTGAGTAGCTAGAATTACAGGTGTGAGCCACCAGTGCCCAGCTAACCTGAAGAAATGTGTTGATATAGGTTGAGTTCTTTGGGTTTTTCTAGCCACCTGGGCACCCAGAGTCAAGAAGGCAGTGTGTCGGGATCCTCTGTTGGGCTCTTGGCCATGAGTGCTTGGTTCCTTTGCTCCAGCCACTGGCAGAGGTGACAGGAAGAGAAAATGTGCTCTTCAGAAGAATTCAGGAGTTCTGGGAATGTGGCTTAGTGGTAGAGTGCTTGCCTAGGATGCATGAATCCCTGGGTTCAATCCCTCAGTGCCACATAAACAGAAAAAGCCAGAAATTGTGCTGTGACTCAAGTGGTAGAGTACTAGCCTTGAGCAAAAGAAGCTCAGGGACAGTGCCCAGGCCCTGAGTTTAAGCCTCAGGACAGGAGGAGGAGGAGGAGGAGGAGGAGGAGGAGGAGGAGGAGGAGGAGGAGGAGGAGGAGGAGGAGGAGGAGGAGGAGGAGGAGGAGGAGGAGGAGGAGGAGGAGGAGGAGGAGGAGAGGAGGAGGAGGGGAGGAGGAGGAGGAGGAGGAGGAGGAGGAGGAGGAGGAGGAGGAGGAGGAGGAGGAGGAGGAGGAGGAGGAGGAGGAGGAGGAGGAGGAGGAGGAGGAGGAGGAGGAGGAGGAGGAGGAGGAGGAGGAGGAGGAGGAGGAGGAGGAGGAGGAGGAGGAGGAGGAGGAGGAGGAGGAGGAGGAGGAGGAGGAGGAGGAGGAGGAGGAGGAGGAGGAGGAGGAGGAGGAGGAGGAGGAGGAGGAGGAGGAGGAGGAGGAGGAGGAGGAGGAGGAGGAGGAGGAGGAGGAGGAGGAGGAGGAGGAGGAGGAGGAGGAGGAGGAGGAGGAGGAGGAGGAGGAGGAGGAGGAGGAGGAGGAGGAGGAGGAGGAGGAGGAGGAGGAGGAGGAGGAGGAGGAGGAGGAGGAGGAGGAGGAGGAGGAGGAGGAGGAGGAGGAGGAGGAGGAGGAGGAGGAGGAGGAGGAGGAGGAGGAGGAGGAGGAGGAGGAGGAGGAGGAGGAGGAGGAGGAGGAGGAGGAGGAGGAGGAGGAGGAGGAGGAGGAGGAGGAGAGAGGAGGAGGAGGAGGAGGAGGAGGAGGAGGAGGAGGAGGAGGAGGAGGAGGAGGAGGAGGAGGAGGAGGAGGAGGAGGAGGAGGAGGAGGAGGAGGAGGAGGAGGAGGAGGAGGAGGAGGAGGGAGGAGGAGGAGGAGGAGGAGGAGGAGGAGGAGGAGGAGGAGGAGGAGGAGGAGGAGGAGGAGGAGGAGGAGGAGGAGGAGGAGGAGGAGGAGGAGGAGGAGGAGGAGGAGAAAAAGAAGAATTCAAGGGCTGGGAATGTGGCTTAGTGGTAGAGTGCTGACCTTCAATGCATGAAGCCCTGGGTTCGATTCCTTAGCACCACATAATCAGAAAAAGCCAGAAGTGGCTCTGTGGCTTAGGTGGTAGAGTGCTAGCCTTGAGCAAAAAGAAGCCAGGGACAGTGCTCAGGCCCTGAGACCAGTCCCCAGGACTGGCAAAATAAACAAACAAACAAACAAACAAATAAATAAAGAGAAGAATTCAGGAGCCCAGGGAACTATGACCCTCGGCTGCTGAGGAATCTTCCTGATCCTGGGGAGGGGGTGGCCTACCTAGTCTGGGTATTGGAGCTACTGGGAAGGGAAAGTCATTTTGGAGATGTGATGCTCTCTTGTATTTTTCTGTCTTTTAGATGTAAACCCTCAGAAGAGTTTCTTAATGCGTGTCAAGCATTGAGCCAACATCTGCCGGAAACTGGAACTGCCCCCAACCAGCTCTTGGTATTCTAATTTTTCTTGTCCCATAGAGACCTTTGGCAGAGTGATAGTGGCAGTTGTGTGAGTGCCCACACTGCCTGAGGAGTCCCCTGGGAATTCTGTCACCACCCCAAACATTGCAACACAGCAAGGAGAGAAAACAACGTGCATGAATAAAGGTCAGGGACGCAGAGTGGCTGTCATGTTTGCCATTCACTAAGGTGACATGTCAGACAGAAGGAGCAACCTGGAGTGATTCTTACAAATGATTTCATGATTACTGTGGAAAGAGTACTGGATTTGGCATCTCTTAAGTCCATGTGACCAGGTGGAAGCCCTGGTGGAGCTGTGTGACTCTGGAAGTCATGGACCCTTTCTGCAGTGTTTGCAATCAAACCCAAAGCCTGAGGCTTGTGTTAGACAAGTGCTCTACCACTCCAGTCAGCTATGTTCCCACTCCCCTTTTTCTTCTTCTTTTTCTGAGATAGTCTTACTATGGATGCAAGCTGGCCTTGAACTCGTGATCATCCTATCTCTGCCTTTCATATGTTATGATTACAGGCATGTGTCACCACACCCATCCATATACTCTTTGAATCTTATTGTATATATCTATTACAAAGTGAAGCTCTCTCCCTATTTCCGTGGGGTCTTTGTATAACCCACTTTGTCTCTTAGGCCATAGCTTCTTTTTTGTTGTTTTGTTTTGTTGGTTGTGGGGCTTGAACTCAGGGCTTGGGCATTCTCCCTGAGCTCTTTGCTCAAGGCTAGCATTCTACCACGTTGAGCCACAGCTCCACTTCCAGGTTTTGAGTGGTTAATTGAAGATAAGAGTCTCACCAGGGCTTTTCTGCCCAGGCTTTGAGCTTTGATCTTCAGATCTCAGCCTCCTGAGTAGCTGGGGTTGCAAGTGTGAGCCAGCGGTGCCTGGCTAGGCCATAGCTTCTTTAGGAAATTAATCTAAATGTGTCATCTTTTTGATGTGTGTTGGTACTAGGGCTTGAACTCAGGGCCTGAGCACTGTCCCTTAGTTTGTTTTGTTTTGTTTTCACAAGGCTGGTGCTCTACCACCTGAGCCACAGCTCCACTTCTGGGTCTTGGGTGGTTAATTAGAGAAGAGAATCTCATGGGCTTTTCTGTGTGGGCTGGCTTTAAACTGAGATTCTCAGGTCTTAGTCTCCTGAGTAGCTAGGATTGCAAGTGTGAGCCCCTGGCATCTGGCTTAAACTATCATCTCAATGGACTATAGAAATGACTTCTAAAGCTGGGACTAGTGGCAAGAGTGCTTGCCCCTTATACATGAAGCCCTGGGTTTGATTCCTCAGCACTGCATATATAGAAAATGACCAGAAGTGGCACCGTGGCTCAAGTGGCAGAGTGCTAGCCTTGAGCAAAAAAAAGCCAGGGACAGTGCTCAGGCCCTGAGTTCATGGCCCAGGACTGGCCCCAAAAAGAAAGAAAGAAAGGAAGAAAGAAAGAAAGGAAGAAAGAAAGAAAGAAAGAAAGAAAGGAAGGAAGGAAGGAAGGAAGGAAGGAAGGAAGGAAGGAAGGAAGGAAGGAAGGAAGGAAGGACCTCTAAAGGTCCAATCTTTAAACACATGTCATTTTAAACACTTGGGTCACTACACACACTGAAATGACCAGCAACTGGCACACTTCTCACGAATAATTAAAAAAGAGACAAACCTTACAGATAACAGGGTCCTGGGCTCCTTTCTCCCTCATAAGCACATAGGTATGAAGTGTGCACTTATTCCCAGCCTTTCCAAGTCCCCAGATAAGTCACACGGAGAGCTCTGGGGCTGGGGAGGGACAGAAGCAGAAACATGAGAATCAAACCTGGCCTGGTGGGGGAGGCGAGCCCCAGCAGGGGCAGTCCGGGCTGAGGAACTTCTTGGAAACTGAATTTTTGGGGTTTCAGAGGCAAAGCTTGAATACCATCAGTCAGGAATGGTTCCGCGTGTCCAGCCGAAAGTCATCTAGCCCTGCCGTGGTGGCTGCCTACCTCCTTGGGGTCCAGCCTCACTCCCCACATCTCCTGAAACTGCTGGTCAACTTGGCCGATCGCAACGGGAACACGGCCCTTCACTACAGCGTGTCACACTCCAACTTCGCTATGGTGAAGCTGCTGCTAGACACAGGTCAGAGATGGGTCATCGGAGTCTGGGGCCCTCTCTCAAAGGCTACTAAAAAAGAAATGGAGAGCCAGGTTCTGGTGGCTTACACCTGCAATCCTAGCTACTTAAGAAGCTGAGATCTGAGGTTCATGGTTCAAAACCAAGCTAAGCAGGAAAGTCCATGAGACTTTTATTTTTCTTCTGGTCTGGGGCTTGAACTCAAGACCTGGAGGCTGTCCCTGAGCCTCTTTGTGCTCAAGGCTAGTGCTCTACCACTTGAGCTACCATTATACTTCTGGAATTTTTGAGTAATTTATTGGAAATAAAAAATCTCTCGGGCTGGGCACTGGTGGCTCACACTTATAATCCTGGCTACTCAGGAGTCTGAGATGTGAGGATTGCAGTTCAAAGCCAGCCCAGGCAGCAAAGTCCATGAGACTCTTAAGTGGCACTGTGTGAGCTGAAGAGCTCAGGGACAGTGCCCAGGCCCAGAGTTCAAGCCCCACGACCAACAAAGAAAATAAGAAGAAGAGCCTCTTGGAATTTTCTGCATGGGCTGGCTTCAAACCATGATCCTTAGATCTCCTCTCCTAAATTGCTAGCATTACAGGCATGAACCACTGGTGTCTTGCTCTGTGAGACTTTTATCTCCAAGTAACTACCAAAAAGCCAGTAGTGAAGCTCTGGTTCTAGTTGCAGAGCACCAGTTTTAGGTGAAAATGCTAAAAGACAGTGCCCAGGCCCTGAGTTCAAGCCTCCAAAACAGCACCAGAAAAGAAAGAACAAACGAAAGAAAGAAGGAGAAAAAGAAAAAGTTGGGTACCAGGGGTTCACACCTATAATCTTAGCTACTCAGGAGGCTGAGATCTGAGAATCACAGTTTGACTCCAGCCCAGGGATGAAAGTCCATGAGACTCCCATCTCCTACCAAAAGCAACAAAAGACAGAAGTGGAGCTGTATTTCTAGTGGTAGAGCACTAGCCTTGAGCAAAAAAATCATGGACAGTGCTTAGGCCCTGAGTTTAAGCCCCAGGACTGCCCCCTCCCCACAAGAAAAGAAGAAAAGAAAGGAAAGAAAAGGCAAAAAAAAGTGTAGCCAGTTTAAAGGCATCTGAAAATATAAAGCAGTGATTCAACACCCCCTCCCACCCCCAAGGAAAGGATGCTCCTGTCTGTGGCTTTGATTAGTCGGCAGAGCCTGGTTGCTGGCCTTGTGAGTTGTTCCAGCAACTCTTGCTCCTCTTGCAGGCGTCTGCAGCGTGGACCATCAGAACAAAGCTGGGTATACTGCGGTGATGATCACTCCCTTGGCTTCTGCAGAGACAGATGAAGACATGGCTGTTGTCTGGAAGCTCTTAAGAGTAGGAAATGTGAACATCCAAGCTACTCAGGTAGGTGGTGTGAACGCCATCTCTCTCCTCTCTGATAAATGGAGGGAGTCTCCCACTATTTTTCTGCAATGGGTGAGAAATTCTATGCCAGATGAGCAGAGAGCTTTCTATCCTGGATTGCTGGGGCCTTCAGACGGGACTTACCCAAAACCTGAATATTTCATACTTAAAGGTTTCTTGGATGGGGCCAGTGAACTGTTCATTTATACCCCAGTTTAAAACTGGGCACATTTTTACTGGACTTTGCCAACAAAATCTTCCCAAATACAGTCAAGCTGTGGAGAAAGCCAAAGGGACCCCACAAAAAAACAGCTAATCTGCTGTTCTAGGAAGCTCTAAGCCCCTGTGAGTGATCCCTTGATCCGGACCCAGAAAGCTAACCAGGCAAATGCTCTAAGAAAGCCCAGTTCTTTAAAGAAATTCTCACCTGCCACTCTTCTCTCTTTGAAGATTTACAAAAAAAATAAGGTCATGAGTATGCCCATCAGGCTGATAGAGGAAAAGGCATGGAGAGCCCAGGCAGACAGGAGCGGTTGTTGATCAGCGGCACGAATATGAGGACCCCCTACTTCCCCAGCCTGAGCTTAGCCTAGGAATCACCCGAGAGCCATCATCACTCTGGTGTCTAGTCAGTGTGCTCAGCATGCTTCCTTAGTCATTGAAATAGAACCACATCTCAGAACACACCCATCTCTCACTCGCTCTTTTTTTTTTTTTTTTGCCAGTCCTGGGGCTTGAACTCAGGGCTTGAGCACTGTCCCTGGCTTCTTTGTGCTCAAGGCTAACACTCTGCCAACTTGAGCCACAGTGCCTCTTCTGGCCTTTTCTATATATGTGGTGCTGAGGAATTGAACCTAGGGCTTCATGTATGTGAGGCAAGCACTCTTATCACTAGGCCATATCCCCAGCCCACACCCATCTCTCTTAATGCCCCACCAATGGTGTCAGAAGTCATGTCCTATTCTCAGGAGCAAGGACCATAGCCTTGAGGCATGAGGCCATCCAGTGAATGACTGGACCCACATGTCCTCACACTTCTGGAAAGATCTATCTAGATTCCAGATCCATCTAGATCCAGGGCATCTAATAATACATGCTTATGAGCCTGTCATAACCCTGATATAGATGATGACAGCTAACACTTGCTGACACTTGAAATGCAATGCTTAGGTCTTACCACCACTCCAAGAGGCAGGTAATACCACTGATTCTTCTGGGAAGCTTGTACACATCCACATAGGCACTGAGCGGTGGAGCCAGGATTTTTCTGATTCAAAAACTCTATTTCTTTTCCATAAGACCTAGCTTTCTGGGAAGGAAAATATGGTTCATAAATGACTCAGTTCAGAGTTTTAGCCAGCTAGCACAGCCATGGCCTCGGTGTTCTTTTTCATACAAGGCACATATTCACAGCCTTAGGGGATCTGAAAGGAGAGAAAGTGTACACTTGCATCCTCCTGAAGTCTGGTATCCCATTGGAGACAAGTCTGACATGCCAGGAGCCCAGGAAGACTAAGGATAGAATATGATGGAGTCATATGAGAAGACTATTGGAAAAATTTAGGACAATATACTATATGCCAGAAAAATCTATGAAAAATAAGAAATAATAGTCACTTCCTACTCAGAAAAACTATCTTCACACACAAGTGTATTTATATGCTTTTTCCTCACAAAATTCTTACAAAGTGCACAGGATAGATCAATACTATAATATTTAAATTTTTATTTTCATTAGCATATATTAGTTACATAAGGGAATTTTCATTGTAACATTTCCATACATGTGTAGAATGTATACTGATCAGCCTTACCCCACCCCTTTGTCACTCTCTTAACCCACTCTTCATTTCTTAAAACATTTTCAACAAACTTCACTCCTTTCTTTTCTTTTTTTTGTCCAAAACCTGAACTTGAGACCTGATGCTTTTGCTCATTTGCTGACTCTCTACCACCTCCAACTCCAACTCCATTGAGCTATTTTCCTGCATGTACCTGGTGCTAAGCACTGGGGACAAAAGACAGTCTGTCATGAGTGTTTCCTAGCTCTTGAGAAACATGAAGATGGACAAGCTGCACTGAAGTACTGTCACAAGACAGACCCCATGCCTGCACATTAGTGACAGCTTTAGAGAGAATGTTTGACTGGGATCTTGAGAGAATAGAAGTTTGCCAGAACGATGCCCCTTGTACATCTTTTGCTGGAAGTAACCTCAGCAAATCCCCATGGCCCTTTGTTCAGGGAGGCCAGACGGCTCTGATGTTGGGAGTCAGCCATGACCGGGAGGATATGGTCCAAGCACTCCTGAGCTGTCAGGCAGATGTCAACCTGCAGGACCACGATGGAGCCTCAGCCCTCATGGTAGCCTGTCACCATGGTAATGCCGACCTGGTGAGACTGCTCCTGGCACACCCAGCCTGTGACAGCAGCCTAACGGACAAGGTAAGGCGTAGAGTTAACAAGGAGGTGCTTACCTTCTGGTTGTGAAAAGTGTCCTGTGGAATTCAAGAAGCAATATAGCTGAAGAAGTAAAACCAACCTCAGCAGGCTATTGTAGAATTCAAGTGGGGTGATGTGTGGTGAATATTTAGTGCATTAGAGCTGAGAAACCCACCACCCTAACTTTTTACAACACCATCCCAGGGAAAATGTGGCCAAGGCCTGGCCTGTCTCTGAGTCCTGCCTGGTCATAGAAAAAACAGCATGAAGTAGCTGGGGAAACTCAAGAGAGAATCTGGTCAGAATAGGAGCAAACTGTACAGAGTCCTTTCTGATTATTGAACTGAAAATACCTCCCTGACATTAAGCCACTTTATGGCTCATCCCACCAGAGCAGCTTCTGGAAGTTATACTTACCAGATGCAGACCTTGTAAATAAGCATTTTTATAAGATGATGGTGGTGATGACAATGGTAATAATGAAGATGGTGCTGGTGGCAGCAATGATGATGGTCACAATGATGATGATGATGATGATGTAATGACCACTAGGATGATGGTGATGATTTGATAGTAAACGTGATTGTGGCGATGGAGATGATAGTGGTAATGTTGCTAATAGTAATAATGATGTGATGACGGTAAAGGTGATGGTGGTGATGGAGATGAAGATGATAGTGATGGTGGTGGTGATGATCAGTGCTGATAATCCTAATGTTGGTGATGGTGGTGATGATAACTAGCATATTTTGAGAGTTTGAGGGCACAGTCAATGCCAGTTACATTGACCAACTCCTTTAAACACCAGAAAACAAATCTATTACTGCTGTTATTTTACTGGAGAAAACAGTTACTGATGGTTAGGGTGCACATCCAAGACTACATTCATGTATGGAACCAGTTCCATCAAACTCCTGAGCCCATACGTGTGTGTGTGTGTGTGTGTGTGTGTGTGTGTGTGTGTGTGTGTGTTGTCAGTCCTGGGGCTTGAACTCAGGGCCTGGGCACTGTCCCTGAGCTTCTTTTGCTCAAGGCTAGCACTCTACCACTTGAGTCACAGTGCCATTTCCGGCCTTTTCTGTTCATGTGGTACCGAGGAAATGAACCCAGGGCTTCATGCATGCTAGGCAAGCACTCTACCACTAAGCCATATTCCCAGCCCTGTGTATGTGTTTAGCTATGTTTTTTTTGGAAGGGGTGTTCCTGAAGCTTGAACTCAGGTCTTGGATGTTACCCCTGAGCTTTTGTGCCCAAGGCTAGCACTCTGCTGTTTTGAGCCAAAGCACTACTTCTGGTTTTCTGGTGGTTAACTGGAAAAAGTCTCATGGACTTTCTTGCCAGGGCTGGCTTCAAACCATAGTCCTCAGATCTCAGCCTCCTGAGTAGCTAGGATTAGAAATGTGAGCCACTGGAGCCTGGCTGTCATTCCCATTTCTGTCACATTGAAGTAGCCATGTGTCTAACCCCCTGTACCAGCAGAGTGCCTACTGATTGAATGAATAAACCCTAAACTTCAGAGGGTGGGCATCGTAAGTGAGCCTGTTTCTGATCCTTACAGAAGGAAAGCATTCTAGAGCATTCATGGGAACTAAAACCCTGTCTGCGCATTTACTCCTTAAAAAAACTTATTTTTATGTGCTGGTACTGGGACTTGAACTCAAGGCCTCGTACTCTTGCTAGTCTTTTTTTCCTCGCAAGGCTCAAGTTCTACAACTTGAGCCACACCTCTGCTTTCAGTTTTTTGGTCGTTACTTTGGAGGTAAGAGTCTCACGGTCTTTTTTCCCTGGGCTGACTTTGAACTACCATCTTCAGGTTTCAGCCTTCTTTTCTTTTTTTTTTTTTTTTTTGGCCAGTCCTGGGCCTTGGACTCAGGGCCTGGCTTCTTCCCACTCAAGGCTAGCACTCTGCCACCTGAGCTACAGCGCCCCTTCTGGCTATTTTCCATATATGTGGTGCTGGGGAATCGAACCGAGAGCTTCATGTGTAGGAGGCAAGCACTCTTGCCACTAGGCCATATTCCCAGAGTAGCTATTACAGATGTGAGCCAGCCTAGAGACATTTTATTGGTTGTACCTGGAGGAGAGAATGCTCCTGACAGTCACTCCTGGGCAGAAAACAGAGATGCTGCTAACATCTACAGTGCACAGGAACAACAAAGAGTTAAAGTATTAGTTGGTCTAAAATGTTGGTAGTGCTCAACTTGAGAATCCAGTTCAAGAGGGAACATCAAGTGGCTTGAGAGCCAGTTGTCCAGTTCTGGATGAGGGAGACAGGGCAGCACGGAGGTGCAGGCTGCTGCAAGCGGGGCTCTAGGCTACAAGGGAGTGCCAGGAGGCAGGAACCAAGCCTAGGAGATATACATTATTAGGAATGGCGGGTAGCATCATGCCAGCAGTGCACAGAGTGTGCTCACAGGAAAGTGGTTCTAGATCCCACTGGGGCCCTCTCATAGGCTGCCTGCCTCGGTCACACATGACTAAGATGCACAGCCACATGTCCTCAAGATGACTTGTGTGAGCACAGAATTGCCTTGGAACACTACGACAGAGTTCATGTCCTCAAATTGCTTCCTCTCCCCATCAAAGTTCAATATAAGCTGCAGGTACTTTACCTAGGTTTCGAAGACAATTTGGAGTAATCATCACCCTGTCTTTGGGGACCTTCAGAGGGACATCACTGTAGCCTGAAAACTGGCCCTGAGATTTTGCCTGGGAAAAGGGCATGTTGGGTGGCTGCTTCAAAGATCTGTAAATTGGACACTTTAGAGCGTGGAGATTATGCCTAGCTCATCTCTGCCTGATCTATACTGTTTGTGATGAATTCTTGTCCAACTGAAAGATACCTCCATCCAAGTGCATGGACACATGCACACACACACACACACACACACACACACACACACACACACACACACACACCAGCCTCCCATCCCATCTCTAGCAGTGTTTCTGGACAGGCTCCCCATGCCTGGCTCATTGCTGCTCACAGTGCAGGCTCCTTCCTTCCACTGCTCTGACAGAGGCATTTGAGGGGGAACACTTGTCCTTCCTGGGTGGTTTCGCTTCCCCTGCTGTCACCTCCACATGCCCTCTGTGAGAGGATGCACATCCCTGGGACGGGCCTTGGGGCTCTTTCCCATGCTCACAGTAGGTGCACTGTGTTTACAGAGCACATCCAGGCTGACTGACAAGGCTCATCTGATTGATGATCACAGGGTGAGGAATACTTAAATAGTCCAAGCCCCCCTCTACCCAAGGGGGCATCTCAGGACTCCTCTGCTTAAACCCCTTGCTTTGTTCCAACCCTTGACCCATCTAAGGAGGTTCTCTTTAGGGTTTGATTGCTCAGGCTCTTCCACACAGACTGTTGAATGCGGAGCTGTTTCAGGCGTGTGGCCAGTAACCAAGCTGCAGCTGTGAGCAGGCCGGGGTGAGGTGTGTGTGTAGGGGTGGGGGGTGGGGGATCTCAACGTCATGGAGACTTTGACTTATCCAATAAGCACACCAATAGCCAGGTGCAAGGGTGTGAAGAGAAAGATCCAGGGAGGGCTAAGCAGGAAGTTCAAGGCCAGCTTGGAATATCTAGTGATACCCTGTCTTTGAAAAAAATGGAGAAAAGATAAAAGAAAAAAGAAAGATCCAAGGAGTCCTAGGAGTTTGGGGAAAAAGAACTTCATATGCTTAGTGAAGCCCATGTGCCATCTTTGGGGTTTCCTGGAAACCCGATTCCTTCCTGTCCCCTCTCCTGGCACCAGCGGCCTCCCTGTTCCCCTCCTCCTCTCCCTCGGCTTTTTGCCCTGTACAGCAGTAATGGCCATGGGGTTCCACCCTGATTCCAAGGAAAACACCTGAAGAGTGTGAAGCTAGGGGTTCACATGTCCTACCCGCTTCTATGCAAATATAGTCACATTTCAGGAATTAATTCTGCATATATACAGTAGGAGGCAGCAGTGGAGCTGGGGGGGGGGGGGTCCTTACCTAGCAAACCCCTTCATACTTATACAGCAAAATGAAAAAAGTGAAACAACAAAAAATCATATCTTGATCTTAAGCAGCCTCAGGTCAGATTTTATGTCCCCGTAAGTTACCAAAAAATGTGTGTTTTTTTTTTCAATTATGTTCAGTTTTCACAATTCTAAATACAGGATTTGTCCACTCTGAGACTGGTACCCACGTGGAACTCACACCCATCCACACCCAGGAGTGCCATTTCTTATGATCCTCACTTCTCTTTGCTTTTCTTTCTTTTCTCTTTCTCCCATTCCGTTTTCTTCCTTCTTTTTTTTTTTTTTTGTCAGTCCTAGGGCTTGAACTCTGAGTCTAGATGTCCTTGAGCTTTTCTGCTCAAGGCTAACACTCTACTATTTGAACCACAGGGCCATTTCTGGCTTTTTGTGGTTAATTGGAGATAAGTCTCACAGACTTTTCTGCCCAGGCTGGCTTCAAACCGCCATCCTCAGATCTCAGCCTCCTGAGAAGCTAGTATTACAGGTGTAAGCCAACGGTACCCAGTTGATCCTCATTTCTCATGGATGCCATTTGAATCCCCTCTCTTCTTGGGGTCTCTGGATGCTTGAAATGTACTCCCCTACCCCTGAGTGCTCCTCCTCCTCTTCTTTCTGGGGCGGAAGGCAGATCGAACGAGATTTCTTTCTCCTTGCTTCCTCCTCTGCAGGCTGGCCGCACAGCTTTGTCCATCGCTCTGAAATCACCCACCTCATCCGCCCATGTGGAGATTGCTGAGCTGCTGCGGGCCCACTCGGAACAGGGCAGGTCCCTGGGGCTGTAGGAGTTACAGAAGAACTGGCACTCAGAGACAAAAGGCTCCTTCTCTGGGCTCTCCCTCTGCCTTGGAGCGGGCAGGGGTCATAACTACAGGGCAGTCCCTCCCCAGAAGAAACTATGTCAAATATGCACATACATTCCTATTGTGTAGTTCTGCTCCTTAGGATGCTTGTAGTTGTTGCCTTAGACCTCCCCCACAAACTGCCTGGGCCCCACGGAAGTGTCCAAAGCTGGAGAGAGAGCACCAGGTCACTAGTGCTGTCCAAAACTCCTGAACATCCTCAGCCTGGAATTCCCTGGAGCATGGTGGAGCCAGCCAGCAGACAGAGCACACGAGTCTGCGCACAGGAGATAAGCAATACTTTCTACATGGAGTTCTCAAGTGCACTATCTTTTTACTTTTAATCAAGAGGATACAAATATGTCCCATGGAATAGGCACATCTGGAAAGGATTCTAGGGGGACTTAAAGTTTCCACCCTGGTAATCATTGTCAAAAAAATCTCTAAAATAAATAAATAACCACAAAGACAGGTGAAATGACCAAATGATCATTTGGTCATTGAAGACACAAATCTTCAGTCGACATGGTAGAAAGGAAGATACTGAAGTCAATGCCAAGCATAATCTTTAACACTTCTTGAGCCATCTGCTGGCTCTACTTCTCTCCGTGGGTATCGGAGTTAATCAGGAAATCCTGTCCCATGACATACCGCACATGTATTTAGGTGGTACTGGGTCACTGCAGCTATTCTTCACGTGAATGAAATGAATGGGGGGAGCTTTCTCCTAGTGGCCCCAAGAAGCCACTCCCTTCCCTCCATGCTATATGTATGTGCAAGCATCTGTTGTGATGTGTCCCGTGCTCCTGGCTTTGAGCCGCTGGGCCTAGGCTGTGCAGGGCCCTCCTAGACTCAGCTGTCTCTACTGGACAATTCTTTCCTAAGCTTCCTGATCTGCTAAAGCTCACATGCATGGTTTATATTCATAGCTCACACATGACAATCTAGAGATGTGTTTTTTTCTCTTCTTTTTTGTGCTGATATTGGGGCTCAAACTCAAGGCTGGTGTTGTACCACCTGAGCCACTTCAGGCTTTTTGGTGGCTAACTGGAGACAAGAGTTTCACACTTTCCTGCCTGGGTTGGCTTCAAACAGCAGACTGCATATGCCAGCCTCCTGAGTAGCTAGGATTACAGGTGTGCGTCACCAGCACCCAGCTAGTGAAAGTTTTCTTAACATTTTATGAAAAATAAAAATAGATAAAACCCCTCTTATGTTGAAAGGTTGCGACATGGATGTTGGTGAAAATCCAAAGCATGAGTTCTCATTTGGGCTGGACTGCCTGTTGCCTCTTAGGTGGTCACAAAGTCACCTTGGATGTCATTGTCACCAGCTCTAAAAGCAGAAATGATCATATAACGCACCTCCCAGGGATGCTGCAGAAGAAACTGCCTATGGGAGCTTGGAAACCCAGTTTGCCATCCATAAAGACCATCTTCTGAAATGGTATAACAAATGTCCTTATACCACTGGGATTTATTAAAAAGATGCATTGCTGCTGCTCAGAGGTAAGAGAACAAATGAGCTAACGAATGCTTCAAGTGGAGTTATGTCAACCTCAAAACATAGGAGGGCCAAACCATACCAGCCCAGGGCTTTGCAAACATTCAATGTGCAAAAGCCCAGGGGTCTCCAGCATGCAGCAGGTCTGGGATGGGGCCTTCTACAATCCTGAGGTGAAGGTGGTTGGGCTACAACCACACTTTTCGGACTAGCAAGGCACCGAACCTGCCTCTTATTTGAATAAAAAAAACTGCCTCGCCACCTTCTGTATAGGAATGTCTCTGCATTTTCTCTGCTCTTGACTCAGTGCACATCTGTATTAGTTCATTTCTTGTTGCTGTAACAAAATAACCTGAGGAAGGATACTTATGAAGGAAAAGAAATTTGTTTAGCCCAGTTTGAAAGACTAAAAACCAGGAGACTTTGGTCAGAGGGTCCCAACCAGAGCAGTTGAAGTTGGGAAAATGCCTGCGTGTGTCCAGCATTTCTGGGAAATGCACACGTGGATCTGTGATTGTGTGAGTTTTGGTGTACTGGGACTCGAACTCAGGGCCTTGTGGTCTAGTTCCAATTGCTTGCTCACAGCTGATGCTCCGTCCCTTGAGCCAAGCCTCTAAGCCCTTGGCATTGACTTGTAATCACTTGACACCATGGGAAGCCATTTTCCTCGCCTCCAGCCTGGGCTAGAGGGAGATGTCCACGAGCGGGGTGAACTTCCTGTGAGCTAGCGCAGATGACAGCAGCCTTTCTGGCACTGTTCCTGGCATGCGCAGTCTGGAAGCAGGGAGCCTTGCTCTACAGCTCCTGACAGGATGGGTTTCCTGCTGCAGACATTTGGAAAATGAGCAGGCTTATGTAACAGGTGCTCCATCAATATTGAATGACTGGAAAGGAAGAAAATCTATCCTCAAAGATTGTACAAAAGGAAGATGCTTAACAACACTTGTGGTTAAATATTAACACTGTATCATAACAATGTATCCAAATAAAACTACAGATATGCTTAAGGCATAAAAATGATGGGGGGGCAGGGATTGCTGCTGCACTTGGAAAGGTCAGGTACGCAGCATGTGGTTGGGAGAGGCACAGACATGTCTGGCCTAGATGTGGAGGTTAATTCCCTTGGGCAGGGGAAAGGGATCTATATCTACTGAGTCTGAAAGACATTTTGCTTGAAAAAGTTCAGCGGCACCCCCCCACACACACCGCAAAACCCTCAAACTAGGGCTTGAACAAATGACTTGCACTCCTTCAGATGGCTTACACTGGGGTCTACACAAGCCCAGCTTTTTGCTGGCTAATTGGTCATTTCTATCCAGACCTGCTTAACTAACCTGGATCTCAGCTGGAGTAGTTAGGATTACTGGCACTAGCCACTAGGTGGAGCCCTCTCCCCAGTCCTGGGGATTTAATGCAGGGCCTGGCCACTATCCTTGAGCTTTTTTCCAAGGCTCACACACACACACACACCCTCTTAGTGATTTAGTGTTGGAAGGAGGTCCCCCTGGAAGGAAGTCTGAAATGTTTTCAGCTCCTGTCCACCAGCAGCTTAGCTTGGACTGGTCCTCCATCCGTTTAGTGCAGCCTTGCTTGTCCCTTTGCCTCTGCCCTGCTTATCTTCCAGACTTCAACTGTCCCCGCCTCTCTGGAACTCTAGTATGCTAAGCTTGAGAACCCAGTGTGGCAGGAGTACCTGCTCTCCACTGCACCTTACTCTCTGCTGCTGGCACCTGACCAGCATATCCCGCTCTCACTAAACTCAAGCAATTCCCCACAGCCAGCAGACTAGATTCAAGCCTTGGATTTAGCTTAAAACTACACTAGTTGCTGGTGGCTCATGCCTGTCACCCTAACTACTCAGGTAACTGAGACCTGAAGATGGTAGCAAAATCCCAGAGACTCCAATGAATCACCAAAATCTAGAAGTGGCACTGTGGCTCAAAGTGGTAGAGCGTTATTAATCTTGAACCAAAAAAGAAAAAGGCTCAGGGACAATACTCAGGCTCTGAGTTCAAGTTCAAAAACTGGCACAAAAAATCTGCTAGAGGGCTGGAAATATGGCCTAGTGGTAAAGTGCTCACCTCATACACATGAAGGCCTGGGTTCGATTCCTCAGCACCACCTATATAGAAAAAAGCCAGAAGTGGCGCTGTGGCTCAAGTGGCAGAGTGCTAGCCTTGGGCAAAAAGCAGCCAGTGACAGTACTCAGGCCCTGAGTTCAAGCCTCAGGACTGGCAAAAAAATAAACAAAAATTCTGCTAGAAAAATGAGCTTACCCATAAAATCAATATTAAAAGCAAATGTTGCCAGGCCTATAAGCCCAGTAGTTGAGAGACTGAGGCAGGATGCTAAGTTCCAATCCAAAGTGCTCAAGGTCAGCCTGGGCAACCCAAAAAAAACATGCAAATTGATAGACTGGCTGTATTCTAAAACACAGCCTTTTAGCCCACACTACAGCCTGACCGCCTCTAGCTCTCATGGGCTAACCCAAGCCTGTGATGGCAGAAAGCCTGGGTAGATCTTGGCTCAGGTGCGCCTGGGTGGCAGGTCCCTGAGTATCTCAAGACAGTGAAACAGGCCTGCGGTGTAGCTCAGTGATTAGCAGTTTAGTGAGGCCCCAGTTCAAACCCTAGTATCACCCAGTCAGCAGTACTGGTTTAACGCTGTAAAAGCCAGACTACAACACCATGAGCAGCTTGACAGGCTTGCCCTGCCCTAGATCTGTGTGGAGGGAGAGGATTTCCTACGGTCAGTGGAGTATTCATTAAGAACCCACCAGGCAGGGCGCTGGTGCCTCATGCCTGTAATCCTAATGACTCAGGAGGCTGAGATCTGATGATGGAGGTTCAAAGCCAGCCCCTCTCTATGAGAGTATCTCCAATTAATCACTCAAAAACCAGAAGTGACACTGGCTCAAAATGGCAGAGCACTAGCCTTGAGCAAAAGAGCTCAGGGACAGTGCCCAGAATGACCAATTTTTAAAAAAAAGAAAAAAAAAAGGGCTCAGCAGGAAGTAAAGAACTCCTGGCAAGCTAAGGGGCCAGAATCTGAACAGATTAGGAAACTTGCCTAGAATTGGGACTCACAGCCACGTGTTCTGAGGCTAAAGCAGGCAATCCCTTGGCAGGAGTTCAATGGAGGACAGGACAGGGTTAGCAGAAATGACAGAGAAGCTAAACAGAGGACTTTTTTTTTTGGGGGGGGGGGGGTAGACGCTGGTCATCGGGCTCGAACTCTAGACCTGGGCACTATCCCTGGACTCTTCAGCTCAAGGCTAGCACTCTACCACTTTGAGCCACAGCACAACTTCCAGTATTCTGGTGGTTAGTTGGAGATAAATCTCACGGACTTTCCTGCCTGGGCTGGCTTTGAACTGCAATCCTCAGATCTCAGCAAGGATTCCAGGCCTGAGCTACTGGTGCCCAGCCAGAGGACTTGAGCCTTAAAAGTGGTTACATCACTGAAAACACTACTGTCACATGTTTGGGAAGATTCAATCCTTTGGTGAGTGTTTACGCAGTGAAATGTAAAAGCTATTAGACTATACCAGGTAACAATGACAGAAGCAATTTGAAAATATAAGAAACTTTTTAAATAATCAAATGAGGCATATTGAAGCAAAAACCTTTTTTCATATAGTCACATAACGACAAGGGATTATCTAACAGAAAAATTTACTCCTGTGCGAGCTAGGATCTTTAGGATCTTTATCATTAAAGCTTATAAGTGGCTAGCATTCACCATTTATGTATGCCCTCGTCCAACATTTATCTAATAACATTTCCTCACCCCAAAATAAATGTTAGCTGTCCATCTTTCTGGGCATGACGCAAGGCCTCATGTTCCAGTCTTGACTTTTTTGGATCTGTTTTGCTGAGAGGAAAGGACTAGAGTATATCCTCCAACAATTCCTTCAAAGAGGGTATAGAAGAAATAAACCTCCTAAATTCTTCAGTGTCAAAAAACACCTTTGTCTTACCCTCAAAATCGAACACCAATTTGGCTGGATACCTAATTCTAGGTTCAAAGCCTTCCTCTTGTAAAACTTTAATGATATTGGTCCACTGACTTCTAGCATCTAAAGTACCCAGAGATAAGTCTGCTGTCAACCGGATTCTTGATCCTCCATAGGTTACTTCTTTCTTCTCTCTGGAAGCCCTTATGATTCTGTGTTTATCATTGGAATTCTGCAGCTTCACCAAGATGTGTCTGGGTGTGGGTCTCCTTCTGTCGACTGAACTTGGTACTCGGTTAGCACTGACAATCTCAAGACCGGAATACTTCATTTCTGGGAAGTTTTCTTCAATCACTTCCTTAACTATGTCTTCTGCTTCATTCTCTTGGTTATCTTTTTCTGGGATTCCTATCAATCGGATGTTGCAGCTTCTAAATCTGTCCTCTCTATCTCTGACCCTTTCTTTGCTGATTAGGTGCTTAGCCATTTGCGTTGTGCTCTTGGACAATTCCTCCATTTCGTCGTCTAGACTGTATGTTTTGGCTTCAAGCAAGTCCATCACATTGTAGAGTTCATCTATTGAGGCTTTAATTTCCAAGATACCTGGATGACCACTGTGTATGCTCTCAACCTTCTCTTGTAGTTCCCTAAACATACCAATGACACTTCTTCTGAAATTTTCTTCTGTTGCCTGGATTAAGTCGGCTTCTCTCAATGCGAGGTCTTCTATTTGGAAGGTCTTATCTCTCTCTTCCTCTGTTTCCCTTGGAAAGGAAGGGATTCCTGATGTAGCACTCAGATCTGCCTGTGAATTGGGTTTCATCTCACCACTACTTACTTCTAGTGGCTCCGGCGGAGGGGACAAATACAAGGTCAGGCAAGGTGTAGATGTTTCCTCTCCTTCCTGACTTTTGTTTACCTCCCGGCACTTCACCAACTTTTTCTTCTCTGCATCCCAAACCAAATAACTGAAAGCAATTTCTTTGAGTCCATAAAAGTTCTCTTTTTTCTTGGGCTGGAAGGTAGTTTTCATCTTTCCTACTTCCTCCATTACCAAGTCAACAAGCTTAATAATCTCCAAGCTGTCCCTGGCTATTTTCTCAGTTCCAAGCTTTGTGGTTACCAGGGAAAGACCCGGAAAGGTGGAGTCCTGTTCCTCCTGTAACATAGAGACTTTTTCTGTCTCCTCCTCCTCCTCCTCCTCCTCCTCCTCTATCTCTGAGGCCTCTCTTCCCTCTTCTTCCTCTTCTGAGGTCTCTTCTTCCTCTTCTATCTCTGAGGCCTCTTCTCCTTCCTCTTCCTCTTCTATCTCTGAGGTCTCTTCTCCTTCCTCTTCCATCTCGGAGGCCTCTTCTCCTTCCTCCTCATCTTCCTCCTCTGTCCCTGAGATTTCTCCCTCCTCTTCTGTCTCAGAGGTTTCCTCTCCTTCTTCCTCATGCTCCAGCCTGGAGGTTTGTGAAGACTTTTGTGTCCCTAAATTCTTCACCCTTGACCTAGCAACTTTCACCTCTTTGACAAATAGGAAACTCAAGCCATCACTTGCTGTTCCTCTAGCCTCATGCTTTGAGCCTATGAGAGTTTTACCCTGAAAATTAAAAATAAAGGGTTATTTCATAAATTCAATATGGCTAACATCTAATAATATGCAGTTATACGATCTAGAAAATTGCTTAATTACTTTATTTCCCCTTGGGGTTTGAACTCAGACCTTGCTATATATATACTTAACCCCTCTCTCTGCAGCTCTTTATTCTGACCTCACTTTTGTCTAGGTCAGACTCATTCTGCTGTCCTCCTACCCAGGCCTCCTACATATCTGGAGTTATAGGCACACACCACTACTCTAAGCATACTTCTTGAGATAATGTCTCATCAGCATTTTGTCTGCATTGATCTTTGTGAGTCAGGGCATCCAGCAGAAACCATTATTTTTAATGCCATAGTTTTCCTTTTGAGGAATTATTTTTTTCTCTCAGAGATAGTCTGGCTATGTATAAGTTAGACTCAGAACTGTCCTCAGCACTCACAAGTGTGAACCACCACATACAACTTTAAGGATTATTCACTCTAAAAAATTGATTTAGCCAGGTGCTGGTGGCTCATGCCTATAATCCAAGCTATTTAGGAGGCTAAGATCTGAGGACTGCAATGTGAAGCTAGCCCAGGCAAGAAAGTCCCTGGGACTCATCTCCAGTTAAGCACAAACAAAGCCAGAAGTTGACCCTGTGGCTCAAGTAGTAAGAGTACCAGTCTTGATTTTTAAAAAAATGCTCAGGGACAGTGCCTTGGCCTTGAGTTCAAGCCCAGGATTGTCACAAACACATAATATTTTTAAAAAATGATTTAACTCTTAGGGCTGGGAATATGGCCTAGTGTTAAATAAAGTGCTCGCCTCGTATACATGAAGCCCTGGGTTCGATTCCTCAGCACCACATATATAGAAAAAAGCTGGAAGTGGAGCTATGGCTCAAGAGGTAGAGTACTAGCCTTGAGCAAAAATAAGCCAGGGACAGTGCTCAAGCCCTGAGTCCATGCCCCAGGACTGGCAACAAAAACAAAACAAAAATGATTTAACCTTCAACTACACCACACAGACTTTCTTTTTTTGTCAATACTGGAGCTTGGACTCAGGGCCTGAGCACTGTCCCTGGCTTCTTTTTGCTCAAGGCAAGCACTCTACCACTTGAGCCACAGCATCACTTCTGGCCTTTTCTATATATGTGGTGCTGAGGAATTGAACCCAGGCCTTCATGTATACAAGACGAGCACTTTACCACTAGGCCATTTTCCCAGCCCCACACCATCTATTTTACTTTACTCATAAGCTTACCATTTTTTCTTGAATCCCATCTCTTTTCCCTTTTTGATTCTGTGGCAGTACATCTTTCAGCAATCCCTTCATAAAAGAATTTTGGTTGGTAAATTTCCTGAGGGTCTGAAGGTCTGAAAAGGTCTGGATTTCACCATCACATTTCAATGTCAGTTTAAGGCTACACTCAAGTTTAGGTTCAAAGTTATTTTCTCTCAGAATGTTGAAGATGGAAGCCCACTGCCCACAAATATCCAGTGTTGCAGATGAAAAGTCACCTGCCAGGGTAAGCACAGCTCCCTCATGGGTCAACGTTTCTTCTCTGGAAGCCATTAGCACCTTTTCTTTGGTGCTTAACTTTTGAAGATTTTTTCCCTCTTCCATCTCTTTGGCCACTTTGTCTTTTCCATTCTTTCTATTCCCTCCTGGCGCAACTTCAGTATGTATATTGAGGTTTCTACGCCTGTTATCCTTACAGACTTCTTCCACATCTTCCATGACTTTGCGATTGTGCGAAGGCATCTCACCACCTCGATCACGTTGGTATTTTTTAGCTTTGCCCAACACATTTGCTTTCTTTTTTTGAAAGGTTAAGTCTTCCGTATCCTCATCACTTTCAGAGCTTTCATCTTCTATTTCCTCCACGAAATCTGTGTTTTGTGAAGCTAAAGCTTTTACTCCTTGGTACTCTTTCTTGCTAGTGGCATTCTTTGAACTTCGGTGGTCAGGTATTACATTACCTAACATTTCCTTTAGGTCATTTTTAAGGCTCTCTCTTATGTCTTCAACCATCAGATCTTTCATTTCTTCCAAGACCTTGAACTTCTTCCTCACAGCTGCAGGTGCAGCTTTGGGTTTTGTGTCCAGCACTGGGGCAACCTCCCCGTCAGTGCCTATTAACTGCTTTTGGTCGATGTAGGTGGTCTTCCCCTGTTTCTTCACAAGTCTAGCCATTATTTACTATATGCTAGATACTGTAGGTGTGTTGCCACACAGATACTTTCTTTTCGCTTCCTGAAGAGTAGCTTTTGGCTCTTATACACTGGCTCAAAGGCAGAAATCCAAAATCTAAAATTTAAAGAGAAAAAAATTAAAACCACATAATAACTGTGACTTATTTTATTTGCAGGCTTGAGCTCAGGGCCTGGGCACTGTCCCTAGGCTTTTTCACTCAAAGCTAATGCTCAAACAATTTAAGCCAGTGCCACTTTCAGTTTTCTGGTGTTCACTGGAGACAAGGATCTCATGGATTTACCTGCCTGGGCTGGCTTTGAACCATTATCCTCAGATCTCGGCTTCTTGAGTAGCTAGGATTATAGGCATGAGCCACCGGTGCCTGGCCTGAAAAAAAATTGTTAGATAAATAAGTTTCTGGAGGCAAAAAAAAAAAAAAAAAGCTCAGTGAAGAAAACTGTGTAATCACTAAAACTTGAATATTCTCAGGAGACTGAGGATTGCAGTTCGGAGCCAGCCTGAGCAGAAAAGTCTGTGAGACACTTAATAAACGATTCAAAGAAGCTACAAAAAGCACTGTGGCTCAAGTGGTAGAACATTAGCTTTGAGCAAAAAGAAGCTCAGGGAGAGCATCCAAGCCCTGGCACAATAGTAAAATAAGAATTTAATAGAGGTGCACTACTGAATTCAGTGGGAGTGGACACTAAAAAGAACAGAGTCAGAAGTGGCAATCAAAAACATATGCATTAAAGCTAGGTGGAGGGAGTTGTGCCTCTCTACTTTCAGCTACTTGAGAGGCTAACATAGGAGGAACACTGAGTCCCCAAAGTCCTGCTTGAGCAACAGGAGATCCTATCTCAAGAAAAAGAACATATTATACACACACAGAAATATATATTGGCTTGGGGCATCACTAAAGTGGTAGAGCACCTGCCTAGCAATGTGCAAAGCCCTCACTTCAAATTAAATCCCAATACTGCTGCTGGTGGTGGGGAGGGGAAAAGAGAGAGAGAGAGACAGAGAGAGAGACAGACAGACAGACATATTAAGCACTAGTGGAATATCAAGAGACACTGATTTTCCCATACAGTTAACTTTGCTGTTTAGGCTCAGTATATTAAGCATTAAATACATGGGTTACAGTAAGCACCATCAAAAGTGCACTATTCTAAATTATGAAAGTTTGAGATGGGCTGGGAATGAGGCTTAAGTGGTAGAGTGCTTGCCTAGCATGCATGAAGCCCTGGGTTTGATTCCTGGGTACCATATAAACAGAAAAGGCTGGAAGTGACTGTGGCTCACGTGGCAGAGTGCTAGTCTTGAGCACAAAGAGGCTCATGGACAGTGCCCAGGCACAGAATTCAAGCCCCAGGACTGGAAAAAAAATAAAAATAAAATAAATTGAGGTGATTTGAATAGAAATTCCCTCCTGACTACATAGATTTAAGACTTTCCTTCCAAACTGTCTGTCATATCAACTCAAAATATTATTTCTGAGTGCAAATGTAGGTCCCCGTCCTGAGTAGGAGAAATGTCTGAGCCCAGAAATTAGAATCTAGCCAGGTCAATGTGGAGGACAAGGTAGAGAGCTCACCCAGATGTTTGCTCTGCCTCAAAACCAAGAGGACTGAACCAAATTTGAGGTGCCATCAACTCAGGAACAAGATAAACAGGTAGATGAATCTAGTCTAGATTCCATTCAACACATAAAGGTACAAAGGTAGTTGATACCACAAAGAACAGAAAGAAAATAAACTTTAGGCAAGCTCCCTCAGGGACAGTGCCCCAGCCCAAGGACTGGCACCAAAAGACAATGAAATAACAACACAGGTGGCAAATATATACTCTACCCAAACAAATCAAAAAATCTTGGAGGACTGAGCTATAGCTCAATGTCAGATTTTGGGCTTAGCATGCCCAATGTCCTAAGATAAATCTCAGTGCACATGCTCACTCACAACAAAATAAAACTGTCAGCAACAAAAACCTCATTACAGTTTCACTGAAGCAGGATTGGGCACATGAGGTGAGCTCTAAAGCTGTATTTGAGTGAGACTCAAAATAAAATAACAAAAAATACAGAGCTGGCACGGAGCTCAGAAGTGCTGTGCCCGTCTAGCTCGTGTCAGCCTGAGTTCAAACTCCCAGATCCTGTGAAAACAAACAAGCACGCAAGGGCTATTGGACAACACTTGGGATCTGATCCTAGCTACTCAGGAAACAGATCTGAGGATTGAGGTTCAATTCAAAACCATCCCACTCAGACATTTCTGAGAATTGTCTCCAATTAATACTCCCTCCCCCACAAAAACCCCACAAACGTAGAAACGGATGCATGGCTGATGGTAGAACACCAATCTTGGGCAGTAAAAAACAATAAAGAATGAGTTTAACATCTGAGTACCCTGGATACTGTACATACTGGTATTAGAACTAGGGAAGTGAAAGGGAATATCAAAATCGAGAGACAGAGGATAAAAAGACAAATGACTCCAAAAGCAATACTTGCAAAACCATTAGGTGTAAACCAACTGAATAACTCATAGGGAGAGAGGGACAGGGGGAGCGGGGAACAAGGGAGGAAGTAACAAATAGTACAAGAAATGTACCCATGGCCTAACATATGAAACTGTAAAAAAATATAAAAAAATTTAAAAAGAAAAACTTTGTTGGAAAGGTGAGGTACAGAGGGGTTATAGTTCCATAAGACAGGTAATGAGTAATTTCTTTTTAAACAGTGGCACCCCCTCCCTCATTTTTTCCTATTTTTTTTTCCTCTCTCAAACCCCTCCCCCAGTTGTATAGTTCATTTCCAACTTGGTGTCTTGGGAGTATCACTCTGAATTAATAAGTAAAAAATTCTTCCGTGCATGTTTTGCATGTTTGCTTTATATTGCTGCAAGAATATTCCAACGATCATAATCTGGTTACCCTTGGTAAATAAATTAGTGAAAATTAAAAAAAAAAAGAATGAGTTTAAGCCCATTATCAGCACAGATATAGACATACTTAGGAAATATGAGGTAGCGCTTTGAGGGAAATTTACACACACACACACACACACACACACACACACACACACACACACGAGATGAGCACAACTCAACAGATATGAAACCAAATAAGATCATCTGTGAAGAAAAAGCTATTATAGTCTTATAATAGGAGTCACTTTTATCTTAGTTGGCTAAATGCTCAGGTGTGTCAAAACACTGAGTTGGGAGACAGCTCAGGACAAAGTGACAGGTTGAAGTTAGATTCTTCAAACAATGCAACAGGATCTTTTGTGTGTGTCTAGAGATCAAGCTTCCTGTGTGCAAGGTAAGGCAAGTAATCTACCATAAAGCAAATATGGGCAAGAAAATCCAATAATAGTTAATGAGCTCACACAAAAATCAAGGCTCCTAAATCAAGGTGCCTTTATTCACAAAGGCTAAGGAGAGCCAGGGCTGGGGGATGGCTTAGTGACACAAGGCCTGAGGCCCCGAGGCCCACCAAGGCTCTGCAATAAAGCAGAATAGCTAACTATATGACCCAGCCACTATTTCTGATTGCAAGCCTAAATATGGCCCAGGGACTCAAACAGATGCATACCAACATCTTTACAACAGCCAAAGCATGAAACATATACGGCCTATACAAGCAGTGAAAGGAATATTATGCAGCCACAAAAGGAAGTTCTCACACATTCCTTGAAGAAATGTGCTAAGTAAAGCAAGCCAGAGCCCAGCCCCAATGGCTGGCTCATACCTGTAATCCTGTAAATGGAGTTTTGGGGACTTTCCTTCCTTGCTGACTTAGAATTGTGATCCTCAGATCTCAGCCTCCTAAGTATTTAAAAGCAAATAACCCTACAAACATAATTCATTTCAGTAGACAAATTAAAGGATATGAATGGTAGTAGACAGGTGCGGGCTCATACCTGTCATCCCAGCTTCTCAGGAGGCTGAGGTGTGAGGATTGTGGTTTAAAGCCAATCTGGGCATTAAAGTCTTTGAGAGTTTGTTTTTTAATCTCCAACTAATCAAAATGCCTGAATTGGAGTTGTGGCTCAAGTGGTAGAGTGCCAACTTGAAATAGTGTGAGGCCCTGAGTTCAGATCAGCTTTTACACTCATGCATGCACACACGGAGTTGTAAAAACTCAATTTGATGATACATGAGCAGCAAGCAGGAGGAAGGAAAAGGGAGGGGGAGCAAACTAAAGCTACCTCTTTCTACTGACCAAATGCCTAGGGGAGCAGCTCAGCAGTGCATTGGTCTCCACCACTGGAAGGGACCTGAGTGTCTTCCTTAGATCATAAAACCAAATGCCAGCCAGGTGACTCCAGCTTGTAATCCTAGCTACACCAAAGCCAAGAGCTGAGGACCTTGGTTCAAAGCCAGCCTGAGCAGATAAGTTTGTGATAGTCTCCAATTAACCACCAAAAGCTAGAAGTAGAGGTGTGACAAAAGTGGTAGAGCGCTAGCCTGGAGCAAAAAAGGCTAAAGGACAGCACCCTAAGCGCTGAACCCCAAAACCACCACAACCTCCCCCACCCCCCAAAAAACCAAAAGCCACTAACAAGGATGAACCTGTCCAGTGAAAGCACAAGGCAATGAAACAAAGAACTTTTCACTCATGATAATTGGTCCAGAAAATAGATTCATTCCAAATGCAGCAAAACACAAACCAAGGGGAATGAAGACAAAGCTGAGGTACTGCAGAAGTGTGGATGGAGGCCTGGCCATGGGACGCCCTTAGTTCTAAAGTGCCAAAATAAAACAGACAAAAGGCCTAGAGAACTAGAGAAGCAGCTCTTGCGTAAATATAAAAATAGCAACAACAACAAATCAAATGCTAGGCAGAGGGTTTGGTTTGGGGGGGGGAGGGGTTTGGTCACGGGGCTCAAACTCTGGACCTGGGTGCAGTTCTTGAGCTCTTCTGCTTAAGGCTGTACCACTTGAGCCACAGCTCCACTTCCAGCCTTTTCTGTTAATGTGGTATTAAGGAATCGAACCCAGGGCTTCATGCATGACAGCCGAGCACTCTACCACTAAAATAAGCTACATTCCCAGCCTGTTTTTTCTTTCTTAAAGAGAAAATTGGTCATTTTGTGGAGCTAGGATGCTGGCGGTAGAGTGGAGGGCTGGTCCTAGCCAGGCAAAGGTGAGGCCTTGCATTCAATCCCCAACAGCAACCAATAGTAATAGAACTTTTAAAGGAACAAAGAAATCTCATTGCCTCAAGCAAAACAGCCAAGTCAGTTCAAGCTCCAGTGCTGGAACCAAAATTGGAAGGAAAAAGGTAGCTTTTTTAAAGAGCTGAGGGCGGGCTGGGAATATGGCCTAGTGGTAAAGTGATCGCCTTGTATACATGAAGCCCTGGGTTGATTCCTCAGCACCATGTATATATAGAAAAAGCCGGAAGTAGTGCTGTGGCTCAAGTGGCAGAGTGCTAGCCTTGAGCTTTTGCTCAAGCCAGTGACAGTGCTCAGGCCCTGAGTTCAGGACCGACAAAACAAAACAAGAGCTGAGGGCATGGCCCAAGTGGTGGAGAGCACTGAGTTAAAAAAAAACAACAAAAAACTAAAACCCAAGGCTAAAGTCTAGTACCTCCCCCACCCCCAATCCCTGGGGTCTAGAAGTAGAATCTGCCATTCTCTACTTCCTTCAGCACCCAAGGGTAACTAACAGGGTGAGATGATATAACGAATCTTACCAAAGTAGTCTCTGGAGAAGGAGATGCTAAAGGTTAAGGTGGGGCTGGGTGTGGTAGCAGCCGCAGTAATCCAGGCACCCTGGAGAGAGAGCTGCGAAGTTTGGGGGCCGTGGGGATCCAGTGAAGAGTTCCCAGCCCGTTAAGGCTGTCCCAGAGCCACGCCTCGGCCTAGGGGAGGGGAAAGCGGAGACACCCTTTCCAAAATTAACTGAAACTTCAGTAAATTCCATAGGCGACCAAAGCCCACAACAGAACAGCCCACCCATTTAGGGAGAGCAATTGACCTCACAGGAAATGCAAGCCATATGAATGAGGGGCGGACACAAGCCATGGAGATGCAAATGGAAGCTTCCGCCACCGCCACCCCCACCCCGTAGCCCCCAGGACTAAAGCTTTGTCCCCGCAGGCCCAGCCCAAAGCCTGGGTGGGGGTGAAGAGAGGAAGCCCACCCTTAAATCCCCTCCCAGCGAGCACTGCTACAGGGCTCATTTTGGAGCTCAATTCCCAATCCCCATTAGGGCGCGGTCCTCATCCTTTGTAAGGGTGTCGCCCAGGCGGGTCCTGAGACCTCGCTCAGGCGGCCTCGAACCTGCCAGGAATCCACCGGGGCCCAGGGTCGAGTTCACCACCAGCGCGGTCAGTCCGCGCATTTCTCTCCACGAATCCCACTGCGTTTAGCCCTAGTTCTACGTGGCAGCAAGAATCGAAGCTCAGTTTAACCAGACCAGGTCCCAGAAGTGCGCGGAGTCCCACTTCCCAATGAATCCAGAGGCTTCCAGCCCTGGCGGGGGCCGGAGGACGCACGTCCGGCCAGCAACGCAAACTCCCTTCGAGGGCTAAGGGCCCCATCCCAGACTCACTCTCCGGCCCTGGGGCCCCAAGTGACCCCTGGTCTCCCAGATGCCGCCGCCGCCCCCCGGGAGGGGGACCTCCGGGCCTCAGCGCGCAGCTCTCGGTGGCTCGGCCGGGAGGGGACCCCGCTCTCCACCGAAGGGTGCCGTCCATCCCTGGAAGTCGAGGAGCAGCGCAGGCCTGGAGCTTGTGGGGGGCACAGGAGGAACTTCCCTGGCTGTCTGCTGTAGGCCCCGGACGGCACGAATGGAGGACTCCGCACCCCCACTCCTAGCAAACTGGGGAGGCGCTAGGGACCGTCCAAGTCTGCTCCGCCGCCACGGGGAGATACAGTCGGGGCAAGCCCGGGCCCCCGCCCCGTCCCGTCCGGTTCCTGAGCCCGCCTTGGGGTGCAGGAGCCTCCCCACCCCCGCACTGCGGGAGGCCCGGCATCCACCACACCTGGGCAGCCTTACCTGGGGAGGAGCGGAGACCGAGAGGAGGACGAGGAGGAGGCGGCCGGGACCGAAGGGCGGGGAGTAAAGGGGCCTCGACGCTTAAGAGCTGCGGCGGGCCCCGCCCCGGAGGGGCTCAGGGGGTCTCCCCGCCCCGCCCTCCCTCCTGCCGGCCTCCCCCCCGTCCCTCCTCCCCCTCCTCCTTTCCCTCCCAACCTCCCCTCCCAGCCTCCTCCTTCCCAAGGCCCGGTGCCCCCCCAGGAGCCTCCGCCCCCACCCAAGGCTGCGCGTCCGCCCCCTCGGTGCGGACCCCGGGATCCCCTCGCTGGTGCGGGGACGCTGAGGTGGGCTGCGGGTCCGCGTGGTCCTCAGAATTCAGTGCTGCTTCCCGGGCCTGGCCCGCGACTCCGCTGCCCCACGAATCTCCCCGAAACTCTCCAGCCCAGAACCGGGATCTGCCTTGGAAAGCTGGCTCCCCGCGAGGGCGGGGGCACTGGAGCCGGGCCTGAGACCTGCTGCTCGCTCGCCCCCGCTCCGGCGGCCTGGGGCCTGCCCTCCCCCTCGCCCCACATCTGCCCCTCCACCCCGGCCCCTGCTGCGCCCGGCCTCGTGGCTCCGGGCTCGGTGGCCATGGCCTGTGCTTTACCACTCGCCATGAAAGCTGATCCGGCCTGTAGAGGTCGTTTTCTGCCCTTCCTTTATTCTAATACTCTCCTGACTCGGTTTCCTAACTGGGCATTCCCTGGTTGCCCTCCTTTCCTTCAGCCCCACAGTCCACCCAGTGCCAAGCCGCTGCCGCTGCACGGTTCAGGCCGGCTCGACAGCCCAGGTCGCCAAGACACCCCTGCGTCTCCTCTGCAGTCCCATCGGCCTCTGACTTACAGCACATCCCGCTGCCATCTTGTTCCCACCCCCTGGGGGGGGGCACCTTGTCTCAGCACCTCCACTCCTTCATGCAAACACTTCCATCTTCCTGGCCCTTAGGAAAGATACCACACGTCTGCCCCAGGGCCTCTGCATTCCACGGTTTTCTTCCGTGACTTATACTCGAACTCTTTCCAGGCTGGCTTCTTTTCACCTGCAGGTCCCAGGTTAAGCATGAATGTCTACCAGACATCGAGGCCACATCTGTAGGCCCAAGCCAACCCAGAAGATGAGGGAGCGGAATCATTGAAACCCAGGAGTTAGAAGCGACCTTGGGCACTTTAATGAGATCTCCCCTTCTGAAAAAATCACACTTGGCAGCAGTGGCTCACTCCTGTAATCCTAGCTATTCAGGAGACTGAGATCTGAGGATCACGACTCAAAGCCAGCCTGGGCAGGAAAGTCTGTGAGACTCTTACCTCCAATTAACCACCAAAAAAAAAAAAACAGAAAAAAAATTTTTTTAATGACCCAATAGCTGGAAGAGGAGCTGCTGCGGATCAAGTGGTAGAGCAGTAGCTTTGAGTAAAAGAGCTGAGGGACAGTGCCCAGACTTCAACTTCAAGCCTCAGCGCACGCACACACACGAAGAAAAAGGGCCAAGAAAAAAAGCCTGTGGATAGCCTACTAGCCCACCTCACCCTTTGTAAAGGAGTTTCACGCCCCATCCTGATATTCTCCACCCCAGGATCCTCTTTCTCTTGGCCAGAAGCTGAGTTTATCAATGAAAAAAGTCACTGGCTCTACTGGGGATGGTGTGGTGCGAGAGGATGGATGGGGGTGGTCAAAGTGCTTTGTATGCAGATATGAAAACAAGTTGAAACCTGTTAACTGTCTTCAGAAGGGGAAGGCAAGGTGAGAGAGAGGAGGGGTGACTTTGGGGTACATTGTATGCATGTATGGAAATGTCAAAATGAGCACACACCCACACACTTGCTTTTTCTTTTGTCCTTGTGAGGCTTGAACTCACAGCTGGGCACTGTCCCTGAGCTGTTTTGTTCAAGGCTAGTGCTACTTTGAGCCACAGCTCCATTTCTGGTTTTCTGGTGGTTAATTGGAGATAAGAGTCTCTGGGACTCTCCTGCCTGGGCTGGCTTCCAACTGCAATCCTCAGATCTCTGCTTGTGTAGCTAGGATTACAGGTGTGAGCCACCAGTGCCTGGCTCTTCACAGGTTCTTGGTTAAATTGGACTCCTGTAATAAAAAAGAGATTAAAGGACAAAAAGGCAAACAGAAGAGCTGGGAATATGGCCTAGTGGTAAAGTGCTTGCCTAGCATACATGAATCCCTGGGTTTGATTCATCACATCAGCACCACATATATTGAAAAAGCCAGATGTGGAGCTGTGGCTCAAGTGGTAGAATGCTAGCCTGGAGCAAAAAGAAGCTAGGGCCAGTGCTTAGGCCCTGAGTTCAAGGCCCAGGATTGGCAAACAAACAAACAAAAAAAAGCAAACAGAAGTTTAATGACATATGTTTTAAATATAATGGGATATACCCAGGAAATGAATTGTTCTAAAAATGTGGCTTTGAGGGGTTAGAGGCATGGATCAAGTGGCAAAGCATCAGCCAATAAGCTAAAGCTTCAGATCAAGAGTTCAAATCCTAATCTGGGACCAAAACGAAAAAGAAAGAAGAAAAAGAAATAACCAACCCTTTGGGCTAGGTGCTGGTGGCTCAGGCCCATGATCCTAACTACTCAAGAGGCTGAGACCTGAGGATAGTGGTTTGAACCAGCCTGGGCAGGAAAGTTAGTGGACCTTATTTCCAAAAAGAGCCAGAAATAGAGCCTTGGCTCAAGTGGTAGAGTGCTAACTTGTGCAAAAAGCTTAGGGACAGTGCCCAGACCTGAGTTCAAGCTCAGGACTGATACAAATAAATAAATAAAAGAACAAAATAAAAGAAATGAGAAGCTGGGCTGGGAATATGGCCTAGTGGCAAGAGTGCTTGCCTCATATACATGAAGCCCTGGGTTCGATTCCCCAGCACCACATATATAGAAAATGGCCAGAAGTGGCGCTGTGGCTCAAGTGGCAGAGTGCTAGCCTTGAGCAAAAAGGAAGCCAGGGTCAGTGCTCAGGCCCTGAGACCAAGGCCCAGAACTGGCCAAAAAAAAAAAAGAAAAAAAAAAAGAAACGAGAAGCTATGGGTCAGCAGTGGGCTCTAGCAGAGAGGCTGCATTCGGCTGGCTGGCCTGACCTCTGAGAAGGTCTCTAGGTTGTCCTAGGATGGGCTGGATTGACACACAAGATGCTTTGCAGAGTGCTGTGGTTCTATAACTGCTCACCTGTTTCTAGGCAGAGGTGTCAAGGTGGTGGGCCTCGACTCATTGGGAAGCCTGGAAGGAGAACTAGGTAGAGTCTGGGGGCAGGTGGCCATGGCTGTACTTGACAGACACTGGAGGCCTCCTCTCCCTTTACCAGGGCTGGCCACCAGTGCTGTGGTCCCTGAGTCCCACAGAGACTCCCACCCCACCCACCTCCTGACTGCCCTTAGTTTGCAAAGGTTTGGAACATAAGACGGTGGGGAGCCTCCCTTTGGGGGTGGGGTGCTATTCTGTTTTGGAGGACATTTCCCAGCACAGAGTGGCTTCTGCTGGGACATCGGTTCCCACGGATTCTGAGTCGGTCCAGAGTCTCATCTGTCATTCCTAGTTTTGGCATCTGTTGTTTTGGGTAAAATTCCTTCCATCTAGCCACCAGAGTCAGGTAGTAGGAACCTGCGCCATCTTCTGGCCATGATGTGAACAGCTTTCTGATAACCTTGTTTTCTTTTGGCTTGTGGAGCTGGTAAAGGGGTGAGGGTGTCACTGCTTATTGAAGAGAAACTAGCTTCAGGCTCAAGTTCTCATGTCTATGTGCAGTCCTTCCCTGGTTCCAGAGACTAATGCCAACTGTTCCAGACTTTGAGAAAGTAAAAAATAAAGTATGCATGTGGCTGGGCAGTGCTGGCTCATACCTATAATCTTAGCTACTCACAAGGCAGAGATCTGAGGATCACAATCACAGGACAAGAAAGTTCCTGAGACTCTTCAGTTACCTAGCAAATTAACCAGGCTGTTGCTCAAGTGGTAAATTGTTGGCCTTGAGTACTAAAGCTCAAGGACAGCACCCAGGCCCTGGGCTCCAGCCCTACAACCAGCACACACACACACACACACACACACACACACACACACACACACGTAGATTGGAGGTAGAGGTCACTGACAGAGCATGTGCAGGCGTGAGGATCTGAGTCAGTCCCCATCACCAGAAACAAGACACGATGAAGGCTAAACTTACATTACTTGAAAGGCAAATTTGATCACAAAACTCCCTAGATGTAAACACCTCACTTGGAGCCAGATGGGGCTGACAGCTCATGCCTGTAATCCTAGCTCCTCAGGAGGTTAAGATCTGGAGGATCAAGGTTCAAAGCCACCCTGGGCTGAAAAGCCCATGAGATTTGATTTCCAAAATAACTAGCAAAAAGCCATGCCGGAGGTGTGGCTCAAATGGCAGAGCTCCAGCCATGAGCAAGAATGCAAAGCAAGCTGGACACTCTGAGTTCAAACTCTGTGACCTGCTGTCCACCCCTACTCACAAAGAAAACCATCAGTTACTCCACAATGGTGAAAGAACATACTCCAGCTCCTGCTTTAGATGTGACCTGTTTCACAAGCTCAGCATTTTCACCACTCATATATGACTTTCTACTTGCACATGACTCTTGGTAGTTTGTGAGACTCTCTGTCTTGGAGTCTTAGAAGATGCTGCTCTTCTTCAGGGACCCCCATGCTGCCGCAGGCTGGGCTCTGCTGCTGGCCGGGCACCTGGCTGACTGGCAGGCCCACAGCCTCTGCAGATGACTTTCCTCACCCCAGCCCCTCATTTGCTCCCTCATGCCCAATCAAATCGCATCACCACTCCCTCTCTCCTATGTAGAATTTTGGTTTCCCTAGGTCTCCATGCAGGGGTAGGAAGTTATTTTTCCCACCAAGGGCAATTTGAATAATTCTCCATTAAACAGAATTATTAATACAAGCAGGGGCAGGGAATTTGGCTTAGTGGTAGAGTGCTTGCCTAGCATGAAGCTTTGGGTTCAATTCCTCAGCACCACATGAACAGAAAAAGCCAGAAGTGGCGTTGCGGCTCAAGTGGCAGAGTGCTAGCCTTGAGCAAAAAGAAGCCAGGGACAGTGCTCAGGCCCTGAGGCCAAGCCCCAGGACTGGCCAAACAAAACAAAACAAAAAAAAACAAGCAGGCAGGTTGGTGCCCACAAGAAGCATTGAAAAGCATACATGTCTGCCTTGGGCCTTCTTAGGCCTACAGTGGGGAGGCAGAGAGAAGGACTGTGTATTACTCAGATCACTATCTCCCGAACTTAACACGTGGTCAGTCTGTGAATACATTTAAGTGGATAGAAGAAAAGATGGATTGAATCTCGGGTAATTTCTTTCAAATTTTTTTTGTGCTGGTCCTAAGCTTTTCTGCTCAAGGCTAGCACTCTACCATTTGAGCCACAGCTCTACTTCCAGCTTCTTCTGTGGTTAGAGTACTCAGACCTTCCTGCCTGGGCCGGTTTAGCACTGTGATCCTCAGATCTCAGCCTCCTTGAATAGCTAGCATTATAGGTGTGAGCCACCGCACTGGCCTCAGGTTAGGATTTTTAAAGGTAAGATTTAATGACTGCACAATTTGCTAGTCCAAGACCACTTAGAAAAGCATCACGCCCATAGAAAAGCATCACGCCCCTAATCCTAGCTATTCTGAAGGCTGAGATCTGAGGATTATGGTTCAAAGTCAGCCCAGGAAGAAAATTCTGAGAGACTCTATCTCCAGTTACTTACCAAAAAGCTGGATGTGAAGCTGTGACTCAAGTGGTACAGTGCCAGTTTTAAGCAGAAGAAAAAGGCAACCGAATCTGAGGCCTGGAGTTTAAACAGCAGTAAGGGGGGTGGGGGTGGGCACACACACACACAGCACTTAGAAAATGTTATTAGCACACAATACAGGCTAGCAGCAGGACTTCTCCAAAGTGCAGGTCTGGGGGGGGGGGGCAGGAGAAGGGTGGGGATGAGGCTGCTGAGGCCCAGGCCCTGAAGCACTCACACCAGAGGTCCTGCTCAAGGTCAAGGCTGGGCAAACACCTGCAACCTGGGGAATGGGAAGACGGGAATGCCTCCTCAGGGTCTCTCGTGGGCCTGGCTGGGTGGTGGTGTTATGCCAAGTCACGAAATGACCACCAAGAAGGCCACCGAGACTCAGACATTCCGAAATGCAAAAGCAAGGCTTTATTCAGGCGAGCTGCAACTCGGGCCTCGTCCTTCCCACAGACACAGCGGAGGTTAGGAGGAAGCCCCGAGCTGCGAATGCACGGGGCTTATAAAGGCAAAAAACAAAGTTACAGCAATCAGGTGTTCAAGCAAGACAAAAAACAAAGTTACAGCAATCAGGTGTTCAAGCAAGCAAGATTAGGACACAGGTACAAATCTGACTGGCTCAGGGCTCGAGGCACAGGGCTCGAGACATTCTGGGGGCAGTTAGAATTAAGCATTCCCAGCGGTTAGAGTTCTCGACTGGCTGGGCCCTAATAAGCTTGTCCTGGGTTTGCTCAGAGGGCCTGCTTATCTCAGGCTCACGTGGTAAAGTGGGGTTCGCGTGGTAAAGTGGGGCCTGACTTCTAAGTCTGGCTCTTCAGTGGAAGTCAGGAAACCATTCTCGGCAGCCTGTGGTCACTGCCACCCCTCCGTTCCGCCAAGCCTCCAGGGGGAGGCAGTCCAGCCGGTCCCTCTGCGTGCCTTCAGGCCAGATTCCCGAGCACTGGCGTCGCCGGGCCTCTTGGGCGCCCTCGCGCGGCCGCCTGATGGTGCGCAAGCTGTGGCGGGCAGGCTCTGCAGGAGTTGGGCGAGTGTGACAGCGCCTAGTTTTCGTTCTGGCCCAGGAAGGCAATTGTGCAGGCCTAAGGACGAGGCACTCAGGGGTCTGTGTTCCCTCTCCCAGTGGCACGCCTCCTTGGGAAGACTGCTACTGTCTAGAGCTGGGAACCTCACAGGAGAGCTTTAAAAAAGGCAAATACTGAATGCCAGTGGCTCACGCCAGTAATCCTATTCAGGAGGCTGAGATCTGAGGATTGTGGTTCGAAGCCAGCCAGGGCAGGAAAGTCCATGAGACTCTTATTTCCAACTAACCACCAAAAAGTTGCAAGTGGTGCTATGGCTCAAGTGGTAGTGTTGTGCCAAGTCGCAAGACCACCCCCAAGAAGACCACCGAGATTCAGACACTCCGAAATGCAAAAGCAAGGCAAGGCTTTATTTAACGAGCTGCCAACTCGGGCCTCGTCCTACCCACCGACACAGCGGAGGTTAGGAGGAAGCCCTGAGCTGTGATTACACAGGGCTTATAAAGGCAAAGAACAAGGTTACAACAATCAGGTGTGCAAGCAAGATTAGGACACAGGTACAATCTGATTGGCTCAGGGTTTAATTCTAAAATGGGGTTCACGTGTCTGGCACTTCATTTCCCCCTTTTTCTTTTTGGTACCTTGGGAGCCAATCATGGCTCCATTCTGTCCATTTCAATGGCTTGCATGTCTAGGGGATGACATAGAGGTAAGGCATGGGCCAGTAGTGCCCAATGTAGTAACCAAAGGGCTTGTCACAATTTCTTACAAGAATAGTCTCTGTACCTCTGTTTTGCATACCTCTAGTTTATCCTGCTTCATCTTCCCAAAAACAACTCTGGTCCCTTGATTTTAAAGGGGGGCTGATGGGTGAAGATCATCCATCTTCTGTAACTTCTTCAGGCTGACTCAGGGGCGTAGACCTTACCTAGCCAGGAACCTATAACCTTAGTCTACTTTTCCAAGGGACTGCAGGATTACTGCAAACTGAAAATTAACTTTCAGCTACACAGACTTACCATTAGCTGTATGGTGTTTAGTATCCAAATGTAAGCAACAAAATAATACATAAACTTCTCAACTGTGCTCTAAGGGTCGGGTGGCTATACCCGTATTCCTGAGCAAGCCCAAAACTACCTAAAATAAGGGGGTCACCTCACTTTGGAGTGAGCTGCCAAAATAACATCAACACTAGCCAGGGTAGTAAGGAAAGAAGGCAAAAAGAAAATTATAACAATAGTCAGTCTAACTTTCTTTTCTTGAGGCGAAGGCGAAGCGGCTGAGTTGGGTGCTTGGAGACCTCCCATCCACTACAGTAGTCATCGTCCAGGGCAAAAGGTTCAGCTGGCCTGGCGTGGGAGCAATGGACCCAAGTGGTGACGCCATCTACCTTAAGGGCGGTGGGAGTAGTCAGTAGCACCACGTAGGGTCCCTTCCATCGTGGTTCTAAGGATTTGGGGTTATGCCTCTGGACGAACACCCAATCTCCTGGCCTGAATAAATGGGGGGTAGGGACAGAAGCAGAATCATATAATGCCTTAAGTTGGGGCCACATTTTCTTGTGCACAAGCTGCAAATAATCAAGTTTACACAAAAATTCAGTATCATCCAAATCAGCAAGCAATTCAGTCTGAAGGCTAGGGATAATGGGCGGAGGGTACCTGTACATTATTTCAAAAGGAGTAAAGCCAAGCTGATAGGGAGAATTTCTTACCCTAAGTAGAGCAAAAGGAAGGAGTGACACCCAGTCTGCGCCAGTCTCTAAGGCCAATTTAGTTAAGGTCTCTTTTAGAGTCTGATTCATTCTCTCTACCTGTCCTGAACTCTGGGGTCTATGAGCACAATGCAATTTCCAATCCGTCCCTAGTGCAGCGGCTATTCCCTGACTTACTTTTGAGACGAAAGCCGGTCCGTTGTCCGACCCAATGGTGGATGGGAAGCCATACCTGGGTAGGATTTCTTCCAGGATCTTCTTAGCCACTATATTCGCAGTCTCATGCTTTGTTGGATAGGCTTCCACCCATCCTGAAAAGGTGTCTACAAAAACTAGCAAATATTTGTATCCAAATTTTCCAGGTTTGATTTCTGTGAAATCTACTTCCCAATACACGCCTGGCCTATCCCCACGGAGGCGAGCTCCTTTAGTAACTTGTTGATTGGGGGCATTGGTAAGCTGATAGGCCTTGCAATTTTTAACAATATCTTCAATAAGTTGATCTCCTTGTCTAATTTTTACTTTGGAATGTCGGAGCAAGTCCTGCATTCTTCGGGTTCCCATGTGAGAAGCTCGGTGGATTCTTTTAAGGATCCCCTTACCCAGCCTTTGTGGCAAGATAAGTTTCCCTTCACCAGTTTTCCACCACTCATCGTTTCCTTCTCTGTCCGGGGTTTTGTGGGTCATGGGAATTTTTTTTATCCACTCTAAGTCTTCTTGGGAATACTGGGGTACAGGAGGCAAAGCTCGTGGCCCTGGGTCTACTAGAGTCAATACTTCTGCTCTGGGCTGGAGGGCTGCTTCCTTAGCTGCCTGGTTGGCCAGATTATTCCCTCTAGTCACCGAATCAACTCCCTTTTGATGACTCGGGCAATGCATAATGGCAATCTTTGCTGGTTCCCATAGGGCCCGGATGAGGCTTAAAATCTCCTGTCTGTTTCTAATGGCCTTTCCTTCAGCTGTCAGTAGCCCCATGCTGGTCGGGTCTGGGGAAAATAGGTATCAATCAAGGCAGGATTCGTGATGGGTGCTCCGTTGGGGCCAGGGATAAGTCTCCGGGCCGCTTCTTGGATACGACCTCTCTCCTCATTGGTGAAAAGTACCTGTAAAAGCTGGCTACAATCATCCCAAGTGGGCTGGTGAGTGAAAAGTATAGTTTCAAACAAGCGAATTAAGTCGCGAGGTTTCTCAGAAAAGGGGGCATTTTGGGCATGCCAATTGTAAAGATCACTTACAGTAGCAAATGGCCAGTATTGGAATTGTTGTCGACCGTCTGCATCCACAGGACTTATAGGGCATAGGGGAAGGGCAGCAGATTTATGAAGAGATGTAATTCTTTGGCGCCAGCGAGTTGATTGAGCGGGGCCCTCCGGGGCGGAGGGCACAGCTGAAACATCTTCCTCAGAGTCCCCCTCTTGGAGAGTTAACTGGGGTGGGGCGTATGGATGGGGAAGCATTTCCTCCTCTGTGCTTCCTCCCTGGAGGACAGGTGGATATAATTTCTTCTCTCCCCTCTTAGGTTCTCTCTTGTCACCCCATGTTTTTTGAGTGAATATTGGGGTAGGGGAAGGAGTGGAGGAGGGAGTTGTTAAGAAAGGCTGAACCCAAGCTGGAGTGTCCCTGTCAACTAGTTCCCTCCAGGTGTCTATATAAGGAATCTGGTCTATATAGCCTGAACGAGGGGCTTCAATTAGGCTTTGTAAGGTACTGATCTTAATGATGTCAAAGCTTCCCTCAGGTGGCCAATTAGCTCTCTCAAGGGTGGGCCATTCTGACTTGCACAGGGTAATCCACTTTTCCTCCTTAAGGGCCACACCTCGGTTCTGAGCTATCTCCTTGATCTCCTTCCAGTGAGCTAGAGTCAAATCTAGGGGGCTAGATGGAGGTCCCAAGATAGAACGTTACCCATAGCTCTGATCAGATGTTTAGTCCAAAAGGCTACAAAAGAAAAGAAACCAAAACAATTAATACAGAAGGAAAAAAACATAGGCAAGATCAAGAACAAGAAAAACTGGAGATTTCCCAAGTTGGCCCACACATCCTCCTGCAAGGATGCAGAAAGAGTGAATTCAAGTTGAAAGTGGGGCTCCAGAGATCCCCCTTTAAGGGTGAGGAGTCTGGGACATCCCCCAGTCTCCCCAGGATTGTCAAGTAAGTGCATCTGCTTTGACAACCCCTTCAAGAAATAAGCAAAAGCAAGACAAACAAACAGGCACATTACAGGCAAGACAAATGAACAGGGCTGTTTTCTTACCTTCGGAGTCTGTCTCAGGGTCTCTGGGGCTATCCCGGACGAGCCCCCAAATGTTGTGCCAAGTTGCAAGACCACCCCCAAGAAGACCACCGAGATTCAGACACTCCGAAATGCAAAAGCAAGGCAAGGCTTTATTTAACGAGCTGCCAACTCGGGCCTCGTCCTACCCACCGACACAGCGGAGGTTAGGAGGAAGCCCCAAGCTGTGATTACACAGGCTTATAAAGGCAAAGAACAAGGTTACAACAATCAGGTGTGCAAGCAAGATTAGGACACAGGTACAATCTGATTGGCTCAGGGTTTAATTCTAAAATGGGGTTCACGTGTCTGGCACTTCAGTAGAGTATTAGCCTTGAGCACAAACAGGCTCAGGGACAGTTCCCAGGCTCTGAGTTCAAGCCCTGGGACCAGAAAATAAAAAGTCAAATACAATTCTTTGATCTCTCCTTCCCTCTAGCTCCCATTTTAGTGGCATACAGTAAGCCTGTCTGTTGGCTGGATTTGAACTTGTGATCTTTCTGTCTCAGCCTTTTGAGTGCTGGGATCTCTCTCTCTCTCTCTCTGATGCTACTGTGGTTTTTTTTTTTTTTTTTGCCAGTCCTGGGGCTTGAACTCAGGGCCTGAGCACTGTCCCTGGCTTCTTTTTGCTCAAGGCTAGCACTCTGCCACTTGAGCCACAGCACCACTTCTGGCCATTTTCTGTATATGTGGTGCTGGGGAATTGAACCCAGGGCCTCATGTATATGAGGCAAGCACTCTTGCCACTAGGCCATATCCCCAGCCCCGCTACTGTGGTTTGAATTCAGGGCCTTTTCCTTGTGAAGCAGGCACCCTGCCACTTGAGTAAAGTCCCCCAGCTTTCCTTATTTTTGAATGGGACCTAATAATTTGCCAAAGCTGGCCTGGACTGTGATCCCAGTATTTATGCTGTCTACATAGCTGGAATGACAGGTGTGAGCTACCAGGCCCAGCTTTTTAACCCCAACTGTCCTACAATGTTCCTGTCTTCCTATAATGCTTATGACTTCCACTTCACATATAGCTAGACTTATAGGCACAAACTGCCACACAGGCCTGAGTTTTCTTTAGTTACAGATCCTAAAGGGTTTGGTGACTTTCAGATAGCAATAGCTTGTGCATTAGAACAGCAGGCCACCACAAATTTTATGAACACACCAGATCCCACATCACTGTTCCAGCCTGAAAATATACCTCCCCAAAATCCCCTCAGAAGCCTATAAACAAGATGTGTGTGTGTGTGTGTGTGTGTGTGTGTGTGTGTGTGTGTGTGTGTGTGTGTACTGGTGGGGGCTTGAATTTAGCTGTTGTTGAGCTTTTTTGCTCAAGGCTAGTGCTCTATCAGTTGAGCCACAGCTCCACTTCCAGCTTTTTGGTGGCTGATTAGAGATAATGGTCTCCATGGACTTTCCTGTCCAGGCTGCCTTCAAACTATGATCCTCAGATCTCAGTCTCTCTCTCTCTCTCTCTCTCTCTTTGTTGGTCATGGAGCTTGAACTCTGGGTGTGGGTGCTGTCCCTGAGCTCTTCAGCTCAAGTCTAGTGCTCTATCACTTGAGCCACAGCACCACTTCCAAGTGGTTAATTGGAGATAAGAGTCTCACCTGCTTGGACTGGCTTTGAACCATGATCCTCAGATCTCAGCCTCCGGAGAAGCTAGGGTTACAGGTGTGAGCCACCTGCGTCCTGGCTAGATCTCAGCCTCTTAAGTAGCTAGGATTATAGGTATGAGACATCAGTGCCCAGCAATGAGATGACTTTTTTTGGTAGTCCTGGGACTTGAACTCAGGGCCTGGGAACTGTCCCTGAGCCTCTGTGCTCAAGACTAGTGCTCTATCACTTGAGCCACAGCACCACTTCCCAGCTTTTTCTATTTGCTGGAGATAAAAGACTCATGGAGGGCTGGGAAGGTGGCTTAGTGCTAGAGTGTTCACCTAGCATGCATGAAGCCCTGGGTTTGATTCCTCAGTACTACATACACAGAAAAAAAACAAAAAACCAGAAGTGGCATTGTGGCTTAAGTGCTAGACTGCTAGCCTGGGGCAAAAAGAAGCTTAGGTACAGTGACCAGGCCCTGAGTTCAAGCCCCAGGACTGGCAAAAAAAAAAAAAATCTCATGGACTTTCCTGCGCCAGATTGGTTTTGCAGCATGATCCTCAGTTATCAGCCCCATGAGTAGCTATAATTACAGGGGTGAGCCACCAATGCCTAGCAAGAGATGCAGTACTTGAAAACTGGCTAGAAGTTGCACACAAATGAGCCTGACCTAGTCTCTGTTCAAAGCAGCTTTTTACTAGTGGAAGGTGGTGTGGGGAGCTTTTGGTGTGATCTCAGCCTCTTGAGTAGCTGGGAATACAAGCATGTAAAGAAACACACAACAACAAAGTGTTATTTCAAACTGTATTTTTTAATGGCCATCCCATCAAAATTTAGCAGAATCACAAGTTAAAAGTAGTACACATATACATGTTTTAAGGTGCATTTTTCAAGTTTCATTTGGGCTTCCTTTCATCTTTGTTGCCTGAGGTGTTCTTGCATACAATGAACACAGAACATTCTGAGGTGGATGAGACCCTGGCGAGACCACAGACTTGGATGCATTAGAAATTTAAAACAAAACCAAACCTGTGTGTAATCTCAAAAAAAACCTCAATACTTGTCATGGCACACATTTTCCACATAAAATTTAGGCACCCTAGACTTTGTAATAGCCACAAGATTTAATTTAAGCCAACAAGAGTTAATGCACTTTTGTGATTACATCTACTCAGAGACAATCCTCAATTAAAACCCATTTTTATTAAAGAACATTTTAAATTAGAGCTCATTCAGTGTTGGTAATTTTTCTGAACAATTTGCAGCATTGTGTTGGTGTTCAGTAATGATGAATTCTGCTGATTAGTGACCCACGTACTTATCCTTTTAGTAGAAGACACTATAGCAGCGTTCATTGACAAGCATCTGCCCATGTTTCCTGCCAATACCCATCACCAACAAGGTATTTTGTTGCTGCTCTAGTTGCTTTTTTTTTTTTTTTAGCATGCATAAAACTTCAGCCAATGGGAAGCTCCCTGAAGACTGGGAAATACAAACCAAGCATGTTCATTGGTGGTTCTTAGGCTCCATTACATTCCAGCTAAGTAAGTCATTCTCTGTAGTTCCTGTGGTCTATGCTGCTGCCCAAGGGATACAAAAGTAAGGGGCACTCAAGCATGTTACCATCCTTTGCACAAAGCCAGGGCTCATCTGGCTGATGGCCGCAGGTGTGAGTCAGTACTTGCAGCTCCTTGTCTGAAGACTTGAGAGGTGGGACAGACATGGGCACATCAGATGTCATTAACTCAGCATGAACTCCCAGATGTGATATAAACTAGCATGGTTAGGATTCAGAACATGGATGCCCATTGTTCCAGCAGAAAAGAGGGGACATTTTCTTGGTGGTATGAGATTCTGTAGCTCAATAAACAATTAGAGCCTTTCAGAAAGTTTTGGAGAATGACAGTCTGCAAACTGACTCATCAAAATCATTAAGGTATGAAGGTCTCTCCAGAGAAATGAGCTTGAGCCTTATTTCACTAGATGTCACACAGAAGAGAGTAACCTTCCCCTCAAAGCATATGGGTAACTTACTATAGCAGCACTCTCAGTGCTTTCTGGTTTACTTGAGGAGACAGTTAGCATAAACAAAATCACAGGTGAGATGACTCGTTACTCAACATTTGTTTCCACTTATCAGATGACACGGGAGCTTGCCATTCAGGCTCTCTGTGAACACAGGTTGGGGTGGAAGGAACAAGAGGTGTTAACTCCGGTTCCAGCAAATGCAGTTCCAGTTATGAACGTTATGGCGATCATGGGTAAGAAGTGCAAATCAGGTAAGACTCACTTAAGACTTGGGAGTGGATCTCATCAAGAAGTGCCGAAAGTTGGGAAACCAGGTGGATGGTTGTTGACTTGGGAAATTCACGGGCAACCTTGACCACCTCCCCTGAGCTGAGAGGATGGGAGGGGGAGCATGGTGAATTTGAATTGGGGTGGCATTCCATCTTCTTAGGGGTATTCTGCCCATGGCATCTACCTCATGCCATGATGAGGACCTGTACTTAGGACAGCACAGTTAAGGTGACAGTCCCTTTCTGGTGTTTTAGAATGGAGACAGCTTGCTCATGCGTAACACCTTCCAGGGTCTCCCCATTAACAGCTAAAATCTGATCACCCCCGCTTTAACCGGCCATCATCTGCTGCTGCTCCCTACAAACAAGAAACACTCCAGTTTAATCCAGTGTCAAACACATTAATTAAAATATGATTCAAACCAATGAACTTGCATCTAGGTGCATGTTAAATGACTAACTTAAAAAACCACACAATTGCCAGTGGCTCATGCCTATAATCCTAGTAGCTCAGGAGGCTGAGATCTGAAGATTGAGGTTCAAAACTAGCAGGGGCAAGAACGTCCATGAGACTCTTTTATCCAATTAACCACCAAAAGCTGTTGTTGGAACTGTGGTTCAAGTGCTAGAGTGCTAACCTTGAGCAAAACAGCTAAGGGACAGTGTCCAGGTCCTGAGTTCAAGCTTCAGGACCAGCATACACACACACAAACACACACACACACACATACACAAAACAAACAAACACCATACAATTGCAGTTATTAATTTTGGTTGTTTGTCCTGGGGCTTGAACTCTCTGCGCTCAAGGCTAGCGCGCCACCATTTTGAGCTACAGTGTCATTTTTGGTTTTCTGGTGGTTAATTGGAGATACAAGTCTCACAGGGACTTTTCTGCCTGGGCTGGCTTTGAACCTCAATTCTCAGATCTCAGCCTCCTGAGTACCTAGGATTATAGGCATGAGCCACTGGCACCTGGCTACACAACATCAATATTTTAGGCAATGTTTTACATTAAAAAACAAGTAGGATATGCTATTTGAATAACAATGGTTGAATACTAACTACAAATACGAACCATCTAAATAATCTACTAGTAGGGATGTCCTGACATATTTCATTCAATAGAATACTTAGTATTAAATGAGATGGGATGTCATATCATGCCATTTCATGGAAATGCAAAGTAAAAGGAAAGCAGAATGGAATCTGGTGTCAGTCTTACTGCCAGTGCCATCATTATATAAGATTTGGATTGTAAAGCTCTTGGAACAGTCATCTGTCAAAAGTAGGTATGGCCTTTCAGTGGGTGAATTGTATGCTCTGTGAATTATGTATGGACAAGGCTGCTACGGACCTAACAGGGGAGCATCTCTAAATGTTATCATCTATTTGCAAGCTTTTTTGCTAGTCCTGGAGCTTGAATGCAGGGCCTATGTGCTATTCCTGAGCTTTTATTTTTCTTCTCAAGGCTAGCTCTCTACCACTTGAGCTATAGCTCCACTTCTAGAGTTTGGTGCTCAATGGGAGATAAGAGTCTCATGGGCTTTCCTGCCTGGGCTGGCTTCCAACTGCATTCCTCAGACCTCAGCCTCCTGAGTAGCTAGGATTACAGGCATGAGCCCCTGACACCTTGCTTTTTTTGTTTGTTTTTCCTTCCTTCCTTCTTGCCCCCTCTCTCCCAATCTTTTATACTAGTACTGATTTTGTTTGTTTGTTTTTGTTTTTGCCAGTCCTGGGGCTTGAACTCAGGGCCTGAGCACTATCCCTGGCTGCTTCTTGCTCAAGGCCAGCACTCTACCACTTGAGCCACCGCACCACTTCTGGCTTTGTCTGTATATGTGGTGCTGAGGAATTGAACCCAGGGCTTCATGCATGCTAGGCAAGCACTCTACCACTAGCCCACATTCCAGCTCTAGTACTGGGGTTTTTAACTCAGCACTTCATGTTCTTTTTTTTTCTTATTTATTTTCAAAGTGATGTATAGAGAGGTTACAGTTTCATACATTAGGCCTTGGGTACATTTTCATGTTCTTGTTTAGCTCCCCCTTCCCCTTCCCCCAGGCTGGTGCTTTACTACTTCACCCACACCTCCACTTCTGGATTTTTTGTTTTTTCTTACTGGTTAATTCACTTTGCCTGTCCAGGCTGGCTATGAACTTTGATCTTCAGGTCTCAGCCTCAGTATCTTTGATTATAGGTGTAAGCCACCAGTGCCTAGCTTGATAGATAAAACAAAGCCTACTCTTAAAATCTGTAAGCACTGGCTTCTGTTAATGGACATTGTACAAGGACTTCATTCACTGTGGTGGGGGTTTCCTACCACATTCAAAGGAAATAAGCAGACATATACACATCTAGATACAACCCAACATAAAGCAAGACAGAGCACTTAAAAAACTCACCTAGTTTTCATTAAAAAAAAAAAAGTATCGTAAAGAGGAAAAAATACCTTGGCAAATATAGTCTTGACATAAATGGGCAGGTCTCCATGGGGACTTCCATAACCCCCTACAATACTAAACCCCAATCCTTCAGAGCCTTTCTCCAAAGTAATCATCTTAGGTGGAGGTGTTCTGAAAGCACAATGCATGCTGTTTCATTCCAGAATAGATATCAAGAGGGAATTTCATTCAATGGAAGAACACAGATTTGAGAGAGACTTTCATACTGCGAACACTGTGAAGATCTGTTTGCAGAATTGAGCTCTCTGTGAGCAATCTAGAATCTTATTTATGAATTTTCCAAGTCATGTCAACACATCACCAATACTCTGGATAGTTTAGGGGTTTCTCTTGAATAAAATTGACTATTTTCTACTTGAGTCATGATGCTGAAGTTGTGAAAGCACTCTTTTCTCTATACTATTTGTTGTTGTTATTACGTAGTGTGGCTTGCTTGAACTCAGGTCCTGGGCACTGTCCCTGAGCTTTATCACTCAAGGCTAGAACTTTACCACTTTGAACTACAGCTCTATTTCCAGTTTTCCCATGGTTAATTGGAGATAAGAGTCTGGCGGAGGGCTAGGAATATGGCCTAGTGGCAAGAGCACTTGTCTCGTATACATGAAGCCCCGGGTTCAATTCCCCAGCACCACATATATAGAAAATGGCCAGAAGTGGCACTGTGGCTCAAGTGGCAGAGTGCTAGCCTTGAGCAAAAGGAAGCCAGGGACAGTGCTCAGGCCTTGAGTCCAAGCCCCAGGAAAGGCCAAAAAAAAAAAAACCAAACAAACAAGAGTCTGGCGGACTTTCTTGTCTGGGCTGTTTTGAACCATGATCCTCCGATTTCATCCTCCTGCATAGCTAGGATTACAGTGTTCAGCTTACACCCAATTTTTAAAAATGTTTTTGTCATTTTATTTGGCCTGTGTGGGATTTGAACTCAGGGCTTTATGCCCTCTTTTGGCTTTTTCCACTCACAATTGGTGCCCTAGCATTTGAGCTACACTTTCGCTTCCTTTTTTCTCTTCCTGGTTAATTAGAGATAAAGCGTCCCAAGGACTTTATTGCCTGGGCTGGCTGTGAACCTCAGGATTACAGATGTGAGCCACCAGTGTCTGGATTTTATTTTTTAATGAGAAAGGTCTTGCTATGTAGCCCAGGTTAGCTGGGAACTCTGTCTCCATCTTTCTGCGTGAGCTTTCCCAGTGTAATGGTCTCAGAGATGAAGTGGCACACCTGCGGGGGCTAGCTCAGTCTTCAGGTGACCTTCTGTCCACAAGAGGCAAGGTCAGCCTTGATGGCTCAGGAAGTTGCGATTTCTTTCCTGCCTCAGTACCCTGGTTATGTTTGCTACCCCCTTCTGAGGCAGCAGCCAGGGCTAGAGGGGTCTCTCTTGGCTTCCTTGACAGGATGAGCCCCATCCTCTGTCCCCTGTGTTTGGTCCATGTTTCTAGCACTTCCCATATCATACTGTAATTACTTAACCTCTCCTACTTGCTATGTCATTTGCTAAACCTAAAGCTTAGTTACCACTCACTCCCTGTGTGCTGGTCACAAAATCAGAATCATGACTCTGCAAGTAGGAACAAATGTGTGTGTATGTGTGTGGGGTGGGAGGCGGGGAAGGAGAAGGAACCCAGGGGAAGCCGAATGGATACATCAAATCTCTTTCAAATGTAGAAGTTGAGATTTTTTTCCCCCCAAACTTCGTCCAGTGTGGAAGTCTTCTCTCTCAGAAATAACATGACTAAAAATTAAATTATCTATTTAGGTTCAAGTAACCTAATCTCAGTTTAGGTGGTGTCACTTTCCTGTTCCAAAGTATGACTGATTATCCCAAGGATAAAACCTAATGGAGCTCAGTTCTCCCAGGCCTGGGGCTGCTCTGGGGCTCCAGGTTTACCTTGGATGATGGTGTTCATAGCTATAGGCAGAGTCAGCCATTCGTGAGTTTAGAGGCACTTTCTGAGATTGACTACCTACTGCACTAATGAGGCACCTTAGAGAAACTTTTTTTTTAGGGGGTGTGGGTGTGGTGTGTGCCTGTCCTGGGGCTTGAACTCAGGGCCTGGGCACTATTCCTAAGTTTTTCTTATTCAAGTGGCACTCCAACCACTTGAGTACAGTTCCACTTCCTGCTTTTTTGGGGGGAGGGAGGGTGGAGGTGGATCATTTATTATTGGAGATAAGACTCTTATGGACTTTCCTGCCTGGATTGATTTTAAATTGTGATCCTCAGATCTCAGCCTCTTGAGTAGTTAGAATTACAGGTGTGAGCCACCGATGCCTGGCCTCTTTTGGCTTTTTTTGGTGCTTAATTGGAGTTAAGAGCTTCACAGACTTTCCTGTCCAGGCTGGCTTTGTACTAAGATCCTCAGGTCTCAGCCTCCTGGGTAGCTAGGATGATAGGCGGTGAGCCACTGGCACCCAACAACACAGTACTCTTCTATTAAGGTCCTGATACTCTTCTCTTTTTTCTTTAAGTACTCCTTTATTTATTTATTTTTTTTTTGGTGCCAGTCCTGGGGCTTGAACTGAGGGCCTGGACACTGTCCCTGAGCTCTTCTGTTCAAGGCTAGCACTCTACCACTTGAACCATAGAGCCACTTTCACCTTTTCTGAGTAGTTTATTGGAGATGAGAATCTCATAGATTTTCCTACCTGGGCTGGCTTTGAAGTTCCATCTCAGATCTCAGCCTCCTAAGTAGCTAAGATTACAGGCATGAGCCACCAGCACCTGGCTTAAGTAGGCCTTTCTATGAAGCCTCAAATTTGTGATTCTCCTGCCTCAAGCCTTCAAAGTTCTGGGATTACAGATGTGTACCACCAGGGCTGGCTTGGAAACCTACCAGGAAATGGGAATGGCTGTGAACATGAGCTCCTTACATGAACTATTTAGACCAGTCAACAAGCATTTATTCAGAATCTACTAGTGACGAGGTACTGGGGGGTACTTAGAGTAACTACTTAGGCAACACTTCTGAAAGTATGGCTCCTATGCTTGTTTGTAGTAGACAGACTTGAAGTCAGGTTAATGAATCTCCTGGAGACTGCCTATTCAGAGTCTCTAAGGGCTTGCCAGCTTTAAATAAGTCATACATTCTAGTTTTCAACATACTTCTTTGATGAACAACCCTGACTGCAATGATTGGCTGTAATGAACATGTCAGCAAGCATGACAGTAAGATTTCAGAACAAGTTTTTAGTGAATCAAAGCAACATGGCAGCTGGCACAATAAGGCAGAGTACATCTGAGCTGAAAAGTTGCAGTCCCTTAGGGAAGGAGGCACGGGTTTGTGTCCCAGTGACCAGACACACTATGAGTGTACACCCTGTAACATGGTCTGTGACAAGCTCCTTGGCGGGACCAGAGTGGAAAAGAATGAAATTCTTGTGCCTTCTTGGACTTTCTCTAGGAATGGGACATTTCTTCTCTTCTTCTGAAGAGAGCGCACTTTAAAAAAATCTGGGAAAAGTGGTCAGGAGTGTGGCCCATACACACAGGAGGCACTCTGCATCTAGAATACTCACTCTGTGTCTTCCGGAGGGTGGTCAGCACTGGGAGAACCGAGGTGGTAGCCTGCAGACATGTTTTCAAGCTGAGTCGCTATAGCACTTATGTTGGTATCTGCTACAACCTGGGAGTGAAGTGAGAAAAAGACAGTTCACCATAGGCAAGGGAAAGTTACAGAAACCATGCAATACCCAAGGGTTGGGCTCTCCATCCTTGTCCTATTCAATCCCACAGCAGCACTGGACACAACAGACTCCCTCTCTGTGTCTCTATCTCTCGTTGGTCCTGGGGTTTGAACTCTGGGCCTGGGCACTGTCCCTGAGCTCTTCAGCTCAAAGCTAGCACTGTACCACTTGAGCTACAGAACAACTTCCGGTTTTCTGGTGGTTAATTGGAGATAAGAGTGTCATGGACTTTCCTGCCTGGAATGGCTTTGAACTACAATCCTCAGATCTCAGCCTCCTGAGCAGTTAGGATTACAGGAGTGAGGCACTGGCACCACATCCCCCCTCCCCCCACCCTCTCTCTCTCTCTCTCTGTGTCTCTCTGTGTCTCTGTCTCTTTCTGTCTCTCTCTTTTCTGAGACAAGGTCCCACTCTGTACACACTACTGATCTTGAAGTCTTCTTTTTTCCCTAGGGGTGGGGGTAAAGTAATTGGATTTGGACACAGGACTTCACATTTGCTAGGTAGAGTGCTAGGCAGATTCTTGTCCCGTGAGCCACTGTGCCTCCAGCCCTTTTTGAGACAAGGCCTCATTTCTTTTTTTTTTTTTTTGGCCAGTCTTGGGCCTTGGACTCAGGGCCTGAGCACTGTCCCTGGCTTCTTCCCGCTCAAGGCTAGCACTCTGCCACTTGAGCCACAGCGCCGCTTCTGGCCGTTTTCTGTATATGTGGTGCTGGGGAATCGAACCTAGGGCCTCGTGTATCCGAGGCAGGCACGCTTGCCACTAGGCTATATCCCCAGCCCAAGGCCTCATTTCTGCACGGGCATGCACCTGAACTATGATCCTCCTAGTTTTTGCTTCCTATTATAACTGGAAGAATAACCATGGGTCATCAAGTCCAGTGAAATGGAGCCTCATGGACTTTTTCTGTCCAAGCTGGCCGGGAACTGTGGTTTTTCCTTTTTCTGCCTCCCAAGTAGATAGCATTAGTGGTTTGGCCTTGAACACTTGGCCTTCCTGGCTCAGCATCTTGAATGCTAAAAGTAAAGGCATGGGCCACCACTCATAGCTGGATTATTCTCTTAAACTATTTTTTTCCCAAGCAGGGTGCTAGTAGCTCATGCCTATAATCCTAGCTCCTCAGAAGGTTGAGATCTGACAACTGCAGTTAGAAGGCAGCCCAGGCTTCAAACGACCTCTCCCCTACCCCCAACCAAATAAATAAAAGCTGGGCTGGGGATATGGCCTAGTGTCAAGAGTGCTTGAAGCCCTGGGTTTGATTCCCCAGCACCACATATACAGAAAATGGCCAGAAGTGGCACTGTGGCTCAAGTGGCAGAGTGCTAGCCTTGAGCAAAAAGAAGCCAGGGACAGTGCTCAGGCCCTGAGTCCAAGGCCCAGGACTGGCAAAACAACAACAACTACAACAAAAACACCAAAAAACAAACAAACAAATAAAAGCTGTAAGGTGAGCTGTGACTCAGATGATAGAGTGCCAGCCTTGAGTATAAAGCTCAGGTACAGCACAAGGACAGTGCCCAGGCCAGGTAAAAACAACCAACCCCCAAAACAAGACATCATTTGGCCAGCATCACCACAGTTTACTAGTTTAATTTCCTTTTTTTTTTTTTTTTGGCCAGTCCTGGGCCTTGGACTCAGGGCCTGAGCACTGTCCCTGGCTTCTTCCCGCTCAAGGCTAGCACTCCGCCACTTGAGCCACAGCGCCGCTTCTGGCCGTTTTTTCTGTATATGTGGTGCTGGGGAATCGAACCTAGGGCCTCGTGTATCCGAGGCAGGCACTCTTGCCACTAGGCTATATCTCCAGCCCCTAATTTCCTTTTTTTTGTGTGATAAATTGGAGAGAAGAGTCTTGCAGACTTCCTTGCCTGAGTTAGTTTTTTTTTTTTTTTTTTTTTGCCAGTCCTGGGCCTTGGACTCAGGGCCTGAGCACTGTCCCTGGCTTCTTCCCGCTCAAGGCTAGCACTCTGCCACTTGAGCCACAGCGCCGCTTCTGGCCGTTTTCTGTATATGTGGTGCTGGGGAATCGAACCTAGGGCCTCGTGTATCCGAGGCAGGCACTCTTGCCGCTAGGCTATATCCCCAGCCCGTGAGTTAGTTTTGAACCATGATCCTCAGATCTCAGCCTCCTCAGTAGCTAGGATTACAGGTGTGAGCCACAAGTGCCCAGCCCTAGTTATCTTATGAATTTGTGTGTGTGTGTGTGTGCACACGCATGCACACGTGTGCGCGTGTCCTAGTACTAGAGCTTGAACTTGGAACCTGTAACTATTGCTTATTTATTTATTTTGCTCAAGGCTAGCTTTCTACTACTTGAGCCATACCTCTATTTCCAAGTTTTTGCTGGTTAATTGGAGATTGGAGTCTCATAGACTTTTCTGCCTGGGCTGGCCTTATATCACGATCCTCAGGTCTTAGGCTTCCCGAGTACCTAGGATTATAGGTATGAGTTCCTACACTTGGCTCATCTCATGGATTTAAACAGCATCCAAGTGATGATCATTCCCAAGGTTGCATCTCCAGCCCCACTTCCTACCTAACTCCAAATTCACACAACTAGTGGCCAGCCTACCCACTCCAGGGATGAGGAAGTATGTTTGGAATGCTTTTCATGTACTCCAAACAAACATGTCAGAATCTGACCGTCTCCACACTTTGCTCCTAACCTTCCTCATGTCAGGCATCCTCTCCTTCCCTAACAGCTCATGCCAATCCTCAGAAGGTTCTGCAGGTCCTTCTACAAGGCCATCTCTTGTCTAGGGTTTTGTAATAACCTTCTCAATGGTCCTTTGCTTTGGCTCCACAATCTGCAATAGCTAGAATCACTCTGTATATCGAACGATAGCAGATTCATTGATTTCATTCCTCTGCCTAAAGCTATCCAAAGGAAACTCCACTTGGGGGTCACAAGCTGAAGTCTTTACTAGGATCTACAAGGTCATGTGAAGATGGCCAGCCCCATGATATCTGTTCTTTATCCATTCATTTCTCCTCTGCATTCAGCACGAGCCTCTTCCCGTATATCACGCAGGCCCTCTGCCTGCCTGCTCTGCATGTGGCATCTGCAGGCTAGTTCCTGCATGTCCCTGAGGTCTCTGAAGTCACCACTGCTCCCTTCCCTGCTCTGCTCTCCTTCTAACCACTATCGCCATCTAATAATCTGCATCTATTTCACCTGATATCTTCATCAGCTATCATTTCAGGTAGGATGTAAGTAGATGTTCACCTGCCTTGGGCCTTCATGGAGAACAATGCCCATGGTAGCACAGGTGCTCAGTAAGTAACTGGTGAGTGATGGAATGTGTGCCTCTCACTCCCTGAGATTTGCTTTGTAGTTGGTCCTGACCAGAGGCATAGTAGATGAATGACATTTAAACATTGGATTTATATTAGTATTCTGCAAAGAGCATTCCTGAGCATCCAAGGAGGAATGCAGGCAGCTCAGCTCTGAGAGCTGGCACTAGGACTGGAGTGGAGTCCCAGCATTGGGTTTTCTTGACACCATGCTGAGTGGGAATCACCAAGCCTGCCTTGCTTCCTTTTCCTGGAGTTGGCTTTCACCCCAACCCATCACCACAGATTGTTTCTCAAGTGGTCTTTGGTTGCCATTGCTTCTGACCACGGTGTGCTTCTAGGTTATGTAACCCTTTGTCGGTATCCACAAGACCTTTAGGCCCTTTCAGGACAGCAAAATCCACACATAAAATCATCCTTTTTGGGGCTGGGAATATGGCCTAGTGGTAAGAGTGCTTGTCTTGTATACAGGAAGCCCTGGGTTCAATTCTTCAGCACATATATAGAAAGCGGCCAGAGGTGGTGCTGTGGCTCAAGTGGTAGAGTGCTAGCCTTGAGCAAAAAGAAGTCAGGGACAGTGCTCAAGCCCTGAGTTCAAGGCCCAGGACTGGCCAAAAAATAAAAAATCATCCTTTTGAATCAGGTCCTGGTGGCTCATGCTATAATCCTAGCTACTTAGGAGGCTAAGATTAGATCACAGTTTAAAGCCAGTCTTGGCAGACAAATATAAGAGATTCTTTTATCTTGAATGAACCAGCAAAAAGTCATAAGTAGAGCTGTGGCACAAATAGTTGAGTACCAGCCTTGAGCAAAAAGCCAAAGGAGAGCATGAGGTCCTGAGTTCAAACCCCAGTACCAGCAGATATACAAAAAGCATAGACTAGCTGGGTAGTGGTGACTCACACCTGTAATCCTAGCTACTCAGGAGGCCGAGATCTCTTTGGTTTAAAATCATCTTAGGCAGGAAAGTCTGTGAGACTATTATCTCTAATTAACAACCAAAAAGCTAGAAGTGGAGTTATAGCTCAAGTGATTAGAGTGCTAACATTGTGCAAAAGATTCTCAGGGACAGTGCTCAGGCCCTGAGTTTAAGGCCTAGGACTGCAGACAAAAAAGAAAAGAAACAGGAAGTATATTGTTCTGTACACTGCAGATTATTTCTTGATTGCTTACAATGCCTAACAATGTAAATCGTTGCTATATTAAATTACTTAGGCAGAAACACAAGCAAATGTCTATATGTTCAACACAGAGGCAAACACCACAGGCATAACTTCATGTTCAGTCTTTGGTTGGTTGAATCCAAGGACATAGACCCCAGGGATACAGAGGGCTGATGGTGACAAGGACTCTGAGGACTTCAACTTCATAAAAAAGGGAACAGATGTGGCTGCAGTTTCAGAGTAGACCAACAGAGGGCACAGCTGCCTAAGCCTCTAAATTGATGACTTTGTTGGTATAGTACATGTAGAGAAATGCAAAGGGCTTGCCCCTAGATGGATCAGAACACATTTAGTTATTTGGGATACATCCTACCCTGGGAAAAATGCTGCTACATGCAAGTAGTAGATCGTCAGAAACTATCCTAGGAAGAATGACTGAATGAATTGGAGGATATTTAGGATACATGACATAGGAGGAAATGTCACATCCTCCCGGCTCTTCTTACCACCAATATTTTCTGCTATCTTTCCATAAGTGTAGTATTTGAAAAGTTGCCCATCACCTCAGACACTCTGCCATTGTTTTGGCTGGTACCAGGGTTTGAACTCAGGGCCTCAAGCTTGCTTTGCTTGCTTGCTTGGCTGGTGCTTTATCATTTCAGCCATGCTTTTAATCTGGATTCTTGCTGGTTAACTGGAGACAAAGTCTCACGAGATTCTCTTGCCACAGTAATCTACTACCAAGTCCGAATTTTTTATTTGTATTTTTTTTTTTTTGTCGGTCATGGGGCTTGAACTCAGGGCCTGGGTGCTGTCCCTGAGCTTTTTCACTCAAGGCTAGTGCTCTACCACTTTGAGCCACAGCACCACTTCTTGTTTTATGGTTGTCAACTGGAGATAAGAGTCTCATAGAGGGGCTGGGAATGTGGCCTAGTGGCAAGAATGCTTGCCTCATATACATGAAGCCCTGGGTTCAATTCCTAACCACCATATATATAGAAAAAACCAGAAGTGGCGCCGTGGCTCAAGTGACAGAGTGCTAGCGTTGAGCAAAAAGAAGCCAAGGACAGTGCTCTGGCACAGTTTAAGGCCCAGGACTGGCAAAAAAAAAAAAAAAAGCATATCATAGACTTTCCTGCCTAAGTTGGCTTCAAACCGTGATCCTCAGATCACAGCCTCCTGAGTAGCTAGGATTACAGGCGTGAGTAAATGGCACATGGCTCCAAGTGTCCTTAGATTTTACCTACAACATTCTTCTACACACTGTTCACTTTTCATATACAAGTGATCACTAGAATTTATTCCATCATCATCAAGCTTTCCACTGGAATCCTTACTCATCTTCTCCTGAACTCTGTTGTACAACCATCAGCTAGCTTTTCAAATGCAGCACAATAAGCAAATGACACTCCCCTGCTTAAAACCTTTGTACTTGGGATGAAATTCCAAGCACATAAAAAATCCAATCATTTTATCTCATTTATGCCTTTCTACTCTTCGCTGTCTTTTAGACTTCTCTTCCCTCAAGTCCCCACTCAAATCAGTCAGCCTGGCTTCAGCTCATTGGCATCATAGCCCTCCTCCTTCATACCCTCATCTAAATTAATTTCTTTTACATAGGCTCCAACACTTTCTCATAAACTGTGACAATATGTGTTTGTGCGACTGTGTACCCTCTTGCCTATCCCATCACAGGACCCATGAGCCTAAGGACCCATTTCTCATCCACAAAGGGTTGATGCCAGGCATATAATTGCTCAATAATAAGTAGTTGTAGAGTAAATGAATTGATCTAAAACTTTCATGAGCAATAGAGTATAAGGCTTCACTGTTGTAGGGAGCAGAGCTGACTCCATCTTGACTAGGGAAACATGGTAGGAAATGTTGGGGGAGTAAATGAGGTCAACCTGACCCCAAAATTCTGCTTCTGTAAATGGCTTGCTTGTTTGTTGCTTTCTCTATCCCCTGCATCAAGCCCCTACATGTGTGCTACGCTTTTACCTTTATAAATCCCAATTTGAGGACTGCTCAGGGTCATAGTGGCAGCTCCCAAGTCTGCACTGTGTCCCTGGCTGGTCAGCCCGCTTTTCACTGTCGCAGTTTCAGCTCCCGAATCTGTGCTGCACCCCTGGCCGGTCAGTTTGCTTTTTGCTTCCCCAATAAGCTCATCTTTTTGCTTGAGACTGTCTCTGAGTGGTGGACTCTTGGAGGGACAGGGAATCCCCTCCCTCGAACCCTGTAACATTCAGCTTCAGAATTTCCAGAGCCAGAGGCCTGGAAATTTTTAAAATTTTTAAGGAGAAAAAGACAAATGTGACAATTAAGGTGGGGTATCAGGACCTTACCTTTGGCTTCACACTTTGGATTGGCATTGGGGTTTGGAAGGCCCTGCTAATGACCTGGCTAACACTGAGTTTACCTTGTTTCATTTAATTTCTTCTGAGTTTGTCTGACTTTCTTCCCTATAGTAATCTTGGATCTAAGGAAAAACAGGCCTGACTGATGAACATCTGAAAGAAACTACTGAGGGTAGTTTCTCAACAGACTGTCTTGGTATGACCCCAGCTCCGCATGGCTGATCTTGAGATAAGGGCTAAGGTTAGGATCAACCAAAGCATAGCCCGACCAAGACAAGCTGGATGATTACCACAGAAACCCACAGTCCTTGCCCATAGAACACTGCGGGCAGTAAGCACCTCAAGTACTGATTGTAGGTCGGTAGACCTCTGCTGCTTCTCCTTGTGATCGAGCTGTTAAGCAAGCAACTTTCCTGCTTTCACCACTGCTAATTTCTGTGCTTTGGCTTTCTGGGATGGGTGGTTGACCTTAGGGCTCCTTGGATCTGGGGATATGGCTCCAGCTCGGTCACAAGGAGATATTAAAATGGAATGGCCACTAACTGGGCACCAGTGGCTTATGCCTATAACCCTCACTACTTAGGTGGCTGAGATTTGAGGATCACAGTTCAAAGCCAACCTGGGCAGGAAAGTCCATGAGACTCTTATCTCCGGTTAACCACCAGAAAACTGGAAGTGGCACTGTGGTTCAAGGTGGTAGACTGTTAACCTTGAGCAATAGAGCTCAAGGACAGTGTCCAAGCCTTGAGTTCATGCCCTACAGCTGACAAAAAAAGACATATTTTTAAGTTGTCTGTCTAAAGTATCTCCAAATGCAAAGATTGGATGGCAACCTATCCTTCCTTTATTTGCTGTTTATTCTATGTACAACAGCACTACTGAGTATAAACTCACACCCTATGCTAGGTACTCTGGACTATTATTATTATTAGTTATTATTATCTCCTATGATAGGCATGGTTATTACAGAGGAGATCCTGAAGCCAGAGAGTTTAGCATTGTCCCCAGGTCCTACAAGTGGGAAGGGGTTGAAGCCATGATTCAAACCTAGAACCACACACACATTTCACTCTAGAACCGTCTATACATGTATGTACACACATATTTCACCCTAGAACCATATGTGTGTGGACACACACTTATTTCAACATGCTAGGTAACCCCTTTACCACTGGGCTATACCGCCAAACCAGAACCTTATACTCTTTTTCTTGTACACTACAGAAGGTTGCATTTAGGTCTCACATTTGCTAGGCAGGTGCCCCACTACTTAAGCCATGTCCCATCCAGAATCTCATACTCTTTCTTTGTATGTGGTGCCTGGTTTCAGTGAGCAGAGTTTACAGTACGAGCACAGTTACAACAGCAGGTCCAGCAGGAATCCCCAAGCACAACCCAGTCATACTCATCAGATAGTTCTACTCAAGTAAAAAAATCAAATTTTATCATCCACCTGGAAAATATAAGATCACATCCCACCCCAATTTTGTTGCACCTCTGCTAACTTCCAACTACAGATGACAAACTTTCAATCCTAGAGACCTTGGAACTGTCACAGGCTCCAGTGATTTTTTTGGGAAGAATCAGGCCCAAGAGGCTGAATGGGAACCAGGAAGTTGTATTCTCAGTGTTGGTGTTGTGCAGGGGTACAGAGAGGGCACAGGCCGGTCACCCCCAGGAGGAGTTCACATATCTACAGAGGCAGCTCACAGCCTCCACGGTTTTAGGAGCCAGTACTTTGCTAGGCAGCCTTAAGCCTTCCCCAGGGCCTAGCTTGTGAAAGCAGCACAGCCTACCCTGGGGCCTGGCTTGTGAGCAGGGAGGATAAGATCACCCAGGGGTGTGGTCAGGGATCTATAAGTCCAACCCTGAAGTGCAGCTCCCAGTCCCTGTGGAGCCCAGCCTGACGCTTAGCCTCTGACCATCTCCTCCACGGCCATAGCTGGGACTGCAGGACCTGGAGGTGAGTCTGAGACTCTGTGTACGCTCTGGGGAGGGGAAGGAAGGCCAAGGAGAAAGATAGCAAGCATCTGTGTCTTTTGAAAATTTCAGTTTTGAAACATGTTGAGGCTACCCTTGAACTCTCAACCCTCCAGCCTCAGCTTTTCCAGTGCTGGGAATTACCTTGTACCAAATTGGTTTTTGTTTTAGTTCTTTCCTCTGTTTTTCTTTCCTTTTAAAGTAAGTCTTGAACTTCACCTCCATCTCTGAGGTTCTGACAAGAGGGATGCCTGTGCTTGGCTTGTGGTCATGGGTTGTGGGTAGCAGATGTGGCACTCACAGTGGAAGTGGAGAAGCTGGAGGTGTTAGGAAGAGCACAGCAGCTGGGTGGCCCTTACTGACAATAGATATCCATGTCACTGTAGTTCAAGCTCTGTGGCATCTGGGGTGCCTGACTTTATTCTAAGACATGTGGTGTGGGTGTTTTGCATCACACTGACCACCAACTTCTCCTGGAGAAAGGCGGAGAGGTGGAGGGTGGGAAAGGTGGCTAATGTCCTTTCTGCTCAATACCAGCCCAGTTATAAACAAAACCAGACCCTGCCAGTCCTTGATGTTTGTGCTTCTCTTTCTGAAGCAGTGTTGCTGGAAGTACAGGAGATACTAAACTTGGAACTGCTGGGTGTGCATGAGTCACATTGAATAAAACTTGCTAAAGTTGCCATATGGCTGCACCATTTTAAATTCTTACCAGAAGCTGGGTACTGGTGGCTCACACCCATCATCCTAGCTACTCAAGAAGCTGAGAGTTGAGGATCGTTGAAGCCAGCCTGGGCAGAAAAGCCCATGATCCTCTTATCTCCAATTACCAGCAATAAGCCAGAAGTGGAGCAGTAGCTCAAATGGTAAAACAAAGCTCTTGAGTTCAAGCTCCAGTAGTGGCTTAATCAAAAATCCTCACCAGACTTTTTTTTTTTTTTTTTTTTGGCCAGTCCTGGGCCTTGGACTCAGGGCCTGAGCACTGTCCCTGGCTTCTTCCCGCTCAAGGCTAGCACTCTGCCACTTGAGCCACAGCGCCACTTCTGGCCGTTTTCTGTATATGTGGTGCTGGGGAATCGAACCTAGGGCCTTGTGTATCCGAGGCAGGCACTCTTGCCACTAGGCTATATCCCCAGCCCTCTCACCAGACTTTTAATGAAAATATTTTTTCCCCCACATCCTCCCCAACCCTTGTGACAACCACACAGTCCTAGTTTACCCACCTGAGGCAGAGCAGACCAGTGGCTTGAAGGAAGAGGAAGGAGGCCAAAGAAGAGGAGGGGGAGACTCACATAAGGAGGCCAAGGAGAGGGCGATGCACCCACCCAAGGAGGAGACCCCTGTACTCGAGAAAGGGCAGATGTGTGGCATCAAGGATGGAGATGCAGCCTTGTCCCCCGGGCCCAAAGAAGCCTCAGAGACTTTGGATGAAGAATCAATAAGCATGTTTCCCCCTCCCTCTGCCCTCCCTCCGTGCTGTGTGTTCCCCCCTCTTACCTCGCTCACTCCTCAGTGGGTGTTTCCCCCTCCCACCCCCCTTCCCGCCCAGGCCGTTTTCCCCCCCTCCCACTGCACTCTCCCCACAGGCCGTGTTCCCCCCTCCCTGTACCTCCCCCTCCCAAATGGCTCCCTCTCTAGCTTGTAGGTCCTTCAACTGTGTCTGTCTCTCGAACCATTCCCCCCAAGAAAGCATGTCATGCGATACACTCTCTTGTGCTTTGGCTACTGTGGCCTTGAATAACTCAGGATAAATGCAACCGCTAAGGTCAAAAACTGTGGGTTCAATAAACTTTCAACTTGCATACTAAGGCACATGTCTTTATTGCACAGTCCCTACTAGGGATTGTATTCAAGAATAACAATGTCCTGCAGAATGGAGAAGTCAAAGTAAGCGAGACAGGACTGCAAGGAAAAAAAAATAAGTTGGCACCTGGGCTGGATGAGTGGCTCAAGTGGTAGAGTGCCAATCTGGCAAGCATGAAGTCCTGAGTTCAAATGTTAGTACTGCCAAACAAACAAACAAACCACAACCCAAATTCTTGAGCACCTTGCTTCAAGGTTTGCAGAGTTTCTAACCCTTGATAGAAACATGATTAACTCTTAGATTTGGATTTGCCAGGGCTCAGATCCTCTTGTATAAAATGCCAAATGAGCACTGTGGGTATGAGCCTGATGAAGGCACACCAGAAATCTGTGGCATTATGGCAGTTCTAGTTAAGGTAACATCTTAAGGGTGGGGGGGGGCTTCTAGAACATGAACAGCACATGCCTGGCCTCTGGTGTAACAGAATGAAGTGGGAAACTGCCTAAAGTTTTAAATTATTGAGTGGCAATAATTTTAGTGACAGACGATTTTAGATCTTTGAAAAGTCAACCAATAGCTGGGTACTAGTGGCACACGCTTGTAAGTCTATCTACCCGGGAGGCTGAGATCTGAGGATCCTGGTTTGAAGCCAGTCTGAGCAGGAAAGTCTGTGAGAGTCATCTCCAACGAACAAACAAAAAACTACAAATGGAACTATGGTTCAAGTGGTAGAGCACCAGCCTTGAGCAAATAAACTTAGTGGCAAGAGTCTAGGCCCAGAGTTTAAGCCCTAGGACTTACACATACACACAAAGTCAAATGGTTAACATGTCAAGAGTTTGGAGTTAGGCTAGGAATATGGCTCAGTGGTACAGTGCTTGCCTTGTATACATGAAGGCCTGGGTTTGATTCCTCAGCACCACATATATAGAAAAGGCCAGAAGTGGCGCTGTGGCTCAAGTGGTAGAGTGCTAGCCTTGAGCAAAAAGAAGCCAGAGACAGTGCTCAAGCCCTGAGTTCAAGCCCCAGGACTGGCAAACAAAGAAAAAAAAAGAGTTTGGAGTTAGATAGGCAAAGCAAATGGACTGCTGGACACACTGCCATATTGGGCAACCCCCTCAAATGCCATCTAGAATACCATTCCTCTTCTAGGGTCTGTCTGTCTATCTGTCTACCTACCTATGTATCTATTTTTTCTTTCTTTCTCTCTCCTTCCTTCCCTCCTTCCCACCCTCCCTTCTGTCTTTTTTTCTTTTTTTCTTTCATGAGAGAGGGTCTTACTATGTAGTCCAGGTTGGCCTGAAATGTAAAATTCTTCTACTTAGCCTCCTGAATCCTGGGATTGCAGGTATGTGCCATGGTGCCTGGTGGTTTTCAGGACTTTATTGGCAGCTTCATGCTCCCTAGGCAAGACACTTCCACTGAGCTATATCCCCAGAACCGTCTCCAGGATTTGAACAGGAATTTGGGCCTTCTTGGATTTTGAGCCTGTGTCATTATGATGAAAGTAGGATACCACTGCAGGGCCCTGCTAGTAAACACATTTCCATCACACCTTATCACCAGCAGTGTGGAAGGAAGCTCTCAACTTCAGAGGGAGCCAGCTCACAGCTTTCTTACACTCAAGTCTGCATCCTACCGCTCTGGTTCTAGGTGTCCATTTCAGCTTGCAGTCCTTTAGATCTTTGTCCTTCTATGACTCCTCTTCACACACCCCCAAATCCACTCTCCAGCCCACTATTTGATTCACTCAAAGAACTAGACCAATGAAACCAACATGACTGGAGTAGGACCAGGGATGGGGATAAGTCAGGATCCTCCCTACAGCTTCCAGAAGACTGCGATTGAGCCCACTCAGTATATTCATGCCACCTTGAGCCCTGTATACATGTGTTGTCTTAGGTAACATTGCATTAAAGCCTTGAGACTAGGTTCATGTGCAAGGCCCTATGCAACCATGGTTGGCCACATGTCACTTTTGCTTGGGAGTATAAAGGTATGCCCCATTGCTGGATGGGGGAGGGGGTAGCTGCTGCTGCTATTGCTGCCAATGAAAATCTTTGAATAAAGCATGGCCACTATCCTTATTGCATTCTGAATCTTGTTTCAGTCTAGCTGAGCTGGAGCTGGCATAGTTGGTAGGACTTGGAGCAGGGCAGTTTTGGCCTTGAGGCTTTGATGAAAGGGTAGTTGGAAAAGAGCAGGTGGCATTTGATGGTGGAGGTTCTGAGATCCTGGGTGGAGACATGGGAAGGGATGGATGGGAGCCCTGTAAATGTGGAGGCCTTCTAGGTGATGGAACCCCATCTAAAGGATGGAGCCTGTGAAGCAGCTGCTGAAGTGAGCTAACCACTGTAAGAGTTAGCATGCACCAGTGCCTCATGACTCTAAATCCTAGCTACTCAGGAGGCTGAGATCTGAGGACTGCAGTTAGAAGTCAGCTCAGGCAGGAAAAGTCAGTAAGACTCTTACTCTGATTAACCACCCCAAATCCAGAAGCTCAGGGACAACACCCAGACTCTGAGTTCAAGCCACAGGAATGGCAAAAACAGAGGGGCGCATGCAATGGGAAAGGTCCAAGCAGGGGGAGCAGGAGAAGCCCCAGTCAAGCCCCTAGCTGTCAGGGCCCCCGTGGGTGACTCCAAAGCAGATGTACTGAGCCTGACGGCTGGAACAGACTAGGCAGTATATACCTGCCAGAGTTATGGAACCCGTTGAAGCCAGAGCAGAAGTACACCAAGAAATGTCTCCTTTGCTATACACACACTGTGCCCGGGGCACCAGATGCCTCTGCCTGTGTTTTTGACTAGGGCTGTGGTTGAGGTGCCCATCTAGTGGTGGGTGGAAGCTGCCTGCAGAACTGGTGATTCACTGGGTCCAGCTTCCAACAAGTACTGGCTTTTGCAGATACAGGAGGAAAATGCTGTCTCATTTTGGCGACCAGGAAAAGTGCCTGGGACTGATGGGTATGGAGGCTGGCCTATCCAAGCGAAAGCACTTTTAGCACTTTTTTAGATGCCCCCTCCATATACAATGTGTGTCCCCCATATCTGAATACATCTGGGAGATTACTGTTCTCCGGGGATTGTGGCTGGAGAATTTTGACTATGAGTGTGGATAGTGAGAGCTGCAATACGAGGTCATGGCGAACACCCATGCTAGTCAGTGCCTCTGTCGTGGTGGACTGTGGGAGATTACTACTTGCCTGGAGGGCACCAAGAGGTATCACCTCCTGTGTAGCCTGTGAGAAAACCCGGGTGGGACTGAGAGAATGACTGTGGAATCTACCACTATGTCTTAGCATTGGTGAATGCTTTCTCTCCATTGCCCTGGCCCCAAAGATTCAGGAAGTTTGCCTTGAAGCAGGATATTCCAGGTCTTATTTTCTTCGTGTAACTTTGTGCCATGGTTTGGTGACTGGTGTCTTGGTGATAAGGTCTCTGTACATGTATTTAATCCTGTTGATGATGTCTTGCCAACTTCTGATTCCTTTACAGATTTGGAGAAATCAGCACCACACTGGTAGAACATCTGCAAGCATGTGGCTGGGCGCTAAATGTCGACAAGTTCCAGGGGCCTGGCTTGTCAGTCAAGTTTTTGGGTGTTGTCTGGTTGGGTAAGACAAAGATGATGCCCAAAGCAGTTACAGATAAAGTACAGGTCTATCCCTGCCTACCTCCCTCTCCCAGGCCTTCCTTGGGTTACTTGGGTACTAGACAGCCTTTGTCCCCACCACACACAGACCTGTTGTTCTTCTATCCACTGGTGAGGAAGGGTATTTGATGGAAGAACAGACTGTCAAAGCAGCTAAGAGGCTAATTCATGAGGCACAGGTGATAGATCACCTCAAGTGATAGATCCAAAGCGACCCTTTGAATTGGGCGTTCATCACGTGACACAGGATGGGTTCTGTTGAGGGCTATGGATGAGATAACCCATGTGTTTCTGGCCCCAGTCATGGAAAGGAGCCAAAAGGTGGTATTTCCTGGTAGAGAAACAGCAGGCAAGGGCTGGGAATATGGCGTAGTGGTAGAGTGCTGGCCTTGCATGCATAAGGCCCTGGGTTTGATTCCTCAGCACCACATTAACAGAAAAAAACAGAAATGGCACTGTGGCTCAAGTGGTAGAGTGCTAGCCTTGAGCAAAAAGAAGCCAGGGACAGTGCTTAGGCCCTGAGTTCAAGCCCTAGGACTGGCGAGAGAGAGAGAGAGAGAGAGAGAGAGAGAGAGAGAGAGAGAGAGAGAGAGAGAGAGAGAGAGAGAGAGAGGAGAGAGAGAGAGAGACAGCAGGCAATAGGGTACATGGCCCTGATTGCTATAGAAACAGTGACAGGATTGACTACAGTGGTAGAGAGAGCCACCTATACGCTAATGGGATGGATACAAAACTGAACCAAAGTGCCCTGTACCGCAGTGGAGTAGTCCAGACCCAGAATGCCTTCAGAACCAGGTACATTGATGGGACTAACCAAGGTAACACAGCACACTGGATGGTTGTTGTAATATAGCTATCCACAGACACAAGCCTGATGACATCAGATGGGCACATGCTGAATTCTGTACCTGTTTGGCTAGGAGCCATGAGGATGCCCCCTGGGTAATTTATAGATAGTTGGGCTGTATACAGATGTTTGATTTTGTGGGTAGCCTCTTGGAAATTGGATAGTTGGGTAGTAGTATGACACTGTCCCTGTGGGGACAGGCCATGTGACAAGATCTGTGAAGTTCAGGCTACTTTAAAGGACATCACTGTGACATGGTGGTCTGGCATGCACCCTTAGCCAGCCTACAGAGTGATGAGGCAGATACGTTGGTGAGAGTTGGGGGGCTGGAGAGTCCCCCTGCTATTGACTTAGCCACGTGGTTACACCTGCTGGCTACTCCAAAGTGGAGTGGAGACTGTGTGGTCTATTGTGAAAACCTGGGGAATGCATGTTTCTTCGGGGCAGTGACAGCAGGCCTGCCCAAAGTGTACTGCGTGCTCATATAAGCATCCTTGGAGAATGGTTGCACAAGGAAGATACCTTATGCAAGAGCAGTTTCCCCTGACTGGCTGGCCAGGGGGTTATATCAGGCAGGCCCCTTCTGGTGAATGGCACTAGATATGCACTTTGAGCTACTGGATTGCCTGCTTTCCCCTTGTTAAATTGCTGACCTGAGAGCTATACTCTGAGCTCACAACAACTGCTCTAGATGGGCAGCCCTGAGTGGGGACAAACTTCACCGTATGACTGGGCTAAGCAGCTGTACACCGAATGGAAACTGTATGTATCTCATTGCTCCCAAGCAGCAAGCATGTGAGAGCACTGTGGTAGTTGAAGTCACTACATGCCTGCCCCCCAGTCCCTGAGTGGGTGCACATGATGTCCATAGCTGGTGATCAGATCTCTAAATAAAAAGAGCCAAAAAGAAGGCTTGGCTCCAAGGAGGCCATGTTGCATCATACCACAGCCCCCATCCTGCGGCAGATGACAACAAAAGATACCCTTTTAAACCCTGGCTTTGAGAGGCAAGGTAATGCTTGGCTACTCAACCCAGGGGGCACATTCAGGGGCCAGAGGGTCACATGGTCATAGCCCTGGAAGGTTAAAGTGACCCACAAGTAGTGGCAGTGTGGATTTCCCCTTAGGAGAAGGGTTTAGAAATGAACTTGAAAGCCACTCTCATAGTTAACAGGAACTTGGGCCCTTATATTACCAGCTGTTTTCCAAATTGTTTCTCTATGCCAGTTCTGGAGGTCTTGAACTCAGAGCCTTTGCACTCTTGCTTGGCTTTTTCACTCAAGGCTGGCACGCTACCATTTGACACCTCCATACCGCTACTTCTGGCAGTATTGCAGAGTTTTCTACCAGGGCTGGCTTTGAGTTGCAATCCTAAGATCTCAGTCTCCTAAGTAGCAAGGATTACAGACATGAGCCACTAGTATCCTGCTTGGGTCATGAATCTTACAGGGAAGTTTTGCTTTGCCTTTATGGCCCATTTTGGCTCTCTAGTACTAGTACACACTGAACCCACGGACCAGCATACTCTTGCTAGAAGACCTGGAAAGTTATTGCTTGCTGAAACCACACTGTCCCTTGATAAGAAGCTAGCATGTGTGTTACCTGACGTAGAAAGTTGCCTTAATGGAGACCTATGACCTCTTTCTTTCTAACCCTGAAGGATCTTACAGGCCAACACTGTGATCGACTGGGCCTGTACCTACGCAGCTGTGGCAAAGGTGTCCTCTTGTTGGGTGTGCACAGAACTGCCAGCGAATGCTTCAAAGGGCCTCCCCTGGCATATCCAGCCCATGACTCTGGCCAACTGGACCTGGCTGATGGGGACTTTCCCCGGCTCAGCAGAGTGGAAGGACACTGAACGGTTCCTCATGTCAGCAGTCAGAGAGCATCGCGACCACATGACGCTCCAGACAGGGTCCACGGCATGGGATGGAGACTCCTGGATACCAGCAGAGGCCGTGGAATTAACCACCACATTCCCAATCTGTGTAGAACGCCTTAAAGGCACTGAGCTAGTGGGATGGGTGCCACTGTCCTTCTGTGATCGGGTGATTGTGGACAAGGAGGAGTCAGAGATGACAGCACTGCCTGTACCTCGGGGTACGCTGTGGGTGTGTGGTAACGATGGGTGGCCATACCGGCCTCAGAATTGGGTGGGTAGATGTACTTGGGGCCGGCCGTATCTCCCAGCCTCAGTTCAATATGAAATGCAGAAAAGGTCACAGAATTGGGGAGCAGGACAGACACAGTATAGAGGGAAACACACCCGAGGGAGGGGGGCCCTGTTTGTGCCTCAAGACTCAAGCATCAATGTAGACAAGCAGGTGACTGCTTTGGCCTTATCTACTGCCAGAGCACTAAACCACACCCACCAGGCCCTGTCTGCTTTAAGTGAAGAGGGATATCAACCTCAAAAGGTAGTGTTGCAACAACGCATGGCCCTAGATTTGCTCACTGCGGCCGAGGGTGGCGCATGCACTCTGTTGGGGACTGAGTGTTGTGTTTATATCCCAGGCGACCACTCCAATGTCAGTTCCACTCTAACACATTCCCAGGAGGGAACCAGCCAGCAGCAGCTTACCGGGTCCCCCTTACAAATGTGGTGGGCCAACTTGTTTTCCTGGCATTGGCTACTGGTTGTCCTAGGAATGGGGGCTTTCATTTTGGTAGCTGGTTATTGTGTTATATACTGTTGTAAGCGAGTCTACAGCCACTGGACGAGGGGCTGTTGCTGCTGTTACTGTCAACGATGAGTCTGTAGATGAAGAGCTTTAAATAAAGTATGGCCACTATCCCTAAGACACTCTATTTTTTTTCCACCTGTCTGAATCTCTTTCAATTTATGTGGAGCTGAGAACCCGCACAGCATCAAGGCAGGGGGAAATTACTTGGAGCTAAAGCTAAGAATTCAGAAGCCATTCCTTTCACTATATTCATACATGGCTTTCTTTTTTCTTTGTGTCAGTACTGGGGATTGAACTCAGGGCCTAGGAATTTTACCTTAGTTTTTTCTTTCAAGGCTGGTGCTCTACCACTTGAGGCACATTTCTCCTTTCAGCTTTTTTTTTTTTTTGTAGCTAATTGGAGATTAGAGTCTCACAGACTTTCCTGCCTGGATTGGCTTTGAACTGCCATCCTCAGATCTCAGCCTCCTGAGTAGCTAGGATTATAAGTGTGAGCCCACTGGTACCCAGCTCCATTTTTCCTTTTTCTTTTTGCCAGTCCTGGGGCTTGAACTCAGGGCCTGAGCACTGTCCCTGGCTGCTCGAGGCTAGCACTCTACCACTTGAGCCACAGCACTACGTCTGGCTTTTTTCTATATATGTGGTGCTGAAGAATCGGACCCAGGGCTTCATATATACAAGGCAAGCACTTTACCACTAGGCCATATTCCCAGCTTCATTTTTTCTTTATTATTTCAGTTTTTGTTTTTTTTTTTTTGCCAGTCCTGGGGCTTGGACTCAGGGCCTGAGCACTGTCCCTGGCTTCTTTTTGCTCAAGGCTAGCACTCTGCCACTTGAGCCACAGCGCCACTTCTGGCCATTTTCTGTGTATGTGGTGCTGGGGAATCGAACCCAGGGCCTCATGTATGTGAGGCAGGCACTCTTGCCACTAGGCCATATTCTCAGCTTCATTTTTTCTTTATTATTTCAGTTTTAAACAACACTTTTCAGAGGTCAAAACCCTTCTAGAATATTTAGTAAGAGACTCTCTGTTCCTTTCTCCTATTAGTTTCTCCCTAAAATTATTCTGTAACCGTTTTAGCCATTTCCTCTAGAATATGCATCCAGATTCTTAAACAATACAATGTAACTTTTAGTTCTTGATTTTTCCATGTTCTGGAATGTAATCACTATAAAGATTTAACTCTGATTGTATCTGTGGTACTGCTGGATCCAGGCACTTCTGCTCACAGCACTGACCCTTCTCTTGGGCCAGCAGATGCCTGAAGGGTAACTAAGTGTCGATGCAATCTTGGCAACTCAGCCTTCAGCCCTCATTTGCATCTGTCCCCTTTGCTGCCTTCAACTTTTGGTCAGATCCCTGCCCAGCTGTGCACGTAGACACATTCATCACGAAGGAGTGTTTGTCCAGTTTCTCCTTCAAGGCTGAAGCCACCAAGATAAGAACAACTTAGGGATTTTGAAAGCCTTGAAAAGATTTGCAGCGACACTGTCACGAACACAGGATCAACATCAGCTATCCCATGTCCTGTGGCAGACCACCAGAACACCATCTCGAAATCTGCGGTCATTTTCTTAAACTGAAGGGAGGGCTCCTTCTTTGAACTACCTTCATCTCGCCTTTCTCACTTGGGCCTCCTCCTGAGTCATACTCTCCCCCAGTTGCCTCAGGTTCCGGGATCACAGGCCTGACAGATAAACATTCTGTGAAGTCAATCAAAGCTGCCGCCCACACCAGCTATTTTCTTGATACAGATAAAACTCTGCGTGATCAGTCTCTGGATAATAATCAACCAGAACCGGACCTGATGGAGATGGCTAGCTATGCAAACCCTCTAGACTCTTGCCCCTGTTCTCTCCCCGTATAACCCCCAAACCACTTCAGAAACTTCAAGTTCTATCTTCCCAGGGTGGCCATGCAGAATACAACTGTGCCTTTTCCTTTGCTCCTTTACTCCTGTTTCGCTGGGGCAAGTGGCTGGGCCTGGTTCTTTGGGACCTCCAAAACTAGATCCCCTTTGCTTATCAGGTTAGCTGGGTGTGGTATAATATTTTGAGTATATACCTATAATCCTAGTACTTGGGAGGCTGAGGCAAGGAGGACTAAATTTGAGGCCAACCTGAGCTACATATTGAAACTTCATCTGAAAAAAAAAATCAACTAAAAAAACCCAACACACCCTAAATCAAAAAACAAAAAGCCAGGTGCTGGTGGTTCATGCCTGTAATCCTAGCTACTCAGGAGGCTGAGATCTGAGGGTCACAGTTCAAAGCCAGCCTGGGCAGGAAAGTCTGTAAGACTCTTATCTCCAATTAACCACCAGAAAACCGGAAGCGGTGCTGTGGCTCAAGTGGTAGAGTGCTATCCTTGAGCTGAAGAACTCAGGGACACTGCCCAGGCCCAGAGTTCAAGCCCCACGACGGACAAAACAAACAAACAAAAACAAAACCTAGAGCACACTACATCTATGGGATTATTATAATGAAAACCCCCTTGTACTATTAACATACACTAATGAAATTAGTAATAAAAAAGTTATTACTTCAATGTCAATACAAATGTTACTTGTACTGAGCCAACTACTATATGCTATACTATACACTATAATTACATTTCTTACTTTACGTTATAAATTTCTTTTCACACAGTTAATAATAAACTCATTACTTCAATCCTACACTTTAGCTGAGTTATACATACTGGACAATCTCTCTCTTTCTTCCTTTTTAATTTAGAGGGTTTTTTTTTGCCAGTCCTGGGCCTTGGACTCAGGGCCTGAGCACTGTCCCTAGCTTCTTCCCGCTCAAGGCTAGCACTCTGCCACTTGAGCCACAGCGCCGCTTCTGGCCGTTTTCTGTATATGTGGTGCTGGGGAATCGAACCTAGGGCCTCATGTATCCGAGGCAGGCACTCTTGCCACTAGGCTATATCCCCAGCCCCTAGAGGTTCTTTTTCTTTGCTTTTCTATCCTTTTCTCTTTCCTTCTTTCTTTTCCTTCCCTTAGGGTCTTTCTGTGAAACCCAGGCTAGCATCCATCTCATGATCCTTCTCTCAGTCTTCCAAGTGCTGGAATTCACCATGCAAAGCCAGAGGCACCTTTCCTTAAGCTCTCTTTTCCTTCACTTCCAGTTGGACAAACTGATCTCTATGGTCATAATAAAGACAGTTGTCACCTGGGATTTTTTTCTCTATCAACCAACGTTTTTATTATTCATGGGAGTCACCTGGGATTTTTAATGTGTTTCGGCCTCATAGCAACTGGCTTCCTTCCCGCCCCCCCCCCATATTATTTGGTTCACTTATTGAAGCACATCCTAAGTTATTTACACACACAAAAAATACTGATTTTAAAAAGGCAGGTCTAGCTACACACACACACACACACACACACACACACACACACACACAGAGTCAGGTATAGTCAGCAGCTATGGCTCATGCCTGTAATCCTAACTACACAGGAGGCTGAGAAACATGGTTTAAAGCCAGCCTGGGCAGAAGTTCACAAGACTGGAAGCTTGAAGTGGTAGAGTAGCAGCCGTGAGTGAAAAATCTAAGCAAGAGCATGAAGACCTGACTACAAACCCTAGTACCAGCATTAAAAAACAAAACAAAAAAAACAAACCAACCAGAAAACTTATTCTTTTGTAGAGAGTAGGTACCTTTTATTTTGGTTAGTTACCAGTTACAAAGAGTATTATGAGGGTAATATTCTTATAGTATTTAATCTGTTCACTGATTAACTGACTTTCTGATTAAATCTCTTTCATTTAAAAATTTCACTTATTCTATGTTTCTGTTCATAATTTGTTGGAGTTTAGATTTCCTGGCTTACTGCAGTATCTTGGTTTTTCTCCCTATTTCTTTTTATTTGTGGTGCTGGGTTTGATTTGGCAGTCTGGTTGATATTCTGAGCAAGGGCTCTTCAACAAAGCCCACTTCCAGATCTGTGTCTGTTATTGTTATCATTATTTTTCGGCAGTGTTGTGTTTGAACTTAAGTCCTTATGGTTGCTAGGCAAGCACTCATCTCATTTGAGCCCCAGCCCCAGTAATGTTATTCTAATAATGCTTCTCTATCTAGCAGTGGGGCCTCTTACATCAGTTTTGTGTGCTGTGGATGACACACTTTGAAGGTACTACTTTGTAGAGAGGTCTTCAGTTTAGCTCTCTGATTTCAAGAGTGTCATCTGAGGCCAGACACAGTGGCTCATACCTGTAATCTCAGCTATTTAGAAGGTGATCAGGTTCTGGTTCAAGGCCAGCCTGAGAAAAAGTTGGAGAGATCATCTCAGCTGGGCACTGGTGGCTCATGCCTGTAACCTAGCTACTCAGGAAGCTAAGATCTGAGGATCCTGATTCAATGCCAGCCTGGGTAAGAAAGTTTGTGAGACTTTTAATTCCAATTAACCACCAGAAAACTGGAAGTGGAATGGTGGATCAAAGTGGTAGAATGCTAACCCTGAGATCAGGGATAGAGCCCAGGCTGAGTTCAAGCCCTGCTAGACAGACAGGGGTGGGCCGGGGGTGGGGGAGGAGGGGAGAGGGGGAGAGAGAGAGAGAGAAAGAGAGAGACAGACAGATAGACAGAGAGAGAGAGAGACAGAGACAGAGACAGAGAGAGCATTTCAACAAAACAATCTAGGGCTGGTGAGTTCTCAGCAGCACCTGAGAACTTTGAAACTGAACTGAGGCAAAAAGTGAAAGGCCTTACTTGACAAATTACCACTTCAGATTTTCAGCTTTACAAAAAGGGCTGGAGGTATGGCTCACTGGTCGAGTGCTTGCCTAGCAATCATGAGGTCTTGAGTTCAAATTCCAGTATTTACATCCTCCCTCTCCCAAATAGTCTTTTGATCTCTAAATGTACTGCTGGCTATAAGACTGTATCTCCCATTTCCAGCATTTCCAGTTATTTGTTGAACCAGTATCTAATGAGCAGAATGTCCCAGGCAGAGTGGATGGGACAGTGAAAGGCCACCAGGTGGCTTTAGTGATCCTTCATTTCACTGGGCATTGAGGCTGCGTCCTCTAAACTGTCGTTTCTACCTCGATATCTGTAACTATATTATCCAGCATGCTACCCAGCATATCTGTCTGCTGTCCCAGAGTACTAACACTCCCTCAGTGTGTGTATCTGGTCCCCAAAGGTCCGTCCTCCCTCCCTCCCTCCCTCCCTCCCTTCCTTCCTTCCTTCCTTCCTTCCTTCCTTCCTTCCTTCCTTCCTTCCTTCCTTCCTTCCTTCCTTCCTTCCTTCTTTTCTCTTTTTCTGTTCCTGGGGCTTGAACTCAGGGCCTAGGTGTTGTCTCTGAGCCTCTTTGTGCTCAAGGCTAATGCTCTACCACTTGAGCCACAGTGCCACTCCTGGCATTTTCTGACTACTTTATTAGAGATAAGAGTCTCGCAGACTTTCCTCCCTGAGCTGGCTTCAAACTACTGAACTGGAAGCATGGCTTAAGTGGTAGATGCCAGCTGTGAGCAAGAAAGCCAAACTAGAGTGAGCGTGAGAATGCTAGGCCCTGATTTCAAGCTCTGGTTCTGATACACACACACACATATACACACCACACATGCACACACACCACACAAATTTTCCTTTGAAAATATAGAAATAGGAAAAATAAAGCACTCATTTAAAACTAGGTTAGCAGTAAGCCAGGTGTGATGCATACATCTAATCCTAAAAAAATCATTGCTAAAGTAGTTGATGGTGAATTCAAGTCTACCTTGGACTACATTGCAAGACCCTGTTTAATAAACTACATAAAGACTAACAGACTAGCAGCAGAATTGATTACTGACTCTTCTTTAGTACTTTTTATCTGAGACCAATCAAAAGCATATTTGTTAGTATACACAGTTTTTTCTCCCTATAGTGGCAATTTGGCTGAAAGGGAGTATTAATTCTATATAGGAGAGAACGAGCTCATTTTCATTTAAGGTATTTTTCATATTCAATTAATGTTATTCTTTAAAGTTGTATCTTCCTGGGAAGCTGATTTGGGGACCAATGCGGAATTCTGTGCATGTGTAGAGAAAGCTGTCCCTTAGACTTTTCACTCAAGGCTAGCACTCTATCACTTGAGCCACAGTTCCACTTGCAGATTTTTTTCTGGTTCACTGGAGATAAAAGCCTCACGGACGTTCCTGCCTGATTTGGCTTTGAACCACGACCTGCAGATCCCAGCCTCCTGCATAGCTAGGATTGCAGGTGTGAGCCCCCAATGCCTGGATGCTTTAAGCCCTACTTCTGAGCTAAACTCCCATCCCAAAAATGTGCCTTTCTATTTGTTTGTGGACAGGTAGAGCTGAACCAATATATCAGATGAGAAAAGAGCAGCAATATCAGATATGGACGTGGGGAAGCCTCTTTCTAGCTCTAGTTCTATCTGAAGCCATGTTCTCTCTGTGTATGCAGGTGCTCTGAACTGCACTTGCATTTCCATCCAGGGCCTCTAGGGGCCAGCATAACTCGAAGGACAGGCAAGCCCTGTGAACAAAAAGGCAAGGTTTGTGGGTATTGAGGGGAGGAAGGTGAGGTAACTAGGCATGTAAGTTTCTGGCAAATCTGGGACCAGGCATTGAGGGAAAGCACAACCTGGCCTGACCACATAGTGTTTTGGTTTTTGTCCAGTAGAAACTTGGGGACTCAGTTCATGGTTAATAAGATTTGGTTTATCACATAAACTTTGGTAAAACCACTGGCAATGCTATGATTCCGTTGGTACACAATGAAAGCACTTACCTGTTTTTGTTTTGAATGGTACTGGAGTTTGAACTCAGGGCTTTGCACTTGCTACACAGGTGTGCTATCATCTGAGCCATGGCTCCAGCCTATTACTTACCTTTTTAAATGTCTACTTTGTCACTCTGGATCTAGACCACTGAGCTGTTAACGTACCATAAATTATGTCTCCCAAATTAGTGATATTTCAATCCAAACCTTTTATTCTAAAACTAAAATGATCTGAGTGGCTGGCTGTAGCTGTTATTCTTTTTACAATAACCCATTTTAGACTACCTCTGTAGCAGTATGATTATAACTCTTCATTTTGGGAAGCCACCCCTTACTGAAAAGTACTGCCAGTAAGATACCCATTTCTGCCCAGCATAGTCTCAGAGACATGTGGAGGGCAGAAACTGGTGAGGGAAAAAAATACCTTTTGCTTTTCTTCCCGGTATATCTCTCTGTACCTCTGGACAATAGAAGAGGCTGATCAATAACTGTCTGCCATAATTGATGACTACTATGCAGTGAGTTTCAGGGCAGGCAATCATTTATGCTACTGGCAAAAAGCACTTTGTATTGTTTTCTTCCTTGAAAGGGAAAGGAAGAAACAGTCTTTGGTCCTAAGAAAGGCAATCATTTCCTATCCCTGACAAATGTGGATTTATAAAAGGAACACTGAAAAGTTAAAAAAAAAAAAAGCCTTATTGATTTATCATGCAAAGCAAAGAGTAATTTTTTTCCTCTTTGATGCTTTCATATAATCATGCTCACTGCCTGGGTGGCACTAAAGAATTTCTGAATAAAAATTACAATGTCTTGCTTTCCGGTTTGATAATTCACATGAGCCAGCACCCTGCTGGGTGGTGATGCTTGATGCCCAGGCTGCTCAATCTCTCCCTCCTGCCACTTCTCTACCCCACGCAGTGGCTGTACCTGTAGGATAATGCGCCCGTAGGCATTCTTCAACAGATTAACCACATCGGCATGAGACAGTCCATCCAAAGGTTGCCCGTTAATGCTGATAATCCGATCTCCAACCTGGAGAGACAAAATGGGCGAAAATCACTATCATTAAGGAAAATTAAATTTGAGAAGAATGCTTCTACTTCTTTGTCAGCTCCATTCCCAACTGTAGCTTTTGCAACTGTAGCTTTTGCTGTGAGTTCTAAGGTGCATGCCTGCTCCGGAAGCATGAGGGATTTTTATGGCTTTTCTCCCATACGGACCAATCAGGAAGCAAGGAGGGGGGCCAGATTTGATTACAAAAAGGCATAGCAGGTCACTTTTGTGTGATGGTAAGAGTGGTGTTTTATACAGCCATTCCTCAGGGATAATGAGGTACACAAATTAACTGTTCGATAAAGCTCCAATGTGGAAGCCAAATATTTTCTCCATTTTTCCTCTACCTTAGTTAAAATTAAGACGCAATAGGGGGGAAAATCATAAACATGTTGACTTCTTTGGTTAGGGGAAGACTCTGAGGTTAAATCTCTCTGAGCTGAAAACCAATTTTGGGCAGCATGAGGTGCTAAAAAAAGGGTACCAGAGGGTTTTTGCAAAGGAGTTGCATTTTCTTCTTTTATGGAGAAACTTTGATATAAACGGTAACATTTTTATATGCTTAGGGACCTAAGGAATTTCAAGTATAAAGTTTCTCTAATGCATTCTGCTCTCAGCATGGGTCATCCACGGCTTTGGAATTCTACCTTTAAACAAGGTACCAGATGCTATAAGTTCCTCCTTGTTCTCACCACATGTGGGGATTTGTAACCGGTCCCCTTTTACTTACTTTAAGCCTCTGGCTACGTGCAGCTACTCCATTGGCCTGAATCATGGCAATGAATATAGGGATATCTCCTAAAGGACTTCCTTTTCCTCCAGCAATACTGATTCCAAGGGCATCGCTGAGCTCCTAATAAAAAAGAGAGAGAGAAAACATGATGCTGGCATGTTTAATAAAGGGCCATAGCCTGATAGTTCCTAGGCTGCTGTTGAGCAAAATCTCTCCATGGAGTGACTCATGTCTGTTACTGTAGCTACTAAAGAGGCTAAGACCTAAGGATCACAGTTCAAAGCCAGCCTGGGTAGTAAAGTCTGTGAGGCATTTATCTCCAATTAACCACCAAAAATCCAGAAGTAGAGCTGTGGCTCAAGTGGTGGTAGAGCACCGGTCTTGAGGAAAAAAATCTAACATATAGACAACAATCGCTGCAGCCCCTGGACTGTAAAGAAATGAAAATATGATGGCCCATGACAACCTGGGGGAAATGACAGTGGAGGATGCATTGCCCAGGGTGGGTTTTTGTTGTTATTGTTTTTTTTTTTTTTTTTTTTTTTTTTGCCAGTCCTGGGCCTTGGACTCAGGGCCTGAGCGCTGTCCCTGGCTTCTTCCCGCTCAAGGCTAGCACTCTGCCACTTGAGCCACAGCGCCACTTCTGGCCGTTTTCTGTATATGTGGTGCTGGGGAATCGAACCTAGGGCCTCGTGTATCCGAGGCAGGCACTAGGCTGCCACTAGGCTATATCCCCAGCCCGTTATTGTTGTTTTGGTACTGGTACTGGGGCTTGAACTCAGAGACTTCTGCTCTTATTTGGCTTTTTTACTCAGGGCTGATGCTCTACCACTTGAACTATACCTTCACTTTTGGCTTTTTGCTGGTTAACTGGAAATAAGAATCGCATGGATTGTTCCACCAGGGCTGGCTTTGAACTGTGATCCTCAGATCTTAGACCCTCAGTAGCTAGGATTACAAGTGTAAGCCACTGTTACCAGGTCTCATTTGTACTTTTTGGAAACATGGTCAAGCATTGTGACCAAAACGGTAAGATGTGTCTTAGGACCTACAAAAATCTCTGCTGAAACCACATATGGGAGAACAGGGTTGGTATGAACTGGTGTATTATTAAAGCCCACAAAAATAGTCTAAAATGACTAAAGACACATCAAATACTATTTAAAAAAATCTTCAGGACTACATTGTGTCTCCTTATAATTCTCGTGTTGAAACCCAAGTCTGGTTGCATTTGGATCTCAGAGTTTAAGTGGAGGCCCTAAGAACTCTGACTAAGCCAGTTTTCAGGAGGAGGAGGATTGACTGAAGGAAAGATTCCAGGACAATGGGATGCATGAAGAAAAGTCCACGTGAGGCCACCATGAGAAGATGGCCATCTATAAGCCCGGAGACGGAGTGGGAGCGCACACAAGAAAAATAAAAGCTGCTAGGCCCTTAGCCTGGGACTTTCAGCCTCCAGCACAGTGAGGAAGTAAACTGTTGCCGAAGATACTCAGTCTATGGTATTTTGTCAGCCCCAGCAAATGAATACAAACAAGGAAATAAATGCAAGTTCCTTCAAACAAAGCTGGCTGAATCCAGAGACGGCTATGATTACAACAGGGTCATCAGATTTTTCTTTTCACTTTTTGAACCCCCAATTTATAGTCAAAGTGATCAGAATCTATTCTTTCTAATATTGTGAATATCACAGACAGGTTGAAAATCCGGGCTTGACAGGTTTACGGCCTGGAATGTCATTTACACAGTCTTTGTAAAGGGCAATTTAGCAACATGTACAAAAGCTTTAAAAAATGAGCACTTCTTTTCTTTTTTAAAATCCTGGGACAGAGCCCAGGGCTTCACACATGCTTGGCAAGCACTGTACCACTGAGCTCTACCTTCATTCCCAAGCAAGGAGCTTGATTTTATAGTTGAATTTCTAGCAATTAATCCTGAGAGATTATCCATGATATGGGCAATTGTAACTATAAAGGTGTTTTGTTATATGACATAGAAATTGAGAAATTCTTCAGTAAGAGAAAACTGGTTAAGAAAATCATAGGCACATTCACGTACAGAACATACTGGAACCTTTGAAAATCATGCTATTGTCTCCAAAAAAACCACGTGATGTGGTGAATAGTTTATCCTGCCAAGTGAAGAGAATGAGCTACAAGATTAAGTCCAATATATCTTTTTTTTTTTTTGGTGATGATCCTGGGGCTTGAACTCAGGGCCTTGGAGCTATCTCTGAACTTCTTTTCTCAAGGCGAATACTCTACCACTCTTTGGTGATTAACTGGAGATCGGAGTCTTATGGTTTTTGCTGCTTAGGCTGGCTTCAAACTGTGATTGATGCTCAGATCTCAAAGTCCTGAGTAGCTAGGTGACTGCAAGTATGAGTCATTGGGGCCTGGCATAATTTTTCTCTTTTCATTTCTCTTTTGGTTTGTACTGGAGTTTGAACTTAAAGCTTCCTGCTTGCTTGGCTAGCACTCTACCAGCTGAGCTATGTCTCCAAACTGGCTTTTTACTAGTTATTTTATATGTAGAGTCGAGTCTTGCAAACTTTTTTGCCCGGGCTGGCCTTGAACCAAGATCCTCCAGATTTCAACCTCCTGATTGGTTAGGCTTACAGTGTGAGCTACTAGTGTCTGGCTATTTTGTAAAATTTGAACACAAACACACACAGAAATCAGCAGTCATCTATATGTTTTACTCTCTTTTTCAGAGCCTATATTTAATTAGTTGCTTGGAAGGGCCTACTAACGATCTGATCATTTGTAGTATGAGGAACAATGCATCTTTTATGCAAGTCTAATACAAGCCAGAATAAAAACAGCAAAATAACTTACTCTCATGATCTCAACAGTCCTTGGGCCCATGTTTGTGCCTAAAAAAAAAGGAGGTCATTAATTTGTTTTCAAATTCAGACCTAGTATATATTTAGGATGCCATAACATCCCATGAATGTTCAGCCTTTCTGGAGAAGAGAAAAAAGCAAGTGGGCTTCAAGCCATGATCCTCTAGGGCTCATCTCCCTTCTCAAGGTCAGTCCGAAGCCACATCTTCAGGGCCATGCCTCTGTTTCACAGGACTGCTCTGCTACTGAGATGGACAGGCCAGGACCGTTTGGTCTGACAGAGGCTGATGGGTGGTAGCAGGAGCTTATTGGAGCAGTGATTCAGTGCTTGGAGGACTGAGCCATTTGGGTTCCACCGTGTACTTTTCTGTTCTAGTCAAAGATAACCCCTCACCCAATGAGACACTTAAGTCCCAGTTTCAGCCCTGTCCCCTGACTTCCCTCTAGTCACCAGTCATTTCTAATATCCTCTCTGGAAACTGCTTCTGTCTGACACACTCCATTTTTCTGCTTGTCTGCTGATCCTTTGATCTATTGATCTATGTATTCTTTTTTTTTTTTTTTTGGCCAGTCCTGGGCCTTGGACTCAGGGCCTGAGCACTGTCCCTGGCTTCTTCCCACTCAAGGCTAGCACTCCGCCACTTGAGCCACAGCGCCGCTTCTGGCCGTTTTCTGTATATGTGGTGCTGGGGAATCGAACCTAGGGCCTCGTGTATCCGAGGCAGGCACTCTTGCCACTAGGCTATATCCCCAGCCCCTATGTATTCTTTATTTATGTCTGTGTGCCAGTCCTGGGGCTTAAACCAGGGCCTGAGCACTGTCCCTGGTTTCTTTTTGCTCAAGGCTAGCACTCTACCACTTGAGCCACAGAGCCACTTCTGACCATTTTCTATATATGTGGTGCTGAGGAATCAAACCCAGGGCTTCATGTATATAAGGCAAGCACTCTTGCCACTAGGCCACATTCCCAGCCCTACGATCTGTAGATCCTTAAGGGAATATTTCAAAAGGCCTTGTGTAGCTATGCAAGCACTCTACTATTGAACTACATCCCAGGCCCCATTAGCACTGGGGTTAGAACTCAAGGTCTCATACTGCTTCGCTGATGTGCTTCCACTTGAGCCATGCTTCAGGTCTGGTTTTACGCTAATAATTTTGGAGGTTGAGTCTTGTAGACTTTTCTGTCTGAGCTGGGCTCAAACCACGATCCTCTAGATCTCAGCTTCCTAAGTCACTAGGATTATGGCGCATGAATCACTAGTGCTTGGCCCTTAGACCTTTTTTACTTTTATATTTATTAGTAAAAATTTTTTTTTTTTCCAGTCCTGGGCTTGAACTCAGGGCCTGGACACTGTCCTTGAGCTTCTTTTTGCTCAAGGCTAGCACTCTGCCACTTGAGCCACAGTGCCACTTCCGGCTTTGTCTGTTTACATAGTGCCAAGGAATTGAACCCAGGGCTTCATACATGCTAGGCAAGCACTCTACCATTAAGCCACATTCCAAGCCCCTCTACTTTTATTTTTGAGACAAGAGTCTTGTTAAGTTTCCCAGGCTGGTCTTGAACTTGTTCTATAGATAAGGTTGGCCTCCAGTTTGCAATCCTCTTGATTTAGCCTCCAGATTATCTGGAATTTCAAGTATGTGCTGCTATGCTTGGCTTTAAAATGTTTTAATTGAAGAGGACTGTGGGCTCTCTCTCTGGACTTCCCCTCGCTTGGGGGGGGGGAAGGGGCTTGTCTGCCCCTTCCTGGGTGGTCCTTTATTGCTCTCATGTGGGAGCGATGGCCACCAGTAGCCTCATCTCTCTCTCTCGACTTCCCCTCGCTTGGGGGGGGAAGGGGTTTGTCCGCCCCTTCCTGGGTGGTCCATTATCGCTCACGAGGGAGCGATGGCCACGGGTAGCCTCGGTGGCGTGTGGTCGCAGGGTGCCCCAAAGCCGCCAAGAACGACAGGGACGCGTGGGCCCCTGGAGAAAACCTCTAGGGCTTCTGTTTATTCAAATGAGGAGCCTCCCAGATATACCCCAAAGGCGGGCACAAGAGAGGGGCCCCTGATTGGTCCCAAGGGGCTTGTCCCTCAAGTGATATCAGACTTCCTTCTCTTCCTGTTAAAGACAGGAAGGGGAGGGACAGGCTGAGGTCAGCTGTGGCCCCTTAAAGGTGCAGCTGACCCCAACAGAGGACAAGACCGATCTTTGAAAACATGAATACTGAAATTGGGCAAGAAGATGGTTTTGCTGAGGCTGTTTCATATACCTGGAGTTTTCTGGGATGAATCTGAAGCTCTTTTTGTGCCCACCAGGTTTTGTAGGCCAGCAATGACAGGAGCTAAGGAAGGCCGACAAGTGCTGTGTGGATCTCCCTGAAAAAGAAAAAAGACCCAGTGGTCACTTGCTTGAGACATATTTGTACCTGTCACGTGCATGCCAGTTGCAGAAGCCACCATAGTCTAACAGAAAATTCTGCAGAGGCCAAGAAAGAAAACAAAAACCACTAACTCATTCCGTTTCATGCCACCAAGTGTCACCCTACCTACCCTTTGCTGTCTGTACAATATGTACTTTGATACTGGAGTTCAATCAGAACCCTGTTTGAGCTAGTGTGTGTGTGTGTGTGTGTGTGTGTGTGTGTGCATGTGTGTGTATGTCAGTACTAGAACTTGAACTCAGGACCTTGTTCTCTTGCCTGGATTTTTTACTCAGGACTGTCTGTCATGCTACTTCTGCAGCCTACAGCTCCACTTCTGGATTTTTGCTGATTAACTGAAGATAAAGAGTCTCGTAGAGTTTCCTGACCAGGCTGGCTTGGATGAAGCTGCAATCCTCAGACCTCAGCTTTAGTAGTAGCTAGGATTATAGGCATGAGTCACCAGCGCCTACTGAAGCTGTAACAAATTGCCATATACTTAATGGCTTAAAACAAGCACATATTTATAGTGTCACAATTATAGGTCAAAAGTCTATCATGGAGCTAGGTGCTGGTGGCTCATGTCTGTAATCCTGTCTACTCAGGATGTTGAGATCTGAGGATCATAGTTCGAAGCCAACCCAGACAGGAAAATCCATGAGACCCTAACCTCCCATTAGTCACCAAATAGCTAGAAGTGGAGCTGGGGCTCAAGTCATAGGATGCTAGCCTTGAGTGAAGAGCTCAGGGACAGGTACACACACACACACACACAGAGTCTGTCACAGGTCTTTCTGGATTCAAATCAAGACCATAGCAGACTGTACTCCTCCTATGATCCTAGGGAAGAATCGACTTGTCTCAAGTCAAATGGTTTTAACCTCAGAACAATGGCTTGCCATAACCCACCAAGAATGCCTGGGCCTCCCATGCAAGTTTCTATACTTGCCACATAGGTTAAACATGTAGTCTACCATTTTGTTTGTGTCAGTCATTATATTGGAAAGAAATACAGTGAAAAAAAATAGCACTTACATCACCAGCCTTGCAAATAAGCATAACATGTTTGCTAACCCATATCACCCCCAGGACCTTCCTCCCATAGGAGAAAGCCCCCCCACTTCATTCTGCAAGGCATACAACATTTATGCCCTCAGCACGTGTGAGTGGCTATTCACAAGTTAACTTTATAGCAATATTTAATCGAATGAATAGAACAATGTCGTGCTAATGAGGGTCAAATTGCCACCAGATGTTGCCCCTTTCTTTTTTTTTTTTAAGCAAACACAGCTGTGTACATATGTGCACAGGCAGTACAGAACAAATAGTGAGAGAAAAGTGGTCGGGGGGGGGGGAAGTGGCCCTAGAAAAATCTAGGGATTAATTAATTTCCAACCCCACCCTTCACTGTAACTTCAAACACATGAAAACACATTGCAGTGTGTTTTCTGCAGTGGGTGAATAAGCTGCATATAAGACATCATTTCATTTATAACATGAGGCGCTGTCTCCTCTCAGAAGCAGGAGTGAGCCAAGCTGAGAAACCATGAACACCTGACTGTTTTGCGACGTCTTCCTTGAGGAGGTCCAGGAACCCGCTCGGAGTCTCCCAATCTCCAGCTGCACAAGCCCCTGGGCACACTTGAGAAGACAAAAAGAACAGAAGTGAGCTGGGCACTGGTGGCTCACGCCTGTCATCCTTGCTACTTAGGAGGCTGAGATCTGAGGATCAAAATTTGAAGCCAGCTCAGTCAGGAGTCTGTGAGGTTCTTATCTTCTCCTTGTCTCTGCAGCCAAGATTTACTCATTAGGCAGCCACTGTGGTTTCAGTCATCCAAACATCAAACTCAGCAACACAAACTTGCTGGATGCCAGAGGCTCACATCTGTCTGTAATTCTAGTAATCTAATTCTTAGGAGGCTGAGATCTGAGGATCATGGTTTGAAGCCAGCCCAGGCAGGAAGGTCTGTGAGATCCTTATCCAAATAAATTATCAAAAAAGCTGTAAGTGGAGCTATGGCTCAAGTGGTAGAGCATTAGCCTTGAGTAAAAAAAAAAAAAAGCTCAGGACAGCACCTACGCCCAGAGTTCAAGCCCCAGGACGAGAAAAACAAAACAACCCCCCCCAGACCCACAAACTTAGAAACACAACAGTATGTATCTTAGGACTTTTAAAAAATGCCTAATGTCATCTCACTCCTCTTCCTTCTCCCTTTTGATGAAATCATTCACAAAGAGTGAAATGATTAAGGAAATGTAGGAAAGAGTTGAAGACAGAAATCAAACACTGAGATAATTTTCAAATACAGGTTCTCTGTTGAGTGGTGATACCTGACTATAGCAATAAAGCAAATTTGTGAGTGTGAGTGTGTGTGTGTATGTATGTGTGTGTGTGTGTGTGTGTGTGTGTGTGTGTGTGTGTGTGCAGTGCTGGTACTTGAATTCAGGGACTCTAGCTTTTAACTGGCAATTTTGCTCAAGGCTAGCACTCTACCACTTGAGCCACAGTTCCCCTTTTGATTTTTTGCTGGTTGGGCTGGGAATATGGCCTAGTGGCAAGAGTGCTTGCCTCGTATACATGAAGTCCTGGGTTCGATTCCTCAGCACCACATATATAGAAAATGGCCAGAAGTGGCACTGTGGCTCAAGTGGCAGAGTGCTAGCCTTGAGCAAAAAGAAGCCAGGGACAGTGCTCAGGCCCAGAGTTCAAAGACCAGGCCCAACAACAACAACAACGAAAAAAAAACCTACCAATTTTTTTCTGGTAAACTGAAGATGAGAGAATTGTGGATTTTTCTGCCTAAGCAGGCTTCAAACTATAAACCTCAGATCTCAACCTCCAGAGTAGCTAGATTACAGGTGTGAGCCACCAGCACCTGGCAAGAAATAAGCAATTCCTCTGTCTTTGCTCAAGCTCCAGACTTATCTATGAGACAGAATACTACAAACCCTCCCCAGCTGAGTGAGGAGGGTCCATGTGGCAGACTCCTGGGGGAGGGGGACACTCGACCCTCAGCATCTTTCCAAGGTCATTGAACATGCAGTTAACACTGAAAGTTCCAGTTCATTTCTGGGACTTAGGGTGTATCAAGTTGCTTTTTAATTTCCATTTGCAAAATGGAGAACTTGGTCCAGATAATCCTTAGAGCTTGCCTTGCGGGAAAGGGAAGGCTGGATTGGAGGAATCCCCGTCACACGCTCTTGAAAGCGTCTAGAGCTGGAGAGAGGGCTTCAGGCTCCAGTGGGCCACTGCATCCCGTGCATTTAGAAGACAATTGTGGAGAGAGAGAGATTCTCAGAAGTGTGAAAACCTAGCTTGGAAAGCTCAAAGCAGGTTCCTCACATTTTGTCAAGATAACAGAGCCTTCTTTTAATGCAATTTCTGGTCATTTGAAATCATCAGAGATTTGATTTCTAGTCAAGACTATAAAGAGCCCCAAATGCACCACGTTTTACCATCGAGGTGGGGTTGGGCAGTTCTAAGTGGGTTTTAGGGGTGGCCTTGAGGACTCACCTTGAGGACAGTGGCCACCATCTCCTGTGAGGCATTTCTCATGTTCTCCCCATTCACAGACAGGATCTGATCTCCTCGAATCAGCCTCCCATCCAGGTCTGCGGCCCCGCCTTTCACAATGTCAGAAATAAACACCCCACTTCCATTCCTATGGAAACCATAGAGCAGTCAAGGATTGGCGTGACCACGTTTTTCTTAATTAAAATCTGAGATCACTCACTTTCTGCATGAAATCCTAAAACTTACCAAGGGCCCCATGAAATCTACCCCTCCATCCTCTCTGGCTTTGGTTATTTTTTTTTTTTTTTGGCCAGTCCTGGGCCTTGGACTCAGGGCCTGAGCACTGTCCCTGGCTTCTTCCCGCTGAAGGCTAGCACTCTGCCACTTGAGCCACAGCGCCGCTTCTGGCCGTTTTCTGTATATGTGGTGCTGGGGAATCGAACCTAGGGCCTCGTGTATCCGAGGCAGGCACTCTTGCTACTAGGCTATATCCCCAGCCCGGCTTTGGTTATTTTTAAAGTCTTAATTGCATGCCTTTCATGAATTTCTGTCTCAAAGTTCAAGGGGTTAAAGACTTTGAAAGCTTCCTTCTTACTTCAGTTCCCAAGTCCTCAGGGCCCTGTTGGCAACCTGCTACCTGTTTCTCTGTTTCCACACGAACACAGTCCACCACACATATACATAAACTAAACCTGATGCACATTCCTTTAGTCCACCTTTTCTTTTCTTTTTTTTTTTTCTTTTGTGTCAGTATTGGGGCTTGACCTCAGGGTCAGGGCACTGTCCCTGAGCTCTTTTGCTTAACATTAGTGCTCTGCTATTTGAACCATAACTCCACTTCTGGCTTTTTGTGGTTGATTGTAAGTAAGAGTGTCACAGACTTTTCCTGCCTGGGCTGGTTTCGAATGGCAATCCTCAGATCTCAGCCTCCTGAATAGCTGGGATTACTGGTGCACAGCATAAATCTCCTTCTTCATATTAGCTGTTTCTTAGCTATGACTGTATTAACCTCTGCAAGCCTCAGATCTAGGTATTTCAAATGGAAGACAATCTTGCTAGCTGTACTCCAGAAGGAAACACAATATTCTGGGTTGATAGAACATCCAATTATGTCTTAATTTTTTTGAGACAGGGCTTGTGTTGTGGACTAGGCTGGTCTCAAACTCATACACACAAATGATTCTGCTGCTAGACACAGTCCCTAAATAGCCAGGATTACAGCTGTGCACAGTGGTCCTGTTCTATCTTGGTTTGACAAGTATTACAGTAGTAAAGTGTGGCTTAGATATACCGTCATCTGTCAAGACATCTTAGATGTAGAAATTCCAGCACTAGTGTTCAGCAGGATTTTCCTTTAGTGCCAGTGGGCATGAGTTGACCATGAAAGAAGCCGATCCGGACTTGAACAGCATGGCTTACCGTTTCCCAACGATGCTCAGGCCCAGTCCTCGGCCGGCCTTCTTCTGCAGATCTACATGGAAAATATCCAAGTTCTCCTCGTCCCGGTAGTGGGCCTCGTCCCTGTAAACCACCAGGCGTACCTTCTGCGGAGTCTGCCTCAGGGCGGTGATGGCCTCCTCGTGGCTGGAGCTCCGCAGGTCAACTCCATTCACCTGCAACACCGACACCCCACAGGGGGTGGCTGCTCTGACCCAACCAGGGAGAAAACCTCCCACATTTCCCATTATGTTCCAAGCACACAGCTGCAGGAGCAACTTCGAATAGAAAGGAGAAGGCCCCTACACATCCCTACCTCGTGTCAATGAGGATGGTGGGTTAGAGCAATTGACACAGCTATGGACTTCTATAGAGTTGGTGAAGGACAGAGAGAGAACCAATTTCCTTAACTGAGGTTGAAGGGAGATAAAAGATGGTGTCCCATCAATATATTGAAAACCACTTTGCTTATTAGATTTTTTTCCCTCTCCCAATACTGGAATTTGAACTCAGAAACTTGGGCTTGTTTGGCTTTTTTGATTGCTTGGTTGGTTGCTCTAGCACTTGAGCCACACCTCCAGATTGGAGGTTAATTGCACTGGTTAATTGGAGATCGAGTCTTAATACACTTTGATCGTCCAGGTCTCAGCATCCTGAGTAGCTAGGATTACAGGTGTGAGGCCCCAGTGCCTGGCTAACATCCTCATTTTTTTTTTTTTTTGGCCAGTCTTGGGGCTTGGACTCAGGGCCTGAGCACCTTCCCTGGCTTCTTCTTGCTCAAGGCTAGCACTCTGCCACTTGAGCCACAGCGCCACTTCTGGCCATTTTCTGTATATGTGGTGCTGGGGAATCGAACCCAGAGCCTCATGTATACAAGGCAAGCACTCTTGCCACTAGGCCATATCCCCAGCCCCCGACATCCTCACTCTTAAAACCCACATCACACAACCATTCAGAATGGAAATGTCAAAGATGGTAAATCTGGATCTAAGTAAGCAGAGCAGGGACCTCCTGCAACAGATACAGCAAAAGCATTCAGACCCACCACAGGGCAGTCCAGCAACTTCAATGAGCCTCACTTTCCTTTTCTGTTACATGGCGATCATAACTAGCCTACTTACTTATTTGTAGGCTGTAATGGAGTTTGAACTTGTCTTCCTAGGTAGGCACTCTAACTCTAAGCCATGCCTCCCGTCCTGTTTACCTGTGTGTTTATCAGTCTCAGGGCTTGAACTCAGCCTCAGGGTCTTTCTGACTTCTTTTGTACTTCTGATTATTTTTGAGATAAGGTCTCATGTTTATGCCCAAGCCAGCCTGAATGATCCTTCTGATCTCCATCTCTTCTAGCATGCGCCTGACTTATTTTTTGCTTAAATATTTCTGAAGTACCTCTGTGAAGCCCTTTACATTTATTTTTTTAGAGTAATGTACTAATTACATGACTTATATAGCTCTGACACCTCTATACATCATCTTTACAATTAAAAAAGAATAAAAATTATTAGAAAATATTAATTGTACAAAATAATAGATTTTTCTTTTTTTGCTAGTCCTGGGGTTTGAACTCAGAGCCTGAGCACTGTCCCTGAGCTTCTTTTGCTAAAGGCTATCACTCTACCACTTGAGCCACAGTGTCTCTTTTGGCCTTTTCTATTTATGTGGTACCGAGGAATCGAACCCAGGGCTTCATGCATGCTAGGCAAGCACTCTACCACTCAGCCACATTCCCAGTCTCCAAATAATGGATCTTATTGTGATATTTTCTTATGTGTGTACAAATAATATATACATGATTTCTGAGTCTGGCTTATTTCACAAATTCCATTTTCCTCCAACGAACCCCCCCCCCCCGCCCCCTGCACATGATGTGGTTCTTCTTTGTGGCTAAATAGAACTCCCTTGTATTATACATCACATTTTCTCTATCCAGGCCACCTGCGGATGAGCCCCTTTTGTTGATTCCATAACTTGGCCATAAACACAACTGTGTAGGTATCTCTAGTATATCCTTTGGGTACTGGTGTGGTACCCAGTACTGGTGTAGTAGGATCATATGATTATATTTTTAGTTTTCTGAAGACCCATCATACTGATTTCCAGAGTGGTTGCATTAATTGCCATTATCACCCAATGGTGACAGCTCCTTCCTACCTTGGTTGGCTTTTTTTTTTTTCTTAATGATGATAATTGTCATTCTGACTGAGGTAAAGCAGAATCTCAATGGATTTGCATTTCCCTTATGGCTAAGTAAGGATAAAAAACATTTTTCCATGTCTTTCTTGGCCATTTATACCTTTTTTTCTGAGATCTATCTGCCTATATGTTCATTTGCCCATTTATTTATTACTTGTTCTTTTGTTTGATTTTTTTTGAGTTCTTCAGACATTGAAAATATTTATGGAGTCCCATTCTGAAAATAATTTCCTATTTGTATGTCTTGGAGTGTTTAGTAGTTTCAAATGTCCAAGTCTTACATTAAGGTTTTTGTTCCATTATGGATTGATTTTATACAGTGTAAGAGTTTGTCTTCTACAGGTAGATCTCTAGTTTCTAGCACAACTTCTTTTTATCCTCTTGTTTTTATGCTGGTATTAGGCCTCGAACTTAGGGCTTAAGCACACTGTCCCTTCCTTTTGTTCACTCAAGGCTGGCTCTCTACTATTGGAGCTACAGCTCCACGCCTGACTTCTTGGTGGTTAACTGCAGATAAGGGTCTCACAGACTTTTCCTGCTCAAGAAGGTTTCCAACCTTGATCCTCAGACTAGCCTTCTAATAGGTAGGATGACAGGAGTGGGCCACCAGCATCTGTCTCCAGCACTTTCTTTCTTTCTTTCTTTCTTTCTTTCTTTCTTTCTTTCTTTCTTTCTTTCTTTCTTTCTTTCTTTCTTTCTTTCTTTCTTTCTTTCTTCTTTCTTTCTTTTTTTTCCCCCTTTATTGTCAAAGTGAAGTACAGAGGGGTTAAAGTTTCATATCTAAGTCAGCAGCACTCTTTCTTGAAGAGGCTATCTTTTCTCCAATGTAAGTTTGGGGCACTTTTGTTGAAGGAGATGTGGCTGTGTGGGTTGTTTCTGGGGTCTCTATTCTATTCTACTGATCAACACGTCTGCTTTTCTGCCAGCATCACACTATTTTTGTACTATGGCTGTGCCATTTATGGATATTTACTCATTTAATCTTTAGACAAAAATCTCTGAAGTAGACACTGCTATTATTACTATTGATAGACGGGGAAACAAAGGCACATGGATGCTAAGGAACTGACCAGGGTCACAGTCGGCAGACAGAGGAGCCAGGCTTTGAACCCCAGACAGTTTTTATATTCTTTTTTTTGTTTTTTTTTGGCCAGTCCTGGGCCTTGGACTCAGGGCCTGAGCACTGTCCCTGGCTTCCTTTTGCTCAAGGCTAGCACTTTGCCACTTGAGCCACAGCGCCACTTCTGGCCGTTTTCTGTATATGTGGTGCTGGGGAATCGAACCCAGGGCCTCATGTATACGAGGCAAGCTCTCTTGCCACTAGGCCATATCCCCAGCCCTTCTTTTCCTTACTTTTCTTTTGTTTTTGGAGCCAGTCCTGGGGCCTGAACTTAGCCTGGGCTCTGATCTTGAGCTTTTATGCTTAAGGCTAGCGTTCTACCTCTTGAGCCACAGTGCCACTTCTGGTGTTTTGTTTTGTTTTGTTGTAGTTAATTGGAGATAGAGGGTAGACTTTCCAGCTCTGACTGGCCTGGAACTGAGATCCTCAGATCTCAGCCTCTGAGTGCTAGGATTACAGTCATGAGCTACCTACCAGTGCCTGTCTTCATAATTTACTCTTAGAAAATGGCTTCCTAGATTTAGTTGCCACAAAGAAAGTCAAATACTAATATTAGCTAGTGCTTTCTTCTTTTAAAGCAGTGAAGGGAAGTTTCATTCTTGGCTAAGACTAGAAGTTTGAGATAAACCTACACACTACCTTTTCCTTGGTTAGTGAATTTGCTACAAGGGAAAAACTGAAGGGCTGTGCAACTTTGGACTTAAATGAAAATAGCCATGAGTCACACCCTCCAGGTCACAGCTGGGGCAAGAGCCAAACAGAGAAAACAACCCAAGTCACTAAACAGGCTTGTTCAGTGAAGGTTGGTTCGAGGGCCTTTGCAACTTTGATATTCTAAAGAATAAGAACCTGGGGCTTGTAGAGTCATTACAGTGGGCTTGGTATGGTGGCTCCTGCCTGTAATTCTAGCTACATGAGGGGTAGAAATTGAGAGGATGAGGGCTCAAGGCCAGTCTAGGCAAAAAAATGAGTGAGACCCTCATCTCAATGAACAAGCCAGGTATGATGGTTCATGCCTGCTATCCCAGCTACTAAGGAAGCATGAATGGGAGAATCATAGTCTGAGACCAGCCCAGACATAAATTGTAAGATATCACCCCCCAAAACAACTAAAGCAAAACAGAGCTAGGAGGGTGTGGCTTCAGTGGTAGAGTACTTACCTAACAAGTTCAAGGCCTTGAGTTCAAATTGTGGTAATGAAGAAGAAAAATAAAAAGGAAAGGAAAAAGAATGGCTATAGACAAGTAAGAATGGCTTCTTTGTGAAGAGGATGACTTTGGAGGTGTTGCTTAAAGCTAAGTGTATGAGCCAAGAAATGTCTCAAAGCCAGAGTTCCACACTGCCATCTCTCTACTGGTGTAACTTGGTGTGTGCAGTCCCTCAGATGAGTTCCAAAAAAGTCACTCAAATAATCTCCGCCAAAAGAAAGCTTCTTTTTGGTGACTCGTTGAAGATAAGAGTCTCCTGGATTTTCCTGGCTAGGTTGGTTTTGAGCTGCAATCCTCAGATCTCGGCCTCCTGAGTAGCTAGGATTACTGGTGTGAGCCACCAAGGGCTTGGGGTGATGGCATCAGCCAGGGTTGCCTCCTCTGAAGGGAAGTTACATGGAACAAATGGGCAAACCAGATCTCTAGAAAATGTGTTCTGAGCTGATTATTCCCTTGTACTCCAACAGGTGGCGCAGGAGACCACTCCTGTTACTCAATTGAAAACAAAGGTTTTCACAATGGAAGGAAGAACTTTCTAAGCCTCAAAATACCTTCTGAGAGGCCCCAACTAAAACCTTAATTAAAAGCACTGTCATTACACTCCAGTATTAGAAAAGTATTTCTGCTACACTCCAGTATGAAAGCGTCAGCTCAGATGCAGGCAGTCTCAGATCTGTTTCCTGTAGCTCCTCTGCTGTGGTGGGCATCACTGAGGAGCATGGTAGTGTGCTAGAACCTGGGGAGGGGCAGCACTCAAGCCCTTCTGCACAGAAACACTGCGTGCGGTCTCCACGACACTGGGTCCAGAACAAGAGGGAAGGCTGGAGGGCTCCCACGATAGGCTTGTGGGAAGTGGGCAAACCACTGTGATTTTATCCCATGGGAGAAAATTGGGCATTGTCAACCACATAGAAGGCAGTAAGGGTGATGGAGGTGGTAAGATCAGGTGGAAAGGTGGACAATAAGAAGGAAGACATTGTTTATATTCACCATAGTCCGAACGCTTGACATGCTCAACTATCTGACTCTCTGGACAGGTCCTGGCTTGCCCCCATCGTAATATGAGGCATGATGAAACCATGGAGGATGAGCTAGCAGAGTGCAGAGGATTCTTAGAAGGCAGACAAGCCATCATTTGCTGAGCTTAGTCTGACATCAGTGCCACTGCAGGCTGATGAGCACATCCCAGTGTGGTGACCATAGCGCCTTAGCTAAGAACATGTGACTCAAGGACTCAAGGAACCAGCAAGATGTTTCTTAAGCAAGTACGTGACATGTTCTCTCAGCTCCATCCTGTATAAGAGAGGAGCCTGGACTAGCCGTCCTTGAGAAGTACAAACCATCCACTCAGGCTGGAAGAGGGCACTCTGTGGCACACCAGGAAATGGCTGACCTGACCTTTCTAATCCTCCTTGCATGTAACAGGGAAGCCTCCCATGCAAGCCTTTACCCAGGGTTCACTTGTACAGGAATATACTGACAAGACAGCAGTCAGGGTGGAGGGGGCTAGCCCTCCACTAGGTATGTGCAGGTACTAGTATGTGAACTCAGGACTTGGCTGCTGTCCCCTGGCTTTCTTGTACAAGACTGATGCTCTACCACTTGAACTCCACTTCTGGCTTTTGGGCGATTAATTAGAATAGGAGTTTTGTGGACTTTCCTGCCCCAGCTGGCCTCGAACTGTGATCCTCAGATCACAGTTTCCTAACTAGCGAGAATTATTAGATTGAGCCATGGGCATCCAGCCCCACTATTTTTTCCCCTGCAGTATAATTGGCATAAAATAAGCCACATATATTTCAAATGTAAAATTTATTAGGTTTTGACCTGTGCTTTTATACATTGAAGCCATTTAATTTCAAGTGACTATTCAAAATAACTTATGGACTTAACAATTTATATAGAACCAAGGCATATTTGCATCTCTTCTATTGTGTGGTGGTGGGGGGTAGGGGAGCGCTGGGGGCTTGAACTTAGGGCCTTGCATTTTCATCACTCAGCTTATTTTTTGCTTGGCTAGTGCTCTGCCACTTGAGCCATGTATTCAGTCTAGCTTTTTTGTGGGTTAATTGGAGACGTAGTCTTAATGGTCTTTTCAGCCTGGCTTGGTTTTGAACCATGATCCTCAGATCTCAGCCTACTGAGTAGCTGGATTACAGACATGAGCTACTGGTGCTCAGCTGCATTTAAACTATCTTAAGAATATTTAACCTATTGATCTTCAGAGGCCAATTATGATAACACTAATTAGAAAATCTAGAAAGGATACAACAAAACCCAAACACTCCCCCAAACTGCTGATCACTGAAAACCACACCTCCATATGCAAAGGGGCTTTGCTGATTTCTCTACCCTCATTCTTGCACCTGAGTGTGCTGGGAGCACGCCCTGTCCACTGACCAAGCACACACAAAGCCTGCACAGAAACCCTAGGACATGGCCTGCAAATTTGCAGCCTGTCCTCTCCTTTTCATGCCTTCTTGGCTCTGTTTGCTGCCCCTAATTATAGCTCCATTTTCATCATGGGAGGCCAAAATGAACCAAGGGGAAGAATAAAATTTTCTGACATCATCCAAAATAAGCTATATTAAAGCTGAAAAGGCAAAAAACTGCACATGCCCACCATAAAATCAAACGATTCCATTAAATTCATCCAATGAAAGAAATAAATGTTGCTGAAAGATTTCATACCATTGAAAAGGCTCTTTAGTTTCTCCTAGCAGATGCCCAGCACTGATTAGCTTCCTGCTCATCCATTCCTGCCTCCTCACTTTATAACAACTTAGCTCAATGAGAATCTTTGCAACCTGAAAGTCCAGGTAAACATTTCAATACTTTTTGGTCATAGTCCTGGGGCTTGAACTCAGGGTGTAGGCATTGTCCTGAGCTTTTATTTTTCCCTCAAGGCTAGCTCCCTACCACTACAGCCAAAGCGCTCCACTTGCATCTCTTTTGGTAGCTAGGATTACAGGTGCAAGCCACCAGTAGTGGGCAAATCTCAGGGTTTAATCAGCATACACTAATTATATTCACCAACATCATAACCATCAAAATGCTAGTGGCAGGATGTGGCCTTTCCTCTGATATAAAGGTTTGTTAGGATTTACAAAATATTTAATATTCAGTAAAGTCTTATAAAATATCAAATGCAAGGTCTTATTATTTATCCCAAAGTGGCCTTTAACTTGAAATCTCCCTGCCCTAGCATCCTGAGTGGTTGGATTGCAGGCCTGGCTATGTATGTATGCATTTTTAGGAAGAAGTAAGGTATAATGGAGAAGCAAAAAAATCCAATTGCAGTATTTTACTTTTTTTTTTTTAATTAAAAAAGCTCTTGGGGGGCTGGGGATATGGCCTAGTGGCAAGAGTGCTTGCCTCGTATACATGAGGCCCTAGGTTCGATTCCCCAGCACCACATATACAGAAAATGGCCAGAAGTGGCGCTGTGGCTCAAGTGGCAGAGTGCTAGCCTTGAGCAAGAAGAAGCCAGGGACAGTGCTCAGGCCCTGAGTTCAAGCCCCAGGACTGGCCCCCCAAAAAAAGCTCTTGGGACTAGGAATGTGGCGTAGTGGTAGAGTGCGTGCCTAGCATGCATGAAGCCCTGGGTTTGATTCCTCAGTGCCACATAAGCAAAAAAAGCCAGAAATAATGCCATGGCTCAAGTGGTAGAGTGCTAACCTTGAGCAAACGAAGCTCAGGGACAGAGCTCAGGCCCTGAGTTCAAGCCCCTGGACTGACAGAAAAAAGCTCTTGGAGACTGGAGGTATGATTCAAGTGGTAGAGCACTAGCCTTGAGTGAAAAAGCTAAGCAAGAATGTAAAGCCCTAAGTTCAAGCTCTAGTATTGGTGAAAAGAAAAGTTCTCATTGATAAGGTTGATTATATATCAGTGAGATGCTCAATGTGCGCGCGCGCACACACACACACACACACACACACACACACGAATATGGTATAGCTTTGTTAAACAGGAGAGAAATCAGTGCAGGTGCAGCCAAGTGGAAGACATATGAATTAGCCTTATGGACCAGGGTTGGCAAAGCAACTGTAGTTACTAAATAAAATAAAAGTTACGAGATTACTAGTTACTAGATAAATAAAAGAAAATTAAAAGGACAAACCTCTAATATCTGGTCTCCAGCCCAAAGCCTTCCATCTCTGGCTGCGGCTCCTTCTTCATAGACTTCATGGATAACTATAGCATCCTGTAAAAAACAGAAACAAAAAAATTCCTATGAATTCTCCACGACCACAAGTGCTTTCAAAAGCAAGCAACAAAGCCATGGGGCAGAAACCAACACTTTGGTATTTGGTAATGTTTATTTCAGCTCACAGAAAGATAAATGAGATGTACAGTGACATATTAGAGGAGCAATTAAGGGGTAATTTTCCTAAGCTTAATATTTTACTCCTTCAGAACTGGCTTTGTTGTAATCCTGGCATCCTAGGAGGCTAAGATCTGAGGATCTGGGTGCAAAGCTGGTCTCCAGTTAACCAACAAAAAGCTGGAGGTGGAGCTATATGGCTCCAGCCTTGAGTTAAAAAGCCCAAGAAGAGTGCAAGGCCCTCAGTTCAAGCCCCAATACCAATACACACACACAGACACACACATAAGCACACAACTGGTTTAACCCAATATTTCATGTTAAATCTCCTGAATGGGTTTCACTGTTAACCTTTGATGTGCTGCTGTATGTGAACCTGAGGTGAGTCACGTGTCATTGCTATTGACATTTTATGCTATATTTTCAAACATAATTTTGGCATACTGGCACCCAAGGACTGGCATAGATGTGCTGCCCAATGAAGTGAGTTGACAGACCTTATCACTTGGGCAATGAAAGAAATAACTAGTTGAATGAATGGGCTCTGAAAGACAAAAATAGCATACAGACCCAAAGTGTAAGACAGCTGTGGGTTCAAATCCTACCATCATATAATCTTGGGAAGATTAACTCCTCTGAATTTACCATTGAACAATTAGGAGCTATTATCTATGGTAGGTAAGCGCTGGTGAAGAAAGCACATTATGGTTAGTGAATTAAGAACATGTACTGTAGAGGTGGGGATTTTGCTCAGTGGAGGTGCACTTGCCTAGCATAGGCAAGGCTCCAAGCTCAGTCCTAGCTCTGCAAGAACAACAACACACAAACATGCGCATCTTCAAATGAGCTCTTCTAGAACTTATCATCAAAACAATATGCCCCCATATAAAGGATCGAAGCAACCACAGAGAGCCATAGACCACACAGAGAAGCTGTGGTTCACCCTGCTTTTCCAGTCGCTGTCCTTAGACACCTGCCATTCAGTTTACTAAGGATCTCTCCAGACAATCGGCATTTATACAACAAAATCATTACACATTTTGGTGAGACTAACAGAAGATATTCAAGTGAGTCTGTTCACATTACTAGATAACAGAAGACTAGACTAACTACTAGACTAACAGAAGATATTCAAGTGAGTCTATTCACATTATTTTTCCCGCCTTCAAACTTAGCAATGCCTTGCCCTGGGGGTTCTTGAGGTGCTGTCTATCAACAAGCTACCAGAAGGCACATGCTCATTCTGTATTTAATGGAACAGAAGGGTACAGGACAGTTAAGTCAAATGGACCCCACTAGATGACTTGGGGGGCTGCAGTGGCAGGATGAGCTTTTGAGTGGAGATGGAGATCTGTTTCCACAGGGAGGATCTGGGATCTGATCTGTCTAGCCTCCTTCATTCCCCACCTGTGGCAAACATAAGTCACAAGATCCTGCAGGCAATTGGGTCTAGGTTGACGCCCCTGGGACAGATGGCAGGTATAAAGAAGCCTGGCCTGGCACAAAGCCAGTATCCCAGGCACAGTGGGAAGAGCAGGACTGGCAGGGATCCTGCAGGCTTTTGTGAGGAAGGGCCTCCAGGTTGCCACAGAACACAAAAGTCTTGCCAATAGGAGGCCAGCTTTGTTAACCTTGAGAGTTAATGAACTCCAGGATAATTGAAATTAAAATTTACCTTACTCCAGAGCCTCAGCATGAAGATAACATGAAGTAAAGATAAAAGTGAGACACTTCTTGCAAAAATAATACCAAGAGGATCAAAAGAAAAGTCCACTCTAGGGCTGGGAATATGGCCTAGTGGTAGAGTGTTTGCCTAGCATGCATGAAGCCCTGGGTTTGGTTCCTCAGCACCACATATACAGAAAAAGCCAGAAGTGGCACTGTGGCTCAAGTGGTAGAGTGCTTGCCTTGAGCAAAAAAGAAGCCAGGGACAGTGCTCAGGCCCTGAGTTCAAGCCCCAGGAATGGCAAAAAAAAAAAAGTCCACTCTAAAACATATTTTCTTTATAAAAAGGAAGAGATTCTTTAGAAATTCTGGAGTAGAGAAGCAACAAAATTAGAGGTACATAGCCAAACAACCCACCTGGCTTCTAAATACCTTTATGGAACTTTGATTTTTATCAGAACATGTGTGGAAACATTCGTTATTACAGCAATTGGACAGGCAGAAAGGCCTCTTGATTCCAGATCAATTGCATTTCACATTCCATACCAGCAGATTTTTTCTTTTAAAAGATCATTTCCTTAAATCTGTCTTATGAAAATTTGCTTCAGAGGAAAGAGCGAACCATGCTGAGTTATGGCTCAAGGCCATTCCAACACACTGACATGGTCTCATCAAGGGTGACTGGGACCAGGGAGAAACCAAGGCAGGCTCTGGAAACAGCAGAGGTAATGATGCTATCTGCAAAATATGGCATCCCAGTACCCTCTCTTCTCTGGGTTGGGGAGGACCACTTACTGAACATGGCCATGTGTGATTATTACTGAACATAGTGTTCAGTATAAAAATTTCAATCTCCAAAGCAAATGGGATATTTCAAATTTAAAAGGAAGGAGAAGATCTAGAGTTTTTTATTCAATAAGGTGGTCTGAATCTCAAATTGCTTAAGTTCTTTCTGGTGCTTACGAGGTACCATACATAAAGGAAAGTTATTGCTCATAGTCTCAAAGAAATGCCAGATTCACTGCTACTCATCTGGGTTGGGTGCTTCTATCTTTTTTTGTTGTTGTTGTTTTCTATCAGTCATAGGGCTTGAACTCTGTGCCTGGGCACTGTTCCTGAGCTCTATAGCTCAAGGCTAGCACTCAAGGATAGTGAGCCACAGTGCCACTTCTGGTTTTCTGGTGGTTAATTGGAGATAAGAGTCTCATAGACTGTCCTGCCAGGGCTGGCTTTGAATCACAATCCTCAGATCTCAGCCTCCTGAGTAGCTAGGATTACAGGTGTGAGCTGACCAGGCCGGTGCCTCAACCTTTCAGTATGAAAAAATATCCCTGGAGCACACTGATGGCTCACACCTGTAATCTTTGCTACTCAGGAGGCCGAGACTAGAGGACAATAGAAAAAGGAAAGCCACTATTGGAAATAATGATTTCCAATTATCCAATAGAAAAGCTGGAAGTCGAGGTGTTGTCGAAGTGGTAGAGGGTCAGCCTTGAGCAGAAAAAACAACTAAGAGACAGTGTCCAGGCACTGACTTCAAGACCCAAGACTGGGGCATGTGCGCCCAGCTGCCCCCCCTGCCCCCGCCAATGGTATTTCTTTCTTTTTGCCTGACTATGGCCACAATTTCTCTGACTCTGTGAAAGCATGAGAAAACCTGTCCCTAGAAGGCCATCTTTTTTTTTTTAACTGCAAACCCTAGTGTTCTGGAAACTTGCATTAACTTTAAGTGACAAATGTCAGAGTTCAAGAGTTCATATTAGAAATATGTGTGGTTGAATGGTGGAATTAGGGAAAAAAAAGATCAGTTATTTATTTAATGTCAGTATTGGGGTTTGCACTTAGGACCTTGAGCTCTTAATTGGCTTTCTTCCCTTCTCAGGGATGGCTCTCTACCACTCACAAGGATTTTTTTTTTTTGAAGAAATATTTCCATCTTTTATTTGAAATAACAGTACATGTGCATAGCATACAAACAATTTTCTTTTACACAGAGCTGACTGGATTCCACCCAAGATTATCCCTATGTACATGGTAGCTTCATCTCTTCACTTTTCAGTCTATCCTACAAACACATAATTTAACAGGAACATACAACCACTCAGAATTTCCTTTTAGACACTATTGATGGAGTCTACCCAAGATCGTTCCTGTCATAAATGTAACTCCTGTCTCTTCATTTTTCAGTCTACCCCACATAAAAGGATTTTTATCTTGTTTTTCACAGGGTAGGAAAAGTAGTAAAAGAAGAAGAAGAAGGAGGAAGAGGAGGAGAAGGGAGGAGGAGAAAGGAGGAGGAGGAGGAGGAGGAGGAAGAGGAGGAGGAGGAGAGGAGGAGGAGGAGGAGGAGGAGGAGGAGGAGGAGGAGGAGGAGGAGGAGGAGGAGGAGGAGGAGGAGGAGGAGGAAAGAATAGTAAAAAAAGATATTTGGTTGGGATATTTTAGATATGTATTTCACAAAATTTCACTTCTTTATGCCTATGGAAAAACTGTGATTTGATGAAATAATATTGACCTTTATGAATTTAAATCACGATTCTCATTTCTTTCTTAGATATCCTCCTAAATTTCAATGCCCCTGGGCTACTAAAGCAAACCTGCAGTTGTGGTTGCCCGTCTCTCTCAAACCTTGGGTTTTCTCTAAAGGCAAAGGCCAGGCCGGATTCCAGAGATATGGAAAGAGTCTTCTGTTTACAAGCTTCTCTCTCAATAGCCTACATCTGAAATACCCCAACAGAAGCAAACTCCTTTATTCCATGGTCAGTGGTAACATTAGGGGATGAGGATATGGCTCAGTGGTAGAGGACTTGCCCAACATACCTAAGAACCTGGGTTTGACCCCAGCAAAACACACACACACACACACACACACACACACACACACACACACTCATGGACACTCAGGAACAAGTGGCTGGTGGCCATTATATTACACTGTTTACACTGTTGAAGGGGCAAGGTGTTCAAATGTCTCTATTCCTAAGAGGGTTAACACAGTTACATGGTATAAATTTAAAGTAGTATACAATGAAAAGTTGAGTCTGTGTGTGTGTGTGTGTGTGTATGTGTGTGTGTGTGTGTGTGTGTATGTACATGTATGCGCTAGTACTGAGGCTTGAACTCAGGAATTGAGATTTGTCACTTAGCTTTTTTGCTCAAGTCTAGTACTTTACTACCTGAGCTACAGCTGTACTTCTGGAATTTGCTAACTAATTAGAGATAAAGGCCCTGTGGACCTTCCTGCCTAGGCTGGCTTTGAACCACAATCCTCAGATCTCAATGGACTGATAGGATTACAGGTGTGAGCCACTTGTGCTTAGCTTGACACTTATCCTTCAGCCACTCAATTTCCTTATCTAGAAATAAACATGATCTAGTCTCTCATTTAAAAATTTATTAAATTTTTTATTATTTGTGTAATAAATCATTTTTAACAAAAAATGAGGGTTAATATTATTTGTAACACAGGGTTTGATCCTAGGGCCTTATGCTTGTGAGGCAGAAGCTTTATCACTTTGGCCATGCCTTTGGCCCTAGTTTCTCATTAGAAAATTTATTTATGATTACGATTATTTTGAGGTTCTGGGGATTGAACCCAGGGTCTTGCACATGCCAGGCAAGTGCTACACCATTGCAGCGACATTCCTAGCCATGTGTCTCATAGATATTTGCAGAGATATTCTCCACCTCTATAGTTGAAAAGCATGAAGTTGAAAAGCATGAAAACTGTGGGTTATAGCCTCTTTTAGCTACTACCTTCTTTGTTTGATGAAATTCAGTGTCACCAGGTGCTAGCTCCTCTGTGAAATCTCCTCCGACTCTGCCTGTCATCACTTACAACCTGCAAGACTTATCAGAGCATCCCCAGTGTTTGTTCACAAATCCATGTCCTGTACTGCCTCCCATCCTTGAAGGATTGGGGCTGTGTCCAACTCATCTTTGGATCCTGATGCTAAGCCTAGAGCAGATACTGGCTCACTAAATGCTTATTAGGAAACTGTTTGGGGCCAGGTGCTGGTGACGCACACCTATCATCCTACTTAGGAGGCCGGGATCTGAGGATCGAGGTTTGAAGCTAGCCTGGGAAAGAAAGTCTATGAGACTCTTATCTCCAATTAACTACCAAGAAGCCAGAAGTGGAGCTGTGGCTTGTGTGATAGAGTGCTAGTCTTGAGCAGAAAAACTAAGGGACAATGTCCAGGCCCTTTGTTCAAGCCCCAGTACCAGAGTGCACGTGTGTGTACATATGCACATGTACACACGCACACATACACACACACACACATACACACACAACATATACACTGAAGCCAGGTTGGGTAGAAAAATCCATGAGCCTCCTTATCTTCAATTAACCAGAAAAAAGCCATTGGTGGATCTGTGGCTCAAGTGGTAGTGTGCCAGCCTTGGGTGAAAAAAATCCAAATGAGAGCTTAAGGCTCTAAATTCAAGCTTTCGTACCCATGTGCATGCACATACACACACATCATTAGATAAAATGCAATCCAAATGCCCCAGACAGGTGAGGCAGGCAGGGTTAATATGTCTTAATCTTACTCCAACACAACTACTGGATGTGGTAAACTTTCTGATGGTTAAAGTATTAGCCAAGACGACTCATCACAAATGGATGTTAAATCCATCTGAATTCCCAGAGAATGTACTTTAGCTCAGAGAGCAATTTTAAGGAGTCAAGAATGAGAGATTTAATTATCACTGAGCCCCATAAAAAACCCCAAATTCCTCCAAGGGATTTAGACTGTGAATTGCTGGAAAAAAATAACATATAATAATAGTGTACTGTTAGACAGAGGCAAAGTCATCAGACACTTCAGCCATCAATCAACATTTTCTTTACAGTTTGAGCTGCCAACAAGTAGATAAAGTAGCTCATAAACACACCAATTGTTCAGCAAAGGGGGATTTATTGTCACAATAGGCTTGTAACACTCAGAGAAACCATGTGTTAGAAAAATCCATTGCAGGCCTTTGGTGAGAGGAAGGATTTTAATAAACTCCCTTTTGTGGGTGAGCTATTTGAGAAGAATGACATTTTATAGTTAATGTTTGTATGTATGCAATGGATTGTTTTAATAAGCATTGTAGGTCAAAATAGCGATGAAAATGACAGGGCTAGGGGTTTAATTTTACTGCTTTCAAGAATGTTTTACTTAATTTGAGTCACCCTGGCATAAATCTCTGCTATTCCCATAAAAGATCCCTCCCACACTGCCCACAAAAAAACAAAATCCTAAGGGACATTTTAACTACAGAAAAATTTCCCATTAAATTTCCCATTTAAGATGCAAAACCCATTTCATTGATCAATGATCTTAAAAAAAAGTGTTAGGTCTTATTATTCTGTTTTTAGGAGGAAAAATTCTCCTTAATAATAAGGACCCACAAAGACTGAAAGAATATTAAACATGTGGTATATAAAATGGGGACTTTTATTTCTCCTATAAGAAAACGTGGTTCCGATCTATGCCTTTGAGGGGCGAGTGATTCTATTTTCAAACACCATTTCATAGTTTTCCTCTATGGCTGTCATTGCTCGTAGCAGACGAAATGTCCCTTTTTGCACATGGGCTGCTTGCTCAGCTGGAAGGCAACAAAGGGGCTATAATAGCATCCAGAATGGTAAAACTCAAACTATCCACCTTTCACTGGAAAACAGACTGCAGGTGAAGTTACTGATTTATGGTATCTACCATAGTAGTTATAGAGCTGAAGAAAAAAATGTTGGTTAAATCACTAAATGTTATCTCATTTTGAGCAAAGAAGGCTGGAAATTCAAACTGTATATAAATAAAAAGAATATGATTCCCACCCTTCTTTTGCCATCCCAAGTCTTCTGTGAGCAATATTATTACAATTATTTTTATATTATTTTTTCAGTGCTAGGGAATCTAAAGTCTCACACATGCTAGGCAAGTACTCTGCCACTGAGCTATGTCTCCAGACTCCCTCCCTCCCTCCCTCCCTCCCTCCCTCCCTCCCTCCCTCCCTATGAATTTTGACCACTATGGCATATATACAGTCTTCCTTTTATTTACTAGTATATTCCTTAAAACTTAAATATCTATGTTAGGACCTCATTAGAAGTTTTTCAATACCTACTTTATGACTGACACTTTGCATGATGCATATAGATCTACAGACGTGTGTGTGTGTGTGTGTGTGTGTGTGTGTGTGTATGTTGGCAGTACTGGGGTTTGAACTCAGGGCCTCACACTTGCTAGGCAGGTACTCTTCTGCCTGTGCCACTTTTGCAGCCCATTTTAATGCTGTTTGTTGTTCCTTCTGCATTTAAAAAGTTATCTTAAAACCACCTAAAAGTGGTTGTATGTAGGAATTTCAATTTAACGTTAATTTATGAGCATAATGTATTTTGATCAATATCTTTCCATCTAGAGTTCTTCCCCTGTCTTTTCTAACCTCTCTGCTGGCTGTTTGTTAAAAGACAGTCTTACTGTTGGAGCCAAACAGGACTGCTTTCCTCCTACTTATGCTTTCCTGTGCTGCTGGGATGATAAGCACACACTACGGTGCTTCATTGGTTGAGATGGAGTCTCATGAACTTTTCTTTGCCTGAAATTGCTTTGAACCTCAAGCCTTCTATCTCTATCTCTCATGTAAATAGGATTACAGAACCGAGTCACCATGCCCATCATATATATATATATATTTGGGAATCTGTACTCATGTATGGAACTAGCACAGCAAAACTCCCTCATATTACAAATATATGCTAACCCCCGAATAAAATTGGGCCAGGCACCAGTAGCTCATACCTATTAATGCTAGATACTCAGGAGGCTGACATCTGAGGATTGATTTCAAAGCCAGTCTGGGCAGGGAAGTTTGTGAGACTTTAATCTCCAATTAGCCACTGAAAAGCCTGAAGTGAAGCTGTGACTCAAGTGGTAGAGTGCTAGCTTTGAGTGAAAAAGCTAAGGGATAGCACCCAGGCCCTGAGTTTAAGCCTCAATACTGGCATAAAAAATTAAATAAATAAAACCACATTCAAGTGAGGAAGAAGAATAAGAAAGAATAATAGAGGGGTAAGCATGATCAAAGCATATTACATGCATGTATGAAAATATCACAATGAAGCCCCTCATACTGTTCAATTAATATGTGTAATAAGATGTGGGGAGAAAATCTTAAAACAACTCATCCTTAAACTCTAAGAGACTGGAGGTATAGCTCAGTGCTACAGCAATTTCCTAGCATGCAGGAGCCCCAGGTTTGAATCTCAGCATCACAAGCCAAAAACAAAACAAACAAACAAAAACAACAACAACAAAAAAAAACCCCACAAAAATCATTCTCAACTCTAAAAGGTAGGATTAGTTTCATTTTATGGTAGTAGAAATATCAGCTTAGAGGATCTAAAGAGCTTAGTGAGAGTATCAACCATAAAGCTCCGATAAAGAGCAGAGCTAACATCTGAACGCAGGCTTCTTTTTTTCTTTTCATTAAGTATAACTTTTACTGTTCATGGATACCATGTTTATAAACTTGCCTACTTCCTATTATTTTTTGGTGACCCCAAATAAATGCTCCCCGTGCCTTCATTGTTATTCTTGGACATGCTCAGTGTGGAAACATTTAAATCCTGTGATCCTCCCTTTTTGATTGAGATTGCACTCTTCTCATTTCAGTTCTCATATGGCAAACAAGCAGTCTTTTTGTGATCTACTTAGTGTCTTGTTTGGTTGTCTTGGTTTTTTGGCTTTTATTTTTTGCATCTTTGTCTGTTTTATTTGTGATCTTACTGCTTACAATGGTCCCTAAGCACTGGACCAAAATGCCATCTAAGTGTAATAGGCTGTGGTGTGTCTTAAAGAGAAAATATGTATGTCTGGGAGGCTTTGTTCAGGCATGAATTACATGACACTGGCTGCGAGTTCAATGTTAACAGACCAGCAATATAGTCATGAGGTATCCTTAAACAGAAATGCACATAAATCAAAATTATATAATGGATTGTGGTTGGAAATGCTGAGAGCAAGGCATGGTGGATCCCCACCACCCTCTGCAGCAACCCTAGAGGCGATGTGTGGCCTTCATTGCTTCAGTCTTGGCCCCAGCTGGACAGAAAACAATGACCCTGAATACTGAGACAAGGCCATCCTTCCTGTTGCTTCATTCCCCTGGTGCTGTGTCATGACAACAGAGCCAGGCCCAATATGAAAGCTGGTAAATGCCGAAAGGCAGTGAGACAGTGACTATGATGGAGATGGCAGTACACATGGATGTCCTTGCCACCAAGCGCCTCGAGGTTGAGTTACCCAACAATGGGAAACTTAACAATGCATTCTTCCTGTGATTTGATACTTTTAAAACCACTTAGAAAGGTGATATTCAGGGACTGAGTTGGTATTAGTTGGTATTAGTAAAGTATCTGCCTAGCATGTGCAGGGTCCGGGGGCCAGTGTCTAATCCCAAACACCACAATTAAAAAAAAAAAAAAGGTATGATTTGGAAAAATCCCGGTGCCAGTGGCTTCACACCTGTATTCCTAGTTGCTCAGAAGGCTGAGATCTCAGAATCACAGGTTGAAGCCAGACAAGGCTGGAATGTCTGTGAGACTCTTATCTCCAATAAATTACCATAAAAGCTGGAAGCGGTGCTGTGGTTCAAGTGGTGCAGTGCTAGCCTTGAGCAAAAAGAAGCCCAGGGAGAGCGCCACGGACCTTGAGTTCAAGCCCCAGGACTGGCCAAAAAGAAAAAAAAAGACGAATTGTAGAGTTGCTCATCCTTTTCACTGTTACACAAAGAACTTTTCTCTAGTTTGATGCTGAGTATTTGATATCAACTCACTGATTGATGAGATGTACAAAATTAAGAATATGCTTCATTTTAACATCTCATAAGAGTATACATACAGGACCAGAGGTAAAAATGGAGTCAGTAAATCCATATTCCTTTATTCTAAGATAATTTGAACAAGCCTCATAGTTAAGTGTATATTAAGTCTACTACTTTCCCATGAATCAGAATAAAAGATGATTACTTTAGAAGAAACACAGGCTTTGTCAAACTGATGTTACTCTTTGCTTGACAGCTTTATAGACTGAACAGATAATGCTTTCTGCTCAGAAACCTAAGAGGCAATAATAGCTATACAACACAGCCAGCAAGAGTGAGGGCTTACTTATTATAGTTGAAATCTTAAGTCTTAAGAATCCAGGATACACAGTACAAGAAATGTATCCAATGCCTAACGTATGAAACTGTAACCTCTCTGTACATCAGTTTGAAAATAAAAATTAAAAAAAAAAGAATCCAGGATACTTCACTTTGTTCACTACACAGATTTTCTGAGAAACTCAGAATGGACTTCAGTCTGTATAAAACACTGCTACAATAGGAAAAATGAGAATATATATATAGATCCTAAAATATACCCAAACACCTGAAAGAGGAAGAAAATGGGCCACAATGTTAAGTACTATTATTTTGGGATTCTGAAACATGCTTATCTGAATGACAGATAACATAAAGTCATTAAGTTAGCAACAGGCGTGTTGGCTCTTTTGATGTAAACAGACTAACTGCTCAATTGTACTAGACCAAAAAAAACCCACCTCAATGTGTATGCCTTGTATGTGTGTGCATGCTGTTGAATATATAAGTAATTCTAACACTGAAATTCAGGAATTGCAAACTCTCACTACTTACCAGGTAACTAATATGTGAAATGAAAATCTTAGCAATGAAATTGCTAATATAGGAATCGTTGACAATACATAAAGATATTGTGCATTTTAAGACTGTGAAAAGCTTTTTCTTAAGCTTAAACATGAAACTATTTTATATTTACTTAACATGGAATTCCCTTGCTAAGTGTGATTTAACGAAAACTTGATATTCATCGGTATGAATGTAATTTTTCATATTGAAATATACATTTATTTAAGGAAATGGGATAATATTTGCACTATATCTTATAAGTCTCCATAGTTCCATCTGGTCCTTATTTATTTAAATTTTAGTCAGCTTGCATAATATTTTTGCTTACAGTTATACTCTTTAGGATCAGAAATGGCCAAATCTGGAAATTTAGAGGTATTATTCATCAACATTCTTTCAGTGTGATTCATATTCTTTTCCTATACTCTGCTTTGATTTTAAAATAAAACTAAGGTAATAAGATGTTTTGTATAAAAATATATGACCTAAGTCATAACGATAAAAGGAGCTTGGCTGCAAAGGATTATAGGCCAAAGACAACCACAATCCTCATGAAACAGATTGCACAAAGTTCAAATGCAGGGGAATGGCAAAATAAAACACTTCATCAAATGTAAAATAGCTTTTCAATTCTGCTTACTCTAAAAATACCTTGTGGTTTAAATCTTCCCAATCACTTTGTAGACTGTGGGGCTTGAACTTAGGGACTGGTGCTGTCCTTGAGCTTTTATTTGCTCCAGGCTAGTGCTCTACCACTTTGAACCACAGCTTCACTTATAGTTTTCTGGTGATTATTGGAGATAGAGAGTCTCATAGACTTCTCTGCCTGGTCTGGCTTCAAATCCTGAGTCTCAGATCTTAGACTCCTGAGTAGCTAGGATTACAAGTGAAAGATGCCAATGTCCAGCTGCATCCTACTTTTAAATGTAATAAGTAAATGACAGCATTCACCATGATGAGGGGGCAAATGAAGTCTCTTACTGGAGAGGTACTCTTCACTTCAACTTCTAAATGGATGAGCTTGGCCCTTAAAGTACCAATCTTTATTTACTGTTCAAGTCTTCTTGGGCTTGAAGTTCTTTTACCTTGGTATGTCTTACTAATTTGTCTGCTCTAAATCAAGATGAATCAAATTGGCATATCACTACAGGATTTGTGTAATAAACATGAATTAAAAGATGGGTGCCAGTGGCTCATGCCTGTAATCCCAGATACTCAGGAGGCTGACAGCTGAGGAGTCCAGTTCAAAGATAGCTGGAGCAGAAAAGTCTGCAAGATTCTTTTTTGGGGGCTGGGGATATAGCCTAGTGGCAAGAGTGCCTGCCTCGGATACACGAGGCCCTAGGTTCGATTCCCCAGCACCACATATACAGAAAACGGCCAGAAGCGGCGCTGTGGCTCAAGTGGCAGAGTGCTAGCCTTGAGCGGAAAGAAGCCAGGGACAGTGCTCAGGCCCTGAGTCCAAGGCCCAGGACTGGCCAAAAAAAAAAAAAAGATTCTTTTTTGGTCTTTTATAGATTTTTTTTTTTTCCAGAGCTGAGGACCAAACTCAGGGCCTTGCACTCACCAGGCAGGCACTCTTCTGCTGAGCTAAATCCCCAGCCCCTGCAAGATTCTTATCTCCAGTTTACCAGCATGAAGTTGGAAGTAGATCTGTCCCTCAAGTGATAGAGCCTTGAGCCACAGGTCCACTTCCATCCTGGAGCCTCAACCTTGAGTGAAAAAGCTGAGGAACAGTGCTCAGGCTCTGAGTTCAAGCTTCAGTACCAGCAGCCTCCCCTGCACCATCAAGAACTGAATCCCGGGCTGGGGATATAGCCTAGTGGCAAGAGTGCCTGCCTCAGATACACGAGGCCCTAGGTTCGATTCCCCAGCACCACATATACAGAAAACGGCCAGAAGCGGCACTGTGGCTCAAGTGGCAGAGTGCTAGCCTTGAGCAAAAAAGAAGCCAGGGACGGTGCTCGGGCCCTGAGTCCAAGGCCCAGGACTGGCCAAAAAAAAAAAAAAGAAAAAGAACTGAATCCCCAGTACTATCTCTGAGCTGTTTTGCTCAAGGCTCGCACTCTACTAATGGTACCACAACTCCACTTCTGGCTTTTTGGTGGTTAACTGTGGATATGATTCTCACAGACTTTTTTTTTTTTTTTTTTTTGCCCAAGCTGGCCATGACCTTTATCCTCAGATCACAGCCTGCTGAGTAGCTAGGATTACAGGCATGAGCCACCAGCGCGCAGCCTTGACACTGTTCTTGTCAGCCACACGGTCTTGCCAGCAATGAGTAAGTATAGCACTGTAGTGACAGTGAAAACGGATGGGAGGTTCTCCTGACTGGCCTATACCAGCAGGGCCACGTACCAGGTGACCCAGGCTCTATGGAGGAACCGAATGAGGCCAGCGTGTTGGAATTCAGGGTGGCACAGAGGCCTCACACAGATACCTTAGGCAGGGGCTGGGGATATGGCCTAGTGGCAAGAGTGCTTGCCTCGTATACATGAGGTCCTGGGTTCGATTTCCCAGCACCACATATACAGAAAATGGCCAGAAGTGGCACTGTGGCTCAAGTGGCAGAGTGCTAGCCTTGAGCAAGAAGAAGCCAGGGACAGTGCTCAGGCCCTGAGTCCAAGCCCCAGGACTGGCCAAAAAAAACACCAAAAAACAGATACCTTAGGCAGGTACAAGATGTAGTACGGAGGCCCGGAAGGCACAAAAGAAAACAGAGCATGGCAGTGGAGCTGTGCTTCAAGGGTTAGAGTGCTAGCCTTGAGCAAAAAAGCTCAGGGATGACACCCAGGCCCTGAGTTCAAGCACCAGAACAGGCACAAAATTGCACAGGGTGTTGAGAGGATCATTCTCTTTTGTAGATGACATTATAATGATAGAAAAAGAAAGTCTAAACCCAACTAGAATCTACTGCAGGTATAGTCTCTGCAGAAGCTTCCTGCCTTATCTGCATCTCCATTTTCTCCTCTGCAAATGCAAAAATCAGGACTCCATCTGTCCAAGGATGTGGTGAGGATCACATGCGAGGATACATATTATGGCATCAAGAACAATGCCTACGTCATACTTTAAAAGTCCCATTCTCAAAAGCAAAACCTAATTCTCTAAGAACAAAGTCCTGTTTTAGTGTGCAGGGGAAAAGAGCTAAAGACCTACTTTAATAACTGACAGGCATTCGCCAGAGTTCTTTAGTGTTAGGATCTTAGTCAAGTTGCATAACCTGAAGGGGTAGATTTTTGTAAGGGGCACTGTTGTCCCAAGGTGGCAGATTGAACTTGAAAAGGTTAAATCACAAGTCAACAGCCCACAGATAAAACCTGAAATTTATATGCTAAAGACTCAGTGCCACGCTCTATTCTGCTGCCTCCCAGCTATAGCCTGGGCCAACTGGCAATGGAATGCAGAGAAAGGAAGATGCACAGAGCATTGTGGAGACCCTGCCCTCATTCAAGCCTGCTATTACTCCAGGACAAACAATTTACCTCTAACACTTCCTTACATAGGATCCCCCAGGCGGATAAGAATATCACCTTTATAAGTCTAGAGACTTAATTTTCTATCTTCAGAGGACTGGTGATCAAATCAGGATTGTCTCATCACTGGACTTCCAATCAGGAAGCATACATTTCTGAGAGGGGAACACTGAACACTAAGGGGTTCAACGAGAGCTTAGGATCAGGTCACACACTTGAGACAGGGTCAGCGCTCTGGGTGAGGTGGTTTCCTCTGAGCTGTGATAATGTACACAAATGAACACCCCAATAAGCTTGAGGGAGAAGAAGAGGAATGACAGAGGAAAAGATGGATGGAAGAAACATTTTTCCCCCCTCTCATACATGGAAGCTAGATCTAACATACAACTATGTATAACATATATAAGGCTCAATGAATTTACACACAAATAAGCTAACTAAAGAAGAGTATACTTAGAGGAGAAATCCAAAGGTGTAACTCCTCTCCAAAACTAAAGCAGTGTTTATTGAAATGAACACCAGGAATTGAAAACATGTTGGGGGGGTGGGCAAAGAAAGGGGGTCACAGGAATGGAGGGAGAAAGGGTGAGAAGATGAAGCCATTATATTCTATGTACATTATAGAAAAAAAATGAACGATGTCACTTGAGGGTAGGGATGGGAGGGGAAAAATGAGAAAGAACAAAGGAGGGGGTAACACTGACCTGAAACATGAAACTCATAACCTGATTTATGGAACCATGACCACTTTGTGCAACTACTTAATAGTAGCAATTAAAAAAAAAACCTCTTAAAAATCTGTGTTAATATACTATCTCTGCTCTACAATGTACTTTACCTAGCTTCTGGCTTATATGAAATGTGTAACAAATAGCCTATTTTAATTAAATCTAGAAAGTGCTCATTCCACATTCGCCGTTCTCTACCTTCCAGAGACTTGATAGTCCGCATCAGGTTTTTTTCCTGCTTGACTCCCAATATCGGACAACAAACATGACAGGAGGCAGAGCTAATGAACACAGGCGTGCACTCTTGGAGGACAGGGCTATGCCACTCCATTTTATTTCCTCCACCCGCAGCTAAGTGCTGAGCCCCAGGGGGACCTGAGCAAACATATGCCATCCACGAGAGAAGGCTTGTGTTCCCCACTGGCACACGTAGGAAGAGCACTGTAGACAGAGCAGCAGAGGCGAAGTGCTGCCCCTGAGGATGGGTGCAGGTGTGCCTGTAAACCCAGAGGGGCTCACCTCATTATCTCTGTACTTTAAAAGGCAGATGACTGGCTACAAACATAACCACAATGGTCGCATGCATCACGTCTCCGTCTGTGATGTTAGAAACCATCTGTCTGACTGGAGAGAAACGACGATTTCTTGCAGAGAGGACTGCTTGTGGGGTCAAGAGCAGGTCCCAAACACTTAATGCCTGTGCAGATGGCCAAGGTCTCTGTTGGCCTCCTAACAAAGAGGCTACAGAACCCCAGCCTGGGAGTATTGGAGCCAAACTTTCCCAGAGGTGAGGTAAGTCTTGTCACATAATGTGATTCCATGTACTGGGACCTTCTCATTCCGAGGCTCAGTGTTTCCTACACCTTCCTCTCACAAACCCTCATCTCTGCAAACTCCCTGCTGGCTGGACCATGATTCCTAGGCAACTCTCCTGATGGGAGAGTGTGACCCAGGGGGTCACATAGGTTCCACATCCAGATGTGCAAGGGAGGAAAAGACAGGACAACTGAAAAATGGGGGACGATCACTTTATCAGTGGAAGCACTTTCCATTCCCTGCTTTTCTGCCTCCCTAAAATGACAGGCTGATATATGTTCTCGTGACTCTGACTTATGGCTTTTGATGAGGTTCGTGAGGTTAGGAAATAAAAGCTGTGTTGTATCCCATCTCTCATTTTTAAGTGGTGCTTATCCTTCCAAGGACAGTGGGATTTATGACCCCAAATGGCAGAACTATATATTATGAAGCTCAAGATGCTCTTAAAGATGGATACAACCGGGTGAAAGCCCAGAGGCCAGCAGCCTGCAGCTTCCGCCCCCCCACCCCGTCCCCCAATGTAATAGCAAAGACTCCGGAGCAGTGCATTCACATCTTATTCTGGAATATCTCAGCAATTCCCACAGAGCAAAATCATACCACCAACAAAGGCAAAAAGAAAATCCACAACTTATCCGCTAGGGCCAGTCAAGGCAATCTAACCCTTCTGTTGCCCATGGGAGTTCTGCCTTCCGTGAAGCAACATAAAAGACTCATAGGAGCTGGGAATGTGGTGTACTGGTAGAGTGCTTGTCTAGCATGCATGAAGCCCTGGGTTCGATTCCTCAGTACCACATAAATAGAAAAAGCCAGAGGTGGCACTGTGGCTCAAGTGGTAGAGTGCTAGCCTTGAACAAGAGAAGCTCAGGACAGTGTCAGGGCCCTGAGTTCAAGCCCCAGGACTGGCAAAACAAACAAACAAACAAACAAAACAAAGGGTTGGGATGCAGCTCAGAGGCAAAGCGCTTGCCTAGCAAGTGCAACATCCTGGGTTTGATCCTCAGTACCAAAAAAGATAGTCCAAAAAAAAAATACAATTAAAAAAACCCTAAACAATGAAACAAACAAAAAACCTTTTTCTGTGCTGGGAATGAGGCTTAGTGGTAGAGTGCTTGCCTTGCATTCAGGAAGCTCTGAGTTCAATTCCTCGGTACCACATAAATAGAAAAAGCTGGAAGGGGTGCTATGGCTCAAGTGGTAGAGTGTTAGCCTTGAGCAAAAGAAGCTTAGGGACAGTGCCCAGGCCCTGAGTATAAATCCCAGGGCTGGCAAAAAACAACAACCCACAAAACAAATTAAAAAACAACAACAACCCTCATAGTTCCTCCCAAAAGAAATCTAAGGATTAACTTTTTATGAAAGAATTTGGCACAGAAGTCCCCTGAACTGTAATTTCTCTGGTTCATTCAAAATAGCTTTATTTATACAATTTGTTTAGTGTTTTGGATGTGTCCTTGGGAAATGAAATCAATATTAGGGAGAAAGTCAGTGCCTATGCTCAGGGTTCACTCATATTTTCTGAATATTCTCCAAATGGCCGTAGTTTCAAAAGGATGGCTTACATCTGTCTTCTATTGTTGATAAAAATCTCTCATTCTTACCACACCTCTGTGAGTCAAGATTGCTGAAAATATTTTGTATTTTAAAGTTTAAAGATATAGCCAAATGCAGCAGTGGTACTCACTAGACACTACGTTGAAAATGAACTATATAACATATGGGTGGGAACCAGAGGAAAAAAACTGAGGGAAACAGAGCAAGAGAAGGGGTGATGCTGTCTGAAAAGAAATGTACTCATCACCTGACTTTTGCAGCTGTAACCCCTCTGTACATCACCTTTACAATAACAATAAAAAAGTTTAAAAATGATATTGCCTAGATCACATTCCCCAAAGGTTCTTACAAATCGAGGTCACACCTCCTTCCTCAATGACAAAATCTGGCAGATCATATTTCAAACCACCTAACAAGAAATGTAGAGAACTGGGAGCTAGTGGCTCACGTCTGTAATCCTAACTACTCAGGAGGTTGAGATCTGGGGATCGCAGTTCCAAGCCTGTGCAGCAGGAAAGTTCATGAGATTTTCATCTCCAATCAACTATCAAAAAGCCTGAAGTGGAGCTGTGGCTCATGTGGTAGAGAACTAGCCTTGAGCAAGATCCTCAGAGACAGTGCCCAGGCCCTGAGTTCAAGCCAAATGATGGACCTCCCTCCCTACCCCCCCACCAAAAAGAAAAAAAAAGAAAGGCAAGAAAAGAAATGCAGAGAATTGGGGCCTTCAGTAGGCAAAGACCAGTGAAAGGGGCTGGGAGCTAGGAGTCACCTGTTCTAACCAGGGAACATCACAGGATTTCCTACCTGCAAAGGCATTGGGAGAATTTAGAACATGAAGTATCCTGAATTACAATATTTTAACCACGCAGCAGGAGACGGAGTCCTTTAGTCAATAAACCCCAGCTCTGAGCATATTTAGATTCATTCGTGGTGTAGGGAGGAAAGGGGCTCATCTGGTGGGGCGCTATTCAACAGCAGCCCCTGGAGCAGGCTGGCTGGCTGGGTGGAGAGAAGATCAGGGCTGGCAGAGAGGTCAGAAGAAGTGAAGCCTCAGGGTTCTGCAGACCTACAGCTCCTGATGCTTGGTATTTCAGGAACAATATATTCCTGACAAAAATGGGGGAGGAAAAGTTTCTATCTGTAAGCTTTATATCCATAAATATAACATATATAATCCTTTTTTTTTTACTAAGTAAAGTGAGCAAAGGCAATACCAAGGTACTCATTTAAACAAATATACCTTATTAAAAGTACTTATCTCTAGGGAGTGGTCCCTGTTGTAGGAAGAAGTGTGACAAGCAGGCTTAGGGAGAGTTCTTTTCCTCTTTACATCTTTTATGCCAAATTAACTTCAAATAATATGCAGACACCACCTGCTCAATACATATGCATTGATTTTGAAGACATTTAAAAACCTAGGAAGTTTAAAAAGTTAATGGTACTCCTGAGTAAGTGACAAAACAAGTACTGAATAATTCAACTTCAATCCCAGGAAAACCCACCAATCTAGACTAATAAAGCCTTAATTCCTGGGCTTCAGGAACTGAGGCTTCCCCTTTTCTCCATCATTCTGTTAGATAATGTTGATGATGGATAATGATAATGATAGTTTCTCCTTACTGAACACTGACCGCATGCCAACTGTTGTAAGTACTGTTATAATACTTCTCACTGCTGCTACCATCATGATGGTCTAAGAAGCCTTTACTTGAAAACACTCATCATCCTAGCTTGAGAATAGCCTGGTAAAATTGAAAGTTGGCAAGCACATAGATGCAGATCTATATTATAATCACATTGTTTTCCATGCAGTAGAAAATGCCAAGCATTTCACCGAAGTGTCCCAGGACCACACCGAGTCCTGGTAATTACTCTGTGATGGTCAGTGTGTTCTACCTAGAAATACTCCCCAAGAGGGATTCAATTCTGCTTTGGTGCCCCTCTCTCGGTGGAGAGTCTCCTCACTTTATTTCATAGCTTTCTTTTCTTTTCTTTCTTTCTTTTTTTTTTTTTTTTTTTGCCAGTCCTGGGCCTAGGACTCAAGGCCTGAGCACTGTCCCTGGCTTCCTTTTGCTCAAGGCTAGCGCTACTTGAGCCACAGCGCCACTTCTGGCTGTTTTCCATATATGTGGTACTGGGGAATTGAACCCAGGGCTTCATGTATATGAGGCAGGCTGCTTGCCACTAGGCCATATTCCCAGCCCTTATTTTCTTTTCTTATAAATAAATTTCATTTAAAATTAATCCATTAGTATATTTCCTTTTGTACAGTGTCACGGTTCCCCTCCTAGCTCCCCTACCCTCCCAAGTTGTCTTTTTTTTTTTTTTTGGCCAGTCCTGGCCTTGGACTCAGGGCCAGAGCACCATCCCTGGCTTCTTCCCGCTCAAGGCCACAGCACCACAGCGCCCCTTCTGGCCATTTTCCATATATGTGGTGCTGGGGAATCAAACCGAGAGCTTCATGTATAGGAGGCAAGGCAAGCACTCTTGCCACTAGGCCATATTCCCAGCCCCTACCCTCCCAAGTTGTATAACTCATTTCTAACATAGTATCTAGTGGGTTTCACTGCTGAATTGGTTCACCCTTTGTCCCACCATTTCTGTGCTTCCCTTTCTCCTCCCCAAATCAGGTAAAATTTAGATAAAATAGTGAAAGAAGAGAACAAACCAGAGAAAAAAGGAAAGAAGAAGAAAAAAAAGAACTGCAAACAGTACAATAAAAAAACCTCTTGCTTCCATTTTTTTTGGGAATTCATTTCAATCAGCATTATTTTATATGCTCATATGCACATAGCTATCGAGCCCTTGTGATCCTCTCCTACGAATATCCTCTTTTGTTTCTCTCAGTGTGAATGTTTAGACTGCACTTTCAGGCCTTTCAATTCTTGAATGGGTGGAAAAATGAATGCATACTCCTAGTCAGCATCTGTGTGCTGGCACCTGCCTATAATTCCAGCACTTGAGAGGCTGAGGCATGAAGATTGTATTTGAGTCCAGCCTGGGCTGCTACACAGGGAGATTGTGTCTCAAAAAAACAAAAAACAAGACAAAATAAAACTTACCAAGGGTGTGTCCTTTCCTCCTACTATGCTGAGACCAAGCCCCGAACGTCCTTTGGATATTTCTATAATCATCTCCTGGCCGGGGACAATGGGGCATGTGGCAGGGTCTACCGACAGAGGAGCCTGGAAGCTACCTGGAGAGGGAATGAACATGGAATGACTGACGGGACAGGAGGAAGAAGCTCAGCTTGCACACTCTGCGACCTAGGGGTGTGTGGCCTTTACATGTGTTTAATTTCACTTTTTTTTTTTTTTTTGGCCAGTCCTGGGCCTTGGACTCAGGGCCTGAGCACTGTCCCTGGCTTCTTCCCACTCAAGGCTAGCACTCCACCACTTGAGCCACAGCGCCGCTTCTGGCCGTTTTCTGTATATGTGGTGCTGGGGAATCGAACCTAGGGCCTCGTGTATCCGAGGCAGGCACTCTTGCCACTAGGCTATATCCCCAGCCCTTAATTTCACTTTTTTCCTGCCAGCTCTTATGAAGGAAAAAGCTGGGTTATTACTGCCCCTTCACCCAGGGATGCAAATGTCATTCCTACACTAAAAGACTAAATCCATCTGGGCACCAGTGGCTGGTGCCTGCAATCCTAGCTACTTAGGAGGCCGAGATCTGAGGACTGAGGTTCAAATTGAGCTTATACAGAAAAGTCTATTGGATTCTTATCTGCTATTAGCCACCAAAATGTCAGACTTAGAGGTGTGGCTCATGGGGCTGGGAATATGGCCTAGTGGCAAGAGAGCTTGCCTCATATACATGGAGCCCTGGGTTCGGTTCCCCAGCACCACATATATAGAAAATGGCCAGAAGTGGCGCTGTGACTCAAGTGGCAGAGTGCTAGCCTTGAGCAAAAAGAAGCCAGGGACAGTGCTCAGGCCCTGAGTTCAAGGTCCAGGACTGGCAAAAAAAAAAAGAGGTGTGGCTCAAGTAGTAGAGCACCAGCCATGAGTGAAAAAGTCATGTTGGAAGTACAAAGCCCCAAGGTGAAACCCCAGTATCAACACACACATACCACACACATATAAAAAGCAAACAAAAATGAAATAAAACACCTTTCCCATCCCTCAACCAGTTTTATATATACTTAAAATATTTTTACTCTTAAAACATATCATGAAAATCAACATGGAAAAATTTAAGATGACAAAACATTTAGGGTCACATGTTACAATCAGAATAAAGGCTGCTATGACAAAAGATTCTGCATTATAAAATACCAATTAAGGAGTGCTTGGAGCCAGGCACCAGTGGTTCACAGCTGTAATTCTACCTTCTCAGGAGGCTGAGGTCTTAGGATTGTGGTTCCAAATCAGCCTGGGTAAGAAAATCTGTGAAACTCTCATCTCCAATTAACCACTCCCTACCCCACCCCTCAAAAAAGCTAAGGGACAGTGCCTAGTCCCAGGGTTCCAATTCCAGGATTGGCACAAAAAAAACAAAGAAACAACTATTGGTGTTCCATAAGGATTTTTAAAAAATAATCATTTTAGAACAGATTTTTTTTTTTTAGGGGCTTGAATGGAGCCTCTTTGTGCTCAAGGCTAGTGTTCTACCATTTGAGCCACAGCACCACTTCTGGCCTTGTGAGTAGTTTATTGGAGATAAGAGTTTTCTCACAAACTTTCCTACCTGGGCTGGTTTCAAACTGTGAGTCTCAGAGCTCAGCCTCCTGAGTACCTAGGATTACAGGGGTGAGTCACCAGTGCCTGGCTCTAGATTCATTTTTTAAAAACGGATTTTTGTTAGCATATACAAGTTGTACAGGTTTTTTTGTGACATATTCATGCATGCATACAATGTGCTCCATCTGCCTCACCTCCTCTAGCCCTCTTCCTCAAGTCCACCGCCCCTTACCCATAATAATTCCAACGGGTTCCCTGTTCCATTTTCATGCATGCATATAAGGTATTTTAACCATCTTCACTCTCAGTCCCCCTGATGATAACCCCACCCTACTAGAGCCTGTTTCACCCTCCTATCATTTATTATCACTTTTTAGTGTATATTAATTTTGGCAAGGAGTTCCACCATGGTATTTTCATGTACATATATTCTATTTAAATCAGAATAAACCCCTCTATTGCTCTTTCCTACCCCTTGACTCCCTATTGTTTAGCAGCTTTCAGTGAACTTTCTTATGCCATCCTCACACTAGAATAGATATTTTGGGCTGGGGATATGGCCTAGTGGCAAGAGTGCTTGCCTCTAATACATGAAGCCCTGGGTTCCATTCCCCAGCCTGATATACAGAAAACTGCCAGAAGTGGTGCTGTGGCTCAAGTGGCAGAGTGCTAGCCTTGAGCAAAAAAAAAAAAAAAAAAAAGCCAGGGACAGTGCTCAGGCCCTGAGTCCAAGCCCCAGGACTGGCCAAAAAAAAACAAAACAAAACAAAACAAAACAAAAAAAAAACAAAGGTAAAAGAATATCACCTCTTCTGGTAACCAAATTTGAACTCAATTCTTATTCAGAGTAAAAGGCTGACGATACAGAGCCCCACCTGCTGGCCAACTGAAGCTAATGCAGGAAAGTCACTGTCCAATGCAATAGCAGAGGTTGGCAGATTAGAGTCCCAGGGCCAAGAATAGTTTTTACATTTTCTTCCCTCCCTCCCTCCCTCCCTCCCTCCCTCCCTCCCTCCCTCCCTCCCTCCCTTCCTTTCTTCTTTCTTTCCCAGTCCTGGGGCTTGAACTCAGGGCCTGAGCACTGTCCCTGGCTTCTTTTTGCTCAAGGCTAGCACTCTACCACTTGAGCCACAGCACCACTTCTGGCCTTTTCTGTGTATGTGGTGCTGAGGAATCAAATCCAGGGCTTCGTGTATGCGAGGCAAGCACTCTACCACTAGGCCATATTCCCAGCCCCAGGTTTTACATTTTCTAGGGCTGGGAAGGTGGCTTAGTGGTACTGTGCTTGCCTCACATGCATGAGGCCCTGGGTTCGATTCCTCAGTACCACATACACAGAAAAAGCCAGAAGGTGCTGTGGCTTAAGTGGAAGAGTGCTAGCCTTGTGAGAGAGAAAAAAGAGCTCAGGGACAGTGCGTGCCTAGACCCTGAGTTCAAACCCCAAGACTGGCAGAAAAAGAAATTCATTTTCTAAAAGTAAAGCAAAAATAATATTTTACGATATGTGAAGTTCAAGTTTCAGGGCAGCTGTAATGGAAATCAGATTCTCCACAGTGCTATCACACTATTATGGCTGAGTTGAGTAGTTGCAACAGAAGTTTTGTGGCCAATGATCTAAAATATTGCCTGTCTAGCTCATTATATGAAAATTGGGATGGATATCGTAGAGTATACCTATAATCCCAGCACTCAGGAACTTGAGACTATAGGATTCTAAGTTTGAGGCCTTCTTGAATTTTCTAGTAAGACCTTGTCTTAAAAAGGTAGAGGAAGGCCGGGCGGGTGTCAGGGGCTCTGAGGATTGTAGTTTGAAACCAGCCCAGGCAGAAAAGTCCATGAGACTTTTTTTTTTTTTTCCCGCTCGAGGCTTGCACTATACCACTTGAGCCACAGCGCCACTTCTGGCTTTTTTCTATATATGTGGTGCTGAGGAATTGAACCCAGGGCTTCATGTATGTGAGGCAAGCACTCTACTGCTAGGCCATATTCCTGGCCCCAAGTCCATGAGACTCTTATTTCCAATAAACTACTCAGAAAAAGCTGGAAGTGGTGCTGTGGTTCACGTGGTATGACGTGAACACAAAGAGGCTCAGCGACAGTGCTCAGGCCCTGAGTTCAAGCCCCAGGACCAGAAAAAAACAAACAAGAAAAAAAAAAGGTGAAGGAAGGAAGAAGGAGGGAGGGAAGGAAAGAGCAAAGGTTGACTGGTCATTTCTACCATCAAACAAAAGGATGGCAGGATGCTGGTGACTTATGTCTGTTATCCTACCTACATGGGAGTCTGAGATCCAGAGGGTCAAGGTTCAGAGACAGACAAGGCAGCCTGGGAGAAAAGTTCTTAAGGTCAAAATAAGCAGGGTTGGGAGCAGGGTTCAAGTGTTAGAGAACCAGCCTGAGTTCAAGCCCCAGTACTGAAAACAACAGCAAAAAAGAACCAGGCTGTAGATCAACCTGAAGACAGTTCTGCTCTGAGCATTAGTTATACCTTTGTGAGGAAGGGGGATAGGGTTTGGAGGATACAGCAGTGGATTTGAGTACCTAGGCAGAGACTTTCTGTGGGGGTAAACCTGGGGCTCACTGCTCATCAGAACAATGCAGAATGAATGAACCGGCCCTAAGGAATGGCATGAAACGTATGGGTGGGAGTTAGGCCCACCTTGGCTTAACTAGGCATTGATAAGCTTGTTGCTCCTGTTTACATGGGACTAAGCAAGCGAGTAGTCTCCTGGCTGAGGGCAAGAAATGTAGTGATACAACCTCAGGAACACCAAAAAGTGGCACATGAGAAGTAGAATGAGAAGAGGGACTGAGAATATGGCCTACTGATAAAGTGCTCGCCTCGTATAGATGAAGCCCTGGGTTCGTTTCCCCAGCATCACATATATAGAAAAAGGCCAGAAGTGGCGCTGTGGCTCAAGTGGTAGAGTGCTAGCCTTGAGCGAAAAGAAGCCAGGGACAGTGCTCAGGCCCTGAGTCCAAGCCCTAGGACTGGCAAAAACAAAACAAAAAGGAGAAGTAGAATATGAAATTGGAAATCTGATTGGTTTCTGGAACTCTTTGCAATCCATATATTACATACTATGTTTCCATTAATTTACTATAAAATGATATGCACTAGTGTCGCAATTTCATGGCTGCTTTAAAATATTTATGTGGCTCTTACGGATGGACTAGTTTAGTCTCTTGAGTAAGGATAGAGGAAATCCAGTAAAGAGACAGTGGACACTGCCCTTCCTCTCCCAGACCAGTCCTTAGCTAGTCTGTGTATCTCTGCCTCTCAACATCTGGCTCCTACCAACTGCTCCACGAGCATCTGTTAAGTAGATGAGGAAATGGGTGTACTTTCCAAATTAAAATATGGAGTCGTGAGTTTTTGCTATTTGGGACAAACATGTGCTATTTATTACCAAGACCTAACTGGTCAGAACCTACAGTCAGCAACCCCTCCTGGCTGACAAGTCATGTGATCTCTGCGGTCACCATTTAATTTTATCACTACAGTGTGAAAGCAGCCAGATGTAAACAAATGTAGACAGCATGTGAACAAATAGCATCGTACTCCCAGATGCTGAGATGTGAATTCATAGAGTTTTCATAAAATACACTGTTGATTTTTAAGATTTTTTTTTTGTGCCAGTACTGGGGCTTGAACTCATTGCTTCATGTTCTTGCTGGGCCTTTTCCATTTAAAGCTGGTGTTCTATCATTTGAGCCACACCTCCACTTCTGTCTTGTCGTTGGTTGGGGTAAGTGTCTCCAGACTTTCCTGCTCGAGCTGGCTTCCAATTGCACTTTTCAGATTTCCATTTCCTGAGTAGTTAGGATTATAGTCATAAACCATCAGTGCCTAGATTGCTTTTGGTTTTATTTTTCAGCCTTTAAAAATGTGAAAAATCGTTTTTAGTTCTTACCCCAGACAAAAAAAGGGTTTTTAAAATCTGGCCTGGAAACCCATTCATCAAAGATTTTAGTATAAGTCCAGTACTGTAAAGTAATACCTACTTACTAAATGTTTTTATAAAGACATTTACCAAAGAATATATAAAAGGCAAATCTCACAAAGTTGTAAAGCTTGTGATATTAATATGAAGTTGTAAGTTTGCCATTGACAAGCAGGTGCTGTAAATAGTCCATTTTTTCCCCTTTTTTTGCTGGTAGTGAGGTTTAAATTCAGGGCAACAAACTTGCTAGGCAGATGCTCTACTGCTAAGCCACACCTCCAGACAGAGTCCACTTTTTACTGACTAATACTGCATAAAGGCAAAGCACAAATACTCTTTTCTTTTGAGTACCTCCCTTTCTTGATGCTGGTACTGGGGATTAGCTCAGGGATTGAGTTTCAACTCCCAGTCAGAATAATTCAAGCCAGAAATTTGAAATCACAATATAAATATTAATTTCTTTTAGTGCTGAAAACTTTTTGAAATAATTTACATCAACCTATATGGGATTAAAAACTGGGTTCAACATGATTTTGAAGGACATCAAGGTCTCCCACTCTCAGGATCTGAGAGGGAATTCTGCTCAGGGAAGGAACCACACCTGCCCAGTTGGCATCTGTTGAGTCGTTGGGTAGAGTTGGTGCTAATGAGATCTCTTGTGAACTGACGGAGGCATGGGTTAAATGCTTTTGCTGTTTCACCTGGCTGGCAGCCTACAAAAGAAAGGAAAATTACATGAGTGTCAAGGAGGAGAGAGGAAACTAAAAAAGGCCTTACCATTGCTGCGGTGTTACCAAAAAAATGGCGCATTTCAGACATGTCTTTGGAGACTCTTGTGTGTGAGAAGTGGAAAGGACAGGTTTGTTTCATCTTGGCCCATTTCCCACATTTCCCTATTTGGTGGTCTTGCAGGAAGTTTGAGATAGCAGAACAAAAAGGTTTACAGTTCGCCCTCATTCTGCTCATCAAAGTGTGGTCCAGGGCTGGGAATATGAAGTCCTGGGTTCGATTCCTCAGCACCACATAAACAGAAAAGGCCAGAAGTGGCGCTGTGGCTCAAGTGGCAGAGTGCTAGCCTTGAGCAAAAAGAAGCCAGGGACAGTGCTCAGGGCCCTGAGTTCAAGCCCAGGACTGGCAACAAAAACAAAACCAAACAAAGTGTAGTCCACTCTTTGTGCTGTGCCGGCTGAAGAACAATCTCTACAGTAACATTGAACACGCAGCATTCTCCATCTTATTTGGATGCGCTCACAGTATTCAGAGATATAACAGATTGCTTAATTGAGCAACATGAGGAGTAAGAGGGAAACCAAGCTGAGCACTGGTGGCTCATGCCTGTAATCCTAGCTACATATGAGGCTGAGATCTGAGGATCCTGGCTAGAACTCATTCCAGGCAGGAAAAACTACAGTAAGACTCTCAGCTCCAATTATCCACCAAAAAGCCAGAAGTGGAGCTGTGGCTCAAATAGAGTGTAGATGTTGAGCAAGAAAAGGTAAGAACAGCACACAGGCCTGGAGTTCAAGCCCCAGTACACACACACACACACACACACACACACACACACACGTCTATGTTTGGTTGTTTCACTTGGTTTCTGTGGAGTGTTCCCTTATTATTTGCGTGCGTGCGTGTGTGTGTGTGTGTGTGTGTGTGTGTGTGCTGTGTGGAGAGGTAAATCGCCTATTGGTAGGTGTGCTGATGTGTAAAGAAGGCTTCATGTTTCATCTAATCAAGCTTGTAGGCCTGAAAGATTGGAGAGCTGGATTTTGCTGTGTACATTGCTATATTAGGTTCAGGCCGACTTTACAGGTCCTCAAACCTAATTAAACCCTCCAGCTTAACTAAAGCTGCTTCCCAACAGAACTGCATATGGAGGTTTAAAAAATTATAAATACTGAGATGCCTGCCACACTACAAACCAAATAAATTGACATCTCATGGGGGTGAAGTTCAGGTAAGTTGTTTGTTTTTTTTCTTCCCAACCCTGGGGCTTGACCTCAGGGCCTGGGCGCTGTCCCTGAGCTTCTTTTGCTGAAAGCTTGCACTCTATCACTTGAACCACAGCTCCATCTCTGACTTTTTGGAATTTTATTGAAGAGTCTCTTGGATTTTCCTGCCCTGGCTGGCTTTGAACCACAATCCTTAGATCTTAGCCTCCCCAGTAGCTAGGATTATAGGCATGAGCCACCAGTGCCAAGTGTAGGCAAGGTATTTTTGATCTCTTGTTTTTATTTTGAGGCATACTGTTTAGAGGCAAACCATGATTTCTTAGCCCAAGGCTTTTAAGAGATTACAGAGGGAGTTCTGGAAGCTGTAAAACCTCTATGATCTTAGCAAAACTGCTGTGGTTATAAAAAAAAAATTGCATGCATGAGTGTTTGTCTGGGGAAAATCACTCCTAAAAGGAAGACATGAATTGTTAAGTTTGCTACCACTAATGACTCAGACAAATAATCTCTTCAAATGTCTGTGGTAGTGACCGATTATTTTATGTCACCTCAAGAATGACTGTGGACTCCCAGTCAATGTAAGTTACAGGCTCTTTCCTAGAAAGTCATGTGAGTTTTATTGGTAAATCAGGAGAGTGAATGTACTAGATTATGGCTCCTGTGCACACAGGGAATGGCTCTCACTTCCACGTGGTACTTTGTGCCTCAGAGGTGACTGATGAATATCAGTGGAATTAAGTTATTAAAACCTAATTGTTCCGGAACAATGTAGGAGCTCAATGAATAATAGCAACTGGTCCTTTGATAACATTAGCAGATGACTGGCCAGCTCTGACTGGAAACCTTCAAGGATGGAAAGTTCCATTTCTATGAGGATGCTCCTGCCTTTTGCAGCAGAAGGAGTGTTGGGAAGTTCTTCACCATGGGCACTGTGGCTCTCTGCCTTATCCACACTTTTTCAGAGGAGAGTAAATGCACATTCTTATCAGGGAACAGATAGCAGGGGATGTTTAGGAGTTACCTCAGATCTAAAACTGTACGATTACAAAATTTTTAGGAACATTTGATATGCACCTTAAGATAAATGGTACTGTATAAAGTATTAATGTATTAGGGATAATCTGAAGATATACTATATGTAAGATCCACCCCGAGAGGGCTCCATGCAGGTGCCCCCAACCTGTTTAAGTCTGCGCCCAGTACCTGCATTGCTTGGTAATTGGCATCACCTGGAGGCAGTTACCTCCCTCTTCTCTGAGGTCAAATCCAATCCACCTGGCCATATCTCCTGCCCCTTGCCCTAGAGCAAGGGCCCCAGGCCCTAAGGCAGGGCCTGGCAGTGGTTCACCCCTTCTCTCTGGCCGTGCAACATCTCGGCCACAGGCCGGAAGTTGGGAAATAAGCTTTTCTCTCCTGCCTGAATATCGGATGGTGTTCTCCTTTATTGGCTACCTGTTGGGGTCCATCTTCCCCCTTGATGGAAGGGGCTTGATGCACCTCCCCCAACCCTGGGGAATGCGGCCCTGCTACCCCCTCTAGATTGGAATCCAGAGAAACCGGTTGGGCCAACAGCCCTCCAACCTGCCAGCCAGCCCGGTGCCCACCAACCCCGCCTGGGTTCGGTGTGCTCAAGTGACGTTAGCCCTTGGGGGTCAGGTGGCAGCTCTTGGCCTATCGGAATCCTGGCCAACCCCCTTCCTTCGGAATCATCTCCCCTTGTCCTTCTCTCAATATAGTTAGTTCGCTCTCAGAAGCCAACATTACCACGTAGATCACGCGTGCGCCAGGCCGGACCAAACCCCCACGTCTCACTCTAATTTACCTGCTGGTCGGGAGTTGGGGGAGAGGACGTTACAGAGGGCAGGAAGAGAGAAAAAAGAGTCCGAGCCGGAGAGGGGAGAAAAACCCCCAACAGCTACCTACTTTAATAAACCTTACATATAGTGCCATGACCTTGGGAAGGGCTTTGAGTCAGGACAGGCAGAATTCCCCTGTTTTTCTCCTTTTTTCCTGAGGAGTATCCTCAGTCTTGACAGTCCTTTTTCTGCTAAACGAACTGCTGCGAGACGCCACTCGAGATTTTTCACCAATACCATTGCAGGCCTCCATATCCACATCCACACCACTTCTATGCCTTGGTGAGTGAAACTGCTCCTCAGGTTCTCTGTCATTTTTGCGTGCTGTAAAGCCTATGTGCAGTGTGTATATGTATTGTATGTGTGTATGTCTGTGTCTGTGTAAACTTATTATCTAGCACTGTAATCAAGTCATTTGTTAGGGAAGAAAGCCTTGGAAATGGGAGTTGAGAAAACAAAGTGTAGGGAGAAAATGGTACGAGTATGTCTTGAATTCTTTTATGATAAAGCTTATTAAAATTGGTATGTAATTAAGTTAGCTGTGCTCTAAACACTGAAGTAAAACCAGCATGTCATGCTCTGTGTCCATGTACTAAATCTGTGCTAAAACTCATCACATCTACTGAGTGTTGTCATTGCAGAATTCTAGCAAGTGTTGGTCAGTTCTTCACAAGGTACAGGTAAGCTCTAGCCCTCTTGGTCTCCTTGTTGCTTTAATTGGGAATGAAAAAGGGCTTTTGTGGCAAGGACTCCTTTGACTGCAGTTCAAAGCCAGCCCGGGTAGAAAAATCCCTCTAAAACTCCATCTCCCAACTAACCAGGGAAGTCAGGCTGGAAGCATGGCTCAAGAGACTTATCTCTAATTAACCAGCCAAACACTGGACTGTGACTCAGTGGTAAAGCGCTACCCTCAAGCAGAAGTGCTCAGGGACAGTGCCTAGGCCTTGAGTTCAAACCCTGTGAATGCCAACTAGGGTGAGCCATCCCAGCAACAAGTACCTAGACCCCTTGGGACTCAGTCAGTTTAGGGGAACAAGGGACTGTGGAAAGGAGTAGGAGGAGAATGATGTCACATCCTAAATGGAGTCACTTCATACTCGCCCTTTCAAAATTAATCAGAGCTGGGGGAATCAAGAGATAGTAGCTTGTCCATCTAATGTCCATACCTGTCTAGCTTCTAACTGGACAGGAATTTACATTCTCCAATCCAGCCTTAGTCTAGCATATTCTCCTCCACCTAGTTGCCAGCTGTCAGAAGCAGCCAGGGATATTTTTCCACCAACTCCAGGACAGCCCAGAAGGCAGGAGATAAGTATAAGAACTATCTGAGCTAGCCAAACCATCCAATTTTTAAATTTCTGCCCTAAACCTTTTATTTTGCTTTTTGTGTGCTCTCAATATTTTGTTTTATTGTTCAGCCTATGCCTCATGAGATTTCTTCCAGGCTTCACTCAAGGACTGGTATCTACTACCAAGGGACAGCTGCTGCTTGCCTTCTCCTGGAGGAACTATATTTCCATGCCAGAGAGAGTCTACATCCTTTTTCCTAATTATTTAAAGGTCCGAATGTAAGATCCACCCCAGGGAGGGCTTGATGCAGATGTCCCCACCTGTTTAAGTCTGCACTCAGTACCTGCATTACCTAGGTAATTGGCACACTTGGAGGCAGTTACCTCCCCCTTGTCTGATATCACATCCAATCCACCTGGCCATACCTTCTGCCCCTGCCCTAGATAAGGCAAGGCCTGGCAGTGGTTCAGCCCTTCTCTCCAGCCATGCATCATCTTGGCTACAGGCCAGCAGTTCGGGAATAAACTTTTCTCTCCTGCCTGAATACCACATGGTGTTCTCCTTTATCGGCTACCTACTTTAATAAACCTTACACTATATACTACAATATCTGGTGGTTAAATTAAAAAATTGCCTACAGGTTTGTTTTTTTTGTTGTTGTTAAACTAACCTTGGTGTGTGTGTGTGTGTAGTGTTTGTGTGTCGGTCCTGGGACTTGAATTCAGGGCTTGAGCACTGTCCCTGAGCTTTTTTGCTTAAGGTTAGTTCTCTACCATTTGTGTCACAGCTCCACTTCAAGCTTTTGGTGGTTAATAAAAGAGTCTCATGGATTTTCCTACCAGGGCTGGGTTTGATGTGATCTCAGCCTCCTGAGTAATTAGGATTATAGGCATGAGTCACCGGTACCTGGATAACTTTGGTTGTTTTTAAGGTGCTTTCTGCATCTTTTTATTTATTTTTTTTAGGTATGGTGCTAGAGATGAAGTTGCAGACATGCTGGTTCAGCACTAAACCAATTGGCCACACCTCCAGCCCTGAATGTGTTTGTTTTTATTTATGTTTTCAGCTTACAATTTTAGAGAATTTCAAAGACATTTTCTTTGCAAATGTTTGAAATGTCACATACTTTCTACAAGCTCTAGTTGTTTATAGTTCCTAAAATAGAAATAATTAGTGGTGCAAAAGTATACACTATTACATAGATATGTAAAACCAGAGTTACAGCTGGGTACTTGTGGCTCACACCTATAAACCTAGCTATTTAGGAGGCTCATATCTGAGGATTGAGGTTTGAAGCCTGCCAGGGTAAGTAAATCTATGAGCGAAAACCCAAAAGTGGAGGTGTAGTTGAAGTGGTAGAGTGTCAGCAGCTATCAAGAGCAAAAGGCCTCAAACTCAAGGCCCAGTATTGGTGTGCACGTGCACATGTGTGTGGGCACATACATCAAACAAATAAATATAACCCCCCAAATACAAACTTAAAAGCAAGGAAATATCAACAAAAGTACAAACATTTGACAAAAGTTTATAGCAACCTTGGTGTTAGAGACTAACTCAATACATGCCAGGCTGGAGTTCAACCACTGAGCTATTTCCCCAGATTGTATAGTTCTTTAAGAGAAGGGAAAGTCAAAATGCAAGAAACACTGACATTACTATTACTATTATATGTAGAATAAATAAACATACAATGAATAATATATATACATTAAATTATGAATGTATATATGTACACATTTTTTAGCTGGTCATGCTATATAGTCTCCGTTTACTAAATGCTGGGATTATAGGCATGTGCCTATGCACACAGCTGTATTTATATTTTTATACAACAAAAATTTTTGTGGGCTGGGAATGTGGCTTAGCGGTACAGTGCTTGCCTTGCATGCATTAAGCCCTGGATTTGATTCCTCAGTACCACATAAACAGAAAAAGCCGGAAATGGCACTGTGGCTCAAGTGGCAGAGTGCTAGTCTTGAGCAAAAAGAAGCCAGGGATAGTGCTCAGGCCCCAAGTCCAAGCCCAGGACTGGCAAAAAAACAAAACAAACAAAAAATTAGATCCCATTTGAATTTCTTTCCTTTTTTTTTGGCACTGGTCCTAGTTCTTGAACACAGGGCCTGGGTGCTGTCCCCTGAGCTTCTTTTTGTTTAAGGCGAGCGCTCTACCACTTGAACCACAGCTCTACTTCTGGCTTTTATGGTAGCTTCTTGGAGATAAGAGTCTCATGGACTTCCCTGCTCAAATTGGTTTCAAACCATAATCCTCAGATCTTAGCCTCCTAAATAGTTAGGATTACAGGCATAAGACACTAGTATGCAATCTTGACATTTTTATTTGTTTTTGTTTTTGTTGCCAGTCCTGGGGCATAGACTCAGGGCCTGAGCACTGTCCCTGGCTTCTTTTGCTCAAGGCTAGCACTCTACCTCTTGAGCCACAGCACCACTTCTGGCCTTTTCAATGTACGTGGTGCTGAGGAATCAAACCCAGGTCTTCATGTATACGAGGCGAGTACTTCACCGCTAGGCCATATTCCCAGCCTCTGTCTTGACATTTTTAATAGCATTGCATAAGACATTGTGCTCACAGCACACAAGTGTGAGGGGGTATTAGAGGTATCCTTCTAAACACCAGCTCAGAGTAGAGACATAGAAAGACCAACAGGATATTTCCATACCCCTGTGTTTAATTGGTGACAGGACAGTGGGTGGACTTTAGGCTTTAGACCCATTGGGAGTAATTGTGCAGTAATAAGGATTTGATTTTATTGCCACCACCTCCTCTCTTGGAGAGTTTCTACTGCACCCTGCCCTAGCAGAGCAGAACCTAAGTATGATGACCTACATGGTTAGTAGAATGTTCTGGTGGGTCCTCCTGATCTGTAATGCCTCCTTCACCAGCCTCCTGGGACAGGTCCTCCTGAAACACAAACAGCCTGTCAACACCAGTGCAGGGCTCCATCCCACTTCTCAACGTTGGCAGATAAGCATCATTTTTGTCACTCTATTACAAAATGACAAAATCCCATGCCTAAAAGTCCCACTCACCATCTGGACTGGCTTACAAATGAGCACAGGTCTGCCATTTCCCACATTTTCCAGCCCTTTCTGATTGCCCAGTGTTAGTCCCATTAGATAGGCTCTGATGGCCATTTTAGCCCATCTATTCTTCTGCTGCTACACCAGTATCTTTATGTCTGTGTTTATACTGAACAACAAGTATACTTTAGAATATTTTCCCCCAATATATTCAATTAAGGCCACGGCACACCTGCTAGGGCTAGTAATGTGAGAGAAAGGTTAAGTTGGTGCTGATTTGCACGGGGGGAGGAAGGTCCAGGTTCTAGATGTCCAGGCAGGGTCAGCTTATTATCTGAAATAAATAGTGTTGACAAATTGATCAGAACAAATTATATCTCTGTCTCCTACCATGTCTCTCCTCTTATTATGGCCTAAAGCCTCATCTGATGACTTTATTTAAGGCACGAGCTTCTGTTTCTGTGAGTGAATGAGGCAAGGAACAAGGAAAGACACTGATTTGGGTAGGAGAGGAGATGTGGTGACTCTGCTTCTTGGGATGTGGGTGAGGTGGGAAGGGGGATCACTTAAGTCATGGAATATTTGTTAGGAGTTTGCAAACACTCGGTATGATATTTAAGCTCTTCAAGCCTCTATTGCCTTATCTGGAAAATGTGTAAAAAAAAAGTAATCATGTCATAGGGATGCTAAAAGAATTAAATGAAGCAATATATGCAGTTGGCAGGGTACCCAGCAAAAAATGTTTACTAAAGATGCTTACAGTGATAGTTAATGGAATCAAGCTGAGCTAACCCATGTCCCTAAAGCACCATTGGGCTGAATCAGCCAGAAAATTAAGCTGGACAGAACATCTCTTTCAGTTACTCTTTTTGGGCATATTTACATACACATTCTTCAATAGGATCCCCTCAGATTGGTAATCATGTAATGCAGAATCATCATGTTATACTCAATGGCCCATTTTCAGATGAGGTTAAAACTGCCTCCAGCCCTCAGTTCTGTACTGGTTTACAACCTGAGAGATTTAACCCCAGCACAGAAGCCAAGGCTGAGGCCTACATCCCCTGAATGACTGCATTATCCTTAGCTGTCTAATTCCTGATCCTTTTTATTTATTTTATTTTTTATTTCTTTTGTTTTTTGCCAGTCCTGGGCCTTGGACTCAGGGCCTGAGCACTGTCCCTGGCTTCTTTTTGCTCAAGGCTAGCACTCTGCCACTTGAGCCACAGTGCCAATTCTGGCCGTTTTCTATATATGTGGTACTGGGGAATCGAACCCAGGGCTTCAAGTATATGAGTAAAGCACTCTTGCCACTAGGCCATGTTCCCAGCCCCCGCCTTTTTTTTTTTTAAAAATAGCCAGCCTTCGCTCACTCATTTAGCTGCTCTTTAAAGTCCCCTTTGTAGGAGAAAGATCTTATAATCCATCTCCTATCCCCCTAACTCAAGTCTTAAAAATGAACTCATAAACCATCCTATCCCATGATTCTCCTCTGAGTGCTTTGGTTGTTGGCGTCTCTTTCACAGCATGATCAACTTTTTTTCCCTTTTTTTTTGCCAGTCCAGGGCCTTGAACTCTGGGCCTGGGCACTGTACTAAGCTCCTTTTGCTCAAGGTTAGTACTCTACCACTTGAGCTACAGCACCATTTCCAGCTTTTTCTATGATTAATTGGGGACAAGAGTCTTGCAGACTTTCCTGCCCCATCTGGCTTTGAACTGTGATCCTCAGATCTCAGCCTCCAGAATAGTTAGGATTATAGGTGTGAGGCACTGGCACCCAGCCAAATTCTTTTTTCTTCTGTATTTGAGACAGGACTTCACTAACCTAGGCTGTCCTTGAAATCAAGATCTTCCTGCATCAGCCTCGTACATTCTAAAATTTGCATGGCATCTCATGAAACAAACCGTGTAACACATAGGTTGGCATTATGTCATAGGTCTCAATGTCTTGCATGTCAGAGCAATGCCTGGCCAAAAGAAGGTGCTCCCAAAACGGAGACCAAGGCAACACTGGACTCATCCAAGATGAGATATGATAATAAGACTGTTTATCCTACATCCCCCAAAGCTGCTTGACTCCTGTTCTCCCAAGCCGAGTAATTAGAACATTCCATCTTTCTGGCCACACTCACTGGCCCACGGGTAGCTAATGATAGACAAGAATATCTTGCAACTTTTCCAACGTGGACACAAGGGAAGACAGTCAGCCAGCCCCTTGCTGGCAGAGGTGTAGGAGCCTCCATCAGTGCATGCACCATGCTGAAGAAGCAGATCTGTAGCACAGGACAATCCCACATAAGCAGAGCAGCCCCTGCCAGCTCAGGGCTCCGTTTCCAACTATCTCTGAAGCGGAGTGCCAATTCTGCCCTTCCAGTAGTTAGGTGGTTTTGGAGGGCAGTTAGAAGGGGACGGGACACCTGTTAGTCTTTCAGTACATTTCTTCTTTCATCTAAGTAAAGTCAAAGTGAGGTTCTGTCACTTGCCACCAAGAAAATCCCAATTCAAACAGGATGGAGCCCATCTCTCTCTGAAAAGACTTGTCAGGATAACAGACTCAAATGCACCCAACTGAAGATGCAGGCAGTGAGCTGGGTAAAAAACCACTAGAGATCAGGCCTGTCAGACAATCAATGAACACAAATGACTACTGCGGACTTTGGCTTCTGCTCTGTAGTCTTCAAACTAAAAAAAGAAAAGAAAAAGAAAGAAAAAGATAATCTTTGTCCAGCCAGTCCTAGACTGGTTGTTCCTACTCATCTTGTTGCCCCAGATCAATTAAGACTGCCTTAGCAAGGGCACTTCCATACTTATGAACACCAAGAATTACTTGTTGTCTTGACCAGGGTAGCCTCTAACATTTGGACTCAAGTGATCCTCCCATGGCAGCCTCCCAAGAAGCTGGGAATCTAAGGAAGCTACTGTATCCAGGTAAAAATCGCTTCTTTAAAGCTGGACTTGAATCCTAGCTCTAATGCTTAAGATAAATGCATTCATTATACGAATTATATGTACATACACATATTGGTATATTGGTGTAGGCAATGGGTTTTGAACTCAGGGTCTCATACTCTTGATTGGCTTTTTTGCTCAAGCCTGGTGTCCTACCACTTGAACCACATCTCCACTTCCAGCTTTTTGCTGGTTATTTGGATAAGAATTTCTTAGATTTGTCTGCTCTGGCTGACTTCTAACATCAGTCCTCAGATCACAGCCTCCTAAGTATCTAGGATTATAGACGGGAGCCACCAATGGCTAGCCCTAATGTATTATCTATAACATATATTTAGGATTGATCTTATATAAAGTATAAACTAGGATGGTGCACAGTCAGCTACTATTGGTATCAGAACTTCTACAAGCTCCATGAAGGTAGAGACTGGCTCGTTCTCTGTGCAAGCATCATGGTTAGCACCATGCCTAGGACACAACAGAGCTTTAATATCAACTGGCTTAATATCTGAAAGAGATGGTGAGTTTTAAGCTCCCCTTGGAAGATGCTGCAATCAACCCAGGTCTGAATATGATTCAAAGAAATAATTATTTAAACAAGCTGTTCTATAACTGCTAAGCCCTTAGTACTCAGAGGACTGTGTTAAGCAGTGCTGATTTTCAAGATGCCTGGGATCTAGATAGTACCTCAAGAAAGCCCAAGTTCTGTGCTTTGAAGTCATTTTGCTTCCTTGACACCTGAGTGCTAATAAGTAAGATGCTAAGACTACTTCCTACCTTAAGAAAAAAAAATCTGATAGCAAGCTATTCCTTATAGGCAAGCTAAATTTCAGCTGAATAACAAGTCTACCTCAGTGGACCATTACAGGGTTGGGTGTGAAGGTGAACTATCAAGCCTCAGAGATGTGAACCTGTGTTCAAATGTGCACTTGTATTTCTGCTGCCCTGGTAGTCGAGATTGCTTTTGTTTGTTGTTACTCTACCTCTCTGTTATCTTTACACTCTGCAGAGGGGAAGAGAATGGAGGAATAAGTCAAAAGCTTTTCTCATGCAATTTCACAAAGGACATAGATTTGATCATAAATCTACTGTCTTTTTTTTATGATCAGGAAAGGGAAATTGATTGTCAAGGCAAATCTCAAGAGGTTTCCAGAAATGGAAGATATAAAGAACAATGAGCTGTGAAAAATGCCACATATTTGAATGCACTTGAACTCTGCCATTGTCAATTTGCATACTGTCACCAAAGACAGGCTGTGCTGACTTCCACAGTTTCCTGCTCGTTACCCGGACTTCCCCCACCCTCTCTGTAGATGCTGCCTTGATCATGGGTCTGAATCAGAACATAGAACTCAGTGACAGCTGCTTCCAATAGTCAAACCAGAAACCCAGCAGCTCTTGGTGGAGTGCAAATGGAGGGTAAAAGTAGATTTTAAACACACAGTTCAGGTCCTCGTTTTTAAAAATGAACAGGATTTTATGTTTGGGAATACCATCCTGGAAAGAAACTCTAATAAGCCTATTTAACATTAGAAAAAATATTAAACTATTTTTAAAATCAAATGTGAGTGCCTACCCCCCCCCCCAAAAAAAAACAAACCAATAGTGGGCTGGAAATGTGGCTTAGTGGTAGAGTGCTTGTCTAGCGTGCATGAAGCCCTGGGTTCAATTCCTCAGTACCACATAAACAGAAAAGGCCAGAAGTGGAGCTGTGGCTTATGTGGTAGAGTTCTAGTCTTGAGCAAAAGAAGCTAAGGGACAGTGCCCAAGCCCTGAGTTCAAGCCCCAGGACTGGCAAAAACAAAACAAAACAAAAAAACCCCAATAGTTTCTAATAAGCCCAGCAGTTAAAACTGACAGATTAAGTCTGTATCAGAAATCACATGCTGTATTACTCTCATAAAAATAAAAATCCCAAACTGAATTCACTTTCTCTTCTCTGTTTATTCCTTCTCCTTCTCCTCTTCTCCTTTTTAATTATTAACAATGTCTGATTTCTCTCTTGCCTGCTTTCACCTAATCATTTGTACATTCTCTTGATTCTAGGAACACAACATGAAACAAAGGTGATTTCCCCCCCCAATTGTTTTGTTTTATTTTGTTTTGTTTTTGTGCAGTGAAAGTGATAGGAATGTATGTTAGGAAAGGAATTCATTTTCATCAGCGCCTAAAGCAGGTCATCTTCAGAGTGAGGTTGACAATGATTTCAGATGGGGAATTGATGGAGATGGAGAAATACACTATGCTTGGATCCTAAAAAGCAAATGCTCAATACATGCTGGGTGGTCTTGTTGCTGGTTCTGGTTTTGTGGAGAAGATACAAGTGCTCACTAGAGTGACAGGTCCCTGTGGAAGAGAATCAAATATACAAACTGTTCCTGTCTTACAGATTTCCACAAATGGACAGAAGTCAAATCTTCCCACACATATGCTCATTTTTCAGCTTCTTTTCCCAGTCATTTGTCCGGGCCATACCTTACAACTGTTCCTGCCTTGTTTCACTCTCTCTGACTTAGACATCACATAAGTGTGGTGTCCTATCAATGATAACTCCTCTGAATGTGGATTGAAAGCTAAACAGCACTGGTTACATCGTCGGAACCTTCCAAAACGAGCATTAGCCCAGGGCTTGGCCAGCAGCCCAGGAGCACCCTGCTAGAAGCGGCCTGAGCAGATGTGCCCCTTGTTCTCTCCTCGTTGTGTGCGGCTGCTTAGCAACGGTGCAGTGTGCATGTCAAGCGACACTTGTCACAAGTCTTCTTTCCATGTAGCAGCCGCCGGAACATTTTTGATATTTTTCACAGTTTTTCAGAATTGTTTGATTTTTTTTTCACACTGTCAGTGGCATTTGTCTTCACCATTGTCTTTCATTGTAAAAATATCCTTTAGACCCCTTTTGTCCCCAAAACAGAAAATGAGAATATCCTAGACATCTCAGAGTAGAATTCAACTGGTAGTTCCTTTGTGGAGATTTTCAGATTTGCAGGGCAGCAAGATGTCTGGGGATGACTTCTCACCAACGTACATGAGCTGTGACATGGAAATTCACAGCAGCTGTCAGGCATGTGCCACACTGTTCCCACCAGTGTCTTAGGGAACTCCTCACTCTCTACCTTGAAATGTGTGGTGGATCAAGGTCCATGGAAAATGTGCAAATCTGCATCCTTGAAAGGCCAGGCTCCCATGTGGTTAACAATGCTGCATGTGCAAATGGCCTGGTGGACCCCCCTTCCCAGGTGAAGAAGGCTGTCCGATAGAACTTGCTTACTTGAAAGACTGCCCAGCTGTAGTTCCTGCCTCTGCCACTCACCAGCTATCTGGCTTGGCATGTACCTATACTCTCTGTCTACACTTCTTCATCCAATATGGAGAAGGAAAGCCGGGCACCAGTGACTCATGCCTGTAATCCTAGCTAATCAGGAGATTGAGATCTGAGGATTGTGGTTCAAAGCCAGTCTGGGCAAGAAAGTCTCTGAGACTCTTATCTCCAATTTACCACCAAAAAGTTGGAAGGGGGAGCTATGGGTAGTCATTAGCAAAAAGCTAAAGGACAGCAACCAGGCCTTGAGTTCAAGCCTTGATACTGGCATGAAAAACAAAAATAAAACAAAAAGGAAGATGGCTACCTGTCTGCTATGCAGCTCGAGAATGAGTTCTTTACGTGATACTCAGCACAGCACATGCCTGCAGTGGGGCTTAGGTAATGGCAGCTAGCATCCATACCAGACTTTGCTTAATGTAAAATCTAGATGTGTCAGGACTGTCATACTATGGTATGTATTTCTTGGAACTGTGATGTGTCAAGTTTAGGAGTGTAAAGATGCATGAGCTATCTTTCTTGTCCAGGAGCATGTCACATTCCATTGAACACACACATCACACACCACTTGTCAGCTGTCAGAGCCAGCCGCAGATGTGTTTCCTTTAGCCTACACATGTTCTAGAGATTTTTGAGCTGTGTTTCATAAATAAGAGCCTTTAAAAAAAGATCCTGGTTTCTATTTTCCAGTGAGAATGGACATGTTCATTTCTATGGGGACGTGTTTTCATTTTGCTTGTATCTATACACCAGGAGGGAAAGTGGGTCACATGGTAACTATGCGTAATATTTTGAGAAACTGAGAACAAGTTTCCCACAGCCTTTTGCAATCCTGTCAACACTGTAGGAGAGCTCCTAGCCCTGCCCCGCGCTGTCAGCACTTGTTACTACCTGTCACTGATTACAACAGGAAGCGGGATCTCACTGTAGTCTCATGCGATTACTCTCATGGCAAAGATGTTTACTGTGCTATGGGCCATCTTATACTGTTAGAAACTATGATCATCTTTGCTACACCCCCCGTACCTTTTTGTGATAGTCTAGGCTTCAACTCAAGGGCTGGGTGCTGTCCCTGAGGGGCCCTCCCCCCAAGTCCTGGTGCATTAATTCAGGGCCTGGGCACTGTCCCTGAGCTTCTTTTGCTCAAGGCTAGCACTCTACCACTTGGGCCCAAGCACAACTTCAGGCCTTTTTTGTTTATGTGGTACTGAGGAATTGAACCCAGGGCTTCATGCATGCTAGGCAAGCACTCTACCACTAAGCCACATTCCCAGCCACTGTCTCTGATCTTTTTTTTTGCTCATAGCTGACTGTCTACCACTTGAGCCACAGTTCCCCTTACAGCTTTTGGGTGGTGAACTGGGAGATCAGAGTCTCATGGTCTTTTTCTGACCGGGTTGACATTGAACTGCAATCTTCAGATCTTTACCTCCTGAGGAGCTAGGATTACAAGAGTATGCTACCGGTGCCTGGCCATCTTTGCCCATGTTTAACTTAGATTCTTTACCTTTTAACTGCTTTGTCATGATCTGGTCACTTTTAAATGATCTTACTAATAGTGACTACAACTGTATGGAGAAGGAGATGGTCAAGAACAAGAGAAAAGGGAAAACTGGCTTTACATCAAAGCGGAAAACCAAGGACTCAGGCAGGGTCAGAGATGGAAAGGAAGCTGCCAAGACAGAGGAGGCATTTACAAAGCAACAGTGCTCCCTGTTGCTTCCCACTTCACCCTTGAGCTTCTAAAGGCAGCAGACTAAGGTGAGTACAGTCTCTGCCCATTTCAAGCCCTAGAAGCAGTCTTAATGGTGTACACCCATAATTCCAGCACTTAGGAGGCTGAGGTAAAATTCCAAGTTCAAAGCCAGCCTGGGCTACAAGAATCTGTCTCAACACAGATGACAGACAGGTGCACACACGCACACGCACACGCACACGCACACACACACACACACACACAGCTCTGCTTTCCTACTCACTGCTGAATCTCCTGCACACAATATGTTTGACACATTAGAGGTACTTGATTCATAATTATTGTTTGAGTAACTAGATTACCTAATGATATTTCCTCCATTTGAAGGATGTCCATGTAAGCTTCATGGGTGAGAGAGATGGGCTTTGGAGACAAAGAAGTGAGTTTGAGCCCTGGCCATGTATGTTACCCACCAGCTGTGGAGTGGGTCTCAGCAAGGGCATTTCCCACCCCCTAACTCAGTTCCTTATCAATAAAGTAGGCTACTACTACATACATTATCAAGAAAAACAACAAAAATGCCTCCCATGGGCTAACTTCTAGACACATTCCAGTTTCCTACATGTCATGAAATGTCTCTTTGAAGGTCTATACTTAATTATGAATGTAAAAGGTAAATAGATAAATTTACCTTTAGTTATTTAGAGGCTATAATTTTCTGCATTAGAACTTGACTTAAACAAAAAGAGATGCTCAGTGCCAAGTTCAGATCCCAGGGTGAGCTTCTCATTGCTACTAGACCACGGTTGTGCTTCTGGGTTGGGGCCTCCCGATGGTTACAGTGCCGCTTACAGCCCAGAGCCAGCCTCACTGCTGATTTTAGCAACTCACTGAAGGTCTCAGGGCCTCTGTTTCCTTTCTGTGACACGCTGAGGATCCCTTCACAGGGGAGCTCACAATAACGCCTGCCACACATCCAGCCCATGGTACCTGTTAGGATTTGATCTCAATATTAATTTTAAGTGGCCACTTGACTCTTTTAAGGGAAATCCCAAGAGTTACCAGAACACTATGTCTGGGTCTTTCTGACAAAGTGTTTGCAGAAATGACACATCTGAATTAGTGGAGTAATGAAGATATGATTTGCCTACACAGGCAGCACCAATTACCTGTGGGCCTCCATAGAGAGCAGGGCAGAGGAGTCTCTCTCTCTCTCTCTCTCTCTCTCTCTCTCTCTCTCTCTCCTGGAACAGGGTCACCATCGTCGGCCCTTGGACACAGAACCCCCAATTCTCCAGACTTTGGACTGAAGGACTTACATTCTTTCCCCACTCTTCCACCCATTTTGAGGCCTCTACCCTTAATACTTCCCCATGCAAATGGCACATTGTGGAACTTTTCAGCCTCCAGAATCACTTGAGCCAAGTCCCCTAACAAATAATATACTGGAACTTCCATTTGAGGGTTAAAATTTGAGAAATTCATAGCTCCAATTAACCAGGGAAAAGCCAGAAGTACAGGTGTGGCTTATGTAGTAAAGTGCCAGACTTAAGCAAAAAGTTAAGGGAGAGTATGAGGCCCTGAGTTTAAGGCCCAGTACTGGCAAAAAAAAAAAAAAAGAATCAGTTTTCCATGTTATACTTTAATGATTCATTCAGTAGAGCTAATTCTTTTATGGCTAACCCATAATGCTTTCAACAGAATTACAATCACATCACTACAAAACATCTCTATTTTTTTTCCTTAGGCTAGCACTCTACCACTTGAGCCACAGCACTGCTTCTGGCTTTTTTGGAGTAGTTTATTGGAAATAAGAGTCTTACAGACTTTCCTATCCAGGCTGGTTTTGAACTTTGATCCTCAAATCTCATCCTTCTGAGAAGCTAGGATTATATGTGTGAGCCACCATGCCCAGCTTAAAACAACTTACTTTTAAACAGTGATTGAAGTATCTACTGAATGTTCTGATAGCACTTAATAGTTATCAACTTTTGTAATTCTTACAACATTCTTTTGGTATCACCCCCCCATTCCATTTTACATAGGAAGAGACTGAGGCACAGAAAGGTCATTTCCTATGTTCTTAGAACTGGGATTTGACTCCAAGTAGCCTGGTTCTAGTGTTTGCATGGACAGTAATTTAGTTCTGCTGACTCAAAAGAGAATATTATATTGGGCGCTGTGAGCTACTCAGGAGGCTGAGATCTGAGGATTGCAGTTCGAAGCCAGCCCAGGGATAAAAGTCTGTGAGACTTTTATCTTCAATTAATCATCACAAGTCTGGAAGGGGAGCTGTGGTTCAAGTATTACAGTGCCAGTCTGGAGTGAAAAAGTCAAGGGAGAGAGCAAGGCCTTGAGTTCAAATGCCAGTAGTGGCACATTAAAAAAAAAAAGAGTATGTTATATAAACATAGATATTCTCAGCATTATACAAACATTAAGTAAAAATAATTAAAACAATTATTTTAATTAAAATAATTATTTTAAGGACTCATGAGCTTCTATATCAGTAAGCATTGAGGACTGTGTCCCAGCTCTCATTTCAAGGTTTGTGATTATCCATGGAGAAAAATAAGGTCTCATCTACATATCTAGGCAAATAATTTCTGTCCTGTGTTCTACATAGAATTATTTAAGTGATAAGATTGAATAAGATTATGAACTAACTAAGCGCCATTTAAAAAATAACGGTGATATTAAAAAAATGAATGGATCTGGATGTCACATGAAGTTTTGTCCTCCAAATTGAAGAGCTCTATACAAATGTTTTTCTTTAAGTTCTTATAATGGGCTTAAAAATAGTCCTCACAGGCTCTCACCTAGACTTCTGAAATAGATTCCAGATGCCTCCCTGCCTCCACTCTCTCACAATCACAGCTCATTTTCACAAACCATCATGTGAACCACAAACAAGTTATTTTTCTCCATAGCAGTATTTGAGAGAAGGAGTCCCTCTCATGATGGTATTATAAATCCCTTGGCTACGGATGTAGAGGGCTACTGACCATAGCCAAGCCCAAGTGAAAGGTGGAAATAGGACCAAGTATGATTGTTTCACACACCACCCAAGTGTCTAGGGAAGATGCTTAGTATTCCACTGAGCCATCTTGCTACATGCAAAACTTCTCCTGGCTCAGAGGTCCAGATGCCCAAGGAAGCAAAGCTAACAAGTGATCTTCCCTAGGGTCATACAAAATCTAAATAACACAACTCAAGAGCCCAGAAGGAAGACATGCAGAGTTCTCACCAGTGGGGAGCTCTCACTTCCAGGCACTGGTTGGATACCAACTTCCAGACCACCATCTTCCTCACTACTGACAGGCTCAGGGCCACTCTGCTCCTGTAGGACATGAAAGAAAACAGCACCCATATCATTCTCCACCCACTCCACCCCAAACTGTGCACACAGGCGCAACACAGCCGCTGCTTTTCATGTTGTAGTGGATGTGGTTTCTGCAGAGGCCATTCCCTCTATGGTCATTGTTGTTCTTGTCTATTTACTTTGGGTATGTGTGTACATCAGTTCTGGACCTAGACACTGTCTTTTAGCTATTTTGCTCAAGGCTGGCACTCTACCACTTGAGTTACACTCCCACTTCTGGCTTTTGGTGGTTCATTGGAGACAGGAGTCTCACAGACTTGACTTTCCTGTCTGGGCTGGCCTTGATTCTCAGATCTCCCTCCTGAGTAGCTGGATTATAGGTGTGAGCCACTGGCACTTGACTAGTGACTTTTATTTTTTGTCAGTTCTGGGGTTTGAACTCAGAGCCTGGGCCCTGTCCTTGAGCTTCTTTTGCTTTAGTCTAGCACTCTACCATTTGAGCCACAGTGCCACTTCTGGCCTTTTCTGTTTATGTGGTGCTGAGGAATCAAACCCAGGGCTTCATGCATGCTAGGCAAGCACTCTAGCACTAAGCCACATTCTCAGCTTGCTTGGCATAGGCAAGCCACTTATCAAACAAGGGGTTGAACTATGCATGAGGTATTTATTTCCTTGATAATTTTTTCCTAACCAATACTAAAAAGTATAATTAATGTAAATGAGTTATGTTGTAATAATGAGGCTTATTAAAATTCTAAAAATCATTATGCATATATTCAATTTAATTAGGACATACTAATCGTTGAGATTAATTAACCAGAACTTTCTTCTTCTTTTTTTTAAAGTAGCATGACTTTATAATTAGTCAGATTTGGCCCAAAAGCAAACTTTGCCATGGAGTCACATGATTTGGGGCAGAGTACTTTCTACATCTAAGAATAAGCTGTAGGTGGTAGTGCATGCCTTTAGTCCCAACCGTCACGAAGCTGAGGTGAGATGATTGCCTGAGAGTTTGAGACCTGCCTGCAGAGTACATGAGCCACTACCATCTGGCTTACTTTCTTCTTTTCTTTTCTTTTTAGAAAGTCCTGGGCCATGAACTCAGGGCCTGAGCACTGTCCCTGGCTTCTTTTTGCTCAAGGCTAGCACTCTATCTCTTGAGCCACTGCGCTACTTCTGACCATTTTCTATGTATGTGGTGCTGAGGAATCGAACCCAGGGCTTCATGTATTCGAGGCACACACTCTTGCCACTAGGCCATATTCCCAGCCCTTCTTTTATTTTTTCATTCAGTGGTCCTAGGGCTTGACCTCTCACCCGGGAGCTGTCCTTGAGTTCCTTTTTGCTCAAAGCTAGTACTCTACTGCTTGAGGTACAGAACCACTAATAGCTTTTTCTGTGATTAATTGGAGATAAGAGTGTCATGGCCTTTCCTGCCCAGGCTGGCTTTGAACCATGATCCTCAGAATAGTGGAGTAATATCATCTTCGAGTAGCTAAGACTGATATCATGAGCTACCAGTGCCCAGCGTTGTTGTTGTTGTTTGTTACAGTCTCATAGTATAGCTCAGGCTGACCTCATACTTGAAGTCCTCCTTCCTTAGCCTCCCAAGTGTTAGGATTCCAACTGGCAACATAGGAAGTTTGTTTACATCAGGATCACTATAAAGTTGTGACGTGCTATAAGGTCATGATGGCTATATCAGCAGGTAACAGGAATTTTCCCCTCCCTTATTATTGTGTCGAATCACAATTGGTGGAAGCATTGCTATGACACACATGACTACTCAGATTTCTTTCTTTTTTTTTTTTTTTTTGGCCAGTCCTGGGGCTTGGACTCAGGGCCTGAGCATTGTCCCTGGCTTCTTCTTGCTCAAGGCTAGCACTCTACCACTTGAGCCACAGCGCCACTTCTGGCCGTTTTCTGTATATGTGGTGCTGGGGAATTGAACCCAGGGCCTCATGTATACGAGGCAAGCACTCTTGCCACTAGGCCATATCCCTAGCCCTCTTTTTTTTTTTTTTTTTTTAATACAGGATCTGAGTGTGCACATCCTTCTGAGCTGGGCATTGATGGTACATTAACAGTAATCCTAGCTACTCAGAAGGCTGAGATCAGAGGATTGCTGTTCAAAGCCAGCCTGGGCAGGAAAGTTCATGAGACTCTTATCTCCAATTAACTGCCAGAAAACTGGAAGTAGAACTGTGGCTTAAAGTGGTAGAGTGCTAGCTTCGAGTAAAAAAGCTCAGGGACAGTGCCTAAGCCCTGAGTTCAAGGCCTATGACAGAGGGGGAAAAAAAGTTAGAGATGGAACCCATGGCCACAATCTTGCCAGGCAAGTACTACTACTGAGCTACATTGCATCTCGAAGGGTAAGTTGTTGTTTTGGGGTCAGTTGTGGGGCTTGAACTCAGGGTCTGGGCACTGTACCAGAGCCACAGTGCCACTTCCAGTTAGTTTTGTTTTTTTTTTCACTTCGTCCCAGGAAACAGCAGATGACACTCATGTGTGCATGCATGTGTGTGTCTATCTGTCCATCTGCCTCCCCTTTTATTTGTTACACAAACACGTCCCTTCTTCCTCTAAAGTCATCTAACATTTGATCTGAACGTCTTCAGTCACTTTCCCATCATTTCTTGGCATCCCAATTATGTGTGTACAGAACTGATCCCCCTCAGGAAGAGGAGACGCCACTGAGCTCTACATCATGCCTCATCCATTCCCATCACCTGACCCACACTTATATTCATTTTTGTATTTCTTCTCGGTCTTTCTTGCTTCAGAATCCATGCTTCTTCCCTGCATGACGTTCCAAACCCTTCCAGATTGTCTCTTGTGTTTTTAGCCCGATAGGACACTGTTTAGAAAGGTGTGAAGTCCAAAGGCAGATGGAGGAGACCCAGGCAGAAAGGAAGCTTAGCGAGGAGCCCTTCACTCTCTGGGAGAGCTAAGGTTGCTAAGAGGGGTTTTGTGCTGAAATGAGGTACAGAACAACACCTTGGATTCTGTTCTGAGGACAGAACAGCTCACGCAGCAAGGAGCCTTCAAAACACCCCACAAGCCAAGAGCTTGGGGATAGGATGGGAACCAGGTCAGCATGGCAGCCAAGGCCCCAGTGTCTCCCAGTGGCTTGAGGACCAGCTGGTGGGTAGACAGTGGCACTGACGCCCAAGATGACTCAGCATGGGTAATCTGGTTGGCTCATTTTCCCTTCCAATCCTGCTGATCTTCAAGCCACCCGAGTCCATGGGAGCTGAAAGTGGAGCTGTGGCTCAAGTGATAGAGCACTAGCCTTGAGTTAAAAAACCCAGGGAGAGCACCCAGGCCCTGAGTTCAAGCCCCAGGAATCCCGTCCCCCCGCCCCCCCCCCACACATAGTTTTTGTTATGTTTAAAATAAACCTTCTGTTGCCTCAAAGCATGCTATCCTCATATTTCCCAAATCCAATTCTCAGTTGGAAAATACCAGCCCATGATTATTACTCTCACAAATATTTCTATAAGGCCATGTTTACTAGATGTGACAAATTGAATTTTTCTCTTCTACCTGAAACTATAAGCCTATTTATTAGGCTACTCAGAAATTCAGAGCAAGAGGGAAGGACTCACGAGAAATTCTGGGGCAAGCCCTCTCCCTAGACAGCCTCTGTTCTTCAACTCACTGTGCCAGAAACCAGGATGGCTGAGAAAAGGGATCAAGAAAAGTTTGTGCTTAGCAGGGCACACGCCTGTAATCCTAGCTACTCAGGAAGCTGAGAGCTGATGATTGCAGTTCAAAACCAGCCTGGACAGTAAAGTCCATGAGACTCTTCTCTCCAATTAACCACCAAAAGTGGCTCAAAGTGGTAGAGTGCTAGCCTTGAGCTTAAGAGCTCAGAGATGGAGCCCAGGCCGAGTTCAAGCTCCATGACCAAAAAAAAAAAAAAAAAAGAGTTGCTGCTTAGTGGAAGAGGGTCTAAACAATGACCATCTTAGTGGGCCACAGCTGCAGCTTCCTATCTGGGTTTCCCTCATGGAGACATCTTTAATGTTGCTGTTCCATTCATCTACCTGAAGTGGAGCCTTAATCAGAGCATCCCACTGTTCAAACTGTCTTCAACAGCTTCAAGTGCCTACAGCATGACATTCAAACCTCAGGATATATTCTATTATTTCCTTCCTCTTCCCCTTTCCCCCTCCCCTATAGCACACTGTTTGTGCGTTCCCCATGTTCTGTCTAACTGAATACTTAATTTTCCTGCTTTTAAGACAGCTATCATTACGTAGTCCAGGCTAGACTTGAACTTGCTATGTAGGTCAGGAAGAACAAGCTGAACACAAAAGCCTTCCAAAAGTGACTTCTTCAAAGAACTGGTGGGTATGGATGATGGAGTGGCAGGCAAGAGGGAAAAGAGCAATATGAGCAAAGACATAAAGTATGCATGTGTGCACACATGTGTGTGGGGACACTTGTGTGATCAAGAGGCACGTGTATTACACAGGACTTTCCTTATATATTGTGAGGAAAGAAAGCTGACTAGCAGCTGTACAGGTAAACAGAAAGCCTTAATTTTAGCCTTGTAGTAAAGATACAATATTGATAGGTAAAAGAAAGGTGTTAAAGACTTGTTTGGTGGCTGGGAATATGGCCTAGTTGGTAAAGTGTTTGCCTCTTATACATGAAGCCCTGGGTTCGATTCCTCAGCACCACATATATAGAAAAAGCCAGAAGTGGCGCTGTGGCTCAAGTGGTAGAGTGCTAGCCTTGAGCAAAAAGAAGCCAGGGACAGTGCTCAGGCCCTGAGTTCAAGCCCCAGGACTGGCAAAGAAAACAAAACAAAGCAAAACAAAAAAGACTTCTTTGGGATTTGGTGTGTGTGTGTGTGTGTGTGTGTGTGTGTGTGTGTGTGTGCACGCTCGTGCCATACTGGGACTTAAACTCATGCCCTGGGCACTGCCCCTTAAGCTTTTTCACTCAAGGGTTCAGTCACATCTCTACTTCTGTCTTTTTGCTGGCTACTTTGAGATAAGAGTCTCATGGGCTTTGCTACCTGGACTGGCTTTGAACTGTGATCTTCAAGTCTCACTTTCCTGAGATTATAGGATTATAGACATGAGCAAAGGATCCAGTACTAAGGATTTTTGAGCAAGAGAATAATCAGTTCAATAAAGAAAGCAAGAAAATGGGATTTGCAAACTATCCATGTAATAAGGGGTTGATACTCAAAATACACAAGGAAATGGAATAATAGCAAGAAAACAAATAATTTGATTTAAAACTGGGCCAGAAGGCGGTGCTAGTGGCTCTCAACTATCATCTTAGATACTCAGGGACTTGAGATCTGGAAGACCAAGACTCAAGGACAGCTAGGGAAGAAAAATCTGAAATACTCCCTCTCTGATTAAACTAACAAAAGCCATGCTAGAGGCATGACTCAAATGGTAGAGCACAAATTGTGAGCTGATGCTTAAAAAGAAATCTTGGAAAGGGGGAGATGACAGAAGACGTGACTCAGATCAAGAAGCATTATACATGTGAAGTTGAAATCTCTTGGTACAACTATTTGAAGATAATAAAGACAAAAATAAAAGCAAGAAATTCTGTTCGGTATGAAACAGTGAAAACTGGAGGCTGAGAATTCTGCTGTGCTCGCATAACGTTCATCTAATCACAACCACTGCAAGCTTTTCCATAGCGTCAGGAACAGTGCTGTGCATTCTATAAACATTATTTAATTCTCCAGCCAATTCACACAATTATTGTTATTATCAAATCCACCTTAAATATGGAGAAACTAACATGCTGGGCTTCACTGGCTCAGTTCACTCTGCTAGTAAACGAAGGGATATAAAGATTAGGCTGGGATCTGACAGACTTCAGAGCTTATGTTCTTATTCACTGTGCCCTGCAACTACCCTGATGATATTCAGTCAGCAAGAGGACTGCGGTAGAAACGCAAATAACCATTATGAATAAATAGAGCTGCATACACTGTAAAATAGCTTTACCCACACTTAACTACTTCATCTCACAACTCCTTTTGACACATGCAGGAGAGGCTAATAACCTGGCTTTAAAGAAAAAAGACAAGCATTTGGGAAGTTATCTGTCCTTTCTCAAGGTCATGTGCCCAACAGGCAATTAATTGGCACAGCCAGTCTGAGAAGTACCTCATTTGACCCCTTGGTCAATATTCTATTAGCATCATTTTTCACTCTACAGCACACAACTGCATAAAGCATCTTGCTCTGTGATCCCTTCATGACCGGAACAGTGCCTGTAAGAGCCCAATATGTTACCCTATGGGTGTATGCTCATTAAAAGAATAGTTTAAAAGGGGGGTGGGGCGGGGGAAGAAGCTGGGCACCAGTGGCTCATACCTGTAATCTGAGCTACTGAGGAGGCTGAGATCTGAGACTCAAGGTTCAAAGCCAGCCTGGGCAGGAAAGTTCGTGAGATTCTTATCTCCAATTAACCTCCCAAAAACCAGAAGTGGTGCTGTAGCTCCAAGTAGTAGAGTGCTAACCTTGAGTAAAAGAGCTCAGGGACAGAGCCCCAGGCTCAGAGTTCAAGCCCCAGTACTGACAAAATATGAAGGAGAAGAGTTCAATAAATATTTGCTGAGTAAAGCAATGAATATGATGAGGTATCATTAGTATATACAAAAGTATTGAATTATTATTATCACATCCAACTTAATAGTGACAGGGCTGTGTTTGATTTATTAGGTTATGATTTACATGCACTCTTTTGGTCTTATATCAGATAAGAGCGATACTTAAAACATTTAAAAGAAATAATTTTAGGATTGGCTGGGGAATTAAATCATGTTTCTAGAATGTTTAGCACTATTTCTGGCACACAGGGAGAGCTCCCAATGACTGTGATTATATCAATATAAGGGAAGAGGGAGGCAGAATGAGAGAGGGCCACACAATTGGGAGGGGACTGGGCAGTGATCAGAGAGCAGAGTGTAACCAGACACTTCCTATACCACCCATAGGGTGGGGATCACCCCCTACTTAATGGACATTGCTAGAGTCATCATCAAGGAAATAACATTGCTTTTTAGAGAAAAAGATTTGTTGAATAAGTTCCTAATGGTGATGTCATTATTTTGTGTGTGTGTGTATGTGTGTGTATGTGTGTGTCTGTGTGTGTCTGTGTGTGTCTGTGTGTGTCTGTGTGTGTGTACTGGGGATTGAACTCAGGGCCTTGTATTCTTTTTTTTTCTTTTCTTTTTTTGCCAGTCCTGGGGCTTGGACTCAGGGCCTGAGCACTGTCCCTGGCTTCTTTTTGCTCAAGGCTAGCACTCTACCACTTGAGCCACAGTGCCACTTCTGGCCTTTTCTGTTTATGTGGTGCTGAGGAATCAAATCCGGGGCTTTGTGTATGCTAAGGCAAGCACTCTACCACTAAGCCACATCCCAGCCCCTTAAAATTTTTTAAAAAGGCAAACAACAACAAAAACAAGAAATTTTTGCTTACTGAATGCCAGTTTGTGTAGTGCATAGTATAAAGAGTTCCTTGCTCTCTACAACAAATTCATGAGGGCTTAGTGATAGCACAGCCAGGTCCATGCAGGAAGCTGATGCTGAACTGCACAACTGTATGTGGAATGTGGGAATATTAGTTAGCCTCTTAAGCCCCAGTCTCTTCTATTGTAGAGTGACAATAATGATTGTCTCCTCCTTTCATGTGAGCGAGACATGAAAATACATATTGCAAGTATCTAAGACTGTGGCACAGAGTGCGCCGTGCCACCTACCTACCGTACAAATGCTGCCTTCCCCCACAAGGAAGACAGCAGGCACCGTGGGCCAGGTACACGCTAAAGACATAATGATGACAGGCAGACAATGCTGATGGAAGAAAGCCAAAGAATCCAAGGAGAAACCCCTGAAACGGTCCTCTTGGACAAAACATTGTGCAGAGGGTGCCAAAGGGTTACCCCCGTAAACCTAGCTACTCAGGAGGTTGAGATCTGAAAACCATGGTTTGAAGCTAACTCAGCCAGGAAAGTTTGTGAAGCTCTTAGCTACAATTTAGCACCAAAAACCCAGAAGTAGGGCTGTGTAGCACCAGCCTCGAGTGGAAAAAGGCTAAAGGATATTGCCCAGGACCTGACTTCAAGCTCCAGTACTGGCTCCAAACATACAGACAAAAACAACAAAATACCCCAAACCCAAGTGTTAGAGCTAAGCATTTCAGACAAGGGATATTCAAACTTTAGAGCAATAGCTAGATGTGCATCTATTATCTACAAATCTAGAAGCAGACTACAATTAATAAAAATTTATTTAGAATTAAAGTAATTACTTGGAATCATAAGTCTTGAAGTTTTTTGTTGTGTGTGTGTGTGTGTGTGTGTGTGTGTGTGTTTCTGTATATGTGAAATCTGTTTTGAGACACAGTCTTAATGATATAGCTAAGATTAGCCTAGAATTTACTACACAGCCCTGGAACTTGTGATCTTCCCATCTCAGCCTCCCATCAGCATGCACTATCATGCCCAGCTATTATTAAATTATTTTGAAAGGCTAAGGAACAGAGTATTAATCAGTCATATACAAAATAATTTTCTAATAAATTCTAAAGTTCTCCATTGGGACTAAGTTATTCATCTTGAGAAACTTTGCAATTTTGACCAATACATGGTTAAGTTCTTTGTTTTGTTTTGTTTTTGTTGCCAGACCTGGGGCGTGGACTCAGGGCCTGAGCACTGTCCCTGGCTTCTTTTTGCTCAAGGCTAGCACTCTACCTCTTGAGCCACAGCGCCACTTCTGGCCGTTTTCTATATATGTGGTGCTGAGGAATGGAACCCAGGGCCTCATGTATACACAAGTGCTTTACCACTAGGCCATATTCCCAGCCCCAGTTAAGTTCTTATGTACATGTTTAACCAGTTATTTTACATTGATTTATAATCGTGCCTCAAATACTATCTATTTTAGGCAGAGAGATTTGCTAGTTAACAAATATGAGGTGTCTGAAATAGTGGATTCTCAATGTTGAAAACATCAGATTTGGGGAAAATGAGCATGACAAATCCATCGAGTGTACCAAGGGCTGGAGGCAAGCTTACCTCAACAGAGGAGGGGGAGCTGGAAGCCAACGGGAAGGGGGCAACGGCCATCTGATTGACAGCATCTTCATTTCTGTGAAATGGTAAAGCAGGCAGGATCAGCACACAGTCAATGCTAACTTCCTGGCTCAAAATACAAATACTTCCTTGGCTCCTAGTTGAAAATGCACACACAGCACCACAGAATTAAATATGTATACAGGCATAGCTTCCAAGCATACAAAGCTATTAGACACCAAAAGCGATGCATTACTCAAGGGATACTCAGATACAATTATTAGTGACAGAGAATGATGATGCTAAGGGTTAGCCAAATCCAGCTTATAAAGTCAGGCTCTGCAGAAGATAATTCTGGAAAGGTATCAACTCTTCTAGCAATGTGGAGTATATACATTGTTCAAATGGGCGTGCTTCACCTCTAGGCCCCATTAATGTTGAGAGTGTTCTGTTCTTTGAACTGGAAAGCATCCCAACCTCCTCACTTGGCTTCTTGCTGTTCTGCCGAACGAAGGAAGGCAGGATGTGCACAAGAGGTGCTGTGTGGTAAATTGTGAGGAGGAATGATGGATGGAGAGTTCAAAGCTCCAGACAGACAGTGCTTTGTGGGTTAGGCAAATTCCACTCATCATCTTAATGGAGCAGAATAGGTGGGAGCTGCCATCTCACTGCCAGAGAGACAGAAAACAACTCTGTGGTTCTGATGAGCTGGGCCTATTTCCACCATGTTATTAGCAAATGGCTCAGTGGTTCAGTGGGAGATGATGACTGCCCTGCCCTAAGCAGTCATCATGCAGGGGCAATATAATGACCTCAAGATGTATGGGAAGGTTTGACCTTGTCATTCACAAAGAATCCTAGAAAGCTCGTAACAATGCTTCATGCTGATATCTGAGGATCTAAAGGCTGTGGATATAGCTCAGTGGTAGAGTGCTTGCCTAGCAAGTTACATCCTCAGCACCAGAAAAAAAAATGACTTAAATATATCTAACACTCACAGATCTTTCTCCAAATGACTAGTGTTTACACAGAAGCCATTGGGGTGAGGGGAGGGTTACACTCAAAGTATGGTCCTATTTTACTTCTTATTTCTCATCAGCTAGGTAACAACTCACTGGTCCATGGCATTGCTGTTCTGGGGTGTGTGTGTGTGCGCGCGCACATGTGTATATGTGTACATGCCAGTTGTCCTGGGGCTTAAACTTAGGGCCTGGGTATTGTCCCTGTGTTTTTGTTTTTTGGGTTTTGGGGTTTGTTTGTTTTTGCTCAAAGAGCATTTTACCATTTTCCACAGCTTCACTTTTGGCTTTTTTGGTAGTTAATTGGAGATAAGCGTCTCATGGACTTTCTTGCCCAGGCTGGCTTTGCACCTTGATCCTAAGATTTCAGCCTACAGAGCAGCTAAGATTATAGGTATGAACTACCAGTGCCTGGCTTTTTGTTGTTGCTGTTTTTTTTTTTTTAAATCATATTACTACCTGAACCCGAAATGCCTGTCTTCATTCAATGTATATACACTCACCCCTCCTCCTCCTCCAATGTTGAGTTCAGTACCCTCAAATAAGTGAGTCTATATGCTAATGTCTTCTACATTCATACATTTAATACAGATCTTTTTCTGAGCTTAACATATGCATACCCAGCTCCTACTTTGTCTCTCTGCATTAGAGATCTTTTAAGTATCACAAGTAAACATAGAGAGGTTCACAGTCTACTCAGTTCCCTGGTGGTTCCACACCAACACTCTTCATCTCAAGCCAATAAGGTTTGCCCTATTGGTCTACCAGGAACTAAGAATCCCTTGGAAACCTCATCCCTTACTGGTACTTGCCAACCAATAATAAGTCTTGCTGGTCCTACCTTCAAAAGCTATCCTTAATCTTTCCACTGCTCATTCTATTCTGTTTTCAGCCATGGCCTTCCCCCCCCCCCCCCCCGAATTAATGAAAGAATATACTATTTGGTCTGGCTTCAAACTCACAAGTCTTCCTACTTCTGTCTCCTGAGAGCTATGTGCAGCACCACACCCACCCAGCCATTTTTCATCGAAGTCATCATGGTGTTAACATGAATCTGATTATATTTCTAGCCCTCATATGGCTTATTACATGTAGGAACTAGTCTACTGTATTTTTCAATGGGAGAAAAGAATTCTAAACTGGTGGTAGAACACTTGTCTAGCATGTGTGAGGGCCCTGGGTTCAATCCCCAGCACCACAAAAACAAATAATTCAGCAAACAAAACACAACCAAGAACTCCAAACTGATATAAAGTCTTCATGGAATGAGACAGAGAAAAAGGGAGAGTATCTCTTACAAAGGTAGAGTATAGTTTACACAATGAGGCAGAGTATAGAGTTGTAGTACCATTTCTTGCTTTGTTCTTTTTTGATTCTTGACCTGTCGAGTATCTGAACCAAGCCAAATCACATGAGAGAAAAACATAAAGTACCACAGAGCATGAAGAACATACTTTGTTTGTTTTTCTGATAGCATTATGGATGCCTTGAGCACACATTACTCATGTTAAGGGATCACTATTGTTTTTCAGGGGTACAAACCATTTCTCAGCAATTTCCTCCTACACAAAACAAGCAATAAGTTGCCCTGGGTAAGTAATAATGCTTTCCTAGCAGTAGCTGCCTCTCTGTTCAGTTTCTCCCATCAAATAACAGCAGAGCTCAGTTCAGCTCAGTGCCCAAAACCAACAGGACATATCTGCTCCAGATTTGGGACTCACTGGACTGGGTACATTTGGCAGTAATTAAGTAATTTGGCTTTTCATAGCTTTTTCAAAGGTTGCCAGCATTGAAAATATGGTTGCACATAAATTCTTATTGAGAGATCATTATTAACTGGACCAAGTCAGCTCAAATCAGCCAAGTTACCCCTTCATAATTCAATGCATTTCCCCAAATTAGTATGACTTCAATGCCCTTGAAAGCCCATTGAAAATTCTGGACCTTACATACTAACAAACCTACAATTATTCCTAAGGGAAAGAAGGAAATGGCTGTAAGAAGTCACAGTTCATAATCATCTATAATCCACTTGGTAGTGATTGTTCTCACACCTCAGCTTCACCCAGGGGATTGCTGACCAAGCTGCTGCTTCACACAGAAAGGAAATAGGAAGACAAAGGCCTGAAGACATTCAAGGATAAACTGCATTCAAGGATAAACTGGAAGTTACCACAATGATTTCTGGGAAATCTTTGACCTCCCCTGAGCCTAAGATTTTCACAAGGAATGAAATCTGCCTGCTTGGTAATTAACGTGTGTGTGTGTGTGTGTGTGTGTGTGTGTGTGTACTGCACTAGGGCTTGATCTCAGGGTCTAGGCACTGTCCCTTAGCTTTTTCCACTTAAGTCTGGCATTCAACCACTTGAACCACAGCTCTACTTCCAACTTTTTGCTGGTTAATTAGAGATAAGAGCCTCATACTTTTCTGCCCCAGCCAGCTTTGGACTGTGATCCTCAGATATCAGCCTCCTGAGTAGCTAGGATTAAAGGAGTGATTAAAGGCTATAATTAACTTATTAAAAAATAAAGTTTCCAAGATTTTATTTTTTATTTATCTAAAAATACTTTTTAAAAAATCTTTATGGGGCTGGGGATATAGCCTAGTGGCAAGAGTGCCTGCCTCGGATACACGAGGCCCTAGGTTCGATTCCCCAGCACCACATATACAGAAAACGGCCAGAAGTGGCGCTGTGGCTCAAGTGGCAGAGTGCTAGCCTTGAGCGGGAAGAAGCCAGGGACAGTGCTCAGGCCCTGAGTCCAAGGCCAAAAAAAAAAAAAAAAAAAAAAAAATCTTTAAGTAGTTGTACAAAGGAGTTGCTATTCAACAGCGCAGTTTATGAATACAGTGCATCTTGATCAGAGTCACCCCTTTCAACATTCTCAGCCATCTCTCCTTAACCTAGCTTTTAACTAAACATTTAAAGAACACTATAGGGCACTGGTGGCTCTTGCCTGTAATCAGCCACTAATCTCCAACTGATCAGCAAAAAGCCAGAAGTGGAGCTGTGGCTCAAGTGGTATACCAGCTTTGAGCAAAAAACAGAAGTTTAGGCAGGTGCTGGTGGCTCACACCTGCAATTCTAGCTACTCAGGAGGCTGAGATCTGAGGATCTTGGTTCAAAGCCAGCCCAGGTAGGAAGTCTGTGAGGCTCTTATCGCCAATTAACCACCAGAAAATTGGAAGTGATGTTGTAGCTTAAGTGGTAGAGCACTAACTTTGAGCTGAAGGGCTCAGGGACAGTGCCAAGGCCCAGAGTTCAAGCCCCAAGATGGACAAAAACAAAAAAAAGCTCACAGACAACAGCAAGGCCCTGAATTGGAGACCCAGTACTGGCACAAAAGGGGGTGGGGAGGGAGAGACAGAGAGAGAGAAAGAAAGGAAGGAAGGAAGAAAGAGAGAGAAAAAAGAAGAAATACATACTTGATGTTACTGAACCAATCATTTAAGATGATTAAGATAATAAATTTTGTGTTAAGTATATTTTACCACAGTGTAAAAAAATAAGCTATTGAAGAAAAAAGGGGAAAATCTGATAGGAATATATTTGACTTATTTAGAATATCATTTTAAATAGTGACTGTCTTCAAGGCTACTCTAGTCCTGCCTCTATAAAGTGTATTTTCTTCAAATCTACAGTGTCTTATTCTATAGTGCCAACAAAATACCATTATATTAAAAACAGATGTGCTGGAATTGTTCAGCAGGTTTATTTAATTTTTTTGTTTGCAATCTCATCTGATTGAAAGTACAAATTAGTGCCTAGCACATCACTGAGGTTTATGCATGCACGCCACAAAAATGTTGAACAGACAAGGAACACATGAATGCAGCTAAAGAGACCTGAATCTCCCCTCCCCCTTCGTTTTAAAGGTCCTGGGAATTCACCTCCAGATCTCACTCACACTTGCTAGAAAAGCACTGTACCACTTGAGCCATGCCCTGAGTCCTTTTGCTTCTAAGTTTGTTTCTCAAGTTAGGCCTTGCTTTCTGTTCTATGGGCTGGCCTCAGACCACAATCCTCCTACCTCTGCCTCCCAAGTAGCTGGCATTACAGGCCTGAACCACTGCAGCTGGCTCCTGAATATTATTTCTGATTGTATTAGATGTGGTGATATGAGACACTTGAGGAAGATAAAGGGGGAAAATCACGTGTTTGGCGCAGTAATTAGACTATAACATCAAGTATTCACTTTCAACAGAGGAAAACCTCACGTAAATGACCCAGAAGTGACATAATAATCAAGCGAACCATTATATTTCAATGGGAAAAAGACTCCTTTCTGACAAGATTCTAGGAAATATTGCGAACACCTGAACAGGCTCAATTGTTTTCTACTCACAACAAGGAAAACACACCAAAAGGGTTGGGAATATGACCTAGTGGCAAGAGGGCTTGCCTTGTATACATGAAGCCCTGGGTTCGATTCCCCAGCACCACATATATAGAAAAGGCCAGAAGTGGCGTTGTGGCGCAAGTGGCAGAGTGCTAGCCTTGAGCAAAAAGAAGCCAGGGACAGTGCTCAGGCCCTGAGTCCAAGCACCAGGACTGGCAAAGAAAAAAAAAAAAGAGTTGAATATACAGTTTGAAATAAAAACCCGATAACAATGGGACTATGAATTTTATTTACACGGCATTCCAGCCAATGCCAGTTCCTAATGAGGGTGCTGAGAGTAACCTGGCACCCACACTCCCATTTCACAAAGGCAGCCTTAGGGGAGTGCTAAATAATCATGTGGTGGGGCAGAGGAAAGGGAGCCCATGAAATACTTGGCAATTCACGTTGGCAGGAAGTCTGTGTGGGGAGTGAGGACTGAATGGGGTGGATGGCTGAACCCCGTAAGTTTCTCCCAAAGATTCTTTCTAAAAGATAGAATAGTATAGCTGGGTAGCGATGGCTCACGCCTATAATCCTAGCTACTCGGGAGGCTGAGAGGTGAGAATCACGATTCTCAGCTGGCCCAGGCAGATGAATGGTAAAGATTTCTCCAATTAACAAGTATTCAATTCTCAGTATCACCTAAAAAAAAAAAAAAAGACTTGGAATTTGGCTCAAATGGCAAAGCACTTGCCTAACTAGAGGGAGGAAGATAGAAAGAAAGAAAGAAAGAAAGAAAGAAAGAAAGAGAGAGAGAGAGAGAAAGAGAGGGAGGGAGGGAGGGAAGGAGGGAGGGAAGGAGGGAGGGAGGGAGGGAGGGAGGGAAGGAGGGAGGGAGGGAGGGAGGGAGGGAGGGAGGAAGGAAGGAAGTAGGGAAGGAGGGAAGGAAAGAAGGAAGGAGAGAAAATGGAAAGAACGGAGAGAAAGAAAGAGGGAGGGAGGGAAGGAAGAAAGAAAAGATAAAGGGGGAGGGAGAAGGATAGAAAGAAAGAAAAGAAGGCAGACAAAAAGGAAGGAGGAAGGGAGGAAGATGGATACATATATAAACATATAGAAGGGGGTGATAGATGTAGACATTGTTGGTTACAACATTTTATTGAATTAACCAAATTTACTTAATTCATGAATAGCTCTACAAAAAAAAATGTGATTACTTCAGAATGGTTGAAATCCACTTCACAAAAATGAAAGTTTACAGCTGCTACAGACATTAAAGCAGGGTTACGGTGATTCCTGAAATGTATCCTCAGTCGAACCACAAGTTGACTGAGCACACAGCTTCCCCTAGTGAGCCTGGTATCTCAAAGGAAGAGATGTTTGATATTTACATGCATATATTACAATGTCCAATTATTCTGACCTCATCTAGTTCTCGAAAGTAGCAGGCTTACAAATTCTATTTACAAGAGACAATCAATAACAAAAATGATTATTTCAAATGGGTAAGGCTATACAGGACACAAGTACTGCAAGAAATTATGTGAGTGTTAGCATTTCAGAGTCACCTTGGACTACCCCATGGTCCATGAACATACCAGAAGAGCCTTTAGGTTGCTAGAGCCTCCTAATTCCTGTAGGAGAGCAGCACCAATGGTAGCCTCTTCCTTAAAACGTTTTGTCATCTATGCCAGGGGTGATTCTTTATGGTGCTCTCCAAAAAGGCAATGCATTCTCTAATGGTCCCTGAGTCAGGAACTACTGTTTTGAATCCTTCACAGAATTCAAAGTAATGGCAAACAAATCTGGGCTGTTGCAGGCACTTTTCTAAGGGAGGGCCAATTTCCTCTGACAAGTACATGTTCAAGAGCATAGGGTGTAACACCTGCCCTGGAACCTCTGAATTTATACTGATTTTGCTTTCTTGTTGCTCAGGTCTTAGCTAAGCATCTTTCTCTGGGGTGCCTTCCCACAGACCTCCCAAAGGCTAGGCTAGGGGTGCCTTTCTATGTTCTTACAGCACCACAGCACTTAGGTCACTAGATGAGGTACGGGATGGTGGCTTGCTCCCTGCCTCCTGCTTATGGCAGAGATTTCAGTACTTTTCATAGCTGACCTCCAGGAAACACCTGCTCAACAAAAGAATGAATGTTTCCCCAATGAGAGTAAGAATCAGGCTTGAGCCAGGTGCTGGTGGTTCACCCCTAAACTTAGGAGGCTGATCACAGTTCAAAGCCAGCCTGGGCAGAAAAGTTAGTGAGACTCTTACCTCCAATGAATTGGAAAAGCCAGGTATCACCAAAAAGCTGGAAGTGGAGCTGTGGCTCAAGTGGTAAAGCCCCAACCTTGACTGAAAAAGCCAAATGAGAGCACAAGGCCTTGAATTCAAACCCCAGTACCAGCACACACACACACACACACACACACACACACACACACACACACACACACACACACCCCTCTCTCTCTCTCTCTCAGGTAGAAGATATTCTTAGGGGAGGAACACAAAGGCACAATGCCTATGTGCCCCTGATCATATAAAATAATAATCATAGAAATAACCTTCAGGAAATGGAAACAACAACAAAGACCCAGGCTCATGTGCACGGTTTTCCCTCCTCCTGTTTACCAAACTAGATTTAAGGAGTCAGAAGCAGGCATTCAAGCTGCTTCTTCAGAGTGATGTCTCTTAGAGCAGACACTAATAGTCACATTAATTTTAAGTCAATATCATCTTTCAGGGATATAGCCAGAGGATACTGGGTCACGGTATCTTTTAATTGTAAAACCAAGACATATGTTCAATCCACACAGGAAGTGGGTCCTATGGTAAGTTCACTCTTACCCAGTAGGGCTTGACAGCCAGCAGTAAATCTTTCCAATGGTTTCAGTCTCATTTGGCCTCCTTTAGCCCCAGGAGTTTTTACACAGTACACATTTTCCACATGTAATTAAGTAATGGAGAGTGAGTTGTTATACATGACATTTAATTTTCGATAGTGGGGGAAGGTATGACAAGAGCTGCAGGCAAGATCATTAATCTTCCTGGGTGCCCGCCCTGCCAAATGGAGCCATTCATTCATCGTATTAATACCGTCCCCTCCTCCACTGCAATTGGCTTGCTCATGCAGAAGGGACAAGGCTGATCAGAAAGCCACACAGGATTAAATGTGTTGTACATAGCATGTACCCCCAATTGCGATATCCATCTTGATGATGCAGAGTTGGATAATTTAGCATAGCAAAGTCTTTATGCTTAGGATACAATTTATAGGACTGCCTAAAGCCTAATCACATGAAAAGAAAAAAAAAGGGGAAATGTTCCTGTAAAATATATATATATATGGAAACCAGCAACTTGTTAATTTGCACTAATGACCCACAGAACCCTTGCAAATTACAAATCAATTAGAATGTGCATAAATACAAGTGTTAAGAGAACATGACAAGGACATGATCACACAAGCGTCCCTCACTATAGACTCAAGGTCCTAGTTAATTAAAATGTTGCCTGCAGTCTATTTTAACAGCTTTTTGTGATTACTGCTAATCACACTCCAAAACCGGTGGCCAGTTCCCATCCTTATTTCAGTCGTCAATAAATCTGAGAAAGACCTATTAAGGCATAAGAGCCATTAATTTCTGTGTAATGGAAAAGTACCAGAAATTAATCATTTCAACAAATGAAGGGAATTTTACCAAATAAAAGCCCTAACTGTAAAGAGATGAAACTAATTTTGAGAGTAACACAGCAACACAGTGCAAGTATGTAGAAGTAATCACAGCAGGGTAGAGGGGCTCAAACCTGTAATTTCCTGGTTACTTGGGAGGTGATGGAAGGACCAAAATTTGAAACCAGCCCAGGCTAAAAAATAAAGTTTGATCAACGGGTGGGTGTAACAGCAGTGGGACATTTCCATTAGTCCAAGCTTTGGGAGCATAATGGCCAGGTATGATGGCGTATGTCTATTAGCCCAAAGGACTGGAGTCCAGATTGGAGCAAGCATCAAGCAAGATCCTACCTCACAAATATAACTAACACAAAAAAGGGCTGGAGGAGTAGCTCAAGGTGTATTGCTTCTGCCTGGCAAGGGCAAAGCCCTGAGTTCAAAGTCTAGTACTGGGGAAAAAAATGAATAATCATATGTCTGGTGACAATACCTAATACATGACATGTAAAGTGTGGACTTCCTGAAAGTTGATAAAAAATTAATTTTTAATTTTTTCAAGGTTTGGCTCCAAAACAGGCGAAATCTAAGTTCTTCAAACAATAGCTGAAAAGTTTCAAAAAAATATTTTAAAAAATGGAAGGATGTACCTGAGTAATGAGCTAGACAGTCAGGCAAAGAAGATGAAATGCTGGACTTCATGTGTATGTAGAAGTCTCCAAGTGAACAGGAGGCAAACCTGTCATTTTGCCCCCAGTGACCATGTGTAAGTATGAAGAGGAAGCAATCATGGTGGAATCACTCCAGTGGCCATGAACCAACCCAGATGCCCCTCAGTAGATGAGTGGATCAAGAAAACGTGGTACATGTACACAATGGAATTCTATCCCTCTATCAGAAAGAATGACACTGCCTCATTGGTAAGGAAATGGAAGGACTTGGAAAAAATCATACTAAGTGAAGTGAGCCACACCCAAAGAAACATGGACTCTATGGTTTCCCCCATAGGGAATAATTAGTACATGTCTAGAATAGACATAGCAGAAGATCACAATAGCTCAATAGCTATGCCTACATGAACACACAAGATGATGCTAAGTGAAATGAACTCCAAGTTATGGAAACAAGTGGTATATCATCGTTGTAGTTATTTTCAACATGCCATGTGAAACCGTACCCTTTTTATTATTTATTTTATTTATTTTATTTTCTCTCGTATTCCCTTCTCCTGGTTTTTCCCCTACGATCACTGTAACTGCTCTTAGTACCTTGGATATGGTATATACATGTATTGGAACTAGGGAAGGGAAAGGGAATGCCAAAATCGAGAGACATAGGATAAAAAGACAAACCATTGCAACAGCAATACTTAGAAAACCATCTGGTGTAAACGAACTATACAACTCATGGGGGAAAGAGGGAATTGGGGAAGGGGGAGGCAGGGGAAAATGAGGGAGGAGGTAACAAGTTGGATAAGAAATGTACTTGCCTTACATATGAAACTGTAACCCCTCTGTACTTCACTTTGACAATAAAGAAGAAAAAAAATAAAGACAATGCGAATTTGCCATTGTATCTCCATTTATATGCAGACCCAATAAGCAATCAAACATTTTTGTTTTTGCTTTCTTGAAGTACTTTATTTCTGACACTAACACTATTTTATTCTGGAAAAATCCATTATATTTTATTCACATGGGGGGTTCATTTGTATTAATTAGAACTTTCTTTATATAGCTCTTAATTAAATAAAGCTCTATTCCTTGTTAGACTATCAGATCATTATTCAAAGAAAGAAGCTGGTGATGGGGAAATGATATTTTAGGCAGGATTTGCTCATTTTTTTTTCCGCTTCACAATTCAATAAACACTTTGGAATTATATGCCAAAGTATACAAGGGAAAGTGGCTCTTCCTTTTTCACCTCTTTCCCTTTTATTTTAAATGAGTATTAATTAATTGTACATTTTAGCACATCCAATTATGTACACAGTGCATTTGGTTATGATTTCTCTTCCACCATTCTCTCTATGTTACCAACGTGTTTTGTTAGAACAACCTCACTGGATGAAGACAGTTCACAATTAGATATTTTGAGTGTACATTGCTACTTCTAAATTGCTTTAAGTGGCTTTAGTAAATAAGTATTCAGCAGCAGCCTCCATCATGCATATGCCATTAATTTACACATCAAATTCTTAATTTTGCACTCTTCTGAAAAAAGTGCATATTGAAAAAATCAGACACTAAAGCGATGGGGCTTTACTACTATTAGTGAAATTCTACTTGGTGTTCTTTTCTGTATACCATGGACCTTTAAATCACTTAAAAATTATTTACTGAAGAGGAGGGTTATAATTCTTAAACACTTTATGATTTCCCCCTGGACCCTGTTAAATTTTCTTTTTGCTCTTGCTAGCAAGAGCAAGACCCTGGGTTCAATTCTGCAAAAACAAGCAAACCCCAGGGCGTCTCAGACCTGGGAACAAAAGTCCCTCAAATGCTGAAGAGATCCTAGGAATGTTAATAGCAGCACCAGCGACCACAGCTAACACCATAGACTAAGCACCCTGAAGTGCTTGTCCATTATTACAATGAGACATCTACAGCCGGGTGACTTACAAAGGAGTTTGTTTAGCTCACAGTTTTGGAGGCTGGCTGTCCAAACAGCATGCCGTGGTCTCTGGCAACAGCTCATGACAGATGGCCTCACCATGGGAGTATGTACGAGAGAGAGGGATCACACCGAGACAGGAAGCCAGAGAGTGGTGATTCATGATTCATGGCTCACAAAACCAGGCACATTTCTTTCTTTGTCCTTTCTTTTTTCTTCCCCTTTTTATGGTGCAAGGATGGAACCCAAAGACTTGCTCATGCTGACAAGCACTCTATCTCTGAGCTATACCCAGTCCTAGGTTTGGTTTGCTGTTTTATAACAACTTGCTTCCAATGTATGAACTCAGGGTCCCAAAAAAACACCTTAATTCATTTCTGAGGACAGGGCCCCAAAGATTAGCTTCCATTAGGATCCAACTTTAAAGGTATCACATCTTCTTTTTTCTCCTGTTGAGCATTGTTAACTATTCTTTACATGATATTATGCACTTAGAAGCACTCAAATGACTTCCAGTAAGTAAAAAGGCAGCACTTTAGATACAAAGAGGTTTTTTTTTGGCCAGTCCTGGGGTTTGGACTCAGGGGCTGAGCACTGTCCCTGGCTTCTTTTTGCTCAAGGCTAGCACTCTGCCACTTGAGCCACAGCGCCACTTCTGGCCTTTTCAATGTACGTGGTGCTAAGGACTCAAACCCAGGGCTTCATGTATGCTAGGCAAGCACTCTTGCCACTAGGCCATATTCCCAGCCACCTAGATACAACGAGTTTTAAATCCACGTACTCATGAATAAAAATAAGCTAGGCACCAGTGGCTCACCCTGTAATCCTAGCTACTCAGGAGGCTGAGATCTGGGAATTTCAGTTTGAAGCCAACCTAGCCAGATAAGTCTACTATATCCAATTAGCCAACAAAAAGCTAGAAATGGGAGCTGTGGCTTAAGTCTGAGCAAAAAGAATCTAAATGTGAGGCCTGGAGTTCAATGCCAGTATGGATACATACACACAAAAACATCCTCTAAACCCAATCCCACAGCCAAATAACTAGTTATAGAAACCAGTCTTTATGAGGTTCAGAGACAGTATTCCCCATATTTGTGAAAACTCGAATTCAACAATTAAGACATCATTTAGAAAGAGAAACCGTGATACTGACTAAACTGGAATTACTATTTGAAATTAAAAAGAGTATTTTTATTTAATTTCAAGCTAATTTTTCTTAAAATCAGAATTGTCTATATAAAAAAGCCAGAAATGGAGCTGTGGCTCAAGTAGTAGAGTACTAGTCATGAGTAAAAAACTCAGGGACAGCATCCAGGCTCTGAGTTCAAGCCCCAGGAGAGGAAGAAGAGGAGGAGAAGAAGAGAGGAGGAAGAAGGAAGAAGAAGAAAAAGAAGGAAAAGTTGAAATTACTAAAACTTTCATGGGTTCCATTCAGCTGCTAATTTTTTTGGTAAAGAAATTAACAAGTCTACATATGTACCAACCAATATGGACAGGAAAAGCTAGAGGTTCCATAGTATTTATCTATAGGATAATCAGATTTAGAAAGAAAGATTTAAATACCAATTTTATCATATGACACAGAAAAACCTCACAGTCAAAACAACTAGTATTTTTTAAAGTGACAGTTACAAAGGAAAATATATTTCATCTGTTTTTTATTGCTATTTCTCTACTGGACTCAAAAGTTTCAAAAAGGAAAATATACAACAGAGTCAGTGACTCACTAAAAAGAAATTAATCTTATACAAATAGTAAAATCTCCAGAGGAGACTGTCTACCTTACCTGATGAAAACCAACTTGACCTTGGATGGGGCAGTCTTAATAATGGCAGAGGCATTCTGGTGACTTCTCCCATATAAGATCTGATTGTTTATCTGTTGGAGAAAAAGAAAATGTACTTGTAACCTTATAATCTGTATATTTTATATAATAAACATGCATCATATTGATATACATATATGCGCAAAATAGTCTATTCATTGTTTATTTTTATCATTAAATGGGTGCACAAGGGTTGTAGGAATTAACATATCTATTTATGTGTACAGTGAATCTTGATCATTACTTCCCTGCATAATTCTCTCCCCCACTCTAATCCATTATTCATTTTAATGGTATATATGTAAAATTCTCGAATGCTAAAAATTTTAATACTCTTCAAAATACAGATTCAAATGCTAAATCTGACCTGCTGCTAAAAATACTATATACCAGGCACTGGAGGCTCATGCCTGCAATAATCATAGCTACTCAGAAGGTTGAGATCTGAGGTTAAAGCCAGCTTGGGCAGCAAAGTCTGTGAGCATCTTATCTCCAATGACCTGCCAGAAAACCTGCAGTGTTACTATAGCTCAAGTGGTAAACTGTTAGCCTTGAGTAAAAGAGCTGAAGGACAGTGCCTGGGCCTTGAGTTCAAGCCCCATGACCGACAAAAAAAAAAAAAAAAAGAAAGAAATCTTTAAATTCATTTTTGTTTTTATGTAAAACAGCAAGTTTACTAAAAGTATAAGTAAAGTATGGACTCTCGATGGAGTATAGAATATTAGTAGAGAGGGGTCCTGGAACTGGAAATCCACTAAATTCATTTTTGACTACTGTTAGTTAATAAAGAACTCATTAAAGGGTCACTGCCTGACCCTTGGCTAAACTTTATGAAATCAGTAGTTGGCCTCTATACAAAAGTTATATGAGAGCCATATTACTTCCTGTGCCCTTCCAAGACTTTTTAAGCACGTAGAAAATGCATCAAATTGTAGTTTTCATCAGAGCCCTAGAAGGGCCCACTAATTATGGTTCTTTACATGTGTCAATGTTATTACATAGCATCAAGTGAGTTATCCTAGGACATAAATATTATATTCCTGATTTAAGGCAAATTTTAGATCAACTGCACAGCAACGTTTTATTCTAGATAATCCATGAACCATCTGCTCATGGTCAAGATACCGGTGGGGTTTTTAGTTTGATTTTGGAATCACTTAAACATTCTCTTACCAGTTTAGATCTAAATTGATAAACTGTGATGATAGCTCTAATTCTCTTATGTCATACACTTAATGATAGATTGTACAGCTTTGGCATTCCCCCCTTATCTATTTAATAGGTAAATGAAAATCTATAGTATTATGTTATCCTTATGTAACTGTGGCATGGATAATTTCTACCATTCAAGGGGTAGTTCAGTATACTCTACAGGGAGCAGTGTAAAAGGACTGAACTCTTTCATAATCAGCACCTAATCTGCCAGCCCTTGATGCCTCTGTAATTTTGCATTTGAAGACACAGTTGACATTATTTTAAAGTATTCTTTCTGGCATGACAGTTATAATGAGAAAGCATATGGAAATGAGTGCTTCAAAGAATGGCATCAAAGCCATTCTTAACTACTCTCCATCTCCCTTCCTTCCTTCCTTCCTTCCTTCCTTCCTTCCTTCCTTCCTTCCTTCCTTCCTTTGCTCCTCTTTCTCTTTTCCCCTTTCTCCCTTCCCTCCCTCCCTCCTCCCTCCCTCCCTCCCTCCATTCCTTTCACTTTCCTTCCTTCCTTCTTTCTGTTATGGGGCTTAAACTCAGGGCCTGGGTGCCAGCCCTGAAGGCTAGCTCTCTACCACTTTGAGCCACAGCACCACTTCCAGTTTTCTAATAGTTAACTGGAGATAAAAGTCTCATAGACTTTCCTGCCTGGGCTGGCTTTGAACTGCAATCTTCATATCTCAGACTCCTGAGGATTATAGGCATGAGCCACCACAGCCCAGCTTTCTCTGTCACCTTGCTAGGGAGGTGAAGCCAGCATTTTTATCCACAGCTATGGCAATGAGTAGCAGAGTCAGCTACTCTTGTATTCTGCCTCATCTCATCAGTTTTTTTTTTTTTTCCCTCAGCAAATGTGCACAGATACATTGATGCACACACTGGTATTTCTCTGACTCAGTTTTGTCTTCTCTAAAAGAATTTGAGCATCGATTTCACAAAGCTGTTCTAAGAACTATAAGGGGAAATGCTTTTACATTATATTTAATGTTCATGATACCCACAGGAACTTTATTATGTGTGTATGTACATATTCATTCTTTCATTAATTAATTAATTAGTTTTTTTTTACAGTCTTGCTAGTCATGAACCTAATAGCTCCCCAAGTGCAAAGATTATAGGTATGTATCACCACACATGGCAATTTTCTATTTTTATGTATTCAAAGCCACTCATCTTGGGCTGGAAATGTGGCTTAGTGGTAGAGTGCTTGCCTAGCATGCATAAAGTCCTCGGTTAGATTCCTCAGTACCACATCAACAGAAAAAGCTGGAAGTGGCACTGTGACTCAAGTGGTAGAGTTCTAGCCTTGAGCACAGAGAGGCTCAGGGACAAAGCCCAGGTCCTCAGTTCAAGCCCTAGAACCTGCAAAAAAAAAAAAAAAGTGCCACTCATCTTTTTTCTTTCTTTCTTTCTGTTTTGCCAGTCCTGGGCCTTGAACTCAGGACCTGAGCACTGTCCCTGGCTTCTTTTTGCTCAAGGCTAGTACTCTGCCAACTTGAGCCACAGCACCATTTCTGGCCTTTTCTATATATGTGGTGCTGAGGAATCGAACCCAGGGCTTCATGTATATGAGGCACTATATGCCACTAGGCCATATTCCCAGCCCCCCCCCACTCATCTTTTTTAAATTAAGTTTTTGTCTTAATATCCATGCATTTAATAATATGCTCATATTTCAGAAGATTATGTATGTGAGAGAATTTAATTTCTTTTTTTATTTTACTGTCAAATTGATGTACAAAGAGGTTACAGTTTCATACGTTAGGCCTTGGGTACATTTCTTATACTGTTTGTTACCTCCTCCCTCATTCCCTCTCCCCCTCCCTTTTTCCCTCCTCCCCCATGAGTTGTTCAGTTGGTTTACACAAAATGGTTTGCAAGTATTGCTTTTGGAGTCATTTGTCTTTTTATCCTTTGTCTTTCGATTTTGATATTCCCTTTCCCTTCCCTAGTTATAATACCAGTATATACAGTATCCAGTGTATTCAGATGAGATACAGTGATAGCGTGAGTACAACCACAGGAAGGAATACAAGAGGATCATCAACAAAAGAAGCTATGGTTTCACATGGCGTGTTGAAAGTAATTACAACAGTGATATAACACTCGTTTCCATAACATGGAGTTCATTTCACTTAGCATTATCTTATGCATTCATAGGGGCATAATTAGGCTCTTGTGTTCCTCTGCTGTGACTAGCCTAAAGCTGTGCTAATTATTCCCTACGAGGGAAACCATAGAATCCATGTTTCTTTGGGTCTGGATCACTTCAGTTAGTATAATTTTTTCCAAGTTCTTCCATTTCCTTACGAATGGGGCAATGTCATTCTTTCTGATAGAGGCATAAAACTCTACTTCATTGTTGGTGGGAATGTAAACTGGTTCAGCCACTCTGGGAAGTGGTATGGAGATTCCTCAGAAGGCTAAACATAGAGCTCCCCTATGATCCAGCAGCCCCACTTTTGGGCATCAAACAAGAACACATTAAAGCCACCAGTACAACAATGTTCATCGCAGCACAATTTGTCATAGCTAAAATATGGAAGCAACCCAGATGCTCCTCAGTAGATGAATGGATCAGGAAAATGTGGTACATATACACATGGAATTTTATGCCTCTATCAGAGAATTTAATTCCTATGAAAAAGCAAACCATAATAAGTATTATACACACAGACACAGACACACACACACAGACAGACACACACACAAATTCCCAATACGCATTCTCTGATAATCAGTTCAGCCTTCCACATGTTTGGGGTTAAAAGTTTGGTTTTGATCTGAGTGCTGGTGACTCATGCCTGTAAATCCTAGTTACTCAGGAGGCTGAGATATGAGGATTGCAGTTCAAACCCAGCCCAGACAGATTCTTATACTCAATGAACCAACAAAACACAGAAGTGGAGGTTTGACATCAAGTGGTAGAGTACAGTCCTAGTGCTGACAAAGAAAGCTGAAGTGAGAGCACAAGGCCCCAAGTTCAAGTTCTAGTACTGGTACAAACACACAGAAAAGTTTGGTTTTGATCAGCCAAAGTCTTGAGCATACAGGAAATCAAACAGCTGCATGTTTATGGATCTGCCCACTTTTTGGCTGTGAGTCTCCACTTTGACAGACAGAATATATGGCAATATAAAGAACTAAAAATTAAAGATGATGTTCCAAATGAAAAAGCAGATCATTCATTTTCATTTACTTAAAAGTAAGCCCATCGTTGAGCCTGTCCTGATGCTGTTCCTAAACGCTCCAAGCTCTGGCAAGAGAAGGGCGACAGAGCTCCGGTGGCTGCTGCTGCTGCTGGCTGCAGTGCCAACCCTGGGGTGCGGACAGTGAAGGCAGCTGCTCCCTGCCAACACGCAGAGCCTCTGCAGAACTCTCTGCGCAGTGGAAAACTTGGAACAGAGCAAGAAGCCCAAGACACAGAGAAACCAGATTTTATTAGATTACATGTGAAAGGAAAATGCAGATCTCTGCACAAAACCCATCCAAGACTATGCCTGGTGTCTGGCCCTTGGGGTGCAGAGGAGGTAGCTGTCCTTTGTGTTTGCCTAGTCTTATTTAATAGAAGACAATTGCACTGTTGAAATGAAAGGCCTAGCTTCCAAGATGTAAACAAGTTTTATTTTTTTGTTGTTTGTATGTTTGTTTTTATGCCAGTACTGGGGCTTGTACTCAGGGCCTAGGCTCTGTCCCTTAGCTTTATCTGCTCAAGGCCTGCACTCTACTGAGTCTCAGCTCCACATTCTAATTCTTGGTGGTAAACTGGAGATAAGTCTCGTGGATTTTCTTTCCCAGGCTGGCTTTGAACTATGATCTTCAGATCTCAGCTTCCTGAGTAGCTAAGGGTATAGGCATGAACCAGGGGTGCCCAGCTGAAGCAGTTTTTATATTGCTTCCTCCCCTAAAGAAACATACTCTAGAGAAAATTCAGTAATTAAAAAAGACTACAATACATTTTATGCACAATTAACTTGAGACTGCCACTGATGCTATTAGTAAGAAGTGGCTGTTTTCCCAGTGCACTGTTCTTCCAAAACAGATGTAGGAGGTCATGCATGTATAGCACAAGCAAAAAAGGAAAGCATTCAACATCTCCTGCAAGTCTTCTGGATAAATTACAACCAACGATAGCTACCATTTACTAAGGCAACTTTGTGTAGAACACAGTGTTGAACTCTTCATGTTGAACTCTCATTTAAATCTCAGAACTGGGGTGTTATTTGCTTCCATTAGATTAGGAAACAAATTCAAGAGATGCCAAGTAATTTGTCTAACATGACTTAGCTATTACCTGAAAAACCTGTGATCCTAGAGCACAATTTGGGGTCGCCTATCTGTACAAAGCACCTAAGCACTTAAAGATGATTTCTAGAGATCATCATTGGGCTAAGTATATAACCCATAGCACAGCACTTACTGAGCATGTTGGAGGCCCCAGGTTCAAGCCCAATGCTACCTCCAATCAACCAATCAATCAATCAATAGATGATATCCAGAAGCCACCTTTGTAAACATACCCATGAAATAAATCCTGATCAGGAATGGAAGGTGCCAGGGTCCCACCACTTTAGGACTTGGATTTCTGAGATGAAGAGCTCAGAATCCATCACATCATCACAACCGGCAGAGGAAATGCAAACAGACTGGACCCAGAGCAACGCAGTACACACACACACACACACACACACACACACACACACACACACACACACACCCTTTTAGCTTGTTCTGATCCAAGCCAAAGGAAAACAATTACAATATTTTATCATGGTACAAATATTGCTCCCATCCTTTCAATATGGGAATGACTGATGAGAAATTAGAACTCTCTTACTTCCCATTTATTTTCCTTTAGCGGAGAAGTAGAGAAACTTCCAAAGGTGGGCTGATGGCATGAGGTAAGGGGAGTCAGTTACTTGAATGCATCTTCATCATTGCTATTACACCATTATGGTGGGAACAGCACCTTCAGTCCTCATGGGGTGTTTCCCAATCCACACAGATACTTTATTGTCTCAAAACAGAGACCTACAACTCTTCCATTCAAGGTGACCACATACCCTGACTTTCTGGTGACAATTCAGCTTCTTCACATTGTTCCAATGATTCACACTGCTTACAAAATGTGATCTATTTGGATAAATCCTATCCTTATCCCATGTTCCTCAAGCCAAGCTTAAGAGAAGTGGCTTTAACCCCGTCCATGTCACTGTCCCCGTCACGAAGAGGAGAGAGTCAGGCCAGACAAACAAGGTGATAGAGACCTTTGCCAGCACCCAACTACTTATCTTTACTAGGGGCTGTCCTTCACAGTCTCCACTTTGGGGAGAAGCCAAGTTCATACTGCTTGGCATGAAATCCGAGACCAAACCTGGATGGTACACAAGCTAGCAGAATCAAGATTCTCTACTTGAGGCTTTTCAATTAGAGTTCAGACACAAATACGTTTCCATCCAAGGTGTTCACTGAGCTCTTGTGCAATGGCCATCCCTCATCACTTGGATAATAATGGAGGAAAGATGCCATCATTTCTTGAGGCCACATGCATCTTCGTCTTCAGGTTCCAAAAGGGAACCATACAAAAATTATAATAAATTACCCTTTGGGGGCTAAACCGTTACCATGGGCTAAGATTTTATTGTGTCCTCTCTCTCAAATTCTTATGTCTGAGTCCCCGTCCCTAATAAGATGGTATCTAGACACGGGACTAAAGGGGGAGGGAATGATAACAAGAGACATGAGCCAGGTGTGGTGGTACAAAAGTATTCTTAGCACTTGAGAAGCTTGAGGGAGAAAGTCTGGGAGTTCAGGACCAGATTAGGCTGCATAGTAGTTTCGGGCCAGCCTGGGGTGCATTGTGTAATCCCACTGTGGAGGGGGAGGGAGAGGAGAGAGAGGAGGGAGAGAAAAAGAACCTGGAACCTGAGAGGTATTTTTCTCTCTACCATGTGAGGACACAGCAATAAGGAAACTGTCTGAAAAACCAAGAAGGAGGCCTTCAAACAGGAAACCAATAGATCAGCATCTTGACTTAGGGCTCTCCAGTCTCCCAGAACTGTGAGTGCTAAATTAAAAGTGTGCCTTTTAGGCCATGGATGGCATTGGTAACAGCAGCCCAAAGTGATGACATGATGATGTGAATGAGCTTCTGTTCTTTGCAGTTAGTGTTTTCACTGATACTGTTTCTAAGGTCTTTTCTCACGTTAAATGCTAATTTATGCAGCTAAGTGATATGCTTCTTGCAATTTCCTAGTCTTAAGCTCTCTCAGATATTCAGAATTTTGCACTGACATTCACAGGGAGAATAAAAAGTAGAAACCAGAAAAAGACTTTTTGTCCCAAGGAGTTTTAGATGCTCTGACCTACAGTTCTGGATTTCTTATCTGGCTTTCTCTTCTGACTACTGATGAAGAGGACCTATTATTATTATTATTATTATTATTATTATTATTATTATTAAATCCTCTAATAGCAATGTCTTTCAACCCCACAATCCCTGGTCTCAGAAAGGCAGCTATACTATAGGTCAAGCTGTTCCTTTTCTGCCAGGTTTTGAATTTCAAATTCAGGAGCAAATTAAAGCAGTTCTGGGTATGGCGGCCAATAGCCTCCAGTCACCTCTATTTGCAAAGCTTATCAGTCACAATGCAGCAAGTTTTTGTCAAGCTTAACTTTTCTTCTCATGGCTAAACTGGTTTCTGCCACTGTATAGAAAAAAACAGCAAAAACCTAATATGAGATAAATCTCCTATGTACCAGTGACAGAATATTTTATGGTATATAGAAGAAGTAGAATTACAGTTAATCCAATGAAGAGTCAGCTAAAGTAAATGAATAAATTCTTTTCTAATACTACACAAACTTTCACTTTAAGGATCTTAATAAGATTTGTTTCAATAAGATTAATTATTCGAATGTCACAAAGAGATTTTCAACTGCTCTTAATTTCTACAGTTCGACTGAACACGAATATAAATTTATGCCGAAAAGCAGCTCAATTAAATCTATTCAAAAGATGTAACAAATTGGAAGACAAAGTTAATTAACCTAAGCAAGGATTGAAAACATTATTGATACAAGAATTAAAATTTAGTGCAAGTAAAACAGATTTGTCTGAAGTTTGAACATCATGACAATTATTCTCAACAATGCTCCTGCCTGAACTTTTCTTTTTCTAAAGCTAAAGGATTAATTATGTAAAAGAACACACAGATATTAGAGAACTGAGTTGACATTCACATTTCTTGAACAACTGACATGAGACCTAAAAGCACTTTTCCTTGCTTTGCTCTTAAATCTATTCTGAATGTTACCTCTTAGGACATTAGGATCTACTGCTCCATTTTTTTTCTTTCATTAATTCTTTAAATTTAAAACACCTAAAAAGTCAGGTGCTTGTGGCTCACATCTGTAATCCTAGCTATTCAGGAGGCTGGGATCTGATGATCATAGTTCAAAGGCAGCCTGGGCAGATCCACAAGACTCTTATCTCCAATTAGCCACCAGAAAACTGTAAGTGGAGCTCAAAGTGGTAGAATGCTAGCCTTACGCAAAAAAGCTCAGGGACAACTTTCAAGCTTTGACTTCAAGCCCCACAAGAAGAGAAGAAGAGGAGGAGGAGGAGGGGGGGTGGGAGAAGAAAAGGAAGAATCTTATGTTTAGAATGACTTTATACTTTTGTTTTCCCCCAGTCTTGGGGCTTGGACTCAGGGCCTGAGCACTGTCCTTGACTTCTTTTTGCTCAATACCTCTTGAGCCATAGTGCCACTTCTGGCTTTGTCTGTTTATGTGGTGCTGAGGAATCAAACCCAGGGCTTCATGCATGCTAGGCAAGCACTCTTCCGTTAAGCCACATTCCCAGCCCCTAGAATGATGTTATACTTTTAATGACTTTAAGGTTTGAAAGACCCATCACAACATAAAAGAGATGGTCATTGTGGTACACACAATGTCACTATAGCTATGGCAGGAAGTGTACAGACATAGCTAGGATCACAGTATAGGCCAGCCCTGGCAAAAAGCAAGACACAATCTTAAAAATAACCAGAACAAAAAAAGCTGGAGGCATAGATCAAGTGGCAAAACATCTACTCAGCAAGCTCAAGCCCTGAGTTCAAACCCCAATAACACCAAAACCCATCAATAACACAAATGCTACAAAACACACACATACTACACATGTGCATGTCTTCTTTAGTTTTCTTATCTCCCAAATCAATAGAAAAATGCACTATTACTTCATCATACATATGGAGAAATTAGGTCTTAGTGAGTTCGAAGAATCTGACCAACAACAAATCTAGAGCTTGAATTTGGAGCCAAATCTCTTTGAGCCAAAAAACCTTTTGGGTAAATCAGAAATGTTTCTCTGAGGTGAAGGAAAGGATCATATAAGAAGAAACTCATTTTTAACCCTAGAACATATTAATTCTGGTCTAAAAGGCTCACAAAATAGAAATCCTAAACCAGTAAATATTCCTGTAAAAGGATAACAGACAAGCCATACATTCATCTACTTGTTCACTTAGTCAAGTATCCCTGTCTATGTAGTCAGGGGATGGGAACTACCATAGGCCCCACCACAAGTGCCATCCTACATGCCAGAAAGTACAAAATGCTCTGAAAGCTACATTATAGAAACTACCCAGTCAGACTCAGTCCCTGCCCTTAAGAACCTGGTATTCTAGCCAGGCACCAGTGTCTCACACCCATAATCGTAGCTATTTAGGAGGCTGAGATCTGAGGATTGTGGTTCCAACCTAGGAAGAACAGTCCTTGAGACTTTTAACTCTAATTACCAGCCAAAAAGGCAGAAGTGGAGCTGTGGCTCAAGTGGTTGAGCAATAAGGGGCCCAGGCTCTGAGTGCAAGCCTCAATACTGGCTGATACACACACAGAGACAGAAAAAGAACCTGAAAAGTGACCCACATTTTGGAGATACAATTCTATTTCTATATAATGGACATAAGCATAAATAAGAAGCACTACTCGGGGATGGGGATATGGCCTAGTGGCAAGAACACTTACCTCGTATACATGAAGCCCTGGGTTCAATTCCCCAGCACCACATATATAGAAAACGGCCACAAGTGGCGCTATGGCTCAAGTGGTAGAGTGCTAGCCTTGAGCAAAAAGAAGCCAGGGACAGTGCTCAGGCCCTGAGTCCAAGACCCAGGACTGGCAAAAAAAAAAAAAAAAAAAAAGAAGCATTACTCTTCTTGAAAGAGGACAGTGGCCTTAAGCAGGATTAGAAGGAAGCTTAACAGGCCTGGAGAAAAACATGTGAAAACATACACAGGTGTGAAAATTCTTTCAGAAATCACAGGTACTTTAGTGAAGATTTTGGTAGGAAGAAAGGAGGTAGGTGGATATTGTTCAAAAACAATTGTGCTGGGCTGGGAATATGGCCTAGTGGCAAGAGTGCTTGCCTCGTATACATGAGGCCCTAGGTTCGATTCCTCAGCACCACATATACAGAAAATGGCCAGAAGTGGCGCTGTAGCTCAAGTGGCAGAGTGCTAGCCTTGAGCAAAAAGAAGCCAGGGACAGTGCTCAGGCCCTGAGTTCACGGCCCAGGACTGCCCCCCCCCCCCCCCGCAAAAAAAAAAGTCCTTGTGCTGGGTGTGGTGACACATGCCTATAATCCTGCCTCTTGGAAGGCTGAGGCAGGAAGATCTGCCTAATCTACAGTGAGAAACCAAACAGCCCTGTGTAGTTATATTTTTTCCTTTCCAAAACCCTTAAGCACTAGATCCCACCTTGGAAAAATCCCTTCCTTGTGTGTACACATAGATGCGAGAAGTGAAGGGATGAAAGGGGGATGAAGGCTAGGATGGGTCATGGAAGATGACTAAAACTCTAGGAAAACCACAATGCCAGCTGGAGGCCGGGGGCTCTTACCTGTCATCTTAGCTACTCAGGCGGCTGAGAACTGAGGGGATCATAGTTCGAATCTAGCCTGGGCAAGAAACTCTGAGATTCTTCAATTAACCAGCCAAAAGCTAGATGTGGAGCTGTGGCTCAAACAGTAGAACTCCATACTTCAGGGAAAAAATGAAGGGATAGCACCCTAGGCCCTGAGTTCAAGCCCTACTACCAACACACACACACACACACACACACACACACACACAAACTTATTCACACACAAAACCAACACAATAAATAAATAAAGCACCAAAACACAACTCCATAAGAGTAAAGATTTCTGAAAGGTTATATTAATTTTTTCCTCAACAACAACAAAAAACCAGGCTGGGAATGTGGCTTAGCAGGAGAGTGCTTACCTAGCATACATGAAGCCTTGGGTTCAATTCCTCAGCACCACATAAACAGAAAAAGCCGAAAGTGGCCCTGTGGCTCAAGTGGTAGAGTGCTAGCCTTGATCAAAAAAAGAAGCCACGAACAGTGCTCAGGCCCTGAGTCTAAGACTCAGAACCAGCAAAAACCAAAAACCACCTCCAAAACAATATACATACAAACAGCCACTGGTTGATACCCTGGGCAGAGAGACAGGTTTTAAGGACTAGGTAGGTGGACACAGTGAGGGAACCAGGTCTTCCACAACCTCAGTTATCTACTTCCAGTGCAGTACAATACTTACAAAGGATGAAACTCATTTAAAAGGCTTACACGTAATTTGTTTTCTCTCTAATTACATCAAAATGCTTTCTAAAGGCTAAGCTCATATATTTCTAAGCATGATACATTGGGAAGAGAGTAAGATATTGTTTGCATATTTGAAAAACACTGACACCAAGAAAGTGAATAAAGAACTAGTGTTCCTGTGCAGATGCTGTCGTTTGGTTCACTTGAACAAATAATCGCCTATAGACAATTTCCTATTGCTTTGGGAATGGGGATATATCACATGTGCTCAGCATGTGTGAGATCCTGAATTTAATCAATCCCTAGGAGAGAGAGAAACAGAGATAGAGACATAGAACTGAATAAGCAAGTAAAAGCAGCTCAAAAATGCTGAATGAAATAGCTAGCTGATTATTATAGTATTATATGTTATTATATAATTAATAATTACAATATTATTATAGCTGCAGGAGTGTCATCTTTTCCTATCAATCTGAGATATTACAGTGTAGCTTTTTTTTCCCCTGTCAGTTGTGGGACTTGAACTCAAAGCCTGGGAGCTATCCCTGAACTCTTTTCCTCACTTTGAGCCACAGCTCTACTTTTGGTTTCTAGGGTGTTAATTGGAGATAAGTGTCTCACGGACTTTCCTGCCCAGGCTGGCGTTGAGTCAAAGCCTCTAACAAGCATGGGCCTCTTGTGTGAGACAAGCAGCTCACTTTGGTGAGGTGAGATAAGGAACTCTTAATCCTCATTCTCATCCCCCATTGCCACCGACTTGCCCATCTAATTCAGGCAAAAAAAATTTCTTTCACCCATCTCTTCTTGGTAGGTGGTAAGGGCTAAGAAAACTCCAATTCAAGTGTTAACTCAAAAACAGATGCACCAGAAAAATCATACTGTTTTCTTACATCCTTTTGTAAATATTTTTGTTACATGTGCAAGCAACTTCCTTCAATGGAAAAAAAGAGTATCAGGCAGATGGCTAAGGCCTGACATCAAACTTCCTATGCAAAGTCTTGCTTTCCAAAGTTTCAGTTACTAGTGGTGTACTGCAGTCTGAAATGTTTGATGGGAAATTCCTGCCTGTAATCCTAGCTACTCAGGAAGCTGAGATCTGAGGATCGAGGTTCAAAGCCAGCCTGGGCAGGAAAGCCCATGGGACTCTTATCCCCCAATTAACCACCAGAAAACTGGAAGTGGCACTGTGGCTCAAAGTGGAACTGTGGCTCAAAGTGGTAGAGTGAAAAAGCTCAGGGGTAGTACTCAGGCCCTGAATTCAAGCCCTAGGACCAATAACAACAACAAAAGAATCCAGAAATAAATGACTTCTAAGTTTTAAATGGTGCATCATTCTGAGGGGCACAATGAAATCTCACATCATCTCATTCCACCCTGCCCAGGATGTTTATCAGTCGTTTGTGCAAGTGTCCACATAGCATGCAGTACCTGACACCTGACTGCTACATCTCACTTCCCAGACTGACTGTGCCTGAGCTCCTGTAACTTATATAAGTGTAACCTAATAAGGACCGTCCCCAAAGCAAAACAGTCAAGATTCAGGGGGTGCAGATATGTAAAAGAGAAGTGAGGAAGGGCTTCCTTTAAGTGAAAGAGCAATAAGATATTATAATGAAATCGGGAGACTGAGACAGGGTGAGGGGCCAGTACCCAGGAAGCTGAGGGAGCTTGAGACTCACACAGGAAAAGCATCTCAAGATGTTTCACATAGTGAAGAATCTGACGGGGTGGGAATTTTAGCAAGGATTTTTTTTTTTTTTTTTTTTTTTAGTATATCAGGATAAGGCAGGAAGAAAAAAAAAGGAGGGAAGATAAAGCACCTTTTACCAGAAGTTTAGGAGGGGGGCGTCCCCAGATGGTAGCCCTTTTGTGAGTCCTAAATACTCTGGGCTGGGGAAATGAACATCAAGCTATAGTATGAAATAATCAACAGAAAGTGAAGACTGGAGGCACGAATCAACTGGTAAAGCCCCACCTGAGCAAGCATATGGCCCTGAGTTCAAACCCCAGTGATGAATGAGTGAAAGCACCCTTCAGAACTTCAGTGTAGTGTATCTCAGCACAGTCAGTCTGACATCAATGAGGACAAGGACAATGGAGATGAGGCTGGACTGCAGGAGGAAAAGGGACAAAGTGGAGACCCGTCCTCAATCATCTTGAAGGACAGGATGAACAACGGGGGGACCCAGAAGAGCAGGGAGGCATGGCTGGCAGGCGACCTCCCCAGCATCTCCCTAATTTACAGTCCTCCCCAGCACCCTCAGCTTTCCTAATCACCTTTTTTTTCCTTTCAGTATTGATGGTACCTTCTGTCCAGGATCTGAGGTAATTTGGCTCACTGGAGAGAGATCACAGCTGTGTGAGCCACTAACAAGACCGCAGGTAATAAAAATTAAATGACTGTCATTCCTTCAAGAGAAGAGTAAGGATATAGACGTTTGGCCTAAATATTTCAGTGACATAAAGACAATGAAGTACAAGTAAATAATTCAGAACTCTTTCCCATCACAAGCCAGAATCAGAGACAAAAATGGCAAAAATAGAGCTCAAAGACTTCACGGCAGGAGACCCAGAAAAGAATGAGGCCACCAGACAGGAGCCAGGTTTACATAAGGGCTAAACAGCACAGTGACAGCAAAGGCTGGACTCCAGGGGGAATGGAAGGGAAAGTTCCATAGTTAGGAAGTTCAGAGAAGCCTCTAGCCACCCAGAAAAAGGAAGGAATTTATGTATTACATTCTAAAATCATTATCCAGAATTAAATAACTTAAGAACTTAGCCTTTAGAGTCAGACAAGCCAAAATCTCTATCTCATTTCGACCCCCAGCCCCTGCATGTAAGATGGGTACGAAACCATGACTAGGCCCTAGGGTTGCTGTGGAAATGGAGAGACTGCACAGAAAGACTCAGCAGTGCCCAGCAAACGTTAAAGACTCAAGATTAGGACAAGTCCCAATAGAGCCCAGCTCTTCTCCTCCCTACCTTTCTCTCTTAAAAAAAACACCAAAACAATCTTTAGTTGTACAAGGGAGGCATCATTTAGTAAAGCACTACATGAATACAATTCATCTCGATCTGTCACCCCTTCAACAATCTCATCCCCCCTCCACCCACCTCTTCTCTTACATTTCTCAATTTTATGGTATATACAGAATTTTTGACTGCATTCTCATACTACTGTCTTGCCCCTTCTCCCCCCACATGTACACATTTCTTGGTGTTTATTTTGCTAGGCTTTGACTCTTTCTAAAAACCGGTACCATTTGAGCTCTCCATAGCACCTATTAGAATTCAATTAATTCATTTGGAACTGTTTGCATACCACCCAGTGTGTCTGCTTATAGATATACAGGCACATTCTAGCCACCACTAATGAGAGAAACCATGCAACTTGTGTTTCTCTGGGTCTGGCTTAATATAATTCTTTCTAAGTCTTTCCAGTTCTTTGTACTCAAATTGGGCAGTACAACCCCAGGGAAGCAAGACTCAGGTAGCCATGGGTTACAATGCTCTGACAAACAGGGCACTGTACAAAGGCTGTGCCCACATGCTTCTGATGACTCGTACTGCTATGAACTGGGTTACAGATTATTTTACAAGACTACAAAGTGGCTGACTTTAGCTATGTTTATGAGGTCACATTCATCACCAGCTCATGCTACTTATTAGAGTCGGGTTTGAGCAAACTACTTTTAATAGCTTTGAGAGTTAATTAACAATCAAATCACAGCTAAAAAACCAATGCCAATTGAATACCAATCAGCACTAATAAAAAATTGATCAATATAATTTCATTATTTCTGACAGTAAAAAATGTACTTTTATTTTAATTTAAATGCTTCATTCATCTTTCTGTAACTCAAACTACAGTTTCTATAATAGGATAATTTATTGCATGAGTTGTTTGTTGTTGTTGTTTTTTCTTTTGCCAGTCCTGGGCTTTGGACTCGGGGCCTGAGCACTGTCCCTGGCTTCTGTTTGCTCAAGGCTAGCACTCTGCCACTTGAGCCACAGCACCACTTCTGGCCATTTTCTATATATGTGGTGCTGGGGAATTGAACCCAGGGCTTCGTGTATACAAGTCAAGCACTTTTGCCACTAAGCCATATTCCTAGCCCCCGTGCATAAGGTTTTTGGTATAGTTGCTGCATTAAGAATCATACTGAGGACTGGAGACATGGATCAAGTGGTGAATCACCTGCCTAGCAAACATCAGGACCTGCATCCTATCCTCAATACCACCAAAAGAAACATACATCAAGGGAGGTGGAAATAGGAAGATTATGGTTTAAGGCCAGTCTGGGCAAAAAAAGATTTTCAGGTCATATATTCAAAAAAAAAATCCAGTTATTTATGACAGAAAGGGAGGAGGGTTGCAGGTCAAAGTCCAGCCTATGCAAAAGTAGAAGACTGTATTTGAAGAAAAAAAAAAGAAAAAGAAAAGCAAAAGGACTAGGGGCACGGCTCAAGTAGTAAAGCTAAGAACAAAGTCCTTAGATGCCCTCCTCAGTACCTCCAAAAAAAAATTAAAATACTTTATAAAATTATAGTCAGGTATAGTAATAGTGGAAAAGAACCCATGAAGACAATAGAAGCTTTTGATTGTAAATTAAAATAATTTTATCAAGGGATGCACAAAAGCAAGTGATTCCTTTGCACTGTTCATGAGCTTCTAGACTTCCTTGGCCATAGCAAATCGAGGCTCAGGGTGAACAGCTGCCACTCAGACAGGAGCTTTGCCATGAAGGACAGGAATTGCTGGGTCAGCCACTTTAACATTCATGGCTTCTAATCTGATAACTAGTATTATTAATATTCAATGTACACGTGTGAGAATGGAACCAGGTAAACTGAGGATGGGGTTGAAGGAGATGAGGGACAAGTAGGAAAGGAGTGACATTTCATCAAGATACAATGTACTCACAAAGTGACATGTTGAATTGAAAATCCCTTCTGTCCAACTACTTAAAAATAATGGAGGGCTGGGATGTAGGTCAATGGCAAAGCGCTTGCCTAGCAAGTGCAACATCCTGGGTTCAATCCCCAGTACCAAAAAAGAAAAGACGAAAAAAAAAAAAAAAGGAAAACATATTTTTAAAACAAATTAGTATTACTAGGTGGTAAAATATAAATTTACTTGTAGTTCTACGTCTTTCTCCCTGGTGAGCCTGGGAATTATTCATGCTTCTTTTTTCCCATAGTTCTTAAATACCATGCCATACAGAGACAAATGACAGGATTCAGTGCAGGCTGGCCTGTAGGCACATGTGACTAAGAGAATGAGAATGTTCCTCCTATCTCCTTAGTATCAAAGGACTTGGGAGCAGGAGACAGTGCTACCTGCAGCCTGGTCCATGTGCATTCTTGCCCACCTTCTCTGTTCCTCCTGGCCACCACTGTGATTCTGTGCATCCCTCCAATCCCAGCATAGATTAGCTCTCTCCCCACCTGCACTGAAGGGATTGCTACAAATAAATTCTTCATTTATATGACAGCAACCATGCATTTTCTGGGAGTAATTGCTCAGGGAAGCCAAATATCCTAGTGCAAGTCTTAGCCCAATCTACATGGTAATAATATGCCAATACCTTTTGAAATTAATTCAGTTCCCCCAACATACTAATATTGAAGAACAAGAAGGAGCTGCATTTCATCACATGGTCTTCTGGGAGCTTTGTGTAAAATTTCTTTTATACACTGACAGTCCCACCATAGACAGAACATAGACAGAGATGTTCTTCAGCCATAACAATGCAGTGCCACACAGGGGGCTGGTGGAGGCACAGTTTCTGACTTACAAAGCCACAGGATGTGTCTGACCACTCTTCTCCTACTTCTTAGCCTCATGTAAAGCTCTTCAGCAAATAAGATAGAAAAGAAAAGGAGGTTGTAAACAATTGAATAATAGTGACAAAGAGAACTAATGCAAGCAAGTGGTAGATCTGTGAAAATAAGACACTGAGATACTTCAGACCGGCACAGAGGCCACAAAATAAACACATTGTGAGCAGGCCACCAAAGACATGGGATTTGCTTTACCTGGAGCCCAGCAAGTGGAACCTAAATGCTCACTTGCAAATGCTTCCTCCACGGCAGAGTCCAAGATCAGCTCAGTGATGCTGGCTTTTAGCTTTCCTGGCCCTCGCCATCACACCAATTTCCTGTTCTCAGCTAACAAGAACATTGGACTTGATATAACACTATATACCCAGTCCTTCATGTAACAAAGATAAATGGCTCAACTTCTTTCCCTGAGCTATAAGAAGAAGCCAGAGAAAGGTTTTCCACATAAATTTATTTTCCTTCTTACTCTGGATCTAAAGCCAAAACAGTCACATGAGAAAATGAGTTACAATTGCTTAAGAATCTGGTATGTATGTGAAAAAAAATTTTTCCCCAAAATGCTGTGTGGAGCTATGAAGTAATAAGATGATTTTTTTCTATAACTCATGCTTTTTAGACATAAAAGTATTAGTTAGAGGCTGGGAATGTGGCTTAGTGGTAGAATGCTTGCCTTGCATGCATGAAGCCCTGGGTTCGATTCCTCAGCACCACATAAACAGAAAAAGCCAGAAGTGGTGCTGTGGCTGAAGTGGTAGACTGCTAGCCTTGAGCAAAAAGAAAGCCAAGGACAGTGTTCAGGCCCTGAGTCCAAGCCAAGAACTGGCAAAAAAAAAAAAAGTATTAGTTATAAATAATTCTAAAAGAACTGAATCATATAAATTCATGTCTAATTTTTGTTTTGTTGGTTCTTTTGAAAACAGGATTTTGCTATGTGGTTTGGGTTGGCCTAGAACTTACTAAGTAGGCCAAAGTGACCTCAAACACATGATCTTTCCATCTTTACCTCCCACGCACTGGGATTATAGGCATACACAATCATGTCCAGGTACAAAAATGTTTTATCTTATAGATTCCATCAACTAAAACAAATTCAGTTATTATTATGTGCCAAACACTGTGGCAAAATTTCTCTTATTAGTCCACATACCCTGAGGTTGATGCTGTCTATCCAGTGGCTGGACTGACAGATCTGTGAGGACAGGTACCAGGTATTTTTTTTTCACGAATAGAAAATCATCACCGGGTCCACACAGTGCCTGCCACATGGCAAAGGCTGAGGAAGGTATTTGCAGAATGACTACTTGGGAAAGGCTGGTAGTTGAGGCTGTGAGATGATACATGACTAATATGTGTTCCAACTCATTTTTTATTTGTTGCATTTTTGAAATGAGAGGATGTTTGGGGGCAGAATAATACAATTAACTTATTGTTATTTTTAATCTTCTTGCCCTTTGCATCTCTGAATGAAGATGAAATTTCAGAATGCAATAAAAGGACCAAGAGAAGTAAAGAAATAAAGAGGAAGTGCGGGGGAGAATGCAGTCATAAAATCCAATGCATATCCTATAAAACTAAGAAAATTGAGGCAGGGTTGGAGAGAATGATGAAAGGGACGACACTGATCAAGATATATTGTATTTATAAACTGCTTTGTTGAATGGCAACTCCTTTGTACAACTACTTAAAGATAATAAGTATATATTTATAAATAATACACAGAGAAATAGAGGAACAAAGGGTACACAAATTCAGCAGTGGCACTCATTACATACTATGTTGAAAACAAACTACACAACTTGTGGTTCGGGAAAACCTGGGAGAGAAGGTAGGAAAGGGTGAAATTGTCCCCAAAGAAATGTACTCATTACCTGAATTATGTAACTGTAACCCCTTTGTATATCACCTTTATAATAACCATTTCTAAAAGCCTGAAAAAAGACTTCTAAAAATAATAAACAAGTAATTAAATAAATGGACCAAATTCAGAAGGTAAAAGGAAAGAAGAGGATCTAACTAGGTATAATGTGAACATTCTTTTTGTTGTTGTTTGGTGCTAGTCCTAGAGCTTGAGCTCAGGTCCTAGACACAGTCCAAGAGCAGTCTTGCTCAAAGCTAGTGCTCTATCACTTGAATCACACCTCCACTTTTGGCTTTTTTGGTGGCTGTCTGGACTGGCTTCACACTGTTATACTCAGATCTCGACCTCCTGAGTAGCTAGGCTTCCAAGCATAAGCCACCAATGCCCAGCAATGTTAACGTTCTCCTAGTCAGGATCCTTTTCTAGACCTCAGCCTAGCATATAGAAACTTGAAGTTTCCATGTGTGAAGGAGGAAATGGGACTTCATTAAAAGTTATTATTTGCCATGCTTTGATATTATCATAAAGAAGACATATTCAGTCTCTGGCCTCAACTGGCACAAAGCTAATAACTGTAGTCTCCTGAGCAACAAGAGTGCTAGGTGCACTTTTTGTTCTAGTGTTTGGTCTTTAACTCCCATTCTTGACTTTGTTCTAACAAGTAAGCTTCTCCCACATGCCCTCATCCCAGGTGCTGGGAATGGAACCCAAGCATGTCAGTCAAGTACCACTAAGCTATGTCCCCAGCCCTAATGAAGTAACTCTTAGTGTATTTCTGGGTAGGGCTGGTCATCAGAAAGACCAAGCCATGATTCTAAGCTTTAAACTTCTCTTCCCTCCCACCCCAGTCCTCTGGGGAGAGTAGAAAGTAGAGGGACTGAGTTAATGACTAATCATGTCTATGTGATAAATCCTTCACACACACACGCCCTCCCTGAACTAAGCAATGCACAGCCATGCATGCCGGTAGTCCCAGCACTTGGATGCTGAGATGGGATGATCACTTGATTCCAGGAGTTTGACAACAGCTTAGACAAAATCATGAGGCCTTGTCTCAGAAACCAAACAAATCCCTCAAGTAAAGTGTTGGGAGAGCCACTGTGTTGTTGAACAGTGAAAGTACCTGGGAGGTGGCGTGCCCAGGCAGGAAGGTCTACCCTACTTCACTTCCCATACCGCGTCCCATGTATCTTCCATGGAGCTGTTTCCATCGTTCCATTTCTATCCTCATACTGTCTGATATAATAAGAGTAGAAATGTCAAGTATAGTGTTCCCCTGAGTTGTCTGAGTTGCTCTAGTGAATGAATCAAACGACTGGTCAGGCAGAAGCCTAGCACACAATCAGACTGAGAGATCTGATCAAAATGAATTATAAGACACCCACAGTTGATGCCCACCAGAGAACTTGCTTGTCTTGTAAGGGAAAACATGCATGCTGTGCTGACTGTATGCGACAAGAAAACCTGTATCTCTCTTATGCATGCACTGTGCTAATAAGCTCCTTTAGAAACACCGAAGAATTGGGAGAGGTGAAAGGTCTTCCAAGTCTAGTGCTCACGGCCCTGAGCAGAGCAGCCTATACAATGCTCTCGTGAGTCTGCAGCTACAGCTCATCTGGTACTGATATCTAATAAGATGTCAGGCACAGAAATAAACTGTCAGTGTTCCTGTCACCTGGGAATCCCATTTGACATTCCATCTTGAGTCTTAATAAGAATAGAAATAGAATTTTCATATTCAAAATGATTACCTTTCAAGTGTTTCCACATACTATGAGGGACAGGAAGCTATGTGTAGTTATGTATAGCACATATACTGAGTTGATATATGTGATTCTTACCCTACAGACAAGAGCATCATAAACCAGGAAGATCAGGATCTAAACACATGGGGTAGCATGATTGACATGACTGACATTGTCTCCTCTTAAACTCATGTTGAAATTTAATCCCCCTTATGAGCTATTAAGAAGTGGGCCCACATGAGACCTTCAGCAGGTGATTAGAGCTCTGTGCTCACAAATGGATTAACTCATTATGCAACACATTGCATAATGGCGATCACAAGAGTAGTCAGCTATAAAAGCCAGACTGGCAAAGTCTCTTGAGCCCTCTCTATTTCTCACCTCGAGATGTCCTGTACCACCTCAGTATATGGCCAATAAAAAGGCCTCACCAAGTATGGCCTCTCTATCTTGGATCAGAATGACAAGTCAAGATAAGTGTTCTTTATAACTTGTTGTAAGGTATTGTTTTAGTGGTAGCAGAAAACAGACTAAAAAATAGAGTCTGAGGATATAATTTGGTAGTAGCCCACTTGCCTAGGATGTGCAAGGCTGAAAGTTTGATTACCAACACACACACACACACACACACACACACACACACACACACACACACTATACACCAGTGAGTAGAGACTGGGTTCTGGAGTCTGGGTTCCTATCCAAACCTACACACAGTTCTATACTGTTAGGCATTTTATGTATCCAGATTTCTTATCCATACATTGGGAATAATAGAACCCACCATATAAAGCTTTTTTTTTGTTTCATTTTTGTGCTGGTATTGGGGCTTAAACTCAGGGCCTTTCATTCTCACTTAACTTTTTTGCTCATAGATGGTGCTGTAGCACTTGAGCCATACCTCTACTTCTGGATTTTTGCTGATTAAAGAGAAATACGAGTGTCTTAGATTTATCTGCCTAGTTGGCTTCAAACTGCAATCCTCAGATCTCAGCCTGCTCAGTAGCTCATCCTCCCCAGTAGCTAGGATTACAGGAGTGCTGACCCACCAGTGCCCAGCCCATATGAGGCTCTTCAGAACATGGAATAGAAACAGGTGCAATGCAGAGGCAAAGTGCTTGTATCAAGTCAGTGAATGAGCTCTGGTTTTCATCATCATTTTTACCTCTATTACTTTGGTCTTATTCCCAAGAAAGATTAAACAGTAGCCAACAGAAATAAACTTGAAGTAGTAAGTTATATTGGTTAATTCATACTATTACCTTTGGTGTTCATCTTAATAATTATGCAGTCACTAATGCTACTCGGCAGGTGTCCCTTTTTGCCCACAGAATGACCATATATTGTTTGTTTGTTGAGATTTGGCATTTTACTAACTTTTAGCCTGAGCTGGCACAGAACTTCAGTCCTTATCCTCTACCTTCTGAGTAGCTAGGATTACAGGCATGTATCACCCAACTTAGCCCTAAGCTAGTTCTTCCTAACAAATCCAGTCTATTGTTGGGTGCTTGCAAAATAAAAACCAAACAACAGTTATACTTACAGTTAATTTCCCAAAGAGAATTTCAACACAAATTAGCAACATTAGATTAATATACAATCAGCTTTGAATCTCTTTTAGTTAATATTTAAAATTAGACCTATTGCTTTTGGTAGGTTTCCACAAGATTTTACTTAAATGTTCTTCAAATGCTTTGTCTATTCAAGCAAATAACAGTGGTAACCAATAATCTGATTTCTCTTCTTGCTTCGGAAAATAACTTTAAATCACTGAGAGCAATGTGTTAAAAATCTTGCCCCTTCATCTTGTTTTCCTGTACGCTCCCCATACCCGCAGCATTTTACCCTAAGGGAAGTTCACCTCTAAGAGCTCATCTCCAATACGCATCCGTCCATCAGTTGCTGCAGGTCCTTCCGGATTAATTCCTACCACAAAGATGCTCATGCGAGATCGGTCTTTATTACCAGCGAGGCTGAGGCCCAGTCCATTCTTATCCTTCTCAAGCTCAATAATGTGCAATTCTCCTGGCAGGTCTGCATATCTCTGCCTGATTTTTTCTATTAAAAAAAAAAGCAAGTAAGTTAAAAAAAAACAACTGGAGCAGTTGAATCTATATTACAGAGCCGTTGGCTTTTCCCCACAATTACTATGAATCCTCCACCACAGTTGCTCTTTTGATATGCTTACGTTCAGCAAGGCCTTATGGGTAGTTGCAGTTAAAAATTATTTTATCTCTATTTAAGTAGTTTAGCTTACCTGCAACAGCACTGGTTATTCCAGCCTAGACTTTCCATGGATTGTATTGTACTTTAAGACACTCAAAGGAGAATGATAAAACAGACACTGATCAAGATGCTTGGTACTCCTAAACTCAGGTGGTGATTGAAACCCCTTTGGATAATGACTTCAAGGTTTAAAAAAAAACAAAACAACTTTTTTTTTTTTTTTTGCCAGTCCAGGAGCTTGAACTCAGGGCCTGCACTGTCACTGGCTTCCTTTAGCTCGAGGCTAGCACTCTACCTCTTTAGTGCCACTTCTGTCTTTTTCTATTTATGTGGTGCTGAGGAATCCGACCCAGGGCTTCATGCATGCTAGGCAAGCACTCTACCACTAAGCCACATTCCCAGCCCCCTTAATATTTTTTTTAAAAGACAGTATACATGAGCTGGGCACCAGTGATTCATGCCTATAATCCTAGATACTCAAGAGGCTGAGATTTGAGGATCATGTTTTGAAGCCAGACTGGGGAAGGAAAGGCCATTAGATTCTTATCTCCAGAAAAAGACACAAGTGGTGCTGTGGCTCAAGTGGTAGAGTGCTAGCTTTGAGCACAAAGAGGCTCAGGGACAGTGCTCAGGCCCTGAGCTCAAGTCCTAAGACTGGCAAAGAAAAAAACCGTATGGGAAAACCGTAGCCCCTAACACCCACTTCCACTTCACAAATGGGAAAACAAAGAATAAATATTGAATAAACAATAATTAGGCACCAAGCAAAATACAACACAACAATCATCTTTTCTATTCTTCTTCTGTTTTTTTTTTGGCCAGTCCTGGGCCTTGGACTCAGGGCCTGAGCACCATCCCTGGCTTCTTCCCGCTCAAGGCTAGCACTCTGCCACCTGAGCCACAGCGCCCCTTCTGGCCGTTTTCCATATATGTGGTGTTGGGGAATGGAACCCAGAGCTTCATGTGTAGGAGGCAAGCACTCTTGCCACTAGGCCATATTCTCAGCCCCTCATCTTTTCTATTCTTACGGATATGCTCCAGTAGAAAAGAAAATCCCAGGAGGCTAAGATCTGAGGATCATAGTTTGAAGCCAGCCTGAGAAAGGAAAGCCCGAGAGACTCTTATCTCTAATTAATCACCAAAGAAGCCACAAGTGGAGCTGTGGCTCAAGTGGTAGCATACTCGCCTCGAATAAAAAGGCTCAGGGATAGTGCTTAGGGCCTGAATTCAAGCCCTAGGATTGCCCCCCCTCAAATAACTTATATAAAATAACCTGAATAGAAGAGTGAAAATTAAGTTAGGGGAAAGAAAAACCATGACTTCATTTGCACTATTTAGTTACCTTAAAATTGGTTGGTTGTGGTAGTCGAGACTGAACCCAGGGCCTTGTATTTGTTAGGCAAGCATGCTACCCCCTAGAGTTACATCTCCAGCTTGTGTTGAGGTTTGAAATTAATCTTAAGTTGGTTACAAAGATATTTATTCTTTTCCTCTAAGTTCTCTTGATTATAAGGATAATTGAGACCTGTGAAAGTAAGTGAAAAATTTCCCACAGTTGCCTGAATAAATGCCCTCCAGCCCTCCCTGAGGAAGGGGCTGCCCTTACCCCCTCCCAGGCTGTCTTCTTTGAGCTGCTCACATCAAGGCATCCCTAATACCTTCTCATGAGGTGCAGAGGACCACTCCCCATCACCACGGACCTAAGATGCACATACCCCTAGAACTGTGATAGTCAAGTGTGAAATCAAGACCCTTCCTATCGTTTCCAACTAGGTGATGAGAAGGTTCTGGGGAGAGATGGTGGGAATAGGTGCAATACAGTGAAAATAGTCAAGATGGTCATTGAAGAAAGAAAAGTATTGGCTTTGAACTCAGGGTCCTCACATTTGCTAGGCAGGTAAAGCTAGGCTTACAAGTGTCATTCTGTGCCCAGCTATGGACTGAGAGCCATGCTTCCAGCTGTTTTTCAACTGTTTATTTTTGCGTGTGTGTGTGTGTGCCAAAAGTAGGCTTGAATTTAGGGCCTGTGCAGTATCCATTGAAGGCTTTATCATTTGAGCTACAGCTCAACTTCTAGCTTTTTAGTGGCTAATTGGAGATATGAGTCTCAGGGACTTTCCTGCTTGGTTTTGAACCATGATTCTTAGATCACAATCTCCTGAAAAGGTAGGATTACAGACATAACCCACTAGTATGCTGATTACTTTTTAAAAGATAGAATCTTGCTTCCTGCCAATGCTAGCCTGAAATGGTGATTGCCCCCTCCCCAATCTCAGCCTTTCAAGTAGCTTAGATGAACCACTGCATTCAGCTATGAGTTAAGAAGGGGCTTCATGGGCTGGGGATATGGCCTAGTGGCAAGAGTGCCTGCCTCGGATACACGAGGCCCTAGGTTCGATTCCCCAGCACCACATATACAGAAAACCGCCAGAAGCGGTGCTGTGGCTCAAGCGGCAGAGTGCTAGCCTTGAGCGGGAAGAAGCCAGGGACAGTGCTCAGGCCCTGAGTCCAAGGCCCAGGACTGGCAAAAAAAAAAAAAAAAAAAAAAAAAAGAAGGGGCTTCATGAACTTTTCTGCAGTGGCTGGCCTCAAACCACAACCCAGTGTTTTAAATGATACTGTTATAACTCTATTTAGTTAGGGAACTAATGTTCACTAAATCCAAATCCATGATAAAAATCTAGGTGAAAATATAGAGGATATGCTACTGAATTTGTTTCCTAGCACTCAAAATCTCTCTCAGGAGACAAGCATTCTGGTGACTAGTAATAATTCAGAGACAGCAATAAAGAAAAACACCGACCACTTCAGCCACCCACCTATTTCAGTGAGTCATCAGTTAAGCTAACTCGCATCCCCAGTCACTGAACACTACACACTACAGTCAACCTGGCAGCTGTTGGTCAGCTACCCCCAAGTATGCACAAGGCCAAAGCCTCATTACCATTTCCAATTATTCTGCACTTAGCTTGCTCAGCTTTAATTTCCTAAAAGCCAACAAATGAGTCATACAACTATCTAATTAAAAGCTCAGTGAAAGGAAAGCCTAGGACATTAAAGGGCTGGGTACACTTGCATAATTATACATTTTTACTAACAATTTACAGGGGACCAATAAGTTGTAGATACCATGATAAAATCTTTTCATGATTAAAAATGACTGAATTAGCAGGGTATTGGTGACTTACATTTGTAATCTTAGCTACTCAGGAGGCTGAGATCTGAGGACTGTTGTTTGAAGCTAGCCCAGGCAGAAAAGTCCACGAGACTCTTATCTTCAATTAACCATCAAAAAACTGGAAGTGGAGGCATGCATGGTTCATGTGGTAAAGCACCAGTGTTGTGCAAAAATGCAAAGGAACAATATTTAAGCCCCAACTTCAAGTACTAGTACAAAGACAAACAAACATGCTGGGAGCTGGTGGCTCATACTTGCAATTCTAGCTTCTCAGGAGGCTGAGATCTGAGGATCTCAGTTTGAAGTCAGCCTGGGCAGGAAAGTCCTTAAGACTCTTGCCTCCAGCAACCTACTCAGAAAAAGCTGTAAGTGGTACTGTGGCCCAGATAGTAGAATGCTAGGTTTAAGCAAAGAAGAAGCTCAGGGACAGAGCTCAGGCCCCGAGTTTGCCAGGATTGGCAAACATACAAAAAAAATAGACAAAACAATGCTGCTTTGGGTCAGAGCTGCGATTTCTGCCTCAAGATGTGGGATATAGAGCTACTATGTTGGAGAGCTCATGGAAAGTTATCTTTGGAGCTAGTAGATGATGTAAGGACATAAGCCAGGTTTGTCTGTCTATCATCACAGCACTATTTGTTTTTTAAATTTTTTTCTTATTTATTGTCAAAGTGATGTACACAGAGGTTACAGTTTCATACGTTAGGCATTGGATACGTTTCTTGTACTGTTTGTTACCTCCTCCCTCATTCCCCCTTCCCCCTCCCCCTTTCCCTCTCCCCCCATGAGTTGTTCAGTTGGTTTACACCAGTTTTGCAAGTATTGCTTTTGTAGTCGTTTGTCTTTTTATCCTGTCTCTCGATTTTGGTATTCCCTTTCACTTTCCTAGTTCTAATAGCAGTATATACAGTTTCCAATGTACTCAGATAAGATATAGCGATAGTGCAGGTACAACCACAGTAAGGGGATACAAGAGGATCATCAACAATAGAAGCTACAGTTTCACGTGGCATGTTGAAAGTAATTACAACAGTGCTGTATCACTCGTTTCCATAACATGGAGTTCATGTCACTTAGCATTATCTTATGCATTCATAGGAGCATAGCATAGGGAATAATTAGCACAGGTTTAGGCTAGTCACAGCAGAGCATCACAGCACTATTTGAAATCATTGTTCTAGTTTCCTTATTTCCTTCTAGTTCTCTCTCATGTCCACTCAGCTCACTGCTGTCTTCTGCCTCATTTGCTTAGCCAACAAGTGATGTCTAAAGTCCTCTGCACTCATTGTCACACTGTTCCAACACCAGTCCATATCCTCCTGCAAGCAATCCAGAGAAGACCCAGGAGCCTAAGACAGACACAGTGTCTCACCAGACACAAAGCAGTCCTCCACTGTGAAAGAAGTCATTCTCGCTTTAGATTCCTATTCACTACTGCACTACAAAACAAAATACTAAATGTACTTTTTTTTTAATCCACTTTTAGGGACTGAGGGTAATAGATTAGTGGTAGAATGTGCTTGTCATGCACAGAGACAACCCTGGGGTTAATTCATAGCAGCCCTTCAAATAAATAAAATAAAACCCACTCTATTGAACTAAAGGGACTTGAAAAGCAAAAGGGTTTAGGGTTTATCTTTTTTTTTTTAAAGTGTTTAATAAAATAGGAGGAACAATGAGACAGTAAAAGTGCCAAGGGCTCTGAACCCCTGTGCAATTGAATTTTTATTGCTAACATTTCTAGGCTTCAAAATTTGAGTTATCTTGGGATTTCTTTTCAATTCAGAGCTTGAAGAGGTTTAAGTGATGGCAGCTTCAGCTCCTCCAATAAAATAATTGTCATGTGATTCTACCACACAGAATCAGAGACTTAATCCAGGAAAAGAAAGAAATCATGAAGTCACCTTCTCTTATAGCCACCTAACCACCGTCTACAACTATGTTTTTTTTTTCCATTCTATGATGCATTTCTTTTTTTTTCCATTTCTTTATTGTCAGAGTGATGTACAGAGGGTTACAGTTTCATACAGTGCATACATTTCTTATCTAACTTGTTACCTCCTCCCTCATTTTCCCCCACCTTCCCTCTCCCCATTCCCCCCCACCTTGAGTTGTGCAGTTGGTTTACACCATATAGTTTTGTAAGTATTGCTGTTGCCTTGGTTTGTCTTTTTATCCTTTGTCTCTTGATTTTGATATTCCCTTTCCCTAGTTCCAATACACGTATATACAACATCCAGGGAACCAAAATCAATTACAGTGACATCAGGGGTTAAACCACGGGAAAGAAAAACAAGAGAAAAAGGGTATAATTTCACATGGTCTGTTGAAAATAACAAAAGTGTTAAACCACTTGTTTCCATAACTTGGAGTTCGTTTCATTTAGCATCATCTTACACATTCATATGTACATAGCTATCGAGCTATTGTGCTCTTCTGCTAGGATAATCCTAGATGTGTACTAATTATTCCCAATGGAGGAAACCATAGAGTCCATGTTTCTTTGGGTCTGGCTCACTTCACTTAGTATAATTTTTTCCAAGTCCTTCCATTTCCTTACAAATGGGGCAATGTCATTCTTTCTGAGAGAGGCATAGAATTCCATTCTGTATATGTACCACATTTTCTTGATCCACTCACCTACTGAGGGGCATCTGTACTGCGGTGAACATAGTTGTGCTAGTGGCTTCAGTGTGGTCTTGTTTGTAATTTTTTGGGTAGATGCCTAAAAGTGGGGCTGCTGGGTCATAGGGAAGCTCTATGTTAAGCCTTTTGAAGAACCTCCATACTGCTTTCCAGATTGGTTGAACAAGTTTACACTCCTACCAACAGTGTAGTAGGGTTCTTTTGGCCACATCCCCTCCAGAATCTGTTATTATTAGTTTTCTTGATAATGGACATTCTTGCAACTATGTTTTCTATATCAAGAAATAAGAATGGCTGGACACTGGTGGCTCATGCCTGTAATTCTAGCTATTCAGGAGACTGAAATCTGAGGATCGGGGTTCAAAAGTCAGCCAGGTCAGAAAAGTCTATGAAATGCTATTTATTTACAGTTAATCTAGCACGATCCTCAGATCTCAGCCTCCAGAGTAATTAGGATTACAAGCAGAAACCACTGGTGCCTGGCACTTCAATTCTTTTCCCATGAAACCATGCTAAGTTTTTCCTGTATCATTTTAAAGAAAATGAGTTCAAATTTCTTCTTTCACTTAAGAAACTGTGTTTAGTCTTCCTATTGTCACAAAACAAATGCTAGATGCCTCACTGTGTCATTTCCAGCTGCCCATACCTTTGTCAGTGCCTCTATTTGCAGGGAACTGAGGAAATCTGGCCCCTGGTGGCAGCTCTGCTGATTCCGGGTAACATGGTTCCAGTACCGCTTCCTCTTACGTGAAAGATGTCTTAAACATGAAGATATCATCCCGAGTTTTTGAGATAAAGTCTCATGCTGTAGCCCCAGCTAGCCTTTTTTGTTTTGTTTTTGGTGTTGGTCCTGGGCTTGAATTCAGAGCCTAGGTGCTGTCCCTGAGGTTTTGTGTTTAAGGTTAGCACTCTACCATTTGAGCCACAGCTCCACTTCTAGATTTTTGCTAGTTAACTGGAGATGAGAGTCTCACAAACTTTCCTGCCCAGGCTGGCTTCATACCATGATCCTCAGATCTCAGACTCCTGAGTAGCTAGGATTATAGGTATGAGCCACCCACCGGTTCTGGCTCTAAGTCCCCTTAAAGTAGTTGGAACACATGTTCCCAAGCTAATCTCCTTAGATGACTGGTCAGGTGTAGACTTATTGCTAGGCTGGCTACTGTCAGTGCTCTGAACACAGTAACCTCAATATGGCAACTTTGACCACTAAAGATGACGCCAAAGCCAGGCTTTCTCATCCACTGTCATTGAAGCAGATTATGGAGCTGAGAATTCTTACCCCTTCTTCTCTGACACAGGCAATATATAATACCATGAAAAGTTACCCTCTGGCCCTCTCTTCTTGTCCCTGAGGACTCTCCTGTGGCAGGTGTCTAAACTGACACCTGGGAGGGAAGGAATGGAGTTAGGGTGAATCTGAACAAAGTCTTCCTGCACTCCTCCCAGTGTGCTATGTCCTCCTGCCCCCCAGTCACAATATAATTATGATTACCACAAAACCGGTGTCCGAGAATCCTTGGGCCTTAACTTCTGAAGGTTCTCATGGCACATGAAATTTTGGTTGAGTATATTCATTATGCCTTACTCTGGCTAATATATTCTTTTGTTACATGAGTGTCAGCCATGGACGCTGGGATTGCTTTGTCTCCCCTATACTGCATATCAACATTAGAGCTCATGAGGAGGAATGGCTGAGCCCCAATAGCTGGGATTGTGGGCTGTGGGTCTGGGGTAACTTATGAACCTCCTTTGGCAACAAGGTGCTCAGGTGATTCTCGTGGCTCACCAAGATTATTACTGTTATTATTATTTTTTATTGTTAGTTATGAGGCTTGAATTCAGAGCCTGGGCACTGCATCTGAGCTCTTTTTGCTCAAGGCTCATACTAGCAGAAATCACTGAGTCACAACACCACTGCCAGTTTACTGGTGGTTCACCGCAGGTTACAGTCTCATGAATTTTCCTGCCCAGGCTGGCTTTGAATCATCAATCTGAGAGCTCAGCCTCCTGAGTATCTAGGAGTACAGGTGTGTGCCACCAGCACCTATCACCAGGTTTATAAACTACAGAAGGATCTCTCATCTAATATAGTAAATTCTTTTTCTATAGAGATCACAAAGTTTACAGATAACATTAAGACAGCCTGTAAAAATTCCCTGCTAAAAACTAATCTAATTAGTAGATTCTGTCTCTATAAGTATGCCTTGTGAATTAGATACTGGTTTGTCATGATTATATAACAGAGTGCTTTATTGTCGTATTTCTTTTTGTTGTTGTTGTTGTTGTTACTATATTAGTAGTAGTAGCAGTACTAGGGGGTTGAACTCAAGGCCGTAAGCCTGCTAACCAAGTACCCTACCACTTGAGCCATGTTCCCAGCTATAATAGAGTACTTTGAATCTCAGTAGTTTCTTTCTTCTAAAGATGTCTTCCTCCCTCCCAAATCTAAAGTGTTTTCTGTATCACAATTACAATTACTTTATTTGTATAGTACAAGATCAACTAGAATTCTCAAAGTTAGGGTGAATATGAAAATAGACTCCAATCCTTTTCTTTGAAAAAAAATCAAGACACCATCTGCCTGTTTACTATTTTTTTTTCAATTCATAATTTAAGTGAGAAATACTAGTGTTCTCCTTGGGCTTGCCCAGCCTGCACAAACTGCAGCACTGGACATGAGCCCACAGCAAGGGACCCTGTGTGGCCAGGCACTGGCTCTCCTGGCTGCTGCCAGTCGTTTCCATGGTGATGAGTGGGAGAAAGGGGGATGAGTGGAAAGACAACACAGGAAGAAATGATTTTCTTAAAATGTCCTTGTTTCAATTTCACTAAAAAATATATTATTTTAAGAAGGTGGAATAGAGTATGTTCTTAAACAGAAGGTCAGAAGTATGCTTCTGTAAAGTTAAGAAACAAAGCTAAAGGATTGTGTTTCCCACAGCTATCTACAAATAGTACCTTAATCAAGTACCTTAGTACTTGATTTTAGTCACTTAGTACTTAGTACTTGATTTTAGTCACAAAACATTAAGAGTGCGGGAATAATCCAGAATGATTTTAGTCACTTAGTACTTAGTACTTGATTTTAGTCACAAAACATTAAGAGTGCAGGAATAATCCAGAATCTTACCACTCATTATAGTATTTGTGAATGGGGTTATTTGTCCAACTATTTTTTCATAACACTTTTTCATTAAACCTAGCACAAAATGACACACACACACACACACACACACACACACACACACACACACACACACACACACACAGAGTCACTCTTTCTTTGGAGCTCATTGCCTGAAGGCTCCCATGTCACATCAGGCATGTGTTAAGGAAATCAGAATGTCTTTTCCCTGACAATTGGCATTTGATTATAATGGCTCTGCTGTGAACTTGAGATGGAAAGCAAGGATATGTGTTTTCCCCTCTACTTCCACCATGGGTCAGTAGGTGCTACTTCCAATAACCTGGATGCCCTTCCATGTCTGAAAGTCACAGATGAGGAGATTAAGTAACCTGTTTCTTTCAGCACCCAGCTTTACTTGTGTTCCAAATGGAAAGCAGACCAGAATAATTGGCCAGAGAACAGTCTGACTCAGCTAAACAGTCATGTGTGTTCCACACACAGATTTTTCTAGCCCCATGACAATGTTATCTGAAGGAGAGAATCCCAATTTGCTCATAATTTTGTATCAAAGCATTGATGCCTTTTCCTTGTCTAAGAGAGCCGCTAAGTCTTGTGCAGCTCTCAAAGCATTTTCCTATTACCATAGGATATTAGGTGTTGCTAAGTAACAGAGCCTTTCTCCCAAGAAAGAAACTTAATTTAAGTCGCTGCCCGGTATTTTAATAGCAAGTGCTCAACACACCAGAATAATGACTCAGTGCAGTTGCAGAAGCATTTAGTTACCTGATCTGTTTCCAAATAACAAAGAATAATAATATGGTAGAAGGAAACTATTTTGAAACATTTTCCTATATACTATGTACAACAATGCTACTACTTTAAAAACAAATCAGGTTATAATAAACATCTCAGTCTAAGTTTTCTCATGCAGTAACCAATCTTTAATTGTCTGAGTTAGTACATGGGCTTTGGGAAGTAAAAATATATGAAGGGGGAAAAAACACAGCTCATGAGTAGAAATAACATATGAACGAGAGTATTAAGGAACAAATCTCCAGAGAATACTCAATCCAAATCAAGAAAATAATAAAAACAAAATTTTAGCATGAAGGAAGTATATTTGACATGACAACCAAAAAAGCAAATTGTCTCTCCTAAGTACAGCAGATACTTTGCCAGTAAGTTGACTTGATAGTATTATATAAACCAGCAGATGAAAATGAATAAACCACAAAACCATGAAGACAAAACTGAACATAATAAGAACAGCGAACACACAGGCCTACGTGTTAACATATTGTACAAAATACTTAGGAAGTTGGGCCCAATCTTTATGGAGACTCCTACAGAAAGGTATTCCTCTCCTCGGTTTTATAGAAAAGAAACTACAGGCACAGAGAGGCTAGGTTGTGGGGTAACACTCGAAGTGATGGTAAAGTCAGTATTATTGGCCTGAGAGAATCCAGCTCTGCAGCCAATGATGCCAGGTAAAAATTAAGGTCAGAATTTCAGGAAAAAGACCACATAAGGAGCTCAGGAAGAACCACTAAGATGTAAAACAATTTTATTCCCTGTGCTCACAAGAATCCATTCCACATTAGCTATAATACTAAAAAAAATTGCCACAAATTTTGAAAAAGAAAAGTCAGGCAGTGAATATGCAAAAGAATCATTCAGATCATTTCCTAGCCAGGCATTGGTGGCTCCCTTCTATAATCAGGAGGCTGAGATCTGAGGATTCTGGTTCAGAGAACAGACAATTCTGAAAGACTCTCATCTCCAATTAACCAGCAAAAAGTCAGAAGTGGAGATGTGGCTAAAGTGGTAAAGTGCAAGTCATGAGTGGAAAAAGGCTAGTGAAAACTTGAGGCCCTTAGTGCTAAGCATACACATACACAAAATATTATTTCCTTAAGAGACCATACAGTGGGTGTAACAGATAATGAAAATGTAGTATTTTCCCACTAGCTGAATCAAAAGTCAAATACATCAGTATGCAGCAAGCAAACTTTAAGCACAAGACATATTGTATAAGTATTAAAATGGATTTTGTTAGACATTATGGCATGTTCTGGATTAACAATATATAACCCCCAAGACACCCATTCACAGTAGAAAGGGAAACAATTTTTTGTAGATTCTTACAGCAGACATTATACAACAATGAAACTAGCACAGGTAACAGCATGGTTGAACATGAGCAAACTAGGATAGAAAAGGAAGCACATAGCCAAGTAAAACAACCATGGTACTAGAAGCCAGGACAAAGGGGAGTTCAGGGAAGAGGAAGACAAAGTGAATCGGAGGAGGCCCAAAGCAATATTGGGTGCTGCAGTCTGGCTCCAATTAATAACCTGGATTCTGGATGGATGGTGGTTCCATGGGAAAATTCAACAAACTTCACTACAGCTTTCTCTGTATATAGTTCAGTTAATTTTTTTAAGTAGTTGTACAAAGAGATTTCATTTCAACAGGTCAGATTCTGAGTAGAGTGTACCTTGACCCAAGTCACCCCTTCCTCAATTAATTTTTAAAAGCAAAATGCAACATAATATAATGTGAAAACCATGTTTACGTTTTGATTTGAACAAAACATCTGTAAAAATTGGTTTGGGAGAATAAGGAAATGTGATTACACATTACACATCAGAAAAAATAAAAAGTATTGTCAGGCACAGGCATTAGTATTGTAGATTTGTGTTGAAGTGATGCTTACAGATGTATGAAAAGACAGGATATTTGAGGAAAATAGTATGCATGTGAAACAAATGTAGTTACGGAGCTTGGAAGGATAGTATATGGGAATTCATTGACTGTTCTCTTCATGCTTGCAAATGTCTGAAAATTTTCATGACTGAAAGAAAAACAAATTTCTCCTAGCAATCTTTTTTTAAATATAGTTTCATCTATTATTTTGTTGGTTACATATATATATATATACATATATACATATATATATATATATATTTTTTTTTTGCCGTCCTGTAGCATGGACTCAGAGCTTAAGTACCGTCCCTGGCTTCTTTTGCTCAAGGCTAGTACTCTGCCACTTGAGCCATAGCGCCACTTCTGGCCATTTTCTATGTATGTAGTGCTGGGGAATTGAACCCAGGTCTTTATGTATGCAAGACAAGCACTCTTGCCACTAGGCCATATTCCCACCCCTCTCCTAGCAATCTTAAAAGGTATAACTATTTTTTTCTTATAGATGATGGAACTGAAGTTATTGGAAGTAATGGAACTTGTCCCAAATGAAAAGTTCACAGTGGGTAGACCTAGGCTTGGGGTCTTAATGTGCCGGACACCAAACCTAATACGCTTACCTACAATGCAAGGAATATAACATGCATCATTATTTTCCCACTTGCTAGAGAAACAAATGAGAAATGTAAATGGGCCTCAGTTCCTTTGAAACTTCCAACTTTGAGAAAGAGATAGAACACTTAGAGGTGATCTTCTCTGCTAGGCTTTATGAAGTCTAGTCTTAGACAGAAGTGGTGAGAGGGGAGAAAGGAGACAGGAAGGCCAAGAAGATCACTGAACAGCATATGGAAATAGAAAAAAATTAAAAGGCAAAGCCCATAAGGTTTGGGGCTGTCTGGATGTCTGAGGTAGGAAAAGGGTAATAACTGAGGCTTGATTCTTAAACACAGAGTGCAAGAGGGTGACAATGTTGTTGGAAAGGGCTCTTTCGTGGTAGCAGCAAGACAGCTACTACTAGGACCAAGGGGCAGAGACATTCCAGGTAGAGAAGGATAAATGCTTGGACCAGTGTTTGCTGCTGGCTTTCCACTCAGCAGTGGGAAGGATAGCTCTGGGAGAGGAAGGATCCTGAGTTTTAGGAGGACATGACTGTGTACCGAGAATGATAGAAATGGACCTAAACTGGGCTGAGGGAATCACTCAAGGCAGAGGAAGAGTAATAGCTACTTGTAATCCATTAATTCATCACAACTACTGGCCCCTGCACCATGCTACTTACAAAGGAAGGAAGAGAAAGTTCAATTGGATACTCAAAAACATTAAAAGTTCTAAATACAGCCAGGTGTCAGTGGCTTATACCTGTGATCCTAGTGACCCAGGAGGGTGAGATCTGAGGATCATAGGCTGAGAAGCCAGCCTGGGCAGGAAAGTCTGTGAGGCTCTTGTTTCCAATCAACTAGTAAAAAGCCAGAAGTGAAAGTATGGCTTAAGTGGTAGTGTGCCAGAGTTGAGCAAAAACAAACAAAAAACCAAAAACCAAGTGAGAGCAAGGGCCTGAGTTTAAGCCCAAGTACTGGAACAAGAAAAAAAGTTCCAGATACGACTGGAACCTTTCTTTCAGTAACATGAGAATGAGGGCTCAACCTCTCCAGTGAGTACCTACATTCCAAACCACCACATTTGATTTCAAGAGGAAAGAAACCAGTCCAGAATTCACAATGAAGGACAGCTAAGAACACAGAGTGGAATCACAAGTGAATGATGTATCCAAGGGCGGATCCAAAATTTGTCCTCAGTTAGGCCAGCCTCACCACTGTGAGGCTCAGTCTTTGGGCAACTGAGTCAGGTGAGAACTGCAGTAATAGGTGGGCTATCTTCATCTCTGGCTTTCATGGTTCTCCTCCCAGGTCCTTCTTTTTATTTCATGCCATGAGGAACTGCCCACTCGGCAAAATCCCTCTGGTAAGGAGAGATGTGGAGAATCTTTGAGGCAATCATGCAGTGGGGGAGATACAGTTGGCAAATGATCAATCTACAAAGACAAAGTATAAATTCATTGACTACCTTAACAGTTAAAGTGTAATAAGAAATCAATGTGGAGGAGTGCTTATCCACCTTCATCAGGGAAGAAAGTAATGCATGCACCTATCTTCAAGCACAGAGGCTCACACTTCCGTCCTGACAGATTTGCACATGAGGTCTTTTTGTAAGAACATTAATGAACTCAAATCTCTGTTTCTCCAGTAAGTCCCTCAGCACCCAAGTGAGTTCTTTATAAAGCACTGTACTGTCTGGTGCCTGTGTCACAGCTATACATTCTCAATCTCTGGGAATGGAGACAAGGAGTATCTATTGTTGTTATTGTTATTATTACTTTAGTGGTAGGAGGGTTTGAACACATGGCCTTGTCCTTAGTAGGCTAGGATATTCTTTCACTGAGTCATGCCTTCAGCCCTGTTTTTGCTTGTCATTTTTGAGCACATGCCTAAGCTGCGATCCACCTGCCAGATGCATGCCATTATACTTAGCTCTTGGGTAAGCTAAGGTTTATAAACTTTTCTTCTTAACCTGGTCTCAAACTGCAATCCTCTTGTTCTCAGTCTCCCAAGTAGCTAGGGTTATAGGTGTGAGCCACTGATGCTCAGCTATGACTATTATCATTATTTTTAAACAAATCTCTGTGTACTTATAAAACACACTAAAAATATTGCTAGGGTGGGATGTAGCTCAGTAGTAGTGCACTTGGATTGTACGTATGAGGCTCTGGGTTCGAACCTTAATGCTAGCATTGATGAAAGATAAAATGAATGCTGTCTAAAATCCTTAGCTAACCTTGCATAACCATGTTTGCTGCTGCATTATTCACAGCAGTCAAGTTACAACAACAACCTGATGCCCTTCAATGGCAATGGAAGAAAATATGAAAGATACATTATATATGACTGAAAGAGAAGTCAGGACCAGAGAGACAAAGGATGCGTGTTTTTCTTTCATATGTGGATATTAGAGCTAAAATACAAGTAATCCTATACAGGGTCATACACACATATAAACTAAAGTAAGTTAGATCTAACTTATAAATATATATGTAATCATATACAGTGCCTTGAGCCTATATATGCAACATATTAACTAAAGTATAAAATATGCAGAGGACAACTCCAATGGTATAACTTTTTTGAACAACCTACAGTCTAACAAAGTAAACACCAGGAAGCTGGAAGCTGAGGTGTTGTGGGGTATGAGGTCAAGGGAAGAGGAACCAATCAATGAAGAGAGGAAGAATAGGAAAATGTTGTCATAATATTCAATGTACATATGTAAAAACAGAACCGGGAAAATGGAGGGGATGAGGTTGGGAGAGATGAGGAGAAATGCAAAAGGTGACATGGATCAAAGTGCCTTGTACTTATACAAGGATATGTTAAATGGAAACCCTCTGTACTACTATTTAAAGATAATAAAGTATTGGTGACCTAATAAATATAAATTAAAAAAATAAAATGCTTAGCCAAGTCCTCACTTCAGTTTTAAAGGATTTTTAAGGCCAAAGAGAGGCCTGAGAGTAGGGAATGCAGGTGGTCTGATTATTATTCAGATGTTTTAATAGGTCTTTATAAAAGAAACAAGAAATAATGTTTTAATTTTGAGAACAGCACTGAGAAAAGCCAAATGTAATTCTAACAGTGCTCTTTACAATTACTTCTCATACATTCCAGGCATCAGGAGAGCCCAGCCCAGGTTTCTTTAATCACTGCAGAAGCACGGGCTGCAGGGTCCCTGTGGTTATCTCCTAGGACTGTGTTAGAGTGTGTGCGTGTGGGGGCGGGGCAGGGGGTGCTTTTGTTTCCTGGTCATCACCCAGTCACACAAACTACTGAGCCCCAGCTCCCCAGGGGACACAGACTGGGGAGCTCAGCAGGGGCCCTGACAGCACTGGCAGTTCCATCAAATTTTCTGGAGCGGAAGAGATGGATTGTTTCAAATCATTAAAGGAAACGGTAGAGAGAGGATTGTAACATGGCATTTGCCAAAGGTTCCCTAGACAACATGGAAGTAAACTTCTCTCAACAATGCTGAACACGTTGTTTGCCCAGCTCCCTTTCAGTAGGAATTGATTTTGAGGTTTGGGGGCTGTTGGCTTTTTTGTTTTGTTTGTTTTTTGGTGCTGGTACTGGGGCTTGAACTGAGGACCAGGTGCTGTCCTTCAGCATTTTTGCTCAAGGCTAGTGCTCTACCGCTTGAGACATGGCTCTACTTGGGCTTTTTAATGGATAATTGGAGATATGAGTCTCAGGGACTTTCCTGCCTGGGCTGGCTTCAAACCATGATCTTCAGATCTCATCCCCCTGAGTAGCTAGAATTACAGATACAAAGACGTTAAAAAAAATTTTTTTTTGCCAGTTGTGGGGCTTGGACTCAGGGCCTGAGCACTGTCCCTGGCTTCTTTTTTTGTTCGAGGCTAGCACTCTGCCACTTGAGCCACAGCACCACTTCTAGCCATTTTCTGTGTATGTGGTGCTGGGGAATTGAACCCAGGGCTTTATGTATACAAGGCAAGCACTCTTGACACTAGGCCATATCCCCAGCCCCAGGGGTTTTAAATTTATGAGTACAATATATCCACTATTTCTAGAACCAACAGCACACAGGGTTCAGAAAGGAGGCAAAAGTTAGCTGAGACTGGGTGGGCAGTGTTATATATTGTATTATCTACAGTTATTTTTTGTTCTGGTTCCCAGTAGCTTGTGGAGAAACTATGAGAAGAAACTACCTCTGTTTAAAGTGGGCCGAGTTCCTGGCTCAAGGCAGCTGCAACATAAATATATAAAGAAATTAGAAGAATACAACTTACAAATTCTTCATTATCTGAATTGATCAAGAAACAGGTTGGTTAGGTTTATCAAAATTTCTAATTGGAGCTGAGTGCCAGTGGTTCATTTCTATTATCCTAGCTACTCAGGGGGCTGTGATCTAAGGTTTTTAGTTCAAAGCCAACTGGAGCAGAAAACTCTGAGACTTATATCCAATGAACCAGCAAAAAGCTGGAGGTAGAGGTATGGCTCAAGTAGTAGAATACCAGCCTTGATAGAAAAAGCTAAGCAAGAACTCCAGGACCCAAGTTCCAGCCCCAGTACTGATATAGTAAAAAATTCTAATTCACACTATGAAACAATACAATTTTGTGGGGAGGGAAGTGGGGAGGGAAAAAACTGGGAGAGAATGGGGGAGGGGGTGATGACACTGTTCCGGTGGAAATGTACTCAATACCTGAATCAGGTAACTGTTACACCTCTGTACATCACCTTTACAATAAAATTTATTTTTAAAAATCTAATTCAGTCATAGAGTGCTTAACTGTCATGTACAAGATTCTAGGTTCAATTCCCACAAAATAACAACAAAACTATCATACTGAATAAAAGTCAATCAGCATGGGCATGGAGGCACCTCTGTAATCCCAGAAACTCAGGAGGTGAAGGCAGAAGGATCTGGAGTTTGAAGCCAGCCTGGACAACTTAGGAAGATCCCATCTCAAAAATAAAACAGTCACCTGATGCTAGTGGCTCACCTGTAATTCTAGCTGCTCAGGAGCCTGAGATCTGAGGATCCTGGTTCAAAGCCAGTCTAAGCTGGTACTTATCTACAATTAACCACGCTCCCCAAAAAGCTGTGGCTCAAGTATTAGAGCACCAGCCTTGGCCAAAAATGCTCAAGGACAATGCCTAGGCTCTGAGTTCAAGCTCCAGGACCAGCATACACACACACACACACACACACACACACACACAACCAAAACAACCAAGTAGTGAATTTTTTTTAATCTAATAAAATTTTTATTTTCTCTAAGAATTTCTAAGTCTCCAGGATTAATCTAATAAAAATATTTTGGGTTTTTTTCTGGATAATTCAGCTGTTTCCTTATTATTAGAAACATTACATCTTTGGTATGCTAAAGTAGAATCAATCAGAAAAAAGGTTCATATGCTTTAGAGCTAGAGGTCTTCATGAAAAGACACATTGTAGTATCAAGATGAGCACTTCCTGGTACCTGAACACAATGGAATTCTACAAAGCGATTAGAAATGCTAAAATAATGGCATTCGCAGGGAAATGGACAGGTCTTGAACAAATAATGTTGAGTGAGACAAGTCTAGAACACAGAGAAAAACGGTGCATGGTCTCCCTGATACGTGGATGTTAGAAATAAAAAACAAAGAGACATGACAAAGAAAGCAGGACCCAAGGTAGCAATTCACAGGGAGACCAAAAAAAAAAAAGGATTAGCCTTCGGAGAAAGGCACCCAAAAGTGAAACACAAACACTAATTCATATGTACGTAAGTTCATATGTACATAACTTAATATCCAGGCTATAAAGAACACCAAAGACAAGGAAGCAAAAGACTCCTTCATAATCAATTTTAGAGAAACTAAAGGACCCTATATCCTTTCCTCTCACAAGATGTACACAGGTACACATCTGAAAGAAGCTGGGCACAGAATGAATGGAAAATGGGGGGAAAATACAGTAGAAAGGGTCCAACAACTGCAATGGGCACTGATGAGAGCAAACTAAGCAACTCAAGGGCAGCAGGGAGGGGGGGAATTAGAGAAAAAGAAGGAACAGATTACACTAGCAAAATAAAAGAAATGTATATGTATATATCACCCCTTCTGGAAGGAATTGTTTTACAGTTAATAATCATAGAGGATATAAGCATTGTAGACTAGAGTGACAATGTAGATTAAGGATAAGATTTTGTTTGTTTTTCTGAAAAAATAATGAAGAAAGCAAAGAGGTAGGGTGAGGGGTGGGGGTTGGGGAGGGAAGGAGGGAGAAAAATAAGGAAGGGGATAACAGGTATGACAAGAAATATATATGTATTCACTATCTTAAGCATGTAACTATAATCCCTCCGTACATCATCTTGACAAGAAAAAAAAAAGATGAACACCTCCCACATTCCAATAATGCCAGAGCCTTCACTTGACTTGGTCAAATCACTTACTGTCCTTCTCCAAAGTAAGAGGCATCTTAATTTGAAGTGTGTTTAGCTCAACACACTTGCTTCATGGACCTGAACTCTGTTCATTCACCAGCTACAACCTTCCTACCCTCCAACCCCCACCTCTTTTTTTTGTTCCAATACTGGGGTTTGAACTTAGGGCTGTCTCTTAGGTTTTTTTTTCATTCAAGGCTGGCACTCTACCACTTGAGCAACAGCTCTACTTTTGGCTTTTTGATGGTTAATTGGTGATAAGAATTTCACTGACTTTCCTGCCTGGGCTGGAACCCTCAGATCACAGCCCTCAGGTCTCAGCATCTTGAGTAGCTAGGATTACAGGCATGAGCCACCAGTGCCTGGCCCTTTCTTCTCTCACATACTTATAGAACTCCTGAAAATATCACATAAACCAGTTTTAATTATATAGCATGTCTTAAAATATTGCTATCATTGTCTTTAATTTTGCATGAGTAAACAAGCTGTGAGAGTTTCACAGGTCCAAGGTTGCATAGTGCATAATGCTGCTTTCACATTTAAAAATAATGATTAAAAATATCCCATTAGATTTCTGAAAATAGTTTTATAGAGAAAACAACCCCATTTAGATCATTTGTTATAATCAAAACAATTGTTTTGGTCAAGTAATCAAACAGTAAAAAATGATCATCCTTTTGGGGGCTTTTTTTTTTTTGCCAGTCCTGGGTCTTGAACTCAGGGCCTGAGCACTGTCCCTGGCTTCTTTTTGCTCAAAGCTAGCACTCTACCACTTGAGCCACAGCGCCAGTTCTGGCTTTTTCTATATATGTGGTGCTGATTAATCGAACCCAGGGCTTCATGTATATGAGGTGAGCACTTTACTACTAGGCCATATTCCCAGCCCCCAAAATTGATAATCCTTAATTTTACACATAAGCTCTGTCAGATGCTTGGGTGGTTTAAATAGAAGGCTGGGCATGGTTCAGTGGTAGACAGACAGAAGACAGGCGGACAAGGCAAAGGAAGAGATCATAGGCAAGAGCTCCATCACTGCATAGGTGGTGACATGTTCCCATTTCTGAGGCCATGGGAAAAGCTATGCTGAGATGACAAATCTGGGACTAAGAACTAGAAGCTACTCCTGGGCAAATAGTTTATCTCAGTCCTGCATCAGACTGGTAATACATGGAGATATAAATAATCTTGCCTGCCTCAACTATCTCAGAGAATATAAAAAATGAATCAAACCAAAATATACATTAAAAAAGATGAAAAACTGCTACCTTCAACAAAGAGGCAAAGGAGCTGGCAAATTTCTTGAACAAAATTTGTGTTAGACTTTATGAATAAAGGCTGACTGTAAGAAAAGGAACATAGGGCTGAGAATTGGCTTAGTGATAGAGTGCATGAAGCCCTAGGTTCAATTCCTCAGTATCACATAAACAGCAAAAGCCAGAAGTAGCACTGTGGCTCAAGTGGCAGAGTGCTAGCCTTGAGCAAAAGAAGCTCAGGAACAGTGCTCAGACCCTGAGTTCAGAATGGCAAAAAGAAAAAGAAAAGAAACATAATACCAATTAAATTTCTATTTCTCTGATTACCAAACCAGGTGCCTGAAAAGTCTAGAGGTATCTTATAGTTCTACAGCTTGAGTACTAAATACTTTGATAGCGTTACCTTATGAATGGTTTCAAATTTTCTTCATTCAAAATTAACCTCTTAGGGGAGAGGAAAGGGTAAAGAGGACCCCGGAACTACTGGCATGGGGCTGCAAGGATGTGCTTAGATCTATGACAGATGCTGCCTTGTGCATAACCACGAGAAGTGGCATTTCTTACCCTTCCCACCCAGTTTTCTCACAACTTGAGCCACACCTCCACTTCTAGCATTTTGGGGGTGTTTTTTTTAGTCTCACAAACTTTCCTGCCTAGTATGGCTTAGCACCATAATCCTCAAGTCTACTGAGTAGCCGGGATTACAGAGGAGAACCACCAGCAACCCAGCAAAGGGTAATTTTATTTACTTATTTATTTATATTTACTGATATTGGGACTCAAACTCAGTACTTGACACTTTTCTTCATGGCTAGTGCTCTATTGAGCCACACCTCCAACTCCAAAAAGGTGATTTTTAAATGCCACTTAATTCTTTACATTATCGTCTTAATTTCAAAGAAAATATGCCTTATTCACCTCTTTATCAAGTAAATAGCTACTTAACCTACACTCACATACGAAACATGAAATAGTTTAATGTGACATAAAACTACTCAACTGAAAGCAACAAACAAATCTGATCAAGGGGCTGGGAATGTGGCTTAGTAGTAGAGTGCTAGCCTTGAGCAAAGAAGCTCAGAGACAGTGCCTAGGCCCTGAGTTCAAGCCCCAGGACTGGGGAAGAAAAAACCTGATCACATAACAAAATTTCCAAAAGTAAATTCTCTGCAGACTGAGACTCATTTTGCCTTCTTTGTGCCAAAGAAACACCGAACAGAAAGAATCTTTCCACAGGAGCCGAGTGCAAGGGCAGGGATGATAGTATTACAAGGCACAAAGTTATTACAAAACATGAAACACTCTGGAATTAAGTGTGGATACCTAGAAACTTAGAGTACATATCGGACATACTCAAGGTATAAACCATGAACAACGCATCTTGAGAAGAAAAGCAACACTGGCAAAGTAACATCTGTAATGCATACTTATAGTTACTGCCTATTTTAAAATGAGGTTCAGATATTATTTTGATAAAATGCATAGGACATAGAAATTCCTAATAAACATACTTCATGGATTCCTGAAGCACAGACTATGGCAACTTCATGTTGGTGAGGAGACTAAAGCACACATGTGCTTATAAGCTGGAGTTAGAGACCTTAAATCAATCAAGAAAAGGGCCGGGCACTGGTGTCTATAATCCTGAGGCTAAGATCTGGGTATCCCAGTTCAAAGCTAGCCCAGGCAAGAAAGTTTATGAGACTGAAAAAGCCAGAAATGGGGCCATGACTCAAGGAGTAGAGCACTAGCCTTGAGCAAAGAAAGCTTAGGGACAGTGCCCAAGCCCTGAGTTCAAGCCCCATTATAAGCATCAAAGACCAAAAAAAAAAAAAAAAAAAATCCTGAAGGGGAGCAGGTTGGATCCAGTGTTGGATTGGCAAAGGTGCCCAGGAATCTGTGAGGCATCCATCTATTTAAGAGCTTTGCAATTTCCTCTAAACTGCAATTCTCACAGGAATGGACACTTGCTAGTTCACTATCCTCCAGTAGAACCTCCAGAAATTATACTTTAGCCACAAGAAGAAGAGATTTTAAAAAGTTTCCATTATCTTCAAATAGTTGTACAAAAAGGTTTCAGTTCAACACGACAGTTCATGAGTATACAATGCATCTTGGTCAATGTTACCTCTTTCATCATTCTCCCTCCATCTCTCCCCAACCCACCCATCCTTCAAGTAAGAAAAAGTTCCTGGGCAATTATTTGGATAGGACAGCCCTGAACGAGGCTTGCCAGTTTCAATCAGGCAGCCCGCACAGCCCCTGCTGTTGCAGAAGAAATAGCCTAATTTGTGTGTATGCCTGGCTGACAGGAAAATGCAAGGCTCTAATGTGATGTCTAACTTCTGAGCTCCCAATCAACATCCTCCAGCAAAATACTTGAGCGAGAAGAGTCCTGTGATGCCTAAATATGCCACATTGTCCTCGGATAAGCACAAGCTCTGGCTTTCACAAACTGAATCTTGAAGTCAAGCAGATGCTCACAGGAAAGGCAGTACTACCCCCACTGCATGAAGTTACACATTGTCAATGTAGAAATCATTTCAAGAACCTCTCTATGCTAGCGCCTCCAGATGCTAAGCTCCCCAACACTAGTGGGCTTCAAGTTAGAGGCTTAGCTATAGCGGACCTTTCATCACAACAGGAAACAGTATCTGCAGTGATGTTTTACAATGTAGAAAGAACAGAGTTTTTGTTTGTTGCTAGGATTTCTTAATGACATTCTGCTTTCTTTCAGCAACAATAAAACGCTGACAGGGCAGTTTTAAAAATCAAATCAGAATAACCTTGTCCCAACACAAATCCCCTTCCCTTTGTTTTTTTTTTAACTACTTGCAGCAAAGTCACAAATAGCCACAGTCATGATAACAAATGAGCAGGAGATCAACTTCTCAATTACAATTCTGAAAGGCGTGGATACTGCAGGCACCGAATGTGGAGAATCTTGGCACTGAAACTACGAGTATATTCTTGACAATCTGATAAACTGTTCCACCTCTCAAACACACAAACACTCTCTCTCTCTCTCTCTCTCTCTCTCTCTCTCTCTCTCTCAAGGACGATTCAAACTACATCCCACATGAAAGAAAATGCAGATCTAACACCATTCTCCTGGCACACGCACTTGCCTGGACCTTCACTCTCTTACCTAAGACAAATGCCTACTATTGTTTAAACCATTGAAACAACAGCCTCCACCAATGGCTTCAGACTGCACTGAGGAAGCCCCAGAGCACACACTGCAAGCAACAGAAATCTTACCTGGGAAACCCCCCTGGACCATGGCTGTGCTGTGCCTCCTTCAGGGTGTCTGCATTCCTGACAGACAGGCAATGCCGGAAGCAGCTCAGAGCCTCCCCACGTGCTCTGCCTCCCCTCTTCTCACGACCTTGGGCCACCCCCCCCTCCTCCGCGCCCCCCCCATCGGATTTTATTCTCTGTAAGGGAAACCCCTCTGAGTATTTCTATCACACAAGAAGCAATCAATTAAGTTAAGTTTAAGCTAGTCCTCAAGCGAGCAGCCCACATCTGTCAGGAGGTGACTGCTTCCTAGAAAAGTCTGCAGGGAAGGAGCAGCAGCCCAGATTTGCAACATCTGACCCTCAGCGCCCGGACTCTCAGCTCCCATCAGCATCAAAGCAGAGGCAGGACAATCACAGTCATGTATTCTGTGGCCGGCTTTAATTTATACCACTTAATGAGCTGGGTTTTCCTGCTGAGACAGTAACATCCCATTAGTAGCATCTTCCAAATGTTCACTAAAAGGAGATGGCAACTGATTTTCCTTAGAGTGAGAGGGATCGCCATCAACTTCTCTCTTTCCCTTTGCTCTCAGCACCCAACCATGTTTGGACAAAGAAGTAGTGTACATAATTCCCCAGGGAGGTCCTCTTATGTCTCCCAGACATTTTCCATGCATGAGGAAGAGCTATTTAAGCAGTCAAGTCTTCAAGTTATCTTGGTGGGGGGGGTGAGGGGGTGTTAAGGGAAGTTTTAAGGGAAAATAGTCACTATGGAGAAATCACTAGAAAAACAACTGAAGTTTATTAAAAGTCTGAGGAAATACTACACCCCCCACTCCCCTCCAGTAGCATGCAAGCTTGTCTCAGCTACAGTTGCTATTAGAACCATCTGTCTGTTACATCCCAATCCTCTAAACTTTGTAAATTGTGGAATAAGTCATCTATGCACATCACTGCATCAAGAGTAACATTTAAAAAAAAAGTCAACATATCAGGCACTGGCAGCTCATGCCTAGCTATGCAGGAGGTTGAATGGAATTTGAGGATCAAGGTTAAAAGCTATCACAGGCAACAAAGTCTCTAATTAACCACCAAAAAGCTAGAAGTGGAGTTATGGCTCAAGTGTTAGAGTGCTAGCCTTGAGTAAAAAGCCCAGGGACAGTGCCCAGGCCCCGAGTTCAAGTCCTTGGACCAGTGGGCATGCAAGCACAGACACACACACACACACACACACACACACACACACACACACACACACACACTCAAGAATACCAAAACATCGGACTGGGAATATGGCCCAGTGGTAAAGTACCTGCCTCGTATACATGAAGCCCTGGGTTCGATTCCTCAGTACCACATATATAGAAAAAGCCGGATGTGGCACTGTGGCTCAAGTGGTAGAGTCTAGCCTTGAACAAAAAGAAGCCAGGGACAGTGCTCAGGCCCTGAGTTCAAGCTCCAGGACTGGCAAAAAACAAAACAAAACAAGAATACCAAAACATCAAGATACATTGTACCTATAAACTGATATGGTAAAACGAAACACCCTTTGTACAACTACTTAAAAGATAATTTAGAAGCACTAGTGGATAATAGAAATACATTTAAAAAAGAATACCAGAACACAACTTAAACAGTACTTAAAATAGTTCAATAATACATTTTTAAATTTATAGTTATCATCAAAACTCCAAATCACATCAAGGCCTGAACTTTGGTAGTTTCCAGAACCTTACTGTATTATTCATTTATTTTTTAGGATTTATTGTCAAGATGATGTAAGAGGGGTTACAGTTACATGCTTAAGGTAGTGAATACACATACATTTCTTGTCATACTTGTTATCCCCTTTCTCATTTTTCTGAATTATCTGAACTAGGGAAGGGAAGGGGAACATCAAAATGGTGAGACATAAGATAAAAGGGCAAACCAATGCAATAGGAATACTCACAAGACAATATGTTGAAAATTAACTATATAACCGGGGAAGAGGGCTGAGTTGGGGGGAGGGAAGGTGAGAGAAAAATGAGGGAGGGGGTAACAAGTATGACAAGAAATGTACTCACTACCTTATGTATGTAACTCCTCTGTACATCTCTTCGACAATCAAATTAAATTTTAAAAAAGATGTTCCCTAATTTGAGTTAATTCTAATTCTGAAGGGTCCATAAAAAGTTGGTAACTGTGTAGAATATGAGAAAATAGTCTATATAAACTAAAAAAAAATCCTTATTATTCTTTGACAAAGGATTAACAACAGGAAGAGCAAATCATTTGTTTATTCTGTAAGATGAACAGGGAAATGGTGCTGGCCCATTAGAAGTGTGGGCTCTTCATTCTCTAAGGGCTTGGCAATCATTGCTGCTGATTGTAGTGACATCTATTGGTGAGGAAGAGATCAACTGCAGAGTCTACAATGGAAGAAGAAAGAATTTCCAACCCCTACAAGCTCAGTTGCTCAATAAACCTTTGCTTATCATGAGTTTCTTCATAATAAAAAAGCCAAGAGCCTATGTGCCTCTGATCACATAAAATAATATTTATCAAAATGAATTCTAGGAGCTGAAACAAGAGGGTTTTTTTTCCTTAATTAAAAAAAAAAAAGGACAAAGAGCTGGCACTGGTGGCTCACTCATCTAAGCCTAGCTACTTAGGAGGCCGAGATCTGAGGATCACAGTTCAAAACCAGCCCAAGCCAAAAAGTCTGTAAGACTCTTTTTTTTTTTTCCAGTCCTCTGGGCCTTGGACTCAGGGCCTGAGCACTGTCCCTGGCTTCTTTTTGCTCAAGGCTAGCACTCTGCCACTTGAGCCACAGCGCCACTTCTGGCTGTTTTCTGAGGAATCGAACCCAGGGCTTCATGTATACGAGGCAAACACTCTTGCCACTAAGGCCATATTCCCAGCCCCTCTGTAAGACTCTTACCTCCAATAAACTACTGAGAAAAGACCAGAAAAGGCACTGTGGCTCAAATGGTAGAGCACTAGCCTTGAGCAAAAGAATCTTAGGGACAGCTCCAAGGCCCTGAGTTTAAGCCCTATGACTGACCAGAAAAAAAAAAAAAAAAAGCAAAGAGAACTGGGAGGAACTGGAAATTACTGGAAGGGGATGATGTAAATGGGGCTCTATATATCTAGTGAGACCTGGGGCCAGACCTGCCTGGATGATACCTAACTTTGTGGTTTGGGGAAAATGAATTACTTTAAGTTTTAAAATCTTCAACTGTAAACTTAGACAAACCAAATGAGCTGTACAGTTCTCAAATTCCCTTATTGTTGAGAAAGACATTCATATACTTTAATTACCTTCTTTAAAGTGCTTTGCCATATGAAGCCAGGTGCCAGTGGCATATATTTACAATCCTCACTATGTGGGAGGCTGAGATTAGAAAGAGCAAGGCTGGGAAGAAAAGGTCAAGAGAATCTTTCTCCAACAGGAACTGGGTATGGCAGAGACTGCTGGTTTTCCTAGCTACTATAAGAAGCCTATTTGAGGTTGGATGACAGTGCAGGTGTGCACCCAGGTAGAAGTGAGATGAATATTGAAAGTAGCCAACACAAAAACAGGTCTGGTGACATGGCTCAGCAGGAAAGCACTTACTTCCCTAGCAGAGGCAAAGCCGAGAGTTCAAATTGCCCTCCTCCTTCCATTCAGATCTTTAAGTTTTAACTATGCCTTACAAATGTGGTTACTCAATGTATAATACCAACTTTGAAATGACTTAAACAGATGTAAGTAAAACTGTACATTACCAATGCACAAGCCAGCAATTTTTAGTAAATTTATAGTTTTTGAATATTCCTATAATCTCCCAATTCCTTCTAGCCAGATCCCAATGCTTGCCCCAGGCTGCTTTCTATTACCAAATATTTGTTGTTTTTCAATGGGTATTTTAGAGAAATGGAATCATACTGAATATACTGAACATACTGATGAACAGACATGTTCATCAGGATTCCTTTCCATGGCATGGTGAGTACTTTCAAGGGTTAGTTCCTTTTTCTTGCTGCATCCACAACATTTTGCCTTGAAGTTTACGTGCTGATGGGCATTTGACTTAATTCACAGGGTTTGGTCACTATGAAGGGTGCTGCTCTAAAAGTCCTGGAGTGTATGTATATGAACATGTATTTTCACTTCTCTTGGGTAAAAGAGGAAGTAGAATTGCCAGTCTGTATAGTAATCCCATATGATATTGAACATTTTTAGAATCTACAACTTGCTTTCCAAGGTGGCAGTATATTTTATATCTCCACTAGACCAGTTATGCTATCTAGGTTTTTTGTTTTGGGCTTGTTGTTCTTGGTATCTTTCCTTGGGCTTGAACTCGGGGCCTGGGTGCTGCCTCTGAGCTTTTTGTGTTCAAGGCTAATGTTCTACCACTTGAACTGTAGCTCCACTTCTAGCCATTTTGGTGATTAATTGGAGTAAGAGCCTCATGGACTTTTCTGCCCAGACTGGCTTTTAGTTGCAATTCTCAGATCTCAGTCTCCACTGAGTAGCTGGGATTATAGGCATGAGCCACTTAGCACACACCATTTGGTTTGTTATAATTAAAGTCATTTTAGTAAGCCTGTAGTGTTTTATTTATTTATTTATCTATCTATCTATCTATTTATTTATTTATTTACCAGTCCTGGGGTTTGGGACTCAGGGCCTGAGCAATGTTCTGGCTTCTTTTTCCTCAAGGCTAGCACTCTAGCTCTTAAGCCACAGAGACACTTCTGTCTTTTTCTATAAATGTGATACTGAGGAATCAAACCCAGGGCTTCATGTATGCAAGGCAAGCATTCTACCACTAGGCCACATTCCCAGCCCAGCCTATAGTGTTTTATTTTGCATTTCCTTGGTAACTAATAGCATTAAGCACCATTTAATGTCCTTATTAACCATCACATGCCATTCCAAGTTTTTAACCCATTTAAAAAAAGTGGATTGCTTTCTTATTATTGAGCTAAAATGAAAAACAACAACAAAAAAAAAACCCACAACTTTTCTTTCTTTTTTTTAATCTGAGACCAAAATACAAACTTAGTACCTGATGCTTTTGCTCATTAGCTAGCACTCTCCCAACTAAGCAAAGCTTCCAATGTCCCCCAAACACTTTTTTCCCTTCCAAATAAGCATGTATTATTATATGGAAATCAAGCGGCTGACGTTGGAAGAAGTTCTTTCTTAAACTTTTCTCTTTCTAAATTATTTGCTCATATTCTTCTGTAACTTTTTCCAAGTTAAAAACAACAACATATAAGGCATCCTAATCATTTCACCACTGACTTTAGAATTTGGCCAGACTCCACTATTTGTGTTTGGCCTCTGTTAGCTTTAAGACTGGAAAGTTAGTGGGATTGTCAGGCCTGTCTGATTGAGGTGCACTGGGCAGGTGATGGAAATGCATGTGGGCACGGGTGGCTGATGGACTGCCTCAACTGGCACTAGTGATGTAGAGCAGGGGTGAAAGGTCGCCCTGAGACAGGTGGTTGGTGCATTCAGTTTCATCTGTAAATGAAGAACAATACAGACTTGCTGTAAGAGTAAACACCAAGATTAACAATGAGGTTAGCAGCTCTGCTTTGAGCTCTTAAAGTCCATTTGGAAATTCCATTTAAGTTTCCAGCGAGGCAGAAGTGGCTCATGCCCATAATCCTAGCTACTTAGGAGGCTGAGACCTAAAGATCATGGTTTAAAGACAGCCTGGGCAGAAAAAAAAATCTGTGAGATTCTTATCTTCAATTAACCCTGAAAAGCCAGAAGTGGAAATGTGGCTCAAGTGGTGGAGCAGAAAAGCTCAGTAACAGTGTGATGCCCAGTTTAAGCCTCAGGACTGACACATGCACAGACACACATGCATGTGCATACGTACAAAGTTCCTTTAAAAGTTTCTTTAAAACTTTTCCTGTGTGTTCATCCTACATAAGAACAAAGTCAAAATGAAATGTCAGCCCTACAACATCAAAATTCCATGGCAGGGAAAATTAAGCACATCATTGATAATGCGCTATGAAAATTCATCCTGACTCCACAGGAAAAGGGGAATTCAGTGGACAGTGCAGCTGGAGATGAAGGGCAAAGGTGAGATCTGGCTTTGGTGGCTTTTTGGCGGGTAGAAATGAGATAGTAACAATCTTGCACAACCCTACCGTGGAGTTGCAGAACTTAAGTCTCTTTCATTTTAGGATAAAATTATCGTATATTCCTTAGTTTCTTTTCCATATTGGGGATGGAAGCCAAGCTCTGACATATGCCAATCATAAAGCACATATCTCTGCTTCTAGTTTGTGTGTGTGTGTTTATTTTTTTTCCAGAATTATATTCTACAGTGACAATATTTGGCACACAATAAAGAATTTTGTATCACTGATAACAATAATAAAGTAGTAGCAAGCCTTCCTACATCACTACATGGGCCACTTCCTACATCGTTGTGTGTGCCTGTGTAAGTGTGTGCACATGCATGTGTGCATGTGTGTGTGTGTTGGTAGAATTTGAGCCTAAAATCTGCAGGTGCTAGGAAAGCACTCCAAGCACCGAGCCTCCCATATGATTTCTAGAATACTTTACTCTCTCTAAGGTCTCACAGCAACCCTGTGAAGGGTTTATCCCCACCTTACAAACAAGGATGCTTTAGGAAAGAGACATAACTTGGCCAGGTCAATGGCTAGAAAAGTTTGTGGGCTACCTGGCCCTGGTGTGCACACTTTCATACACACACATGTAGATTCCCAGGCCAGTGGATTTCTCAGCATGTACCACTGAAAGCTGGATTATTAAGTCAAAAGCTGTGCATACTGACATTGCTCATGGGGCCGGGTGTGGCTCAGTATTAGTCTTGCAAAACAGGTACGAGGCCTTGGGCTTTACCTCAGCACCATAAAAATGGGGGGAAAATGAAATGTTGCCAATAGGAGGATCTTCAAAATGAGAGAGATGAATTCTCGTTCCCACAAACAGTATATAAAACTTGGTGAAATTTTTGAACCACTCCCTGGTTTTGTTCCAACTACTGCAGAAACAAAACAACAAAAGCCAATCAGCAAACAAACCAAAGAACACTGAGAAATTATGAAAATAATACAAAGTGCTCCATCATCACAAAGTACACATCAAACTTGTATAAAGTCAACATGATTGTGATAGTTGCACTTATTTTAATGTGATTTATAACCTTGTATTTAGAAAACACAAAGCTAGCCTAATAATTACTGATTAGTAAGAGCTATCATGCCTGTCAAAAAGTTATGTGATACACGAAGGGCCTACTGCTTTATTTTAATGCTGGGGACAACCCAATGAAGTAGATATGATTATTAATACTCTTGTCAGGGAAGATGTCATACAAATGGTCATGCTCTAAAAAATGATGGAACCAGAATTTGAACTCTTCTCATTTCTATATTAATATCCTTTACTGTATTGTAGGCAATGAAAATTTCTTTACAAAAACATACATATTCAGATATACATTTCATGTATCAGAAAACTCGCCCCTTTAAAATGTGTGTCAGTGGTTTTCGATATTTTCACAAATTGTACAAGAATCAGCAATGTCTTCTTTTAGAAGACTTTCATCACGCATACCCCCAAGGAAATCCCATATGCACTAGCAATCAAGGTAATACTACATACAACACAGCATAAGAGAAATTTTTTTAAATCTCCTACTAAAGTATGATGTAGGCAGGAGTGAGATTTCATTGTTATAACCTCTTTGAACAATTAGCAAATAGTTTAATAAAATAAATACCATAAAACTGAAAAAAAATCTCCATTTAGTACAAGTATAAATGAGTATTTGATTCAGTAGTACATAGGAAACTGTTTACATGAGTTAAATATGACTTGGTAGGTTTCCTGTAATTTTACCTTAGCAGCATCTATGCCCAACTCAGATTACTATGGGTCAAGTTCTAAAGACTTGTTGGCAGTTTTTAAATTTCAGAGCCCAAATTAGGGAGTATTATAGGTAAACACTGTATAGCACAGATTCTTTCAGAATGCACCCCCCCCACCCCCTCCACCCCCGGCCAGCTGGAAAGCTAGAAAAGCTGGCTTATGTGATATAAACCACAGGAGCTTCAAAGATAGATGTTCCTTTTCTAATCTTTGCTCAAGCACCGTTTTGCAGAAGCACAGCTGTCTGCATGATCATTTACAACAGTAGTGACAGCATCATTTAAGAAGTCCCGGTCTCCAGGAAACAACGAAAAGGACTCACTGTCGGTCACCGCAGAGTCTTCCTCACTCACATCACTGTCCGAGGACGGAGCTCGGTAAGGAGGCGGCAGTTTCATGGGAGGGGGGGCTGTTCCTTGGCTCTAAAGATGCAAAATTTGAGAGGATAGTTAATTGTGGCTGTGTGACCCTCTTCTTCAGTAACAGAAAGCATCAAAGGATAATTGGGAAATAGTTTGATAACCAATTTCATTGTAATTCAAGGACTGCAAAAGAAACAGAATGTATTCCCTAATGCTCACGCTATTGTATGAACGTGACTGGAGAATGGAAGCACAGCAATGCAGAAAAAAGATGGCAAAGCCCAGCATTGTTGAAAGCTGCTGCCCTGCCTAGAAAAAGCATTTTCTTTACATTGTGCAACTTCATCTTCTTTGTTGCTAACAAAGAAGTGGGACTCTGACACTTCCAAAAAAATCCAAAAGGAAAAAAAGAATCCCATAGTATAAATTCTTAAGTTTCTTCAATTTTTCCTCAATGTTATAGATTACATTCCTTAAAAAAAAAAAAAGAAACGAAATGTCAAGATTTTCTAACTGAAAAAGTATTCATCTATAATTTAGAGACGGTCAACACATTTTCAATGTTTTAAATGAGAAAAATCTGTATGATGAATAATTCGCAAAAGTATGCTTTCCATTTGCATGCCAAATGATACATCACATCAATATTTGATTCATGCAGATACTTAAAAGAGAACAAAATTCTATGAGTAGATTACCTTCCCAGAACAGAGACATTTTCTTGAGCATGGAGAAAAATAAAACATGTCAAACTTTACGAAGATGGAAGCTGCTAAAAAGACTAGAAGCTGATATACCCAAGCCATCCACAAATACCCAGCTAACTGGATTAAGATGTGCTTTGCCACAGGACTTGCGTAAAGTACATTCAATTGTGCTTTCAATGACAAAACCACTAATAGCAGAGATACTTCGTAAGTGGATACTGGCGGTCTATGACTGAGAGAAGGCACAAGATAAATTCTTCCAAAGTACAAAACACTATTGGGGATTCATAAAAGAAAACACACATTATTAAAAGGAAAAAACAAAGCAAAACAAAGCAAAACAAAACAAAAACAACCACACACAGCCAGGAGCCAGTGGCTCACACCTGTAATTCTAGCTATTCAGAGGCTGAGAGTAGCACAGTTCAAAGCAAGCCAATAAATTAGCAAAACAGCATACTGGAGACATGGTTTAAGTGGTAGAGGATTAACTGTGAGTGGAAAAAAGCTGAGTGGGATTGAGAGGCCTTGAGTTCAAGCCCTGGTACTAGCAAAAAAAAAAAAAAAAAAAAGAAAGGAGAGGGGAAGGGGAGAGATGAGAGAAGCGAAAGGAGGAGAGGAGAAACATCTAAATTTTTCTAATCATAGTAATATATGTGTGTGTATGTATATGTATTTTTTTCCAGAAACTCCAAAATCATTAAAATTCAAGAATGATTAATAGATGGTATCAAATACAAAATGCTTATTAAGCATTAGAGAACACAGGTGTATGATTGGCTCTTTTTTGTGGTATTAGGATTTGAACTCAAGATCCTGTACTTGTAGGACAAGGCCTCTAGCACCTGGGCCACACCCTCATTCCCTTATGCACTGATTATTTTTCAGATAGGGGCTCACATTTTTGCCCAGGCCAGCCTGGACTGAGACCCTCTTGTTTATGACTCCCACGTAACTGGAATGACAAGTGTGTGGCACCATATCTAGCTTTTCATTGCTTGCGATGGGGTCCCAGCCTTCCAGGCTGGGCTTGAACTGTAATCTTGCATATCTCTGCCTCTTGAGCAGCTGGTGCTACAAACAGGAGCTACTTTTTTTTTTTTCAAATTTTTATTATCAAACTGATGTACAGAGAGGTTACAGTTTCATACATTAGGCATTGGATACATTTCTTGTACTGTTTGTTACCTTGTCCCTCATGCCCCCTCCCTCCTCCCTCCTCCCCCTTTGCGGGAGCTACTTCTAAGCCACTTCACACAACTCTTTTAATTGTTTTTAGGTGTTAACTTATTTTTTATTTTTAATAACTTACATTATTTTATTTCTTTATATTACACAGGGAGGGATTTCATAGTTATATTTCTACACGTTTACAATATAGTCCAATCAATCTCAGATACCACTATCACTCTTTGACTCCCCTTGCCTTTGTTCACAAAATAATTTCAGCAGGTTTCTATTTTCATAATTGTAAACAATTTACTTCAGTCATATGCATACTCTTTTAGCCTCCTTGTTAACCCTGTACACTGTTCACTTTTTCTGTGTGCATGTAAATGGTCCTGGGCTTGAACTCAAGGCCTGGGTACTGGCCCTGAGATGTTTTTTGCTCTACTACTTGAACAAATTGGAGATAAGAGTCTCATGAACTTTCCTGCTGGGGCTGACTTTGAACCACAATCCTCTTATCTCAGTCTTCGAAGTATCTAGGATGACAAGAATGAGCCACCAGCACCCCTTACTTGTTCCTTTTTAAATTTAGGTTTAGGGCTGGGAATATGGCCTAGTGGCAAGAGTGCTTGCCTCATATACATGAAGTCCTGGGTTCGATTCCCCAGCACCACATATACAGAAAATGGCCAGAAGTGGCGCTGTGGCTCAAGTGGCAGAGTGAAAAAGAAGCCAGGGACAGTGCTCAGGCCCTGAGTCCAAGGCCCAGGACTGTCTATAAATAAATAAATAAATAAATTTAGGTTTAAAGAAAATTCTAAAAAAAAAAGAAAAGAAAATTTTAAGTGAATTAAAGATGAACGTAAAATGGATTCTTTTTTTTTTTTTTTTTTTTGGCCAGTCCTGGGCCTTGAACTCAGGGCCTGAGCACTGTCCCTGGCTTCTTCCCACTCAAGGCTAGCACTCTGCCACTTGAGCCACAGCGCCACTTCTGGCCGTTTTCTGTATATGTGGTGCTGGGGAATTGAACCTAGGGCCTCGTGTATCCGAGGCAGGCACTCTTGCCACTAGGCTATATCCCCAACCCAAAATGGATTCTTTTTAAAAATATTAAATTTACTGGATGTTAGACATAGTGATCATAAGTAGGGTATCTGTGTGTTTTTTTCATTTTGTTTTTTTTTTCTTATTTATTGCCAAAGTGGTATACACAGAGGTTACAGTTTCATACGTTAGGCATTGGATACATTTCTTGTACTGTTTGTTACCTCCTCCCTCATTCCCCCCTCCCCTTCCCCTCTCCCCCCATGAATTGTTCAATTGGTTTACACCAAACAACTTTGCAAGTATTGCTTTTGTAGTCGTTTGTCTTTTTGTCCTGTGTCTCTCGATTTTGGTATTCCCTTTCACTTTCCTAGTTCTGATACCAGTATATACAGGTTCCAATGTACTCAGATACGATACAGTGATAGTGCAGGTATACCAGAGGAAGGGGATACAAGAGGATCATCAACAATAGAAGCTACGGTTTCACGTGGCATGTTGAAAGTAATTACAACAGTGATATATCACTCATTTCCATTACATAAAGTTCATTTCACTTAGCATTATCTTATGCATTCATAGGGGCATAATTAGGCTCTTGTGTTCCTCTGCTGTGACTAGCCTAAACCTGTGCTAATTATTCCCTATGAGGGAGACCATAGAGTCCATGTTCTTTGGGTCTTGCTCACTTCACTTAGTATAATTTTTTCCAAGTCCTTCCTGTAAAATGGATTCTTTGCAAATACATTTTTCTCAGAATAAGGTTGTTCTTGGTCAAAGACAGTACATAGAATGAGGACCCTTGTGGGGAGGAAGGATGAGAGCGTGATGGAAGAGTGAGTCTGGTATATTTAACCATCCATATAAGTATCACAATGAAATCTCTTTTGCAACTAATATAGGCTAATAAAAAATTTAAAGACAAGATATTTGGGTATAATTGATGTCTTCTAATATTTGTTACCTCTCTTAATATGTTTTACAGCTCTTAATATTACCTCTTCATATATTAATAGCATTATAAACATGTTTAAGGGAAATTTGCAAACTGATTTGATGACTTCTATCAGTACTTTTGAAACAGGCAAGTATCACCTTATGTCGCAACATGGGTTGCTGGGTACCTAGAGGGTCTTTCTGCTGCACGTGAGTAAAGGGGGAAAGAGGAAAGACTCTTTCCAAGTTCAGGGATACATAATGAGGCTGCTGTACCATCCCCATGAGGATAGAGAACAAGCAAGCTCAGTCGTAGGCACATAGCAGGTCATCTTCTTCGAGTATTTGCCAAGTGACTGAACAACTGTTCGCCCCCTCCTGTTTTTTAAGATTCCCTGATAGGCAAAGTTGTAGGAAACCAGTAATGGGAACAATTCTAATCACCAGCTCTGCATGTTAACTGTGTCTGGTTGAGATGCTCATGATTTCAGTCTTACAGCAAAGATTACAGTTTTCTTTTTTCCCCTGGAAGACATTAACTAGTTTTGTGTCTAAATTTGAACCTTAAAGCCTCCTTTCTTTCAGCAGTTACAAATACTTCATTCTCTTCAATTCTCCTTAACACGATTTCCATCTTATTGATGCCCTCTTTAATGGGCAAATAAATACCTGGCACCTGCATATTTGGCATATTTTACCAGTCGTGTTTTATTTCTTCTTAACTTCCACTTGGATAGTTTGGGAATTCTCATGGAGATGCTCAAGCAAATTCACCTTCTAGAGCAAATTAGACTATAAAATGTTTCAGACACATAATTCATGAGCTATTTAAGCCTGTTTACATGATTTCTTGGCTCCCATAGTAAGTCCCAACTGATAAGAGAATTTGCCTTTTTTACTGATCTATATTTAAAAAAAAAATTCTAATCCTATGTTTTTGTTGTTTTGTTTTTGCTGGTCGTAGAGCTTGACCAGGGCCTGGGCACTGACCCTGAGCTTCTTTTGTCTTTTTTTTTTTTTTTTTTGCCAGTCCTGGGCCTTGAACTCAGGGCCTGAGCACCATTCCTGGCTTCTTTTTGCTCAAGGCTAGCACTCTGCCACTTGAGCCACAGTGCCACTTCTGGCCATTTTCAATATATGTGGAACCCAGGGCTTCATGTATACTAACGCTCTTGCCACTAGGCCATATTCCCAGCCCCCCTGAGCTTCTTTTTATTATTATTATTATTAATTAAATTTTGTTGACAAGGTATTGTGCAAAAGGAGTACAGTTACATAATAGGGCAGTGAATACATTTCTTGTGATATCTTACACCCTCGTTTTGTTTTTTTCCCTTCCCTAGCTCAGGTAGCTTCTTTTGATCAAAGCTAGTGCTCTACCACTTGAGCCACAGCTCTACTTCCAGCTTTTCTGGTCATTTATTGGAGATAAGAGTCTCATGGACTTCTCTACCTGGGCTGGCTTTGAACCATGATCCTCATATCTCAGCCTTCCGAGTAGCTACGATTACGGATGTGAGCCACTGATGCCTGGCTAATTCTACATATCTGCTTCTGCTACTAGGTCAAGACTGGTCTTCACTTGGGCTGTAACTTATTCCTTGCTGGAAGACTCGCCACTGGGGCTTGGTTTTGTGATGTGGTAATCTGCTGGCATTTGTGGGAATGATGAAGGTCCATTTTGTGCTGGCTTTCCAGAGACTTGCTCTTCTTTGGTTGAGAAGGAACAGAATGTCTCCTCAGCCTCTTGTGCGGGGCCCGTGTATACTGGAGCATGCTACCTTGGATCTCTTGAGAAGAGCCACCCTTGGACCAACAGATAAATGGCTTTTTGCATTTCTGTGCCTGCATTTACCAAATGGTTAAAGCTCTCAGCCAGAAGCTAAAAAGATTTCTGAGTATATGTAGTTAAGTGAAGTCCTTACCTCACATATAAATATAAACTGTCTTCCTACCTCCTGTAAATTAATAAATTAGATGAGAATCTCTTGAAATGAACAAACTCTGATGAGCACACAGAGTCTAATTTTAAATCTAATAATCCCATTTTAAAAAAAAACAACAGTGCAACAAAATAACCTATAATACTTTAAATGTGCCAGTCTATTAAAAAAAAACAAACTCTTTTCTTCACAGAAACCACCAAGAAGCATTTTTTTAACTTAAGAATCCAGACATCCAGACTCACACTATTAAACTGATGTAATAACTTTCATTTAGACAGCTACACTTCTCCCTGGTCTTGTTTCTGCTGTAGGTTATAAAACAAAAATGCAGAAGTCTATGAAAACATGTACACCAATGCCTCATGAGTCTCATATGCCGGCGTGGTTTGCACACGCGCAACTTGTTTGAACATCACAATGGCTTACGTATTCACCCAGATATTTCCAGCCACTGCACAGGCCTGGCACGAGGTGGACGTCTGCAGGCAGAGCCTGCTGTTCCTTGTTGCTGGGAGGGAGGAGTCATCAGCGTGCTCACAGTACCATACCTAAGAGCCACCAGGAGGCTCACAGGGTGCTCAGATCTTTGTAAAATATTTTCCCATGTTTCCTTGGAGACCAACAGCCTGGCATACCCACATTTTACACTAGAAACCAACTTTACTGAGGTGCAACTGACAGGCAGCAAACCATACGCATTCGAAATAGAGAGTCCCTGATTTACAAGGGTTCAACTTGACCATGGTGCAAAGACAGTCTACAATTTGAAGTCTGGTATTTCCCAAGGTAACTGATAGGTAGCCCAACACTCCACAGATGTAGGCAGGGGCAGCAAGCTGCTCTCAGCCAGCCCTCAGATCAGAAACACCACTGACCCGGTAGGATATGTGGTGCTACTATGTCTCAGTGGCTGCTTGGCAAGGGGTAGTAAATGCATTTTCCACTTAGGGATTTTCAACAAGGATGGGACTGCAGAGCTAATCCCATCATGAGGCAAAGAATAGCTGCATATCTCTCAAAGGTATGCATTTTGATAAATTTAACCATCTGCATTGCTGATTACAGGGAGACACTTTCATCAAATGAGACTTCAAAAGAAAAGCAAAGATGACTTACAGTTGAGGACTACTTCTCCAGCAACAAGTTTTCCAGCTGTGAAAAGTATCCATAGAATACATGAAATAATACTGAAGAAAAACGTGGAATGAAGCCAAGCACTAAGGCTCACAACTGTAACCCTTACTACTCAGGAGGCTGAGATGACACGGTTCGAAGTCAGTCCAGGCAGGAAAGTCTGCGAGACTCTTATCGACAATTAAGCTGTAAAAAGCTGGAGGTGCAGCTGTGACTCAGGTGGTAGAGCACTAGCCTTGGGCAAAAAAGCTCAGGGATAGTACTTAGGTCCTGAGTTCAAGCTCCATTTTCCCAGCACGTGCACACAGACACATTAAAATAGTGGCACACAATTGGAATTCATATGTACAATCAAGATAATGATCATATCCATCATCCCTGAAGGTTTGTCGTGTATCTTTCAAACCCCTCCCTTGCAGCCCTTTTTCCTGGCATCCCCATTCCTAGGAACTGTTGATTTGTTCTTTTGCATTACAGATTGAATTTTCTGGACTTTTACATAAATCATACAATAGCTACTCTTTTTTTTCTTCAAAGGGCTATTAATATACTGAATCCCAAGTACTCCCTTGAGGTCAAGTGAGGTAGAAAATTGGACTCCAGATGCTGCCCTCCCAAACTTCCATCCCTGAGCATAAAGCTTGTACCTCTACAGGAACTGAGAAGAATTCTGCCAGTGATTACTGCAGTTTTTATCTAACCACTGGCTCATAATCAATAAGCACAGTATCCTGGAGTCTACACGTCACCTGTGCTGAAGAGAAAGAAAGCACTGCCTTGAACACAGAATAGGTGCTCTTGACAATCTTAAGAAAACGTTGGTACTTACGTTCTCTGTGCAAAGACAGAGGACAGCCAGGTTAAACAGAGCAGCCAATAATCTGGTGAACAACCTCATGTTATTTATTCTTTGCAAGAACTGTTCTCCTAAACCCTCAGGCAGTCAGTACTTTGATTGGCTCCATACATGTGTTTGTAATTAATCTCTCCCAAGTGTTCAGTTTAGTGAAGGCTCTTTTTATTTTTTAATCTACAATGGATAAACATACAGTTAAACAAATTGAAATCCTGATCACAATTGATGAGAGGGATATTTGCCAGCTTTGGTCTTTGTTTGTGGTGGACAAGGAGAAGGAGAGTAGCCCTAAGAATTTCAGATTGAAATGTGCCAGACTGGATGGAGAATGGAATTCCATGTATATACTAATGGAATTCTATGAATACACTGTAGGGTTCAAAACATTCAAAGCCAAGGCCAGCACTGGTGGCTCACATGTATAATCCTAGCTACTCTGGAGGCGGAGATCTGAGGATCAAGGTTTGAAGCCAGTCCAATAGAAAAATCCAAGACTTTTATGTCCAATTAGCCACCAAAAAGCCAGGACTGAGGATGTACCTCAACTGGTAGACCACTAGCCATGAACAAAAAGGCACAAGAGCACAACGCCCTGAGTTCAAGTACCAGTACCAGCATGTACAAACACACACACACACACACACACACACACGCACACACGCACACGTGCATATGCATGCCAAAACAGAAGGCCAATATAGAAATAGTTCATCTGAAGGGGAGAGAATGAAAATTTTCTCTTTCTCATACCATATCCTAAAATAATTTTTAGGCCAAACAATTCTAATTAAATTGAGGCAGGAACAGTGGTGGCTGACTCTGATGACAGTGAGGACATGACCTCTGAGCTGCTCCTTGTCATGGAGACTGTTCTTCTGGAGGGCCAGTGTGGGAAGTGAACTTCTAGCTGCCAGAACAGCAAGACCCAACTCTCAAGAACAACCAAATGTGAGCACCATGTTCTGGGGATGGACAAGTGGCCCAGGTGACCAGGAAGCAGACACAGATGCCCATGACTGGCTGGGCCCTTTACAGTATCTGAACCTGTGCAGCACCAGTTTTCTACCTTCCATCCTGGTGCAACGCAGTTGCACACACAGGAAGAGAGCACACATCGCTTCTATACTGACCTGAGCTCATCACAACCACTGTTATTCATTGCTGCCCAAGTATGGGGAAAGAAACCAAAGACATTTTTTAGAAGCTTAAGAAGCTCAAGTTACCTTTTCTTTTCTTTCTTGAGTGTCTTGGTCCTGGTTATTGACAGCTGTGCTGGTCTTGGTATGCACATTAGGAATGATCTAAACCAGGAAGAAAACAGGTGGGAAGAAGAAAAAGGAGAAGGTCACAGGTCATATTCATTTTCTTCCTTCTTTTTCCTTCCTTTCTTCCCTCCCTTTTTTCCTTCCTTTTGCATTTCTTCCCTCTCTCCACTTCTTGTCTGTTTTTGGTTTAATTTTAGAGACTGGGACTGGCTATGTGGCCCAAGTTGACCATGAATTTATAATCCTCCTGCCTCACCCTCTGAGTACTGGGATTACAGATGTAATGCCAACATTCCAAGAATGTGCCACCGTGCCTCTCTTTGTTGCATTTCCTACTGAGTGTTCTGTTTGATTGGAGTGCCAGGGTATGTCAAGCATGCCAGGCACTGAACCACATGTGCAAACTTCCTTTGTGTGTGTGTGTGTGTGTGTGTGTGTGTGTGTGTGTGTGTGTGTGTGTGTGTGCATATGCTGGTACTGAGGACTTGCACTTTTTCTTGGCTTTTGCCCTCAAGGCTGGCATTCTCACGCTTAAGCCACACCTCCACCTCTGGCTTTCTGCTGTTTAATTGGAGACAAAATGTCTCATTGACTTTCCTGCCCCTGACTGGCTTCATGCCACGATTCTCAACTTTCAGGCCCCTGAGCAGTTAGGATTATAGGCATGAGCCACCAGGACTTAGCTTTTTTTTTTTTTTTTTTTTGGCCAGTCCTGGGGCTTGGACTCCGGGCCTGAGCACTGTCCCTGGCTTCTTCCCGCTCAAGGCTAGCACTCTGCCACTTGAGCCACAGCACCACTTCTGGCCATTTTCTGTATATGTGGTGCTGGGGAATCAAACCCAGGGCCTCATGTATACGAGGCAAGCACTCTTGCCACTAGGCCATATCCCCAGCCCAGGACTTAGCTTTTTAAGCAGTACATATCGTTGCAACTTTACCTCAAAAGCAAACATAAAAGAACTATAAAACTCAGGAAACCTGGTAAGCTCTATAACATTAAAATATTATTAAATTAAGTGCATATCACTAAGGAATAGAAATTCAGGGGTTTGTATGCAGGGATTGAGCAGATGAAGATTAACAATGACCCCTGCACTGTCCTCTAAGCATCTCATTCTGCAAAATAAAGTTTCAGAGATTGATTGAAGCTAATTCCTGGTACAAGAAACCTGCTACATTTCACAGATGGACCTCATTCTCACTGCCCTCAGTTAAAGTATGTCCCCCAGATCACTGTGTGTGCCCAGTAACTGCCTCCCATCACTGCTGGCGCAGGGACAGATTTCGGTGTTCACCATTGGATACGCTCAGTGGTGGCAGGAAATAAGTGATGTTCCTCATGATGTCCAATTTGTTCAGAAAGGGCCTAATACATGGTTGTACTCAATAAATGGATCAAGAGGTATAGAGAATATCTTAAAGTTTTTTGAAAATGAGAAGTAGACCTTACCCTTGGGGTGGCTGACAGGCTCTGAACCACGAACACCACAGGGTTTCCGGCACTCTTAATGGCCTCCACTGCCTCTGCGTGGGAGGCGTTCTGTAGATCCACGCCAGACACCTGAAACACGCAAGTTACCCTGCTAATTAGAAAGCAAGGAAAAAGCCAGGCGCCATGGCTCACACCTGTAATCCTAGTTATTCAGGAGGCTGAGATCTGAGGATCACTGTTCAAAGCCAGCCAGGCAGGAAAGTCCATGAGACTCTTATCTCTAATTAACCACCAAAAAGCCACAAGTAGAAGGAACTGTGGCTCAAGTTTGGTAGCGTGCTAACCTCGAACAAAAAATCTCAGGGACAGGGCCCAGGCCCTGACTTCAAGCCCCAGAAGAAGCACAAAAACAAAACAACAACGACAAAACTTCACACACTGGACTACATGTATAGGTGGTGAAATCAGAATAATCTCTGTTGTACAGTTACAAAGATATTCACATGTGACTCTGCTGACAAAGGGTACATAGACCTTCTAGCACATTTCTTTATAACTTCCTGATTCTTATACTTATTTCAAAGTTGAAAGTGAGGGGAAAGGAAGAAAAATGATGAGAGAAAATAGGAAAAAAAATCTTTCAAATTGAGTTTGAAGAGATCCACAATTTAAGTAAAGAGAATTAATTTTACTTACATTCTAGATGTAGATGATTGATTTAAATTTTAGAAGAGATAAGCAATGCTCAAACTCTACAGCCGCACGTTGTATATGCAGAGGCATGTATGGCAGATCTTTAACCATCACAGGGCTATTGGGTTTCAATTTTCATTTCTAGTTAACATGATGCATCGAATGATGTGTCCCAGACCAAGTATATAAGAGAAAAGACAGACCCCTCTCTCAGAACTGAAACTCCTCACTAAGGACTGGCCTTTCCCAGTATGAATCAACCACAAGCAGATTCAGCAGGGCATGATGGTGCATGCCTGTAATCCTAGCACTTGGAAGGCTGTGGTGAAAGGATTGCAAGTAGGCTAATTTGGGCTATATAGCAAGACCCTATCTTAAGTAAATTAAACTAAAGCAAGCAGATTCTGGGACTGACTGTACCCACTGGGTTCCATTTAATAAACCCAACACATAGAAAGCTATCATACTCAGATCTCGGGCAGCCTTGCTACTTCAATGTGCCTTTACAATCTTTACAATGCCATCCTGCAAAGCCCATGTGCTCCGTGTGAACTGTGACCCAGCGCTTTCCTGATGAGAGACTTAACAAGGTCATCTCCTTTCTCTAAATGGCACAGATCTCCCACGAACCCACATAAAATTTAGAGCTCATTAAAGACTTAGGAGAAACAAAATGCCTACAATTTCCCCCATCCTACCAGAGCCCTTAGTTAAACTGCCTTTTGGCTGAGATTTTTGTTTTATCCTTTACCTCTGCTCACACTTGAAAAATTCAAGAATCAAGTATACGATGTAAAAATAAATACACTAAAACAGAGGACTGTAAGTACACAGATTCAGAGACACATGAAATAAGGTGCTTTAGCTAAATGATTCTTCTTCTATTATCTTACATATGTTTTAAACAAAAACACCATTTTAATATCATTTACCTCAAGTATTTTATCTCCAGTTTTCAGTGCATTGGTTTTTCCTGCTGGACTGTCTTCTAAAACTTGCTTGATAAATATACCTTTAAGCTCCTCTCCATTCTTCAGGCGTTTTATGACTGTTTGTCCCCCCACAATACTGATGCCGAGAGACACATCCGGTTCTCTAAAAATTTCAACACTGTGCAAAGAAAAAGAAGTCACTCATCAGCAAGCTAACTTAATTGGCAACATTTCCTTTGTAAGCATTCAATTGGCATTACATACAAATTGCATTGTGTGTGTGTGTGTGTGTGTGTGTGTGTAGGGTTTGAGCTCAGAGCCTTGTGAGTAGCTAGTATTATAGGGGAGAGCTATCAGTACTTGGCCTTACATTTTTACAAATGTGATTAAAAATTATACCTAATTCCAAAATGATAAGATGCTATCAATAATTTATGACATATAAAAGGTTAAATGATGATATGTGAATGGGTAGATCTCTACAGCAATAAATACTGCTCTTGAAATACAGAGATTTAGCTAGACCTTAACGTTCCCATTTCTATCATCATAATTGTTCTGTGATTAGCTCATATCATTTGTAGCTGTCACTTCAACAAAGAATGGATGGAGGAAATGAGGTGAAGGGAATCAAGATAATCAGCTTAGTACAAAGCTCAAATTTACAGAATAAGTTTCCCACTGAGCACTCCAGTTCTTGGGGCTTTTCCCAGGAGAACATTTAACTCTGTGCTTCACTGATCCTAGGATAGATTTCATCCATCCCTAAAATTAAAAGTTTTCTTTTCTTTCTATCTTCATTGTCATCGCAAGAAAATCTAAGTTTGGAGTGAAATTTACCCCTACAAATATGGATTTTGCTTAAACCTCACAGACATAGGTCAAACAAATTCAAATTTTAAAAAGCAACTCTGAAAACACCTCCTAAGACAAAACTTGGCATGTAAGAGGACAGTTGGGGTGGTGGTTGTCGTGAATCACTGATACATAGAGAACAGAGAATACAGCTAGGGGAAGGCTTTTATTAGCTTCAAACACAGCCCTGGAGAGTACTTAAAATCATACCCACATGCAAGAGAAGATGAGTTCGTACATTCTGTTAACTCAAGAGACAAAACTTGGACTACACACTAAGAGAGGAAGGTAGGGGGGAAAACTGATTTACCAGAAAAGCCTCAAGTCTTGTGCAGCCTTTCTGTATCCAAGGTGGCCCCACCTGAGCAGGCTCAGCAACACAGTCCTAAGTACTGAGTCCAGTAATTACCCTCACAGACCAACGTTTGTAAACTGCTTTCTCAGATAGAGTTTTGGAGACTCTGCTAATATGGGTTATAGTCTTTTGGGGGTGGGGGGTGGGGCGGCTGGCAATAACTAGGAAAGATGAAATGGAACTACAACTTAGGTCAGTTTACATGTGAACTAGCGCTACTTGCAACCTCAAGTTCAAGTTCCTTAAGTTACAGAAAGGAGAGGGACTTGTGGTTCCATTGAGAAGGGCAGTGATATCTCCCACATACATTCTTGGTGGACCCCAGTGGCTGAAGTTTGGTGTTTCTTCTCCTTCTCCTTCTTCTCTCTCAGGTAAGTCACTGTGAAGGAAGAAAGAAAGAAATATACACACCCTGTAAGACATACTCTTAATCTTCAAAGAGAGAGAGAGAGAGAGAGAGAGAGAGAGAGAGAGAGAGAGAGAGAGAACCACTATTCTAATCTTATGATGTCTAAATTTCTGGCCTTCTCTTCCATTTTTGTTTGATTTCCACTTTACTGAAACTATTCTATGCTGCCCAACAGCATCTTTTTGGCTGAGCCATAAGAAAACATTGTCTTATTTGCCTTGACTGCTCTGTAGCTTGTGATCACAGTCTGTGGTGATCCTTTTGTTCAAATCCTTTCCCTTTGGTTTCCAATTTGGCCTCTATCTAATTCATCAATTTCCTTCTACCTTTTGTTCATTCCATATCACTCCTTTATCCAATCAGGACTGTTTAAGGAATAGCTCCCAGGGCTCCCATCTTAGCCTCTATGCTTTTCTTTCTTTTTTTTTTTTTTTTTTTTTTGGCCAGTCCTGGGCCTTGGACTCAGGGCCTGAGCACTGTCCCTGGCTTCTTCCCGCTCAAGGCTAGCACTCTGCCTCTTGAGCCACAGCGCCGCTTCTGGCCGTTTTCTGTATATGTGGTGCTGGGGAATCGAACCTAGGGCCTCGTGTATCCAAGGCAGGCACTCTTGCCACTAGGCTATATCCCCAGCCTCTATGCTTTTCTTATTCTTCAAGTTTCCCCTGGATTCTCACCTGTAGGTGACTTTTCTCTCAATTACACATGCCAGAACAGAGGTCAACCATAATCCCCAGACTGAGGACCTCCAGGATTTGATTTCGCTTTTGGTCCTGCGGGTATTTAAAACCTTTAATATATCCCCAAATGTCCTGTCACCTTCTCTTCCCACCTGTTTATGCCCCTGCAACTTTATATCAAAGAGTTTAATGTGCTATCATCTAATTCACATCCTATTCCAGAAGCACAAGTGACCCTTGCTATCTCTATAACCTGCTGTTAACCATCACTTCCTGTAGGTTCTCCATCCTGACAATCCACATCTCAATTGGTTTGCAAGGGCATTGCCAGAGTTGTCAACATCAACTCTGAATGAGCCTCCCATTGTCTAAGTAGACTACGTGTAATCCATTCTGTGCCCCTCCTAAAAAAAGTAACATCTAGCCTAATTTTAAATATCATGTGACATTGTCCCAGTCTAATATAGTAGACTTAGCTATAATACTATTCTGTATTTGCCAAACATCCCACCAAAATTATGCATTTTCGGGGCTGGGAATATGGCCTAGTGGTAGAGTGCCTATCTTGCGTACATGAAGCCCTGGGTTCGATTCCTCAGTACCACATATATAGAAAAGGCCAGAAGTGGTGCAGTGGCTCAAGTGTAGAGTGCTAGCCTTGAGCAAAAATAAGCCAGGGACAGTGCTCAGACCCTGAGTTCCAGCCCCAGGACTGGCAAAACAAAAAAACAAACAAACAAAAACCCCCAAAACAAAACTATGCATTTTCTAAGAGCAGAACACCAAACCAAAATACAAACAAAATACCCATCTTTTATCACATAGGACTAAAGGGAAATGGCACAGTACCAGGCACGGGTAGTATATCTGGAAGGCGACATTCCTGTGGGTGCTGAGGCCTTTGGAAGCATCCGGTTCTTGGGGAGTTGATATAAAGGCAAATCCTGCTCCCTTCTCTGAGCCAAAATGGGAAGGTCACTGCACACACTGGTACCTTGGATGTCACTTGGAATCACCATTCCTGAAGAGCAGAGACAGGAGATGGAAAACACAAGACACAGTCATTCATCTTTCAGTCACTCAGCAGAGTAAGGGCCAGATGCAGAGCAGGCACCCCTCCTCTGATTCGATACAGCACTGTAATAGTAAAGCAAAGAATTCTGGGCTATAGGAAATGTCCATGAAAATAAATAAGGAAGAGGGCTAGGATGCTCAGTAGAAGAGGGTGACAGTTCTAAAGTAAAGCTTGCTTAACATGCATGAAGCCCTGGGTTCAATTCCTCAATATCACATAAACAGAAAGAGCTGGAAGTGGAGCTGTGACTCAAGTGGTAGAGTACTAGTTTTGAGCAAAAGAAACTCAAGGACAGTGCCCAGGTCCTCAGTACAAGCTCCAGGACAGGCAAAAAAAAGAAAAAAGAAAAAAATCTTTCTTTCTTTATTTATGCTGGTTCTGAGGCTTGAGCTCTGGGCTGGGGCATTGTCCTTGACTGAGGCTAGTACTCTACCATGAAAGCCACACTCCAAGTTCAGTTTTTGGTGCTTAATTGAAGATAAGAATCTCATGGACTTTCCTGCTTGGGCTAGCTTCAAACTGAAATCCTCAGATCTCAGCCTCTTGAGTAGCTACAATTACAGGCATGAGCTACTAGCACCTGGCCTGATATTATTTTATTTAAAATAAAAAATAAAACTCTCCTGAAGGATAGTATACTAATATTTAATATTGAGAAGTACTCTGATGTTTTACTGATTTGAAAAACAAATTTACAAGATGAAATAGCAAATAACCAAGGAAAATCCTTATCTTTTTTAAAAAAAGACTTATTTTATAAATTCTACAATCTTCTACCTCTGTGAACATATTTAATTCTTAAGTCATACTGTAAGTTAGAAAGAAAAAAGACTATCAGCTGTGTTTTACAGATTTTTTAAAAAGTGCAGGCTAAGTGATTTTGAAGTGCCAGACTTTGAAGTCAGGCCCCACTTTACCACGTGAACCCCACTTTACCACGTGAACCTGAGATAAGCAGGCCCTGTGAGCAGACCCCAGACAAGCTTATTAGGGCCTAGCCGGTCAAGAACTTTAACTGCTGGGAATGCTTAACACTAACCACCCCTAGAATGCCTCAAGCCCTGTGTCTCGAGCCCTGAGCCAATCAGATTTGTACTCGTGTCCTGGTCTTGCTTGCTTGAACACCTGATTGGTGTAACTTTGTTTTTTTGTCTTTAACACCTGATGGCTGTAACTTTGTTTTTTGCCTTTATAAGCCCTGTGTAATCGCAGCTCGGGGTTTCCTCCTAACCTCCGCTGTGTCAGTGGGAAGGACAAGGCCCGAGTTGCAGCTCGCTTGAATAAAGCCTTGCCTTGCTTTCGCATTTCGGAACGTCTGAGTCTCAGTGGCCTTCTTGGTGGTCGTTTTGTGACCTGGCACAACAATTTTACCAGATTTCCCCTGATAAATAAGATAAACTATCATAATTTTTTATGTTGTTGGTTGTGGGGCTTGAATTCAGGGCCAAGGTGCTGTCACTGAGCTCTTTAGCTCAAGGCTAGAGCTCTTCCACTTGAGCCACAACACCACTTCCTATCATAATTTATTTAAATATTTACAACCATGTTTTTGCCAAATTTTTATTAATTATACTTCCTACTTAGAAAGGTTTGTGCAATATGGTGGAGATGCATTGGGGGAGGCAGGGGACTTTGGACTTCCTACACTGTTCCCTGGGGTTTGGCAGTATGCTCTATAGCATTATTATTATCATCATTATTATTATAGCCAGTCCTGGAGCTTGAACTCAGGACCTGGGCACTGTCCCTGAGCTTCTTTTGCTCAAGGCTAGTACTCTACCACTTGAGCCACAGCTCATCTTCTGGCTTTTTTTGTTATTGTGGTACTGAGGAATCGAACCCAGGGCTTCATGCATGCTAGGCAAGCATTATACCACTAAGCCACATTCCCAGCCCTTATTACTGTTTAAAAGTAGAGAAGCTGCTGGTTTCTGGTGGCTCACTCCTGTAATCTTAGCTACTTAGGAAGCTGCAAACTAAGGATCATGGTTCAAAGCTAGCCCAGGCAGGAAAGTCCCACCAGACCCTTACCTCTAATTGACCACCAAAAAGCCAGAGATCCCTCAAACTTGATTTACTGCACTGGCTTCAAAGCATGATCTTAAGGGGCTGGGAATATGGCCTACTGATAGAGTTCCTGCCCAATATACAAAGCATGATCCTGAGTCTCAGGCTCTTGAGTAACTAGGATTACAGGTGTGAGTCACTGCACCTGACAATGGTTTTGATTTAGTTGGAGCTTGGGCTGGAATCCATCAAGTACTCTTATCATTGAGCTACATCTCCAGTTCAAAGACCTATCATCTTGGATTCACCACAGATTTAAGAACAGCCGGTTACATGTAGCCTCTTAGAAATGGCGAGTAATTGTTCTATAGATAAATCTAAGACTTCCTGTTACTAACAGAGTAGATGAGATACAGATTAGATAGGCGCCTCAGAGAACATTCAGTCAAAGCCTGGGGCTTGCCTGTGTCCCAGCAGGTTGATGGTATGGAGGGGTCTGGGATAAAACAGCTTGACATTTTCAAGACAGGCATCTCAAGAGGAAAGGGAGAATCATGTTGTCAAAATGTACTGCTAGTTGCCGGTAGCTCATGCCTATCCCATGGTTTTAAGCCAGCCTGGGCAGAAAAGTCCATGAAACTCCTATCTCCAATAAACTACTCAGAAAAAGCCAGAAGCAACACTGTGGCTAAAATGATAGAGTGCTAGCCCTGAGCACAAAGAGGCTCAGGAACAGGGGCTGGGGATATGGCCTAGTGGCAAGAGAGCTTGCCTCCCATACATGAAGCCCTAGGTTCGATTCCCCAGCACCACATATACAGAAAATGGCCAGAAGTGGCACTGTGGCTCAAGTGGCAGAGTGCTAGCCTTGAGCAAAAAGAAGCCAGGGACAGTGCTCAGGCCCTGAGTCCAAGGCCCAGGACTGGCCAAAAAAAAAAAAAAAAAAAAAAGAGGCTCAGGAACAGCTCCCAGGCCCTGAGTTCAAGGCCCAGGACCAGCAAAAAAAAAAAAAAAAGAGCAAAAACCTCTATTATCAATCATTCCTCAGGCCACAGGGGTCCACGGCAACCTCCTCACGCCTGCTACATGGCACGCTAGCATGGCTGGCTATGCATGCTTTCCTATTGAGAACAGGTATAAAGTATATAAATTTAGCATCCTTGCCAAGGTTTTATCTCCAAGAATAATAGCTAGGGCCTTACAGAGTAATAACTAAGACAATGTAGTAATTGAATTATGTCCTTATTTGAGAAAGAAGTTGAGGCCTTCCTGGATTATCCAACAGGGACCCAAATCCAATGATGAGTATCCTTTAAAGATGGAAAAGGAAAAACAGACAGGGCAAAATACAGACAGGGAGGAAGACAACTGAAGACTGAAGCGGAGACTGAACTGATGTGGCTACAAGTCAAGGAAACTGAAGGAGCTAAAGAACAGATTCTTCCCTAGTGCCTTCAGCAAATTTATGGCACCCAGAAGTAGGTGTCAGGACAGTGAGAGAGACTATAAAGGGACTATTTCTACTGTTTTAAGCCATGGAGTTTGAGCCACAGGAAACTCGCACATAGAAAGCATAGAAGGTCACCTGGCATGACCTATGTGATACAGAACAGGGCTCAACAGAGGACAGGATTATCCCATGAGAAAAATATCCCTTCTCCATCTCCCATTCCCCAAACCTTAGCCCCATCTACCTATCAACCCCTCTTCATCAGCCAAGCCTAAATGGGTTGTACCTATCATCCTAGCTACTTCAGAAGCTGAGATTATTGGGGACTGAAGTTCAAGGCCAGCTTGGGCAGAACAGGTTGAAAGAGACCTGTTATCCTGTGTCTGAAGAATGTGCCCAGGCAGTGATCAAGAGCCTATCTCAAAATTAACAAGCAAAAAGTCAGGGCTGGAGGTGTGGCGCAGCAGTTATAATGTCTGCTTAGCAAGTGTAAGGTGCATGTAGCAAGCTCAAGGGAATTCTTTTTAAGCAGTCTTATCTGGGAAGAGTTTGAGGAAGGGAAGGGTCATTTTTCTCCCAGACACAGTCATAGATTCATCTAGCCATGTAGTGTTCTAACCCACAGGGAACTGACAAGTGCTCTTATCTCACACAGGCCTTCGTTTTTACCACTTAAGATTCAATTCTGTAGCTTTTTTTTTTTTTACTCTGACCTCATATCAACTGTAACATGACCTTCTATAGTGCTCTCTCCCTCACAGCATCTCAGCATACAACACAAAGAAACCCACCAGGAGGCTTTTTCCTCAGGGGACTCATAGCAAGTGAAGGACAGCATAAACCCAAACAATAGCTCTATAAAGCTATGAGAGAACTAAACAGCCTCTCTATGTCTGTCACACGATGACATGCTGTATTTCAAGGTTGAATAGAGGAAAATTATTGTTTAAAGTCAAGTTTTCAAAGGCATGAGTCTATATTGGGGAAGGTGAGAGACACAGTACTTCAATTCTTTAATGGAAACTAAGATATTAATGTGCTAAAATAGACTGTAATGTATGGTTATGAAAATGTCCCATAAATGTTTAAAATATGCCTCTCTTTATTAATATTTAACAGTGCCATTCAGTGAGCTAACAATATCACTTAAGAGCATAAGGTTTTACCACATCACAGGAGACTTATTTCAGCATCAAGTACTGTTTTAGTTATAACCCCACTGTGGATAAAAAGCACAAGGAGGCAGAGAAAATATGGCCCTCTCAGAAGACAGAATTTGAAAATTTTCCATCAAAATCTGAGCCAGGGCTGCTCTTTCAGATATTCTGAAGCAAGTACTTAACAAGCAGGGTCAAACTCAAAGACATCAGAGTGAATGAATACAAACACGTGACCATGAAGCTCATAGTGCACAAAATAAGACAGAAAAATGACAAATAATCAAACTTGTGTTTGTAAGAAACAAAAGCCACAAACCTAAATCCAGGCTGCACTGAGATAATGAATTAAGATTTTCCAGATCATCAAATCGAGTGTTTCCTTCAGCAGAGGGCATGGACGGGACAGAATCAAAGGCAAACATTGCATCCAGCTTGAAAGGAAGAAAAACAGAAATGCATTAGTACTTTATGAAATAATTTGAAGCACTGTAGATAAAGACATTAGTGAAAACAGGTCCACGTTCTCAGTGGCAGTTTATTCTGGGGTCAAGTTATGACAAATGCTGATGACTAAATATGTACAAGAGCCCAGGTCAGAAAAACCTGCTAATACACATAAAAACACACTAATAAAAATTGTGAGCTGGGCAGTGGTGGCTCATGCCTGTAATCCTAGCTACTCAGGAGGCTGAGATCTAAGGCTCAAATCTAGCCCAAACAGTGAAGTCCATGAGACTCTTTATTTCCAATAAATAATCATAAAAGCCAGAAGTAGAGCTGTGGCTCAAATGGTAGAATGCTAGCCTTGAGCAAAAAGAAGCTCAGGGGCAGCTCCCAGGACCTGAGTTCAAGCTCCAGAAAAGACACAGGAAAAAAAATGTGCTTGATGAACATAAGTAGTCTGAAGCAAACACTTACCAAGATAGAACATTGACTATGTTCACCAAGGACCTCAACTGTGGATTCACACAATCTCTTGGCCACATTACTTCTAGGCTGCAATTTAAATAGCTCTACAGATCATCCCAAACACAAAGGGGATTTTCATGATGCTAAGCACTGTTTTCATTCTGAGATAGGGCTTCAACAGGAAGACCTAGGGTAACTTGGCCTGGATCTTGCAATCCTCCCACTTAAGCCTCCCCAGGGCTTATCCCCAGGGATAAAACCAAGGCACAATGTCCTATTGGCTCTTCCTATCCACCTGAGGATTACAGTTAACACTTACAGATAAGCCTGTAATCCTAGCAGCCAAGGAGGCTGAGATGTGTAGGATGGAGTTTCCAGGCCAATCTGGGGAGAAAAGTTCACTAAACTCTATCTCCAAAATAATCAGCAAAAGTAGGGCCAGAGGCATGGCTCAAGTGAGAGAGTGCCAGCCTAGGATATAAGTAAGGCCCTGAGTTCAACCCCCAGAACTAACAAAGGAAGAAAAACTACAAGTCAACTGGGCACCACTGGCTCACACCTATAGTCCTGAGATCTGAGGATTCCAATTAGAAGCCAGATGGGGCAGAAAATTTGAAAGACTCTTTACTCCAATTAACCACCAAAAAAGCCAGAGGGAGCTGTGATAGAGAGCTAGCATTGCACACAAAAGTTCAGGGCAAGTATCCCAGCCCTAAATGCAAGCCTCAGGACCAACACACAGACACACAGACACACAGACACACAGACACACACACACACACACACACACACACACACACACCCCTAAAAGTAAACATTGTTTATCTGCACAACTCTTATTCTAGCACTAGGAAGCTAAGGAAGCAGGATTACAAGTTTGAAGCCAGTGGGTTACAAAGACCCTGACTCAAAGTAAAAATGAGCAAACCCCTTAATAATGTACACAGTGTATTTTGTCTTGTCTTCCTTCTGTACACACATCTTGTATGATTTTCAAAAGTTATAATCTGCTCAAATGCTAAAACATTTATGTCTTTCCCAATTCATACTTTGAGATCTGAAAGAGGTTATAATATGCTGCTCTTACATATTGACTGCTAACTTAAAGTACCCAAAACACATATACAGAAAGACTGGTTTAGGCCAGGCACCAGTGACTCACACCCGTAATCCTAGCTACTCAGCTGGTTGAGATTGAGGAGAGATTCAAAGCCAGCCTGGGTAGAAAAGAATACTTTTCCTTTCCTTGGTTGTGTCTCCCATGCCAAGAGGAAAAGCCACAAGAGTTACTGCAAAGGCTGCTATAACAAAAATACCATTAACTGGGTAACTCATAGAAAGAGCCATTCATTTCTTATACTTCTGGAAGTTGGGGAGAGCAAAGTGAAGGTGTGGTACAGGTGTGTTTGGAAAAAGCCTGCTTCTGTTTTCATAAATGGCACTTCTAGCAGTGGCCTCAGATGGCAGAAGGGCTGTGGGTCTCTCCCCAGCCTCCTCTAGAAAGACTCTTGAGGGCAGAGTGCTCATGACCTAATCAGCTCACAAGGACCTCCAGCTAGTGCCCTCACCATGGGGCTTGTGGAGGCAGAAACTCCATTTCCATCCTGGCAGAGTTCTAGGATTCCATTCAAGTCAGAAAATGAGAGGAAAAGCCCATATATTTCTTTTGAAAATTTTATGTGGCATAGGGACCTTTCTAACACACAAAACCCCAGAGAGGCAGTTAAGAGTGAGTGCCTGTGTGCTGGACTGGCAAAGGAGAATGAACTGGGGAGGTGGGTTGCAGAAGCTAAGTTACTCTGAAGAGGGCTGTGTGGTGTTTTCTCAGTTCCTCATCCATTACCATATGTGGTAGAGTGCCGAGACAGAACTTAAGGATGTGGCCTAGCCTCCTGGTGCAACAAGTTACAATAGGAAAGTCAAAGCAATCTGGTTTTTAAAAACTAAGTAAATCACTTAATATAATTTTTTCCAGGTGTTTCCATTTCCTTCTGAATGGGGCCATTCTTTCTGATGGAGACATAGAACTGCATTGTGTATATATACCACATCTTCTTGATCCGTTCATCTACGGAGAGGCATCTGGGTTGGTTCCATATTTTTATTATGGTAAATAGTGCTGCAGTGAACACGGTTGTGCTGGTAACTTTAGTATTGCCTTGTTTGTGGACATATAGGTAAATGCCCAGAAGTGGGACTGCTGGATCATAGGGGAACTCTATGTTTAGTCTTCTGAGGGACCTTCATACTGCTTTCCAGAGTGGTTGTACCAGTTTGCCCTCCCACCAACAGTGTAGTAGTGTTCCCCTTTGGTAGCATCCCCACCAGCATCTGTTGTTAGATTTATTGATAATGGCCATTCTTACTGGGGTGAGGTAGAATCTCAATGTTGTTTTGATGTGCATTTCTTTTATAGCCAGAGATGTAGAGAAATTCTTCATGTATCTCTTGGCTATTCATATTTCCTTTTTAGAGAAGTATCTCTTTAAGTCTTTAGCCCACTTGTTAATGGAGTGGTTGTTTCTTTGGAGGTTTGTTTTGGGGTTATTTAACTTCTTGAGCTATTGGTATACTTTAGATATAAGGCCCTTGTCTGTTGTATGGCTAGTGAATATCTTCTCCCAGTCTGTGGGATTTCTATGTATCTTACTAGCTATGTCCTTTGCCGTGCAGAAACTCTGAATTTTAATGCAACCCTATTTGTCCAGCCTTTCTTTGATTTGCTATTTCTGGGTCTTTACTGAGAAAGTTTCAACCTGCCATGGAGCCCAAGTGTTTCGCCTACTCCTTCCTGTAATATTTTCAGGGCATCTGCTTTCATCTCAAGGTCTTTAATCCACTTGGAATTGATTCTGGTGCAGGGTGAGATATCAGGATCTAACTTTAGTTTTTTACACACGTTTAGCCAATTCTGCCAGCATCATTTGTTGAAGAGGCTGGCTTTCTTCCATCTTATTTTTTTTTTTTTTTTGGCTCCCTTGTCAAAGATTAGGTAGCCATAGGTCTGTGGGTTCATTTCTGGGTCTTCAGTTCTATTCCATTGGTCCTCTGGCCTGTTCTTGTGCCAGTACCAAGCTGTTTTTATTACTATGGCTTTGTAATAGAGTTTTAAGTTTGGTATTGATATTCCTCCAGCACTGTTCTTTCTGTTTAGGATTGTTTTTGCTATTTGGGGTCTTTTATTGTTCCATATGAATTTTTGGATTGCTTCATCTATTTCTTTTAAGAAAGAAGTTGGGATCTTGATGGTTATTGCATTGAATTTGTATATAGCCTTTGGCAGTATTGCCATTTTCACAATGTTGATCCTCCCAATTCAGGAGCATGGAAGGTTTTCCTAATTCCTTAGATCTACTTTAATTTCCTTTTTCAGATTTTTTTTGTGTGTGCCAGTCCTGGTGATTGAACTCAGGGCCTGAGCACTGTCCCTGGTTTCTTTTGCTCAAGGCTAGCACTCTATCACCTGAGCCACAGTGCCACTTCTGGCTTTTTCTGTTTATGTAGTACTGAGGAATCAAACCCAGGGCTTTATGCATGCTAGGCAAGCACTCTACCACTAAACTACATTCCTAGCCCACTTTTTCAGATTTTTGAAGTTTTCATTGTAGAGGTCCTTTACTTCTTTGGTTAAGTTAATTCCTAGGTACTTAAATTTGTTTTTGAGGTTATTGCAAAAGGGGTTGCTTTCCTAATTTCAACCTCTCCTTTCTCGTAGTTGGCATATAGAAAAGCTAATTATTTTTGTGGATTAATTTTTTACCCTGCTACTTTGCCAAAGTTTTGAATCAGCTTAAGTAACTTGGGAGTGGAGTCTATGGGATTTTCTAAATATAGGATCATGTCATCTGCAAAGAGGGAGAGTTTTACTTCATCTTGCCCTATTTGGATTCTCTTTATGTTCACCTCTTGCCTTATTACTATAGCTAGGAATTCGAGTACTATAAGTGAAGTAAGCCAAACCCAAAGAAAAATAGGTTGCATGGTTTCCCTCATTTGTAAGAACTAGAATATGTCTATGATATCCTTAAGAAGGGATCTCAACAACCCAATTGCTTAATACATAGGACCACATATAATGAAGGGCACCAAGACGAACTCCAAGAAACAAGAGGTTCTTATTATGTACTGTATGAAGTTTATTTATTTTAGACATTTTCTCTTTCATTTCTCTTAATTTTCTGTACCTTGTGTCTTATATATAAGATTTGACCAGAGGAAGGGAAAGGAAATCACAGAAACAGCAGGTCAATGATACTCACTTAACAATAGGTTGGATATCAACCTTACAACTTTGGGGGGAGAGGAGTAGGGAGAGGTAAGATGGAGAAAATGAAGGATAGGGTAACACTGTCTAAAAACAAATGTAATCACTACCTTACTTATGTAACTGTAACCCCACTGCTCATCCATCACCTTTCAATAAAGACAATTTTTTAAAAGAACAAAGAAATAAAATTCCAATAAACTGGCAAACAGAATACATTTCAAGTGAAGAAATACAAGTGGCCAATAAATACATAAAAATGAGCAATACTCTGTTATTTGGAAACTATGAATCAAAACTTTGTTGTGATGTGAGTCTACTTCTCAGTTATAACAGCTAAGGCTGGGGATTTTCAGCCTCTGGAATTGTAAGGTGAGAACTTATTTTCTTTAAAAATCACCTAGAGCTGGGAATGTGGCCTAGCAGTAGAGTGCTTGCCTAGCATGCATGAAGCCCTGGGTTCGATTCCTCAGCACCACATAAACAGAAAAGGCTGGAAGTGGCACTGTGGCTCAAGTGGTAACGTGCTAGCCTTGGGCAGAAAGAAGCCAGGCACAGTGCTCAGGCCCTAAGTCCAAGCCCCAGGACTGGTTAAAAATAAATTACCCCGGGGGGGAGGGAGGGGGGCATGAGGGACAAGGTAACAAACAGTACAAGAAATGTATCCAATGCCTAACGTATGAAACTGTAACCTCTCTGTACATCAGTTTGATAATAAAAATTTGAAAAAAAAATTACCCCATCTCAGATACTGTGTTACAGAAAATAAAACAGGTTGGTATACCTTTCATCTTAAAAAAAAAAAAAAAAGTAAAAGCTAAGTAAAGCTGGGCACCAGTGGCTCAGACCTATAATTCTAATTACTCAGGAGATTGAGATCTGGGTAGTAGATGTAAAACCAGACTACACAGGAAAGTCTGAGAGATTTCTATCTCCAATTAACTGGCAAAATGTTGAACTGGAGTTGATACAAATGGTAGAGTACCCAGTGTGAGCAAAACTCAGAATGAGACGCCCATAAAACACACATGTACATGCACAGACACACACAGTTGAGAGCAAATAAGTGTTAGCAAGGATGTTGGACATTTGGAAACTTTGTGCACTGCTGGTAGCAATGTAACTCAGTATAGTGTTCCTTCAAAAAAATAAACATAGAATTGCCATACAACCCAGAAATTCTATCTCTGGGTGAAAACTGATGATAATACAGCTGTCCTTGTGAGACCCAGATAAAAATAGAGCTGGAAGTTATAAAGGTGGGGAGGGGGGGAGGCAACTCCTGCCTGCCTGCTTGCCTGTGATAAGATGGTTCTCCAGGTCTCAGTAAGATTCCTAAAAAGAATGTTTATGCTATCCGGCACACCATGCTTCACATACCATATAAGTATGCACAGATTTCAGTTACAAAATTTAGCATTCTCTAAGACTGCAACAATGTAGATAAGATGCTTGTATTCCTTGCTTCTCTTGTCTGCAATGACCAAATACTTGACATCAACAACCTAAGAGAAGGAATTGTTTATTCTTCAGGGTTGAAGAGGTGTCAGCCCACCATGCCAGGGCAGGGTGGGCTGGGCAGATCCTAGCATGGTGGCCAGGAAGTGGAGGAAGGAGAACACAGGAAGAGGCAGAGCAGGGTACAGCCCCCAGGACTCACCTATAATGAGGCCTGCCTCTCTTTCATCTTCTCTCAATAACTCCATTATATCAATTCATCAAGGTCAAAGCCCTTAGGATCTAGTTGTCTCTGGAAATATCATCGCAAACACCTCCAAGGGGTGTGCTATAGCAATCTCCTGAGTATTTTGCAATCCAATCACGCTGGCAACGAGAATGAACCATCACGATGCCTAACAAGCCCATCCACCCAACAAGCTGAACCAAGACTTGGGTCTTCATGGACTGTGGCACAGTACCTCTCTCTGCCCCCTGCTCATTCCCAAATAACTCTCATTATTCTTTGATAGACTGACAAGCCAAAAGAACTGGAAGCAGGGGAAGCAGATATGGGGACACTCTCAGAATCCTGGAGTTGGGATGACAGTTATTTTAAGTTAAAGGCATCTGGGGATTGGACTGAGAGGAGCCCTGAGGGTTCCCCTTGCATGACTGCCATGAACATCAACTGTGGTAAAGGAGATGTCATGTCAACCAGGCAGACCTACTCTCAACAAACAGTAAGCCTGCTAGAACTCTCTAGAAGAGGGCAAGGTCATTGCCATCAGAGAAATAAACGTTCTCACAAATTTCTTTATCTCCCATTTGTTCTACTAAAAGTCCACTGAACCAAACAAATCTTTTATTTTCTCCTAGAGAAACTGTTTCTTTCTCTCCTGTTAATGCCTCTCACTCTCTTGTCTTATTTCCTTCCATTCTACTGGGAATCGAACTCAGGGCCTCATGTTTGCTAAGCAAATACTCTAGCACTTGAACCATGGTCCCACTTCCACTGATATCCTTGGCCAGTTTAATTTCTACTCTCCTAGGCCTGAATGGAGGAAGGTAGAGGACATTTTTGTTTTTCCCAGTGTATGCATACAAGAGGAAATTACTCAGCTCTACGAGGAAAGAAGTTCTGACATATACTACAACTTGAACAAATTTTTGAAGCGATGTACAAAGTGAAATCTGTGGACACATAGTGGTGATAATGATGAGTCTGTTTCTCAAACAGTCAGATTCTTTTCTCTTTTTAATGCCAGTACTGTTTTAAACTCAGAGCTCAGGGTTGGTGCTCTACCACTTAAACCACAACTCCACTTCTTGCTTTTTGCTGGTTAATTAGAGAAAAGAGCCTCACAGACTTTTCTACCTGGGCCGGTGGCTTCGAACTGCAGTCCTCTGATCTTAAGCCTCCTGAGTAGGTAGAATTATAGGCCTGAGCCACCAGTGTCCACCAGGAAAAATATAAAATAAAACACTCCTCAAGCAAGACACTTCAGGGCTAAAATCATCTTAATCATTATGCTCCATAACCTTAAATGATGTCATAAAATGTAAGAATAGTCCCAAGAAACATTACAGATTTTAAAAGATGAATGCCTAAATGTACAAATACCCTAAATATGGATTAAGTTATTTTATCTATAGCTTTGAGAGTTTATGAGGCAAGTACTCTTGCCACTAGGCCATATTCCCAGCCCACAGCTTTGAGAGTTTATATAACAGGGAACCAGGTTGTTGACTATTTGGGGAAATTTAAAATAAATTTTGTATAGGAAAGCCATAATTAGTTTATTGTTTGTGTTGCCAGTACTGGGGCATGGACTCAGGGCCTGAGCACTGTCCCTGGCTTCTTTTTGCTCAAGGCTAACACTCTGCCACTTGAGCCACAGCGCCACTTCTGGCCTTTTCTATATATGTGGTGCTGAGGAATCAAACCCAGGGCTTCATGTACACAAGGCAAGCACTCTTGCCACTAGGCCATATTCCCAGCCCAGGAAAGCCATAATTAGTAAGAAATGAAAAATACAGAAAAGCAGGCCAGTTCACAATTAGGATGTACACCCTGCCCTTCAAATGTAAGCATTGATTTCCATTCCTAAACAGTCCTTTAAAAGCACTTTACTGAACAAGAGAAGCAGCAACCCAGAGAAGCAAGGAAATGGCCGATAAGAAGGATTTAAAACCCTAATGTTAGGTAAAGACTGCTTGAGATAAGGGTAAGCCTCCAGAGACAGCAGCCGTTATCTCAAACAATCTAGATGGAAATCAAGACCCTGTTTGGAAAACAATGATAAGTGATTGGGAAATAATTCTGGTAGAGAGTTTCTTTTTGTAAAGTTATTACTGGAGCGTGACCAGTATTGGAGTTTGAACTCAGGGCCTTGCGGTTGCAAGGCAGGCACTTTACCACTTAAGTCATGACACCCACCCACCCACATTTTTTGTTCGTTTGTTTGCTTTAGTTTTCAGATATGGGCTAACATTTTTGGGACTCCTCATCCTTTTACCTATGCCTCCTGAGTAGCTAGAATTATAAAAACGAGCAGCTAGGCTATCAGGTAGCTCACACCTGTGATCCTAGCAACTTAGGAGGCTGAGATCTGAGGATCCCTGTTAGAAGCCAGAGAGAGCAGAAAATTCTGAGACTCTTAATTCCAATTAACCACCAAAAAGCAGGAAGTGGAGGTATGACTCAAATTGTAGGACATCAGCTTTGAGTAAAAAGGTAAGTAAGAGCCCAAGGCTCAGAGGTCTAGCCCGAATACCAGTTCCTGCATGTGTACAGTGTACATGGCTGTGTGCATGCAGGCACAGGCACACACAAACAAACACACACACACACACACAATTTATTTGTCAAGATGGGGTCTCAGTAACATTTTACACAAGCTACCTAGAACTGTAAACCTCCCACTCTCCACCTCCCAAGTAGCTAAGATTACAGATGTGAGCCACTGGACCCAGCCCAAACTGTCATTAAATATTCGTTGAAATAATTTGATTATATTTTATTAACTGTGATGAGACAAAAAATTAACATTTTCTAGGCTTTAAAATATGGGTTTTAACTAAAGTTTTATTATGAATATTACGTTGACTATTTTCTCTATAGCCCCAAACATTTATATATTTTAAAAGACAGGTATTTTCAGGTTGCCTTTGAGTAGACAGTTATAGACAATATCTCTGATGCAAAGACAATTTTCCAGCACTCACTGTTTTTGTAGTATATGTAGCAGAAGGAACAAGTGGATAACCAAGAAAAAGACCAACGATACATTTTTTTGGTTACTTTTCCCTTGACTTCCCCTGAAAAAACACAGTCTGTGACAAACCACAAGTGTTGAAAAGAATTCTTCCTTGAAATGAGAAATCAGGAAAACAATGCCACACTGAAGCAAAGCCAGACATGGCAGTACATGCTTGTAATTCTGGCACTTGAGAGATTGCCACAGGAGAATGACAAGTTTGAGGCCAGTCGGGGCTACATAGAGAGACTTGTCTCAAAAAGAAAACAAACAAACAAACCTGACTTATGTAACTGTAACCCCTCCGTACAGGACCTTTACAATAAAACTTTAAAAAACAACATTGAGAAAAACCGCCAAGGGAACTAATTGTGCAGCTCACTGATTCCCATGAGAAGTTGTGTGTGTGACCACAAATTATGACCTTATGCTTACAGGCTAAGGTGCATTGTGCAAACAACCATTCACTGTGGAAAAACCCATTACATCGCTTGGGTTGTTTTATTTTTGGAAAGTTACATGAAGGAAAGAGAGGGCGGGGCTGGGGCATGGAGGGGAGGTGGGGTAGCCAGGTTCTGATGACTTACCCCATCTCCAGTGCCGTACCCATACGGCTGTGCCTCCGGGGAATAGCCCGCAGTCATGGATCCTGCATCTGGAGACCTGGGCACCTCATCCCCTGATAGGCTGTCATGTAACCATGGAGTGCCAAACTGGAGGTCCTGCCTGGCAGGCACAGGCGTGGCATCTCGACTGTGGGGTGAGGAATACACATCCACAGACTGCAAGCGGCCCTGGTAGAGGTCACAGTCCTCATCCACCAGCATCTCCCTCTCCTCGCCCATCTCCTCCACGGGAGCACTCAGGAACTCGCACATTTCCCAGGCCTCCTGGCTGCCTTCTATGTCTGTGTGTGGAGACTGGAACGTCTTGCCCAAATCTAGAAATGGTTCGTCCACAAGTTCTTCTTTAAAATATGGCTCATCTCTAAAACCCTGTAAATGAAAGAATTGCAAAACAAACAAACAAAAAAGGTAAAATGTCTGTTGTATCCACCCCAAGCAGAAAATGAAAATGCAGATTTAACTTCACTCTGTACCATGTACTAAGGCATGGCTAACAGGCTGGGGGGGGGGGGGGGGCAAGGGGGACATTTCTCCATTACAAGGGAGCAAAAATAGCAGCTCCCTATACACAGCCCACAACCCAGGAAAGTGTCAAATGGCAAGGTGAGAGGCAGAAATCTGCCCCAGGCAAGGTGAATGACTATTCTAAAAAATCCATTAGACATTAACCCCATGAAAATTCTCTGGTGAAACAGGAGTTTGGTTAAACTGCTACACCAAATATTGAACCCATGCTTAATACAGAAAATGGTGCACAACTATAGTCATCTCATGCTAATACAGGTGTGTAATCCTTATAAAAAGCCAAAGTGGAGGTGCAGCTTGAGAGGAAAACACCACCAGCCTAGAGCGAAAAAACCAAGCAAGAGAGTAAGCCAAGCAACCAAGAAGCCCCAGGTTCAAGCCCCAGTACTGGCACTGGCACATGCACGCACACACATACACACACACACACACGTATATACACATATAAATATGTATATACACACATGTATATGTATATATAATATCAATATTAATAATAATATCAATATTATTATATTGATAGAGCCTTTTATCAATATAAACAATATGTTACATCAATACTATATTATATCCATATGATATTTATATATAGAGAGATAGATTGATTGAATGTTCAAATTAGGCTTTTTTTTTCTTTTTTGGCAGTACTAGGGATCAAACTCATGGCCTTGCTCATGCTACCACTGAGCTACATCCCAATCCTCAAAAACATGGTACAATTGAAAGATACAGGCAGCATGTCTTATCTACTTTGAGTGAATTTTTTTATAATATACTACATAATAGAAATAGTTTTTCAACTCTGTTGACAATATCTGATAAAAAGGAGTGGATATACTATAGTTTTTGTTTATAGTTCTCTAATTACAACAACTAATACAAAGCACTAATAGTCAAACAGAAGCAGAACATTTGGTTGAGCTCCTGGCTAATGCCAAATTACATGAATTTGCTGGGCCTCTGACCTAACTCCAGAGAACCTTTTGGTGTTGTGTACAATTAGACCCAATTTCTTCCAAGAGATCAATGATAATTCCTTTCTTAAGCCCCACCCATTATTTCCAAGCTTGAATTCCTGGGATATGCCTGCTCTTCTCCATTGCTTTGTCTTCACAGTTAAATGTCACATGGTGACGCTTTTAAATTAAAACAGTGCTGCAGATTTCCAAAATATTGCAAATATTTCAAAAAATGTAGGGGATATTTTACAATCTCGTACACGGTTCTAAAGTTGGAAAAAAGCATGTCTACACTTTTTAAAAATGTGACAGACTTTACAGGACTTTGGGGCAGTGTAGGACATGGTCATATGTGACAGGAATGTTGCGGGACCATTGTTATCAAGTAAAGAAAAACCACACTTTAGCTGCAAAACAATTGCAAAACAAAAATAAAATAAAAAACAAAGAAAGCTCCAAGATGAACTTTCTTTTTTTTTTTTTTTTTTTTTTGCCAGTCCTGGACCTTGGACTCAGGGCCTGAGCACTGTCCCTGGCTTCTTTTTGCTCAAGGCTAGCACTCTGCCACTTGAGCCACAGCACCACTTCTGGCCATTTTCTATATATGTGGTGCTGAGGAATTGAACCCAGGGCTTCATGTATATGACGTAAGCACTCTTGCCACTAGGCCATATTCCCAGCCCCAAGATGAACTTTCTATGATTATAGCATACAGCAAGACTTGACCAGGTAAGCTTTCTGTAGAAATTATTCAGCACGGAATTGTTCACTGTCCTCACAAACTGGTGTGCTAAATTGAAACCCCCTTGTACAACTGCTTTAGAGATAATTTTTTAATTTTTAAAAAATGAATTTTCTGGGCTGGGGATATGGCCTAGTGACAAGAGTGCTTGCCTCATATATATGAAGCCCTGGGTTCAATTCCTCAGCACCACATATACAGAAAATGGCCAGAAGTGGCGCTGTGGCTCAAGTGGCAGAGTGCTAGCCTTGAGCAAAAAAGAAGCCAGGGACAGTGCTCAGGCCCTGAGTTCACCGCCTAGGACTGGCCAAAAAAAAAAAAAAAAAAAGAATTTTCTTTAGTTCTATTTTCTACCCTATTTCAAATGTATTCCTATTTCCAACAACACATTTTGTCTTCCCAAATTTAAAGACTATGTTAGTGGAACAAAATAAGACATATTTGTTCTGTGGTTTAGTGTGTGCCTATCATGCCAGTGGGAAGGAGAACCATGAATCCAACTGGGGGTACCCTGGGTTACAGAGCAAGTTCAAGGCCACTTTGAACTACATAGCTAGACCCTGTCTTCAAAGGAAAGGTATAAGGTGGGGGTGGTGAGAGGTGAAAGTGAAGGAGGTTTTAATTTTCATCTAAAAATTTTAGCCAAGGGAGTCAGAAGCTTGTTCTGACTCCTTTGCAGTTCACAGCAAATCATTCAAATCAGAAATAAAGTTCTTAAATACCTTAGGTGCTTCAAGTATTAAAGATGAATTTATATCATGAATTCCTCCTGAAAGTTCAGCCTCTTCTTCATTATTGTTTGGATGTAAAATGTAACAATGTTCTTCTTTCTCATCTTCCTAAAAACACAAACCATTTTTATGGTAAAAAAAAATAATTTGACATTGATGATAATGATGGTGTGAAGATTTCACAGGTCTTTTTACATTAGATACAAATTGATACATGCCAAAGAGCAGTAGTGGGGGGAAAGAGAGAGATCTTAAGTTTCTTTCTGTGCCAATCTTGGAGCTTGAACTCAGAAGCCTGGGTACTGTCCCTGAGCTCTTTTGCTCAAGGCTAGCTCTCAACCACTTTGAGCCACAGCTCCATTTCCAACTTTGGGGTGATTAATTAGAGATACAAGTCACAAACTTTTCTGCCCAGGCTGACTTTGAATTGTGATCCTCAGATCTCAGCCTCCTGAGTAGCTAGGATTATAAGTGTCAAGCACCAGCACCCAGCTGAGAGACCTTAAGTGTAAGTATGTAACAAAATTTATACAAATTGTTCCCATAGAATGTAATGTCCTTGTATAATTTTTTTAAAGCCATACCTCAGTCAGATCTTCTCAAACTTTAAATGTTTTCCTTAAGCAAAATCACTTACCCAAGATTAGACTTTGTGTATATAACTACCAGGCACAGGCGTAAGTATTTTAATGGATTAACAAAATAAGTTTTCTTATTAATGCTATGTCACTAGTAAGAAAACAGACACAGCACTTTGCCTGGTGTATGTAATGTAACTAGTCAGTTCCATCTTGAGAATCTGAACCTGGATGTTTTCTCCAGAGCTTGTCTTCTCCATGAGCACAATACCCTCCCCTTACAGAGCAGCAAGGGGATGGCTACATGCCTGGCTCCAGAAACACAGCCACACTAACCACAAAACTAAGCAAAACCCCCCCTGTCCTGCTCAGGAGCTTTGCCAACCCTACCACCCGGGCACTGAAGACTGTAGTACTTAAAGTGGCTTCATGTGTTTTATTTAGGCTCTGGTATATTTGAGGTAAATTTGTACAAAAGGGAAGACAAGTCACATTCTAGGGTAAGATCAAATACATTATCTGAATGATAAAAATCATAAAATGTTATATATATTCACAGTTGTTCCATCACAACTGGGTTTTGGGTCACTTCATTCACATCCTTCCCCCAATTGTACCATTAAAAAAAGGATAGAGTCAGAAATCTCAGGGAGGATCCTTGCCTGGTTCTCGGCACCACTATTTACAGCTCCTGAGGAGTTCTGCTACAGGAACCCAGATGTTAAATGTTATAAATATGCTCTCCCAGAACCACTGGAGTCACAATGATAAACACAAAAAGAATTGTGTCAACGAGGCAAAATTTACTTCTGCTTCTAGAAGGTGTACCAACAGCCAAAAATGTAGCAAGCAGTCAGGCTACTCTCCCCCACTCCTGTCCCCATCCTCAATTACCATTTATCCCTCATGTAGCAGGCCCCACCCCTCTGCTCAGATGGCTGTGCTCAGGTTCACAATCTGCTCATGACTGGCTAGCTTGACTTGGGTAAAATGTATTTGTATAAGGTGACTTTTGACATAAGATCAACAGCATACAAGTAATCTTAAAATATATCTGCACCTCCCACAATTTCTTAAAAAGTCCATGGCCTGTCAAGTGCATCTAGAAAAGAAACAAAATCTTACATTTCAAAATCCTTCCTTAGCCCAGCAGTTCCTCTTTTCCCTGAGTAAGAGCCAAGCCACCAGGCCAAAGCAGAAGCTTTTAAGCCACACACGCTGACAGAAAAGACAGCTTTTCTCACATAAAGAAACTACTGAATAGTTTAAAAAGTTGGCCTTTCTCTCAATCTCTTCACTGGCCTCCTGCACGTAAGGAACCTTGAACTCATGGAGGGAGAAAAACCAAGGCAGAGTTTCTCCCCACAAAACATTCCAGAAGGCTCTCAGAGCAATGTCCCAGGTATGAGGGCTCCACAGCTCTCTCTCCACCGGAGACACCACAGAAATTCACACCCTAGGGGCTGGGGATATGGCCTAGTGGCAAGAGAGCTTGCCTCGTATACATGAGGCCCTGGGTTCGATTCCCCAGCACCACATATACAGAAAACGGCCAGAAGTGGCGCTGTGGCTCAAGTGGCAGAGTGCTAGCCTTGAGCAAAAGGAAGCCAGGGACAGTGCTCAGGTCCTGAGTCCAAGGCCCAGGACTGGCAAAAAAAAAAAAAAAAAAGAAAGAAAGAAAAAGAAATTCACACCCTGTTGGTGCTGAGCCCCATTTCTTTATGCTGCCACAGGCTTCTGAAATCTGCTTCAAGGCCAAGTCCTACAGGATACAAATGGTCTGGGATTTTCCCATGCCACCACAAGAACCCACCAAGTAAACCACCGGGGGGGGGGGGGGGGAAATCCATACCAAGTGCCTGCTACATTCTAGAATACTAAGTTGAGACCCTATAAAATATGAATCATTTTCCCCTCCTTGATTTATCTGAAAACCAAACCAAGCACCTCACAGTACCATCTGTTGACTATAACAGTACTTACACCAAATACATAGCACACCAAGCACATGATTAGCAAGGTGCTAGACTTCATTTGGAAGGATTCCACATGTCAGAGATTGATCTAATACACAGGCATTTTATTAGGTTCAACAGAGGAAGAACAAAAGAATGGGGTACTAGAATTGGAAGTGTGGCCTCGTGATTGAATATCTGCTGATGCACAAGCATTCAGTCCCAGAACCACCAATTTTAGAAAGTTAACACAAGAAGGCCACATGGAGATTTTTCAAGTGTAAATGGCTCTATGTAATACATGCTTCTACTTCTACGTATGAAAATGACTGTCTGTATCCACCCATCTAACTAACTACGCATTCATAAGATGTCAGTCATGCAGCACGTTAACAAAATTCATACAACACAACTTTAGAGTAAAGAAAAACCTCAATCCTTGTTTCTTTCTTGTCCATTCTTTTCAGGAATGAAAAGAAGTAAGTTTATGGAAGAAACATGGTATACCTTCTGGTTAAATGCTTATACAGTGTTTCTTTTTGTTTATTTGGTGGGTTGGTGGTTTGGATGGGGGAGGGTTGGTGGCTTGGGTGGTGGGGTTTTTGGTTGGTTTTGTTACTTTGTACCAGCACTGTGGCTTGAACTCAAGGTCTCTTGGCTCTCCTATAGATATTTTACTCAGGGGTGGTACTGTAACATTTGAGTCACACTTCCACTTCCCATTTTTTTGCTGAAGAGGTTGCAAAGACTTTTCTCCCAAGGCTGGCTTTAAGTCACAATCCTCGGGTCTCAGCCTCCTGGGAAGCTTGATTACAGTCATGAGCCCACCTTTATAAAATGTTCCTCAAAGTTCAAAATCTTACATAACAATTGTTTGTGACCAACTGAAAAGGACCCTTCCTGAACAGCACATCAGAATGACTACATCAGAATCTCTGAAGGCTATGGGGGGTGGGGGGGGGCTTCATTTTAACCACCTTACCTACATGATGTATCTTCATGTGTCATCTCTACCCCTGACTAGTTAGTTACATGACCGTGGAGATGAACTCAATGCTCTGTACCTTCACTGGACAATTTGGAAGAACAGGAGACTACCCTTAAAATTGCTTTTATGTTGATAGGCTTAAAATCCTGATGGACACAGAGTAAGCATTTGGCAATATTTTCAAACCAGCTGAAAATGATGGAGTATTTCTTGCATGAAATATCTTCATAGCAACAGGACTGTAAGGTGACTGTGCATCGGGAATGTCAGCTGATAGTACAACACAAGAAAACAACATCCACATGGCTTTACTATATGAGAGTCTTTTTAGGTGCTCAGGGCTGCTAGGTACATTAATGATAGTAGAAAAGCATTAATTCTCATTGCCATATGGTTAAAAAGACACGATTAACTGGATTTCAACATATGGTGCCATCTTAACATCCTTCTTGAGTGAAAGATCATATTGTAGAAACACTTATTTTAGCTGGGCGCCGGTGGCTCATGCCTGAAATCCTAGTTACTCAGGAGGCTGAGATCTGAGGATTGCCTTCAAAGCCAGCCAAGGCAGGAATATAAAGCAGGATGAAAACAGGAGTAAAGGCAGGAGCAGAGGATCCATGAGTCTAATGGTGTGCTGTGCACCTATCCAATACAATCCTCTTTAATCCTCAAACCCTACCAGGCAAACATTGTTTCTAATGCTGCAACTAAATTACATTAAGAATAATAGTCAGGTGCTGGTGGCTCACACCTGTAATCCTAGTTGCCCCGCTTAGGTGGCTGAGATCTGAGAATCGCGGTTCTAAGCCAGTCCAAGCAGACAAATCCAAGAGACTCTTATCTCCAATTAACCAGCAAGAGTCAGAAGTTGAAGGTATGACTCTAATGGCAGAGCACCAGTATTGAGTGAAAGGGTAAGCAAGGGCAAGAGGCGCTGAGTTCAAGCCCCAATAATATTGGCACAAGAAGAAAAAACAAAACAAAAGATGCTGAAGGTCAAACAGGAATTCAAGGCCAGGTGCATTTGTCTTCAAAAATCCACTTTCTTAACAATCTGCACGATGATCACTTCCTAGGGTAGGTAACAAGATCCAGCACTTACCGCCAAAGGCTTGCAGATGCCAAGGTACACAGTGCCAGGGGGCACGGCCTTCAATACTTCCACCGCATCAGCAAGCGTGGTGTTGTCTAAACAGAACTGGTTGACGGAGACGAGGCGGTCACCAGGTAAGAGTTCTCCACTTCTTTCCGCTACGCCATCTGCTACCAGGGAGCGGATTACGATCACGGATCTGGTGGGGTCTAGAGGATCCTATGAATAATACAAAGTTCTGTGAGTCAGCTCCTGGAAATGTGCAGGCTCAGGACAACCTATGCTTTAGAAAACGTGTTGCTATTTGCTTCCTGTGATCTGCATTTTAAAGACATGCTCAAGGCAACATGAAATAAAATAGCACTGTGGGACCACACAAACAGTAGCTTGAATCAACATGGGGACAGAACCTTAACACTTGCATGTCTGAGTGCTCGATGCAGGTAATTGTGTCTGTTAAACTTCTGGTGACTGACATATTGTTGGATTACAAGGGGTCTGGGAACAGCTGGGAAGGAGAAGTGTAGCTCAAGTGGTAGGTAGAAAACCAGCCTTGAGCATAAAAGCTAAGTGAAAGTATGAGGCCCTGGGTTCAAGCCCCAATTGGTGGAGGGATGGGGAGGAAGCAAGCACGCGCACGCGCGTGTGCACACACACACACACACACAGAGTCAAACTATCATTAAAACTCAATCTTAGAAAGGGGAGGGGTTTGCCTATGTTGCTCCTATTGTTAAGTCATGCACATACTGCTCCACAAAGGCAAATCTTAGCAGTTAGCTTCTATTAAGCCCTTTCTAAGAAACCAGAAAACTTGAACTGCCAACTTCTGTTAGCTGCCCTTTCCCTTCCCTCTCTCTCCCCATCACTTTATCTCCCTCCACTCTCATCCCTCCCTTCCTCCCTTCCTTCCTTCCTTCCTTCCTTCCTTCCTTCCTTCCTTCCTTCCTTCCTTCCTTCCTTCCTTCCTTCCTTCCTTCCTTCTCTTTGATCAAGGCTAGCAGTCTACCACTTTGAGCCACAGCTCCACTTCAGGTTTTCTGTGATTAATTGAAGATTAGAGTTTCATGGTCTTTCCTGCCCAGGCTGGCTTTGAGCTCCAATCCTCAGCTCTCAGCCTCCTGAGTAGCTAATATTACAGGCATGAGCCAACAGCATCCAGCTTCTCTCTCTTTTTTTTTTTTTTTTGAGGGGGGAGTGGAACTCTGGGCCTGGGCATTGTCCCTCAGCTCTTCAGCTCAAGGCTTATACTCTACCACTTCGAGCCACAGTGCCACTTCTGGTTTTCTGGTAGTTAATTGGAGGTAAGAGTCTCATGGACTTTCCTGCCCAGGCTGGTTTTGAACCCTGATCCTCATATCTTAGCCTCCTGAGTAGCTAGAACTACAGGCGTGAGCCACCAGTGCCTGGATATCTTTTCTTTTTGAAGACAAGGTTTCACTATTAGCTCAGGCTAGTCTCAAACTCATGATCCTCCTGTCTCAGCCTCTCAAGTGCTAGGTTTCTAGGCATGTACCATCATGCCTGGGTTTTGATGTTTTTTTTCTGATCCAGTGTTCTGTATCTCTTGTGTTCCAGACATCATAGCACACTTTCAAAGTTGTGCATACAATTGTAACAAAGTATATCATATTGAAGCCAACAAATACTACATAGCTACTTCTTTGAGAGGGAAGAAAAAAAAAACCTTCAGGGGCTGGGGATATGGCCTAGTGGCAAGAGTGCCTGCCTCATATGCCCTGGGTTTGATTCCCCAGCACCACATATACAGAAAATGGCCAGAAGTGGCGCTGTGGCTCAAGTGGCAGAGTGCTAGCCTTGAGCAAAAAGAAGCCAGGGACAGTGCTCAGGCCCTGAGTCCAAGCCTGACTGACCAAAAAAAAAAAAAAAAAACCAACCTTCAAACAGCCTTTCTTCCTTTAACTAACTTTGCCTTTCTCCCCTAAGTCATTTTCCTCAGTCATTTTCTTATATGCTCTAATATTTAATTCCATACATTTATGGAGAGAATTAAAGGCAAAAAGTCCAGGAAACTCACTAATAAAATATGCAGTGTTAAAGTATAATTACACCAATATTTTCAAGTAGAGGGAGCTATTGCCTAGGAAGAGAAGAGAAGGGACTGAAAGTCAGTTGGTATATCAGCGGGCAATCAGCGCAGGAATATAAAAGAGCTGTCTATTCTGTCACCAGTAACCATGAATCACAACACACTTTCCATGCTGAAATATGAAACCATTACATTTTAAGTCTGACACACTAATAAATAAGCTGTACAATTATGTCCTTCATTTAGGATGTCAGTTTTTGATGAAAGGCTTTTTTATTGGGGAGGAAGGCAAACTACATTATAGCTCACTCCTCTCATGAAACACATGGAAAGGAACTAGCATTACTTTGTATGAATAATTACCAAAGTTTCTCAGAGAAAAATTGCAACACTATAATATACCAAAGGCAAATAAATGATTTGCTTGTGCTAGCTGTGAGCAATCTCCAGTTTCACAGAACACTGAATTAAAATATACTATTTTAAACCCAAATAGATGAATACATTTCCAAACTGTACCCAATATACACTGAAGTATAGTTACCTATACTTTTCAAAATACACTTGAAAATGTACATTTTCAACTGAAATGATCATTAGAAACAACAGAACTCTAGGATTAAGATGATTCACCAGGAAATAATGGAACTAGATCTACTCTAGAGAGATGAACAGATTTTATTTACTATAGAAAAGTCTCGGTGAGAACTATTTACACAAAGCATGGTGTTTTATGGGCCTCAAACTATATATAGGCATATTTGCTTATTAAAATTTATTTAGTTCTAGACTCCTAATTACTCTAAATGTTAAAGCTAATATACCATCCCTTTTCCTGGGGGAGAGAACCCAAGACAGCTTCTTTGTCATCTAAAGGAAAGAAAAAAAATATTTCATGCATCTCTGAAGAGGCTCCATTATTTATAATGGCGATTGCATTTCCTATGATGACCTTTCTGACTGAGATTTCTCACACAGCTGTACCAAGTCCTATATGAGCAGGGCATTTTCTCTCCTGACCATCACCGGTAGAGGCTGCCTTAGGGAAAATAGCACCTCCTACATCCTACCCGGATGGCTGCTATTCTGGAGGCCTTGCTGCATGCGCAATGCTCTAACACTAACCTGAATCAGCTGCTTCTTGTTAGAAAGGTCCATTTTCTGAAAATACAATCCAATGTATTGCAGGCATGGTGTACGGAACAAAATGTCATGAAGATATTTCTCAAGACTCCCTGCCCAAACTTGAGTCTCTGCAAGTGAATCTTTAAAGTCCTTTTCCTATTAGATCACCTGTTATCACAAGCTGAAAATCTCTCATTTTTCTCCTTTTGGTAAGAAACATTAACATTGTGTTAAAGATTCAAACATTGCTTTACACTACATTGCCAATAGAGGGCACTAAAGCCCAATCACAGAATGTGAGACATACCTTACGCATCCATCTCTTCCCAAGGAACTTTTTCCCTCTGTATCCAAAAGCTCTAGCAGTATCCCATGTTTGCTTCTTAGGGAAGAATTTGCAACTTGTGAAAGATGCTCTCTACAGCTAATCAAAATATTATTATCAAACTTCTCTAATCAATAAGGATCAAGAAACCTTAATCATATACCACACCAGAAGACAGAAGAGGAGAGAAAAAAGAAAATTAAACAACCAAAACACATGGTTGGTTACTACCAGAGCTAGGATTTAGACCAGCGAGTTAAATTCCATCCACCAAGCAACACTACCTCTCTGCTTCCCAATACATTTTTGCTAAATGAATATAGGGTGAAAGAATTCCAACACACATCACCTCTCTGTCTAAACTGTGTGCTTTAAATCCTAAAGACCTAGGTTTCAGAGCCTAGAAGGTGAAAGTATATCATGGGCTTCTTTGCCAATTTTAATTTATACTACTTTCTGGAGAGTCCATCCATTTGGTGAGCACAAGGACACCTTTATATGAACAGATGCAAACATGTGACAATCATTATGCCCAAATGGATGCAATTCAAAGTTTCTGAAGTGTCTATAAAATGAATATTTGTGTCTGTTCCCAGAGATCAAAGAGAGAACAGATTTCCCATAAACTCAGTCAGAGTGCAAGGGCGTTGCTTGTGGCAGGACAGTGATGCCACTAAAATGTGGGTTCTCTCAACCACACACATCAACTACATGTGCAGAGTTTTAACCATGACTGCTCCAACATGTAAGACAAGAAATGCAAGCAAGCAATGCAGATAAAGTCACTGGAAAAGCACGGAACAGAGACTACCCAGCAGAATGGACAAGAGAGAGACCCCAGTCTACTTCATACAAAAATCTGTCTACAAATCCTTTACCTTTGATATATTTGGCACTTATTATCAACTGACTATATGAAGATAAGAAGTTGGCCCAAGTCAGCATGTGAGAAGAAATATGGTTAATTCCTATGTCTTACTTGTAAAGCATCGAAGCTTCATGCCATGTGGTTTAGTAGCTCAATGCACCAGCATACCTGCTCTGCAGCTGTGGCACAAAGCGCTTCACCAACAAGGAAATTATCCCAGGCAGATATGGCAAAGCCATGTCAATCAACTCTGATACAGAAAGTGCTCCACAAATGGAAAGAAATGACCTACCAGCCAGTGAACTGAGGTCATGGCACATTTACAACAAAATCAGGCTCAAAGCTTCAGCCCATGACTACTGCCTTACTGCCTGCCTGCCTGCCTGCCTGCCTGCCTGCCTGCCTGCCTGCCTCCCTCCCTCCCTCCCTTCCTCCCTCCCTTTCTCCTTCACTTTCTCTCTTTTCTTTCTTAAGGTGCCAGGACTTGGGGTAAACTTAGGGCCTCAAGCTCTCTGGCCTTTTTGCTTAAAACTTCTGCTCTACCACTTGAGCCATACCTCTTCCACTTTCAGCTTTTTTGCCAGTTCACAGAAAAAAGTCTCTTATACTTTACTGCCCAGATTAGTCCAAACCACAATCCTCAGCTCGCAGCCTCCTGAGTAGCTAACATTACAGGCATGAGACACCAACACCTAACTCTTTTTAAACAAACCTAAAGCCATCTTTTTCCTCCATTGTTACTGTTTTCAGAGATCAACAAAAACATGTTAGGGGCTATTTGCTGAATTTGAAAAACACTTGACTAGTGCCGGTTTAAGATAGTGCCTGTAATTAAATATTTCAAAAGAGCTTCTTCTGATTTGATCAATAAGCTAAGCAGTTACTTTTAGGAACAACAAATAAATTTATAGTGAATGTAATAAATTCTAATGAATAACAAGCAAATTCTTAACTAGATTCTAAACCCATTAACTTGCTTTATAATAGAGTAAAGCATTGCACTAATCACACCAATTACAACACCATCATGATATTCAAAGAATGTGCACACAGAATACAATTCAGTGCACTCAAAGTAGAGGGTACTGATAGGGCCTCTCCTTCCTTGTGTTATTGCTTCCACTGGGTAGGAAAAATAGGTTTCTCCACACATCACACATAGAACTCAATAGTCCCTGTGTAGTACAAAAAGCACAACACATGAGGCAATTAAAAATGCAATAGAAGAGAAGCCTATAATTTTAAGCTCACATATCATTTTATTCTGTATATCTTAATACTTTAAAAATCTATTTTGAGCTGGGCATGAGTGGCTCATGCCTGTAATCCTACCTACTCTGGAGGCTGAGATCTGAGGATCACAGTTCAAAGCCAGCCTGGGTAGAAAAGCCCATGAGATTGTCCAGTTAACCACAAAAAAGCCAGAAGTAGAGATGTGGCTCAAATGATATAGTGCCCAGTTTTAGCAAAAAAGCTAAAGGAAAGCACAAGGCCCATAGTTCAATCCCCAGTATTGCTTCCTCCCCCCCAAAGACCCCCAAACAGTAGTCTTGGGGGTTTTGTTACATCATTTACAGATCAACTAATAATCCATGATATATAGCACATGATGTGCAGAATAAAGTTTGATAACTTTAGATTACAGAGGAAAAGCCCAAAGAGTCCAATCTCCCAGGAAACTCCAGACACAGCATTCACAGTTTATATTCTGGCAGCATAAAATCACTACATCTCTGCAGAGCTCTGTCCAGGTGGAAAGATTGAAAGTAAAGGATTATACACTTCAAGGATAATAAAAAGCAAAGGCTAGAAAATGGCTCAACTGGTATAGTGGCTGCCTATCAAGCATGAGGCCATGCAAACCCTGGTACCACAAGAAAAAGAAAGGAAGGGGGGAAGCTAACAAGAAGCAAATCTTTAGAACTGCATTAAGTATGTCTCCCCAGAAAGACAAATAACCAGAAATATCCACCATCTTCAGTTAAGGTACAATTAGGGTCCATCCTTTGGCCCTCTGGAGCTCAGCTCTACCATGTCCTAAACCTAACTAGGGGGTTGTGAGCAAATGCTTAACCTCTCAGTACTAGTTTCCTCCTCCAGGCATGAGGATAAGCACAGAACCAATCCCCCAACTGTATGAAAGATGAAATCAGATAAAGTGCCTCAACAACAACACAGGAAGCAGAACATAAATGTTGATGTCTGTTAACATACTGCCATGTCTAAATCAATAATTAGAACATGTCAGGCACTAGTGGCTCACACCTGTAATCCTAGCTACTCAGGAGGCTGACATCTGAGGATCACAGTTTAAAGCAGGCCCGGGCAGAAAAGTTCCTGAGGCTCTTGTCCTCAATTAACTACCAAAAGACAGAAGTGGAGCTGTGGCTCAAAGTGGTGCAGAACTAGCCTTGAGCACTAAAGTTCAGGGATAGTGCCCAAGCTATGAGTTCAAGCTCCAGGATGAGCACTAAAATAGATAGATAGGTAGATAGGTAGGTAGGTGGGTGGGTGGGTGGGTGGGTAGACAGACAGACAGACATAATTAGAACATAAGGCTTCTCAATGAATTTTTCACTAAAGGAATAAAATTTAGAAATTGAGAATTAGTTACTGAAGAGTAAGAAATAAAATCAGCAGTAACATCAATTCGAGTCACTGCTGTTTCTGGAAGGTCACTTGCTGCCTGTCCACACAGCAGTCCTCAATTCCTTGTGAGGCCTCTAGCGTCTGAGAAATAGTATTGTTAGATTCTTATTCCTATCGCTGCTGCAGCCATAATGGACGGCACAGAGTGAGACCCAGTCCTGTTTGCTTTATTATAACTTAACCTTATGTAACTGCTCTCTCCTGCTAATTGAATTTAAAGGCTATCCACAAAAACAAGGACTTTGTTCACTGGAGATCTCCCAGACCTATGCTATAACTGGCATAGGAAATTCTCAATGAGCATACATCAAATGTAACATCTATAAAGGGAGCATATTTTCTCACCAATCTAGTCTCTATACCAGCTTGTATTAAATGAACAAAAACGTCTTTTGAGGAGAATAAATGACAAGATATATCATACCTGTGCCGAGCCTGTATTTTAAAATGTTACCTATCATCATTTTTTCAGTATAAAAATTATTTTGTGTAGAGAATAATATAGGCATTTATGTGTCATTTTACTTAGACTTCATAACTTTATAATAGTAATATGATTTTTATTTTAGAGATTAATATTATAGCAAACTGAAAAAAAAAAAGAAAAAACTAACAAGTTTGCTAGGTGCCAGTGGCTCATGCCTGTAATCCTAGCTACTTAGGAAGCTGAGAGCTAAGTATTGCCATTTGAAACCAACCCACGCAAATTCAAGAGACCACAGCTCAAAGCTATTCCTGAGCACAAAAGTCTGCGAGACACTTATCTCCAATGGAAAAAAAACTGGAAGTGGAGGTGAGGCTCAAGAGGGAGAGTATGAGCTTTGAACAAAAAGACTAAGGCCCAGGGAGGGAATTGGGGTAGGGGTGGGGGATGGGAAAAAATGAGGGAGGAGATAACAAGTTTGATAAGAAACATACTCACTGCCATATGTATGAAACTGTAACCCTCTGTATATTACTCTGACAATCAATCAATCAATTAAAAATTAAAAAGACTTAAGGCCCTGAGTTCAAGCCCCAGTACTGGCATGCTTCCACACACATGTACACACAGATGCACAAATGAACACACACAGAGGAAAAGGGAAAAGAAAAGCAAAGAGAAAAGGAAGGGAAAGGGAAATGGGAAGGGAAGTAAAAGGAAAAGATTTAAAATAAAGAAACCCTATGAGAAAGTATCATTCAGCTGACAAGCACTAGTTGCCTACCCACTGTTCTGTTTTTCCCCCATTGGATACAATAAGAATTTTTGCCAAATTCATATTGCAAAGGCATGAAATTCCCACAAAGTTCAGCACCAAGCCTGACTTCAGATCTGTGAGGCCTCCTGCTAACTTCATGCCCTTGCAGCGGCCTCGCCAAGGCAAGCTTTTGATCTGTACTATCTGGATTTCAAGCTGATATACACACAGCCTCTTTGATCTCTTATTAAGCGGCCTCGGGTCTCCTGATGCCTTTCGTCTTGCTGCACGGAGGTCTTTGGAAGTCAGCCGCCATCCCAAACACCTGACAAAGTCCACGCACCAGGCATGGGCTCCCTTCATTCACCCACTTTGCAGGCTTGAAAAGCAATATTTAAGCCCAGAGAGAATTTCCCCAGTAGCCACAATCAATCCACTCTATGAACACACCACTAAGAATTATTTTCCAAATGAAGCAGCTTAAAATGATTTAAAAGATACAGAACGTTCCCATAGCAGGAAAGCAAGCAAATCCTCTGTGAAAAGAAATCTTCAGCCCAGTTGGCACCGGAGCTTACAAGACTTTGATGTTAATAAAAATAAATGTGGATAGGTGTCAGGAATAGGCAAAGTGTAGTCTTTATCAGCTCTCCTAGGTCCTGTTAAGCAAAAATGACCTTACAGTGCGGCTGTGTGGTTGTGCAGTGGCAAGCTACATAATAGATATACAAGGACATGAACACTACTGTTAAGTACAAGTTCACTGCACTTTGCTTACTGGGTGTAACAGACCCACTGAGTTCTTTTTTAAAAGCCTACAAACAGTGCCGGTGACTCATGCCTAAAATCCTCGCTCATCAGGAGGCTGACATCTGAGAATCACAGTTTGAAGCCAGCTGGGGCAGGAAAACCCATTATACTCTGATCGCCAATTAACTACCAAAAAGCCAGAAGCGGAACTGCGGCTCAAGGGGCAGTGCACCAGACCTTGAGTGAAACAAAACTAATCAGTAGTGTGAGGCCCTGATCTCAAGCCCCAGTACTGGCCCCCAAATAAACAAATGTGTCTACAAAAAGAACCAAATACTAAAGGCCACATTGTAAGATTTCTAAAAGGAAACTAACTTGCAATATATGATTACCCTGTTTATTCTATTCCAGGAAAATATGTTTTATGCTTGACTTTTTAAGGTGACTGTTCTATGTACAGCTGTGTAGTAAAATTATGTCACAATCAATCAAATTCTGCATTCTGGGTTCTGTCCATTCACTCATCAGTTGAGATGAATATAAACTCACTGGACTTCTATAAGCTACTGACCCTTGCCAATGGATAGCAATATTTACTCAAAATCTCCAGTCTTGACAAAAATTAAGTCCTACTTCCGCCTTCCCAAAGCTCAATTTCCTGAAATATAACATTAAAAGTGGTGGAAGAAATAAGAATAGACTTCTGGACATAATATCAAAATGTGAATATAAATATTTTATAACCTCTTAGCTACATAGCCCACTAAATTAATTACTGCATATATAAAGGTGAAGTTGACAGTTACATATTGGTATCACTTAATCTGTCCATATCATGGAAAACCATTAGTAAATTCATGAATTACACACTTGCTTACTCTATTTTTTCCAAGAGAATTATCTGAATGACAACATAAGAAAGCATCCATTTTAAGTGATCTAAATATGTGTCTCACAGTTACAATCAAGAAATTCAGTAAAATGTACTAAAATTTGTAAGATATATGCTTTTCTGATCAGTAATTCCACTTCTAGAAATTTATCACCAGATTTATTGCCACTGTTTTACAAAAATATATGACAAAGATCCACTATAGCCTCATTTAAAATATATACCAATTGGGTACAGGAGGCCGATTAAACACATTATTGTACATCAGCAATAAAATATGATGCAGCTATTAAAAGAACCAAGTAGCTCTATAAATACTGAAATGAAAGAAGAGATAGCAGAGAATAAAAGCAAAGTGGTTAAAGTGTGTATTTATGTGTCAAAAACTAAAACATTACAAAACAACAACAAGGGCTGGGAATATGGCCTAGTGGCAAGAGTGCTTGCCTCCTACACATGAAGCTCTTGGTTCGATTCCCCAGCACCACATATATGGAAAACGGCCAGAAGGGGCGCTGTGGCTCAGGTGGCAGAGTGCTAGCCTTGAGCAGGAAGAAGCCAGGGATGGTGCTCAGGCCCTGAGTCCAAGGCCCAGGACTGGCCAAAAAAAAACAACAAAAACAAAACAACAACAAACCACTGCTTATCTAACTATGCATGTTTAAAGTATTTCTGGGTGGAGAGATGGGTACAAAAACCATTTTTATTTTTTCTAAACAAAAGAAGGTAAATTTGTCATTAGGTGCTTTTATGTACCTTTGAACTTTTATATATGTATTACCAACTTCTAAATATCATTAGCAAGCCAGGCAGATTACAGGCTCAAATGTGTAACCCTATGTACTTAGGAAGTAACAATCAGAGGATCATGGTTCAAGACCAACCCAGGTAGAAAAGTTCAAAAGAGTCCATCTCAACGAATGGCTGGATGTTGTGGTGCATGCCAAATGTCCCAGACAAAGCTCAAGTACAGTGCCTGGGTGCAGTAGTGTACCCTTATCATCCAACCTCCAAAAGGAGCTAGAGGTTTGCCTCAAGTGGCAGAGTGCTTGCCTAAAAAGAGAAATGACACAATGCCTTCATAGAACTTTTTCTTTTTGTGCCCCATCATAGGGCTTGAACTCAGGACCTGGGTGTTGTCCCTGAGGTTTTTGCTCAAGGCTAGCTCTCTACCATTTGAGCCACAGCACCACTTCTGTCTTTATTTGGTGGTTAATTAGAGGTTAGAGTGTCACAGACTTTACTTTCTTGCTGGGCTGGCTTTGAACCCTAATCATCAGATCTCAGCCTCTTGAGTAGCTAGCATTAGAAGTTTGAGCCATTAGCACTCAGCTTCACTACTTATTTTAAATGAATCCTCATTTGCCTTTAGGCTTTCAAACAACTTTAAAGCATCACTAACAGTATTTATATGCTAGTCATTTCTCAATAACTATGCTATCGTGCTTTCTCTTTTTACCTCCTTCAGTGTCTGAGACAAATGCAAAATCTTGCAAAAATACCTGTTTTGGCAAAAGCTGAGTCTGTACATGAGGGAAAGAAATGAAGAACAAAAATGTAGGAGGAAAGAGAATTATTGGTTAATAAATTTTACCTTCTAAATCACTGCAATTCAAAAGTACCAAGGTTGGCAATATCATGGCTAATGTTCAAAAATTGGCTAATGTCAAACATTTCTAGTGAATTATAATCATGTGGGGTTATTCAAAGTTCAACATAAATCAAAACACCAGAAAATATCCACTTGCCATGTTTAATTTATAAGGTCAACTGAAGGTAAAAATCCACATAGTTTAAAAGTTTTTCAATGTTTCTGGTAGAAATTTAAGGAACTACCGACTCCTCAAACTACCTAATAATTGCTTCATTATTGAGCATTAATCTACAACAAATTACACTAGTTTAGGATTCTTAAATTTGCAATTATTTTCTTCTAAAGCAATAAGTAAGTACTAGCTCTTACACAATGCATCTGATCACACTATACTAATTAATTTTTAATACTTACTAAACTTTCACATAAACACTAAAAATGAGAATATTACTTAGCAGCTTAGCCTGTAAGATATGAAACTTTCCCAAGCTGGAAAAACAGGGCCATCTCTTGTAATAAATTCCATATAGGGATGTTCTATAATAAAACGCACATGGAAGGATTACTCATAAAGAAAGGAGTAATATAGCAATATGGGGCTCCACTGCTTGAGTCCAAATACACCTTCTATCATATGCAACTAGTATGAACTTATATTAGTGACTTAATTTCTTTGCATCTGTTTTCACACTTCTAAAATGAGGATAAGAATAGTGCCTATAGCCAGGCACCAGTGGCTTATACCTATAACCCTAGCTACTCAGGAGGCTGATATATGAGGACTATGGTTTGAAGCCAGCTCAGGAAGATCAATCCTAAAGACTAATTTCTAATTAGCCAGCAAAAGCCTGAAGTAGAGGTATGGTTCAAGTACACATAGCATGAAGCCATGAGTTCAAGTCCCAGTATCAGCACATAAATGAATGATTAAATAAATGAGTGAATGAATAAAAATAGTGTCTACTTCATATGGGCCTCATGAGGACATGTACCAACAGATGGAAAGCAATGAGAACAGGGCCTAACACATAATAAACACTTAACGAACATTATTTATCATTATTGTGTCTTTTCCTATTACTGGTATTATTACTACTGTAAATAATAATATTCCACAGAGATAATAACCCAAGAAAGGCATTACAAGTAAGTACTAGAGAAGTAAAACAAATATAACTCAGGTAAAATATAGGAAGCACAAATAGGACCTAAAAAGAAATCATGCCACATGCTGGTGGCTCATGCCTGTCATTCTAGCTACTCAGGAGGCTGAGATCTCTGAGGACTGCAGTTCAAAGCTAGTCCAAGTAGGAAAATCTGAGATTCTTATTTCCAAGTAACCAGCCAAAAACTGGAAGTAGAGCTATGGTTCAAAGTGGTAAAAGTGCTATCCTTGTGCAAAAAAGCAAAAAAGCTCAGGGACAGCACCTAGGCCTTGAGTTGAAGCCCCATAACAAAACAAACAACTTATAGCCAAATTTCTGAAGAGCTTTGTTGCTTAGGAATAAATAGCCAAACTATCATATTCATGTTCTTGACAAGTTACACACAGTATTGTTTTCCACAGCCCAGTCCTACAGGGCTCAAAGTTACAAAGATGCCAGTAAATTCTGTAACAGGACACATACACACAGGGCAGGATTTTGTAGGAACACATATAGCCTGCATTTTATGTGCTGCCCGCTCTGTTGTTTTCTATCCTTTCCCCATGTTCCCATCTTGTTTCCAATGCCTTCCATGGAAATGAATGCCCATGCTTTATTCTTTGGTCATGTGACTGACTTCTAGAACTCTGTATCAGATCAAGCATTTTTTTTTTTCAGGGAGAAGAGCTTACTGCTCTGCTCCACTCAGCTCCACATCTCAACTTGCAGCCTGCCTAAACAGCTGCCAAGCCATCATTCCACAATCCAGCTCAGCATCCTGTATCTGCACACCCACATTCTCCCCAAGTTCAGCCTCATGTATGTCACAGGCAAACTTCAGGGCAATAAACCACAAGACTGCTTCTCAAGACTTGGTGAGCTACACCTCACTTCCAGTTTTTTTGCTGGTTAACTGCAGATAAGAATGTCAAGGGTTTTTCTGCCCAAGCTAGCTTTGAACTGGGATCCTCAGATCTGAGTAGCTAGGATAATAGGTATGAGCTACCGGCCCCTGGCTTAAAAAATCCAATGTCTTCATTGCCTGCTAATGTAGGTTCCATACACCTACTCTTCCTCTCTAGTGCTTTCTTCCTATGGCTGAAATGTTTTCATAGTACCTTTTCTTTATGTTTTTAAAGCCTAAGTTATTTTATTTATATATGAAGTTGCTGGAATTCAGACATAATTGACAGCTTTTTTATACTGCAGGGCTGGGAATCGAACCCAGGTCCCTGAACATGCTAGGGAAGCACTCCACCACAGAACTCCTTATTCTAAATATGCTGAGCTTGGCAGACAGGAATCTGCCTTGGCCCTACTCAGTCACCTAATAAATCCACAGAGGATGCTCTGAATGCATTAATAGCCAGGAGTGTGGCCTTTTGTGACTTTTGCTGAACCTTTGCTTAGCCTTGCAAAAAAAAAACCAACACATTTTTGAACTTCAGAATTTATTGCCTAATTACACAATACATGGTATAATCACTTAATTAACCTACCCCCAAACCAAATTTCAAGTTGTGACCACCTGTCAGCTAAATGTCAGCATAGGAAAGAATTTTATAGAGCACTAATTAATGGTATAGAATTGCACTGTTGAGTGTGCTGAAGATTTTTAAAAATATCCATCTTAGGAATGTTTTCTTCTTGCCATGTGTAGCTCCACTGAGTCCTTTCACCTGAATCAAAATAGCATTTAGGAAATGGAGTACGTTTCCACCATTTCTCTTGGAGAAATACAAAGGCAAAGGAGCACATGGTACTTTATTGAAGCAAGATTGACTATGCACAGTTTAGCAGAATTGAATGTTGGCATGTGCATAAAGGACTAGAAGGAAGATGAGGAAAAAAAGAAAACTCCAGACTTTTAAAAATAAAATCCTAAAGAGCAAGTTAGAATGCATACCTATGCAATGAAGAAAAAAAATCCACATTAAAACTGACTATAACACAGGAGGCAGCAATCCAGAGGACTGTAGTTTTAAGCTGGTCTAGAAAATATGTTAGTAAGACCCCATCTCAGCCAACAGGTGAACTGGTGCACACCTATAACCTCAGCTACAGGGGAGACATCACAGTCTGCTGCCAGTTCAGGACAATATGTGAGACCATACTGAAAAAAAGTATTGCGGCACCTGCCTAGTGAGCTTGAGATCCCGAGTTCAAATCCCAGTACTACCAAAATTGACTGTAGATTTTTTTTTAAAGTATAAAGCTCAGAACTGATAAGAGGGAAGGTTTTATCACTTAATAGTTAAACTGCTAAGGACTAAGTTTTTCTATCCTTGACTAAAGTTTTATTCTTTTTTTTTTTTTTGCCAGTCCTGGGGCTTGGACTCAAGGCCTGAGCACTGTCCCTGGCTTCTTTTTGCTCAAGGCTAGCACTCTGCCACTTGAGCCACAGCACCACTACTGGCCATTTTCTGTATATGTGGTGCTGGGGAATCGAACCCAGGGCCTCATGTAAATGAGGCAGGCACTCTTGCCACTAGGCCATATCCCCAGCCCTATTATTTTTTTAAAGTCTGAAATCTTTCTCTGTTTTAACATATGCAACACTCAAAACAGAAAACTTAGACTAGGGTGTGGCTCAACACTTGAGCCCTTCTTAGCACGTAGGAAGCTCTGGGTTAGACCTCTAGCATTGCTAAGTAAGTCAATAATAAATAAGTAGCAAATTATGTCATCTGGAAGGATAATTAGGACATAAATGCTTATTATATAACAACGCAAATGCCAACAATCCCTGTGATAATTGAAACTTAGCTGAACATCTAGACCACATCTGAAATGTGTTTTCTATGTGAAAATCTAATTACAAAAATGGCTAACAAATTCTCATTCTTTGCATTTGATTCCAGGTAATTCTGGCTCACCTAGACATTGTTTAGTCATTCTGGGTATTCATTAACTTCCCAGAGTGGGCTGCAGCGGGGAGGGAAAGAGCTCATCTTGTCATTTGTTCAGTATAACCATTATATGAACCAACATATCAACTTCCAGAATCTAAAAGTACTGTGATTTTTTTTCTTTTTTTTGGCCAGTCCTGGGCACTCACTGTCCCTGAACTTCTTTTGCTCAAGGCTAGCACTCTACCACTTGAGCCATTTCTGGCCTTTTCTGTTCTGAGGAATTGAACCCCGAGCTTCATGCATGCTAGGCAAACACTCTACTGCTAGGTCACATTTGCAGCCCAGGTACTACTCTTTCTTGATATTATTTTCCCAAATCTTCAGAATGAACACATTGATAAAGCATATATAGACATCCTAGGGGGACCTTTTGTATCCTCCTCCTCCCAATTTATCAGTAACACTATGGATACATGGATACATAGATGGCCAGATATGGTGGCTCATGCTTGTAATCTCTGCATGAAGGAAGCTGAGATAGGAGGATTTCCCCTTCAAGAACAGGTTCTGCTACGTGCAGAATTCTCAGCCAGCCTGGACTACCTAACATGAACCTATCTCAAAACATCACAATAGATGTTGGGAATGGATACTAATGTGTGAAGGATCTCTTGCTGACATGTTGAATATGTCCTAAAATTCGTCATGAATATTCTAAAACATTAAGTAGGTTAATTTTATGGCATGTGAAATATCTCAATAAAGCTAGAGAACACTCTTTTTTAAGTTCATCAAAGATAAGAAATATAAATTTTTAGAGTAATAAGTAAAAAGTTAATCAAGCTGGGTGCCAGTAGCTCACACTTATAATCTTAACTATTCAGGAGGCTAATATTTGAGGATTGTTGTTTGAAGTCAGTGCAGGCAAACAAATCTTGAGAGGCTCTTATTTCCAACTAACAAACAAAAAGCTGGAAGTGGAGGAGTGCCTCTAGTGGTAGAGTGCCTGCCACAAGTAAAAAACAAGAGCATGAGGTACTGAGATCAAATCTCAGTACTGGCAAGTGCTTTCGCGCGTGCGCACGTGCACACACACACGAAGTACATTAAGGACTAGTCTCTAAAAGCATCGTGGGTATAATAGTACCTTCCATCATCTATCACGGTGTTCACTAAGAGAGTCACTAACTGTAAAGCCAACAAGTGAAGGCCCAACAGCCCTGATTCAGTTTCACTTGAGCCAATGGATGCTTTAAACAAGGACTCTTTCATGTAACGTTAGCATAAACCCATCATTCTGAAAACAAAAATCACAAGACAAAACCAAACCAGACCCCTGTAGGGGTTCTTCCTTATACCTGATAATCCAAAATGCTGAACCCCAAGCCTTTATGATCTTTCACTAGCTCAACAATCTTGACTTCGGGAGACCAGAGGGCTAATTCTCCATCATCATCTTCTTCAGCATTGACATTTGTGATTGGGTCAGCCTGAAACAACAAAGACAAACACTTCAAAATACATGCTTTCTGTTCTGAAAAGAATGAATGGAGCAAGACTCCCCCAGCAGCATTCCAAACTGGATGTCTCTCTGGCATGCACAGATTTTCTTGCCGATCTTTTTTAAAGGGCATGCACTGGGGCACACGCAATCTAAGACAAGAATTTCAGAAAACCACAGGTGTGCATACACATTTTTTAAAAAAAGGTCACATACATCTTTCATTGGAAGTAGTAACACTAACCTCTTATACTTCAATGAGTGCTTCATCCCATTAGAAGCATAAAAGGAAAAACACGCAATTTCAGTCAAAATGAGAACAGCACACAACACAGCAGCAGATACGATATTCAAATAGCAATACCTGAATTTGTAATGAGAGGATGAGACAGAGAGGCCAACACAGAGTCAGCCAGAGCAGGAAACAGAGAAACCACTCTGTGGGCTCCCAGTTTTCAACAAAAACTTTACAAAAAAACCTAAAATTTAAAAAGAAAAAAAAGGGGGGGGCCTGGGAATATGGCCTAGTGGCAAGAGTGCTTGCCTCATATACATGAAGCCCTAGGTTCAATTCCTCAACACCACATATATAAAAAGAAAAAAAAAGTCAAATCCTTGGGCACTATGTAATTCTAAATGCAGGTTTGAAAAAAAAATCACTGGTTTCAAACAATGAAAATGTGATCTTCAAAGGAACAGGCCAGCCTGTGTGCCTTGCACACAGGTCCTTCATTGCTTTTCCTGACTTCATGCCCCAGGTCCCAGTGTTGCAGACTCCCAGCCTTTAGGGAGTGCAGGTCCCTCATTGCACACGAGTTCCAAGAGGCTCAAGGACACAGCCTGGAAGTCCTGAAGGCAGAAGGATATGGGCTGCTTAAAATCTTCTGCTCTGCTAGGTACCCGTGGTTCATGCCTATCATCCGAGCTACTCAGAAGGCTGAGATCTAAGGGTTGTAGTTCAAAGCCAGACAGGGCAGAAAAGCCCAAATAACTCTACTCTCCAATTAACAAAAAGGCAGAAGTGGAGCAATAGCTTAAGTGGTACAGTGCCAACCTTGAGCAGAAAAGTTAAGGAACAGTGACCACTGGCCCTGAGATCAAACCCCAGTACTGACACAGAAATAAATCCTTCCATTGTAATACTATTTATAGCATTGTCTTTGGTTGTTGTTGGGTTTTTTTTTATCTACTTTATCTTCCTCCAAATTTTCTGGAGCTCCAGTATGATCTCTCTTTCTTTGCTCTAGGGAACTCACAAAGTACAAGACATGAGGCTAGGATGGGAGCTATAAATACTCTACTTTGCTGTAGTACACACTCAGGCCCTCCACTGCCTATCTCACATAATAAATAGTACATTATTCACTCATCTACTTTTGAGTTGGTATTTCCTAGAACTCCTTCTTAATACAACTACAGACTAAATAACAATTTTTGTGTGTGTGTACCTGCCCTAGGGCTTGAACTCAGGGCCTGAGCTTAGTTACTCCGAGATAGAGCTCTACCTGGGCTTTACAGCTCTACTATGGGCTTTTTAGTGGTTAATTGGAGATAAGTGTCTCATGGACTTTCCTGACTGGCTTTGAACCATGATCCTCAGATCTCAGCCTCTTGAGTAGGGAGGATTACAGGTATATACCACTGACACACAGCTTAATTAACAATTGAGGGGGTGGGGGGGTGGGGGGCGTGCCAGCTCTAAGACTTGAACTCAGGACCTGGATGTAGTCCCTGAGCTTTTTTTGCTTAAGGCCAGCACTCTACCATAGTCCCACTTCTGGCTGTTTTGGTATTAATTGGAGATAATCAAGTCTTGATTGGAGATAAGAGTCTTATGGTTTTTCCTGCCTGGATTGGCTTGGAACTGTAGTCCTCAAATCTCAGCTTCCTGAGTAGCTAGGATTACAGGCATAAGCAACCAGCACCTCCCTCCTAAATAACAATTTTTAAATGCCATTTTTTAAAATTTTCTTCCCTGTACTCTCAAATCCTCTAGGCTTCTTTTTATTCCTCCTGTGGGTACTAGGGCTTTTAGGAATTATACTCAGGCTAAGAGAACTCTCTTCCTTAACTATTTTTACTCAAGGCTGGCATTCTATCATGTGAGCCACACTTCTAGCTAATTGGAAATAACAGTCTCATGGATTTTTCTGCACAGGCTGACTTTGATCTGGGATCCTCAGATCTCAACCTCCTGAGTAGTTAGGATTACAAGTGTGAACCACCAGCACTTGGCTCAAAGCAGATTTTTTTTTTCACTGTCGGTTATGAGGCTTGAACTCAGGGTCTGGATGCTGGACCTGAGCCTCTTTGTGCTCAAGGCTAGCAGTCTACCATTTGAGCCACAGTGCCACTTCTAAAAGCAGATTTCTTTAAACATTAGATTATCTCAGTGAATAAAATGATAGCTCATCAATCCCTTACGTATAATTTTGAATGACCTGTAAAGGAAAACCAACAAAGTAAAATCAAAACGAGTAGGCAGGGAGAAGGCTCCAAAATTGAAAGAGCAAGGCACACAGACACAAAAATTGTTCAAAGTTAAGGCTATTGCATATTTCAAACTCTTGCTGTAGGACACAGGAGATCAATTTTCAGCCCACAATGTATTGAATCTCAATATAGAAATAATTTCTTAGTTCTTGAATTACACAATCTGAAATTAGTGGGAATCTTCTGAGTCAAGAGCCTCTATCTATTTCTGGTTGGTATGAGGAAGTGGTATATTTAAAAAGAAAACAATTACATCTTCAATAAAGAGTAAAGTTCTAGGGCTGGGGATATGGCCTAGTGGCAAGAGTGCCTGCCTCATATACATGAGGCCCTAGGTTCAATTCCCCAGCATCACATATGCAGAAAATGGACAGAAGTGGCGCTGTGGCTCAAGTGGCAGAGTGCTAGCCTTAAGCAAAAAGAAGCCAGGGACAGTGCTCAGGCCCTGAGTCCAAGCCCCAGGACTGGCCAAAAAAAAAAAAAAAAAAAAAAAGAGTAAAGTTCTAGCTGGGTACGAGTGGCTCATGCCTATAACCTTAGCTACTCAGGAGACAGACTTGAGGACCACAGTTTGAAGACAGAGTAGGAAAAGTCCACAAGACTCTTATCTCCAGTTAGCCTGCAAGAAGCTGGAAATGAAGGCGTGGCTCCAGTAGTACACCAGCCATGAGTGAAAAGACAAAGAGCATGAAGCTCAGAGTTCGAGCCCCAGTACAGTCCTGTCATACAAAGTCAGTCCCAATGGCTAATACCTAATCTGGGGCATTTAATACCCTCCCTGATTAATGAGTATTAGAATTTTGGCTGAGCCACCTAGCCAGATAGACTTGAAGAATATAAGAAGGTATCAGAATAAATAGAAAAAGACAAAAAGGGAAAAGAGAACCGGGATTTTAAGAACCCACATACAATGAGAAAACACAAGTTGACAGAAATTTCAGGGCATCCCAGGTACATAAGAGTTTATGTTTCAACCTGAAATATATCACCTTGATATAATTAATTCTGCATAACTCTTATATTTATAGAATGGAAAGCAATCAACTAATGGGTGGAACTAGGCTGACTTTTGACGTAATTCAAGCTGTCATTCACCCATTGTGGTAAAGTATGATGGATGGGAGCAGGGTCAGCAAGTTAGCTTGCTGATTTACATACCCTCAACGATTAAAGGCATTTTTATCAATCTTCAGAGGGAAACCACCACCCACATTTCACTTCAGTAAAAGAGAGCAAAAGTAATGACAAATTCCGTACCTTTATATATAAATATTTTTTAAACAAAAGATAAGGCATTTAAAAAAACTGTCAATCAATATTTAGAAATTTATTAGGTCCTTTTATGGGGTAAGGAGTAGTCTGAGATAGCATCTTACTATGTACTCAGGCTAACCTGGAACTCACTATGTAAGGTTGGCCTCCAACTGGCAGTTCTCCTGCCTCTACCTTATGTTGGCATTACAGGTATATGTTACCAAACCTGGCACTAAGTTTCTCTTTTATGCTCACTAAAGAGCAAAATCAATATGTGATAGAAAATGATTTTCAGGGCTGGGAATCTGGCCTAGTGGCAAGAGTGCTTGCCTCATATACATGAAGCCCAGGGTTCCACCACATAGATAGAAAATGGCCAGAAGTGGCGTTGTGCCTTGAGCAAAAAGAAGCCAGGGACAGTGCTCAGGCCCTGAGTCCAAGGCCCAGGACTGGCAAAAAAAAAAAAAAAAAAGAAAATGATTTTCAGAGATGGCCTCTACTCACAAGGTACTGACAATATTCTAGAATTATCAGCATGAAAACAAGCTAAAGCACTTACGAACTAAGATAGTACTAGACTCTTGCGCAGTTTGGGAAATCAGAAATCAAAGAAGAGTGGACCATAGGAGCCGTGGACAGCCACAAAGGTTTTTTAAGCAGTGCAGGCAACGGTAAGAATGAACTTAGAACCCAAGGGTCTGGAAAAGGAAGAAAGCAGTATAAAAGATGAGGTTACAAAGGACAGAAGTTAACATAGCACGTGCTCCAAACTATTTTCATATTTACACAGAGCCCCAGAGGAAACTTGTTTCCTTCTCTGACCCTCTGCTTTATAGAAACTTCTAGTCTCACTTGGAAACTGATCATAGATCTTTCTATTTTTAAGACTCTGGGAAAAGAAAGTATCTTTAGGTAGTTAACATTCACCAACATCCTAAACCTTAGTAAGATGAAATGAACTGAACTGGAAGCCAAAGGCCATGAGTCAAGGCAATGGCTAAAAAGATTCTCCAAAGTCAAAATTCATATGCCCATCCATGCACCAATATTTCAAGGAAAAGAGTGGGAAGTTGTTTAATGAAAAGTGACATATTGAAAAGTATACATTGTGGCCCCGGTGAAATGATAAGGATGGGGTGGGGCAGGTCCCCAGTTCCTCACAGCATGCAGCACCTCCCTTTATACCTCCATCTGGGGAAACGAGGGCTCCACAGTCCTTGGTTCATCCACAGAGGCCTCATCATCAAAGAGCCGGCGACAGCAAACCAGAGTGAAAGGGGGTGGCACTTCTTTAAGAAAAGAGACGGCTTCTCGGCGAGACTTTCCATAAAGCTGCATGCCATTAACCTGAGAACACAGTGGCTAAGTTAGCACTGAGGAGGCCCAAACAAAAAAGTCCAAACATCTGGCCTACCTCAACCCACCAAAATGAAAATAGAGTATCGCATATTTTTATAGTAACTGAAAATGGCAGACATCTTCAAAATCGACCAAAATTAAGGCTCCAATATTTACTGAATTTAGGGGACTGATAATATGAAATATGTCAGAATAATTGCTTACTGCTGGATAAGTGACCAAAATTTCACACCCATACACTCTCCTTTGTATACTTCATCATCGTGTTCTCACACTTATGTTCACTTCTCCTTAACTGTACCATGAACTACTCACAGCTCTCTGGGCACATGTGTGTGCATATGTGTGTGTGCATGCACTCACACACCAGTACTAGTGCTGAACTTGGAGCCTCGTGCTCTCATTTGGCCTTCTTCTCATTCCAGTTGAGCACATCTCCACTTCTGACTTTTTGGAAATTAATTGGGCTTTCACAGACTTTTCTGTCCAGGTTGGCTTCAAATCCTAATCCTCAGATCTCAGCCTTCTGAGTAGTTAGTATGACAGGCATGAGCCACCAGTAACCGGCTAATTATAGCATTCTTAAAACCACTTTGCCTTGTGTATTTTCACTTCATAAGAATAATAAGAGGATCACTAGAGACATTAATACTACATTTGAGGCAGTTAAAAACCTCTCACAGGTGCCAGTGGCTCACACCTACAATCCTAGCTACTCAGGAGGCTGAGATCTGAGGACAGAGGTTCGAAGCCAAGTTGGGCAGAACAGTCCTCGTGAGACTCTTATCTCCAATTAACCACTCAAAAACCGGAAGTGGTGCTGTGGTAGAGCCCTCAGGGACAAAGAGGCTCAGGGACAGCACCCAAGCCCTGATTTAAGCCCCACAACCAACCGGGGGGGGGGGGGAAATCTCTTACCTTAGGTGGGCAACAGTAGCCTATAATTCTCCTCTATAATCCTTGCTAAGGAGGCTGAGACCTGGAAGAGTATGGTCCAGAGCTACCCTGCGCACAATAGTCCACATGTCCAATTAACCAGCAAAAAGGCAAACTGGAAGCATGGTTCAAGCGGTGGTAGAGCACCAGCTGAGCAAGTAAGCCAAACAAGCACAAGGCCCTGAGTTCAAACTCTAGTACTAGGACACACACATGCATATGCACACACATACACACAAAAAATCACAAGTCTTAGAATGTATCGGTGACCAACTCTAGGATACTTAGCTGTGAAATGTTAACATCTGTTCACATGCTCCTTTACCATTTTACTCTTAATGCCCTTAGGAAAAAAAATCACTTAAATAAAAGAAATACACATGTCTCACATCCATTCCATTGTTGTAAGCTTTGCTGATATGGCATCAAGTGTCTGTAGGAAGTTGTCAGTTTCCAAGTTATTTCATGCCTGTATTCCATGTCTTTCTAAATCACTATCCCTTATTAATGGTTAATTGTGATCATCAAAATTCATCCCAATTTCTTGGGGCTGGGAATATGGCCTAGTGGTAAAGTGTTCCCCTGGTATACATGATGCCCTGGGCTCGATTCCCCAGCACCACATATATAGAAAAAGCCAGAAGTGGCGCTGTGACTCAACTGGTAGAGTGCTAGCCTTGAGCAAAAAGAAGCCAGAGACAATGCTCAGGCCCTGAGTTTAAGCCCCAGGATTGGCAAAAAAAAAAAAAAAACACAAAACACAAAATTCATCCCAATTTCATATTATTTTGGCACATAAAAATACTTAGCACCAACTAAGTCTATTGTGATTTTTTTCATATGGATCACTTTAGCTCAAAGAGTTCTTCTCAGTTCTGTCTACAAGTCACTAAAAGTTGACGTATCTGCTTCTCAGAATAAACTGAAGCACAAACCCAATCAGCCAACAGTTGTCTTCTTACAACTGACTCCTACCTTCCTGGGAAGGTTAGAAGCATGATGAGTCTTAATAATATTCCTAGTATTCATTTCTGACATTAGTGCCAGTATTGGGCTAGCTGGCAGGGTTGACTGGACTGGGAGCAGCATTTCCACACATGTGTCATTGCACTGGAGAACATGAGGGCTCTGAGCTGCTGCAAGCATCCAATCAGCAGCAGGAAGAGTCCCGAGACAGTGGTTCCCAGGGAACCACTCTCAAGCCTGTAATATACTCAGCACTTAGCATCAAGCCAGGCACATCTCCCTGCCTCTTAATTATTTACAAATAAATCACCACAGGGTAAAGAGGCCTTCATGCACTTCAGAGAACTAGCCCTACTGGAAAAGCAAATCTCATGCCCCAAATCTTTATGTCCAAAAAAAGGTGCAATGGGAAACAAGTTTTGCCGCAGACAAAAGGGTTTTCTTGAAAGATCTAGAAGTCAACATTTATAAAAGAAGGGGTAGGTGCTGGTGACTTGGGCCTGTAAATCCTAACTACTCAGAAGGCTAAAATCTGAGGATCGTAGTTCAAAGCCAGCCTAGGCAGAAAAGTCTGTAAGACTCTTATTTCCAGTTAATCACCAAAAAAGCCAGAAATGGAGCTGTGGCTAAAGTAGTATGGTACTGTTTTGAGCAAAAAAGCTCAGGCACAGTGACCAGGTTGTGAGTTCATGCCCCAGTACTGGCACCAAAAACAAGGGGGAGGAGGGTAGTGATAAGGAGGTATTCCATTAGTGATCATACCACATCCACAGTGCCAATGGATGAATGACACAGCATAGAAAGTTCTAGAGTCAGTTGCGTAGGTAGTAGTAACCTGTATTAAAAACAACTAGCACATGCAATGGAAGCAAGAATTCAATCCATACTTAGTATTACTATGTGCTTGCAGCTCAACAAATTAGAAAGTCACTTTTCAGGATTTTATCTTGGCATAGCTTTAAATATTTATTTAGCTCATTATTTATTCATTTGAATTGTCTTCAATTATTACAGCAGTGCTTGTGAGTCCACCTCACTACTCTACCACTAAACAGATCGGTCCCATTTCCCATTACCAAGTCCTCACTATGGGGATTTATGGCTGCTGGAAATAGCTGTTCTGGGCTGAGACTTGGCACAGCCTTCCAACACCAAAGCACATTTGTGTTTCTGCTTTAATCCCTATGGAGTACATTAAATACAAGCACACACATATGCACACTCCAAGGGCTTGACTAACTTTACAAAGAGTGTGTGTGTGTACTGGAGCTTGAACTCAGGGCCTGGGTGCTGTCCCTTGGCTTGTTCACTGGAAGCTGATGTTCTATCACTTGAACCATAGCTACAATTCTGGCTTTTCTCTGGTTAATTGGAGATAAGAATATCCTGGGCTGAGAGCTCAGGCTGACTTTGACCCACAATCCTCAGCTTTCAGCCTCCTGAAGAGTTAGGATTAAAAAAGTGGGCTACCAGTGTCTAACTAGTTTATTTTAAATATTGTGACTCATTCACAATATTTCTCTGGGTCCTTCAACTTGAGACCTTCTTAAGTGCTATCAAGTGTCAATTATCCAGACTTTTGATTAGAGAATGCATAGGCATACACACTTCTAGAACACAAGACTTTGTACCACCATTTCCGTTCTATGGCCACATTCAGTCTTTGGCCTGGTCCACCAAGCTTGTTATCATACCTGACCTTGTGATGGCAGAGCCAATGCCACGTGCATGTCCTAGCTATGCAGGAAGAACAAAATATGTGGATCAAGTCACCAAGTGTCCTTAGATCCTTACACAGCATTTTGCTAAGAAAATTACAAATTAAGCTTTTCAACTTCTCTCTTAGCCAATCATTAAGATGAACCTTGAAAAGGACATCTCTGACGTCTTTAGGGTAAGATTCTGCTTTATTATTATCCTTTATTATCCAGTAAGCTGTTTGGACTTTTCCAGCACAGGGGCTCACATTACACAGATACTGGTCATACTGAAACACAGTGGACACAGTTGTCCTAGAACTTACAACAATTCCTGCCTTTGTATCTTTCTTCCCTAGAGCTTTACCTCCAGAAGCTCATCCTCCGGCTGTAGGAGATTTAGTGTATCCACAGGACCACCTGGAGCAATTGAAGAGATGTAATGGTGCCCATCAAAGGAATCCACCTCCATACCAAGCCTCAGAGTGTGGATGGGCAGGAGCTGCAGCAAAGCAGAGCAATGGTGTCAACCAGGACGAGATACCCAGCACTAACCTCCATCGTGAGAACAGTTAACCCTCCAATGCAATCTCTTGAATCAGATCCCCCAAACTTCCAAAGACAGTGTGTTCCTGCAGTTTCACTTTCTACAGATGCTTCACACCCCCAATAAGAACACCCTTACTATCCTTAATTACACAATTCTACTGACTTCATTGATAGAGCAGTGTCATACCTAAGAGCACTGGGATTGAAGAACATTGTGGGCATGTTTATATCACAGTTTGCAACAGACAGTGTTTTGAATCTTGTGTGTGTGTGTGTGTGTTTACTCGAATGAAAATGTGGTGCTGGTACAGTGGTTTGAACTCAGAGCCTCTCATTCTTGCTTGGCTATTTCTGCTCAAAACTGGCTCGCTATCATTTGTGACATGCCTCCACTTTTGGCTTTTTGCTAGCTAATTGGAGTGAAGACTCTGGCCAAGGTTTTATACCACAATCTTCAGCCTCTAGGGTAGCTAGGAAGGATTACTGGTATGACCACCAATCCCCTGGCTTAGAAACCTGTTTGCTTCATTGCTCCACCCTCCATATAAATGGATCTCTGTAGCCTCAAGTCCTAGGACAGTACTTGGTACTGTTAATTAAGCCAATCAGTGAAAGACGTTCTTTTCCACAATGTTCCATTGTGAGAACATTTGTGATTTGGGGAAGGTGATCCTTTCCCATTTTAGAGTGGATTCTATTTATATGAATGAATCCTTTCTATAAGCCAGTGTGGGCTAAGACAGGAGACTGGGACTGCCATCAATATCAGAGAAGAGATGAATTGGGTACAACAAAAGTGATATGAAACCAAATTCCCAAATTTTCAAAGGTGGAGCTAGTGATTCTCACTGTGGCTGTAGAAACTCAAATACATTAAAAGCCATTCATTGTGATTTGCATTTTTTTTTTTTTTTTTTTTTGCCAGTCCTGGGCCTTGGACTCATGGCCTGAGCACTGTCCCTGACTTGTTTTTGCTCAAGGCTAGCAGTCTGCCACTTGAGCCACAGTGCCACTTCTGGCCATTTTCTATATATGTGGTGCTGGGGAATTGAACCGAGGGCTTCATGTATATGAGGCAAGCACTCTTGCCACTAGGCCATATTCCCAACCCAAGATTTGCATTTTCTATACTGATAGCCTGTTGGTATAAATATAGCAGAGCCAACCCCAACTATACTTGACAAGAAGAAAATCTTACAAGGGTGGCAATGAATTCCCAGAGCGGCCTTTCCCCCATTTCCCTGTTCTCTGTGATCCATCTCCTCTCAGTCATCTCTGCCAAGTCACCAGAGTTCCAGAGGCCTTGCTGCAGACACAGCTGGGGCTCGTTTCTGTCCCACAACAAACATTCAGACCAAGGTCAAGTAGCCCACAACCTTGATGACTTAAAACAGGCCTGAATGACTTCTGGCCCTGTGAATTTTCTCAAAATGAAGTGTTCCTGACTAACAAGCAGTATGGACAGACAATGATCTCTGGTAATAAGAATGTTCTAGTAGCTAGGTCCTAGTGGCTCACAGCTGTAATCCTAGCTACTTGGGAAGCTGAAATCTGAGGATCACGGTTCAAAGCAAGCCTGGGCAGGAAAGTCTGTGAGACTCTTGTTTCAAATTAACCACCAGAAAACCAAAAGTGATGCTGTGACTCAATGTGGTAGAGCACTAGCCTTGAGCAAAAGAGCTCAGTGATAACACATAGGCCCTGAGTTCAAGCCCCACAACTGACTGACACTGAGACACACACAATGTTCTAGCATCCCACACTGAAGGTCACAGTTGATTTTATGTCTCTTCCCTGTGCTTTCTTTATTTCTCACTGCTACCTTACTCTCAGCCCAAGCATTGTACCAAACTGTATTCATCAAGACAGGAGATGTGTCATTTCTTTAGTCCAGCCTAATGGTGACAGCACCTCTCAGAGAAAAGGATCCTTAACAACAGTTTGCTCATAATCCCTGCCAACTGTCTTCCTTCCTTGGCTTAGAAGCCAAACGCTAATGGCTGAGAGTCATCAGTGTTTACCCAGAAATCCCCAGTGGATGCTGGAGCTGCCCTGGGAAAGCACAGTTCAACTCCCAGACATTTCACAAGTGGCTAAATGTAATCATTACTAAAAATCAGCTTATACAAAGCTACCACTGAGCCAGGTATTGTTGACTCATCCCTATAAGTTCTAGCTACTCAGGAAGCTGAGATCTGAGGATCATAATTCAAAGCCAGCCCAGGCAGGAAAGTCCATGAGACTCTTCATTTAACCACCAGAAAAATGAAAGTGGCACTGTGGCTCAAGTGGTAAAGTGCTAGTCTTGAGCTGAAGAGCTCGGGGGTGGGGTGGGAGGGAGCAGCGCCCAGGCTCAGAGTTCAAGCCCCATGACTGACTGACACACACACACACACACACACACACACACACACACACACACACACACAAATACTCACTAGAAATGGAAGTACGGCTCTATCACAGAGCTCCAGCCTTAAATGAACAAGCCAAATAGTTCAAGGCCCATAGTTCAAGCTCTAGTATGGGTAGCTAGATAGATAAGGAATATTTTAAATAAATATAAGTACTCAATATCTGTCACTTATCAGTTTTTACTACATTTTACTACTGTTTTCTTGAAGTGATTTATATCTGTGTGGTAGAAATATTCCATGACCTCAGAGAACACAAAAGGGGCAAACACCTGCAAGAGACAGATGACATGGTTAATTTGCTTAGCTGTCATATGCGGCTGAGATAGACAATTCAAGAATCATGATTCTGTTGAGCTGTGACAATAAAGTACAACTGTGTGTTACTTGCCAGCTCAGTGATCAGTGATGTCATTTTAGTAGCTTAAAAAAAAAATGTCACAAGTTGTAGCAAATGCTACAACTTGGGGCTGTCCTCTCCCATTTGAAGAAGTAATCATTTCCCCACATATTACTGATCTACTATCTAGTTTGGAAGTGACATTCAGCATGTTTCTGGGGTGTAAACTATGTGCAAGGTATTGGGCCACAAACTGGATTAATCTAGTGGCTTCAAAATAGCATTCTTCCCTCTAGAATAGCCAGGAAGGTGGAAAGACAATGGGTATCTGAGGAAACAATTAACCAGCCAATCTGCATCAAGATGATCTTGATCCTGACATGGGAAGAACACAAAGAGATGCACCCAAAGGAAGCATAAGCAACTGAGGAAAACATGTGAGTATGGCAAGGAGCTGCTCAGGGTCATAACAGAGGCCGCTGGTAGAGGTGATTTAGAGAAGCTGGTTCAAGAAGACTCCACAGAAAAAGACTTGTCCTGGGGGCTTAAAACTCAAGACCTCACACTCTTGCCTGGCCTTTTAAAAAAATGTACGTTATTGTTATTCTAGAAGAGATGTACAGAGGGATTACAATTACATGAGCCAGGAAATGAGGACAGTTCCTTTGATACAGTGTCTTCTTTTCCCTCATTCTCTCCCAGTCCCTCCTTTCCATCTCTACAAATTGTATAGTTCACTTTTCATCAGAATCGAGTGAGCTCTGCTGCTGCTCTTTTTCATCTTTTTCCCCTTACGTTCTGTACCCTCCCCCCAACCCTGCCTAAGATGTATTCTTGACTATATCACACATAAGGTAAAGAAGACAGAACCATCAAAAACTAAACAAGTAAGAAAAAAAAAAGGAAGAGGAAAATAAAGGAGGTCTCTTGTTTCCACATCTTGGAGTTTGTTTCGGTATGTATATTATTTTATATAAATATGAAGAGGCACCTTAGGCATTGTGCCTTTGTGTTTCTCTCCTAAGAGCATTCAGGCATTGTGCCTTTGTGTTTCTCTCCTAAAAGTATCCTTACATGGTCTGACTGTATGTGAGTATCTAGAATCCTGAATAATTTATCATATCCCAGTGTATTTTAGATCTAATTTCAGCATACCAGAGAGAAAATACATCATTTGTCTGTCTGACCTTTTGCCTGGCTTTCTTGCTCAAGCTGGCACTCTACCACTTGAGCCATACCTCCAGTTCTGGATTTTGCAGATAAGAGTCTCACAGACTTTTCTACCTGGCTGTCTTTGAATCATAATCTCTAGATCTCAGTCTCCTGTGTAGGTAAGATCACAGGTATGAGCTATCAGCGCCCATTGAAAAATACTTTTGAGGTGAGACAGGAAGAATAGAATGAGTCAGCCCTGCAGAAAACCTACAGAGGCTCTGCTTGAAGGAGGTGAGGGAAAATGACAATTGTGAATTCTCTTATCTAAGCAAATGAGTAGACAGTGGTGGCATATAGAAGGAATTACACAAAGACATCACTATACACAGACAGACCTGTGCTATTTATATAATAAATAGTACACCCCATCAAAGATAAAAGGGCTGATAAAGGAGGTGATCCCAGTCTCTGCTCCTCAGCCTCACTGCCTCAACCTTCTGTTAGTCATGGGGCTTGAACTCAGGGCCTGGGCGCTGTCACTGCACTCCTTCGCTCAAGGCTAGAGATCTACCACTTACAGTTTTCTGGTAGTTAATTGGAGATAAAAGTCTCACAGATTTTACTGCCTGAGCTGGCTTGAAACTGTCTGTAGTCCTCAGATCTCAACCTTCTGAGTAGCTAGGATTACAGGCATGAGCCACCAGCACCAGGCCAATTAATCTTTTCCATTCACCTGGTTGATCACCATTCCACACCTTCATGGCACACGAGTCAGGAATGGGCTGGTGCTCCTCCCTGGCCTGTGCCCAGATCACTGTAAACATTGAAAGCTCCTCAGAAAACGTAAAGCATGAAAGAACACACACATGCTCTATCTTCAATCATGCTGAACAAGCCCACCAGAAATGCTGTTTGCAAAATCTGTCAATCCAAAGGAGGCCTGCCTACTAGTAGTTCTTAATCTAAATCTGAGTGCAACTGGCTTCCTAAGACTTTGTGTCCCACTGCTGCAGGCTCTCTGGCCAGAGCAGCACTGTTTAATTACCCGTACCAACTGCATAGAGCAACTACAAGGATCAACCACTTCAACCATCCCCTTCAGGTGGCTGCCCCTTCAGTAGTCTGTGGTCTTAAGAGCAAAAGGTCCTGTGATGACAGGAGTGGGCTCAACAGATGATGGATTCTTTCACACACACACACACACAATTTCTTTTTTTGTCAGTCATGGGGCTTGAACTCAGGGCCTGGGTACTGTCTTGGAACTTTTCCTCAATGCTAGAGCTTTACCACTTTGAGCCAGCTCTACTTCTGGCTTTCAGGTGGTTAATTAGAGATGAGTCCTACTGACTCTCTGGCCCAGGCTGGCTTTGAACTGTGATCCTCAGATTTTAGGCTCCTACATTGCAAGCATGAGCTACCAGTGCCCAGCTCTCTCCATATTTTGAAGTAATGATGAAGCACATGAGGATAATGGCCTCAAAATTAGATGCCTTCACTCAGAGTTTATATGAGATAATCAACAAATCCACTAGTGATGACAGTCATCTATATAGTATTTGTCTGTCACCCCTTCCAAATCTTCAGTTCTTAACATTTACAAAATCCATAGGATGTGCTCTGCTACAGTAGAATCAAGAAGAGCTGGAGACCAGCCTCTGGTGACACCTGCTAACACCACGCAGCCCCTGGAAAGCCCAGGATACCTACTGCCTGAAAAGTCCATTTACTCATGACAGAGGAAAAGAAACCTACATTTTAATGTTCTCTGGCTCCAAAAATACAATTAAAGAAGGAACTAGAGTGAAGTCTGTCTGTCTGTCTGTCCCGTAAGGCTCTGCTATGCCAGCCTCCCAGGCCGCAGTTATTTCTGCTGCTCCCCTGGTGTTTCATGAAGGTCACAGAACCAGCCTAATGTGCGTCCTCACAGTGCTGTGATTGTCTTAGTAAACACTTGCCAAGAAAGCCATCCCTAAAAGTGCAAGTCTCCCCACATGCGGGAAAATGGATCTCATGCCTGATTAACAGCTTCCTAGAAGCAGTGTGGCAAGTGCTCAAGCCACAGCAAATAGCATTCACTCCCCGCCACCCCCCGGCTTTCCCACAACCCCACCCACTTCACAAGACCCTGTCTATTACCATGAGCCATCACACATGAAGAGGCTTCTTAAGTCCTCCAGAGTGGTGGCTCTGGCTGATGGTGGGACCCTCGGCAGTACCCACTAGATGCATGAAACTTGATTTTCCTAACGAGAGCATAAAAATGTGCAGGAGGGAAACCTTGATTGCAGATCGTGACATGCCTTGGCTTTGAACCTGCTACTCTGTCACCTAGGGAAAAATCCACACCTGTCACATCTCTCACATCTTGTAACACTTGGCCAAGTAAAAACATTCTGCTCTGCACTGATATGATCCAGTAACTTGGCAGGCTGAGACAGGAGGATCACAAGATCAAGGCTAGCCTTGAGATATCATCTCAAGAAAAAAGTTGTGGGCTGGGGATATGGCCTAGTGGCAAGAGTGCTTGCTTCGTATACATGAGGCCCTGGGTTCAATTCCCCAGCACCACATATACAGAAAATGGCCAGAAGTGGCGCTGTGGCTCAAGTGGCAGAGTGCTAGCCTTGAGCAAAAAGAAGCCAGGGACAGTGCTCAGGCCCTGAGTCCAAGCCCCAGGACTGGCCAAAAAAAAAAAGAAAAGAAAAAAGTTGTTTGTCATCGTCTTTACGAAGCTTTCCCTGACCAATCCACACAGAATTTCAAACCCATGTTCTCTCCAGAATTCACTATTCAGTTTCCCTGTCTTTAATATTCTCATGACACATATTACCTATACTAGCTATCTTACTTATTTTTAGTTTCGCCTAACTAAAATATAAGTTAAAATAATAAAATAGTTCTGGGTCTGGGAATATGGCCTAGTGGCAAGAGTGCTTGCCTCCTATACAGGAAGCCCTGAGTTCCTCAGCACCACATATACAGAAAAGGCCCGAGGTGGCGCTGTGGCTCAAGTGGCAGAGTGCTAGCCTTGAGCAAAAAGAAGCCAGGGACAGTGCTCAGGCCCTGATTCAAGTGCCAGGACTGGCAAAAATAAAATAGTTCCATAATGCAGAGATTTTTTTTTCTTTCTGCTTGGAACTCTTCGGACTTCCAGCATCCGGTACTGGATATGGTACAGAACAGATATTATATCTAATGAATCTAAATATCTGATGAAAGAATGCTGAATGATGATGAATGCTGGTAAGCATATTCATCTGTTTCTGAAAGTCTGATCATGGCACAGCCTTTCTACTTCTTTACACCAGTACTGAGTACAAGTACCTTGACTGTACAGAGGCTGACGTGGAAAGGAGCAAAATTAAGGCTAGTGGCAGGGAAGGAGGTAGTGAGGGTGAGAGAAAATTCTTCTGGTTGGAGATTCATTCTTTAAAAATGTGCACATAGGGGGCTGGGAATATGGCCTAGTGGCAAGAGTGCTTGCCTCATATACATGAAGCCTTGGGTTCGATTCCCCAGCACCACGTATATAGAAAACGGACAAAAGTGGCACTGTGGCTCAAGTGGTAGAGTGCTAGCATTGAGCAAAAAGAAGCCAGGGACAGTGCTCAGGCCCTGAGTCCACGCCCCAGGACTGGCAGTAAAAACAAAACAAATAAACAAAAAATGTGCACATAGGCGCTGGGAATGTGGCTTAGCGGTAGAGTGCTTGCCTAGCATTCATGAAGTCCTGGGTTCGATTCCTCAGCACCACATAAATAGAAAAGGCTGGAAGTGGTGCTGTGGCTCAAGTGGTAGAATGTTAACCTTAAGCAAAAGGAAGCCAGGGACAGTGCTCAGCCCCTGAGTTCAAGCCCCAGGATTGGCAAAAAAAAAAAAAAAAAAGAAATTACCTTCCCAAATTTGCATCAGAAACAAAGCTTACCAAAAACTGTTTTAAAGGCAAGAAAAACACTTTGTTTCAACACAGACCATTTTTTCTATCTTTGAACATGTGGACCTGAGGGTTTTATAGTCTTTATTCCTAGTCCTAACAGTTTTGATTTTAAGCATATATTTTTCAGAAGACTTCCTAGAATGTGTGAAATGTTAACTTTTTTTTCTGATGCCAGTCTGAAGGTTTGAATTTAGGGCCTAGGCACTGTCCCTAAGCTTTATTTTAATTTCTCAAAGCTAATGTTCAACCACTTGAGCCATAGCTCCTCTTTCTAGTTGTTCAGTGGAGTCAATACTCACAGAATTTCCTTCCCGAGCTTGCTTTGAACTATGATCCTCAGATCTCAGCCTCCTGAATAGCTATGATTACAGGGATGAGCGCCCAAAGAAAAGCTAACATAATTCTTGTCAGGCACCAGTTGTTCATGCCTGCAATCCTAGCTGCCCATGAGGCTAGGATCTGAGGATAGTGGCTCAAAGCCAGACTTAGCAAGAAAGACCAGGCGACTCCTATCTCCAATGAACCAGGAAAAGTTGGAAGTGGAGGGGTAACTCAAGTAGTAGGGTGCTGGACTTGAAAGAAAAAGCTAACACTCTGGCCTGGGGTTCAAGACACAGACACAGACACACACAGACACACACAGACACACACACACACACACACACACACACACACGCGCGCGCGCGCGCACGCGCTTCCAGTCACAGCTCTCACTTGATGCTTCCGAACAAAGGAAACTGAGTAACCGTTTAGAACCTAGTGCTTACCTTTGAATACTTCTGTAACTCGGCATCATCAGCGATCTGTGTGTCCAAAGTGGCAACCTGAATTGACAAAGAAAGATGGCCATATTTGTAAAAGCAAAACTATGTTCTCCTGAATTTTCTGAAAACACCTATAAAACCCATATATTCATAACCATGGGGAAATCTTTTCTACATTTCTGAAATCTGTAAAGATATAACACAACATTTCAGAGTAGGTTCTTTGTTGTTCTCCACCATCCATCTTTACTTATAAATTGTTTAAAAGTTAAAGACAAACAAATATCTATATATAGATATATACACATATGTATACATGTGCACATATATATGCACATATATATCCATCCCTTATACTGGGGAGGAGGTTGGTTCCAGAACCAAAATCCAGGTGCTCCTTACCTTAATAAAACATGTTATATGCATATAATGTGCTCATATTCTCCTATATATCATGTGCAGATTAATACCTAATTCAGGGTAAATACTTTGTAAATAGCTATCATACTGTACTGCTTAGAAAATAAGGACATGTACAGAAAAATATGTTTAGTACAGATACAATTTTTTTTCAAGTTTTTGTCATCCACACAATTGGATGAATCCAAAAATGCAGAACCCACAAATATGGCATCAGTAGACATGGATGACTGACAGTATTGTTTCTGAAAATCTACGACCCCTAAAGTGTTAATATAATCTTCTATTATACTGAATCCATTAATAAAATGGATTCTTGACAAAACCAAATGTGTGGACATTTCTACTTTCAAAATTAGGCCTTAAAATTTTCAGAGTTACTAAAGACAGGTAAGCCTGAAGACACTAGAGCATTTGCTTTTCTACAACAAGAAAACTTCCCAAGAGAGATAGCTGGCAGAGGTACAGACAGACAGATCGAGCCCTTTGTGGGAATCTGGGGGGAATATTCAAATCTTTTGATACTGGCCTACAACTATTATTTGGAGTTTCAATGGTGGACATCCACAGAAGTGAATTCCTTGCGAGCAACAGTATTGTACTAGTGATTTGCATCTGTAAGTTGTTAATAAAATATGGTCCATCTGGAGGGAGAGGATCAGTTTAACAATGATCCAACTAAAGCTTCTGAAGTACTTTAAGTAAGTAGAACCTGGAAGAAAGTGAAATGATAGCGGAGTACTTGCATTTATTCACTCATCCATCTGGCCTGGCTTCTCCCTTTTGTCTTTCATCTCTCAGAACAAGCTATATTTTGAATAAATAAGCTATCACATTGAAGTTCCAACTTCAAAGTTCTAAATTCAGCTGGGTACCAGTGGCTCATGCCTGTAGTCTAGCTATTCAGGAGGCCAAGATACAAGGATCACAGTTTGAAGCCAGTCTGGGCAGAAAAGTCCAGAAGACTCTTATCTCCAATTAAACCACCAAAAAACTGAAAATAGATGTGTTGCTCAAGTGGTAGAGTGCTAGCCTTGAGGGAGAGTCCCCGGGTCCTGAGTTTTCAAAGCCCCAATTCTGACACACAAAAAATAAAGTTCCAACTTCAAATGGGGGTGGGGTGGGGAGAGCACATTCTACACTTGAGCCACAGCTCCACTTCTAGCTTGTCAACAGTTAATTGGAGTTAAGACTTTCATGTCTAGGCTGGCTTTGAACTTCGATCCTCAGATCTCAGCCTCCTGAGTAGCTAGGATTCTGTCTTCTTTCTCTAGTCTCCTTACTATGACCTTACCATGAGACAATTAAGATTTGAAAAGGTGGTTTATGCAGAGGATAGAAGCTAAACAATAAGCCCATGACAAAACAGACCATCAGTAAATCCGAACAATCTTCATTTCTGAGAGCAACAAACCACTGAGACAGGAGGAAGGCCTTTTGCTAGATGACAGCCTAACAACAAATAGCATTCTAAATCTGTGAAGCAGAGAAGCCGCAGTTCTAAGAATGAACAGGCAAGCACAATTTGCACCATCATGACTCATCTTAACATCACTAGATATTATCCAACAATAGACAGTGGCTAGACACTGAAAACCAAACACAGAAAAAGAATCTATTGTCAATGATAAATATATGTAAGAAAATGTAAATCCCATTCGAAATTTAGAAGAATAGTTAATTATTACCGCATTGGATGAACATGGTTATAAGCTTTCTAATGGAACTTTCTGTCTTTGAGTGGATTCAGTAAAGGAAATGGAAAGTCCCTTCTAGATGAATCTAATCACAGGTGAAAGGAAATCTAATGGACCAAAGGTATTATACAATTACATTCCACCTAAATTACTTCCTGTTGATCTAAATACATTTGCTAATCATTCCTTCATTTTTCTCATAAAACTGTAAGGTTCTTTGTGAAACATAGTACTAATTTCCACATCCCTTTCAGGGTGCAATAAAACAAACAAATCATAAAAGCGATCATTAAAAAATGCCAGCAATTTTAAGCAGTAGATACAGGTTGTAAATTTAAAGTCAAGCTCTCTCCTAGTACTTTCCTGCCTATTGTCAACTTAAATGGTTTCAACATGAACTGAGTATCTGTTAATTGTAGCTGAAGCTTATGTGCAGTCCTTAATTGTTCTTACGACTTAAAATGCTTTAAAAAAAATCAATTGATTGATCCAATAGGAAAGAAAGGCAGAAGGAAGAGAAAGGAAGCCTGGCTAGTCTTTGAGTCACCCACTCACCCATTTCTTCCAATGGTAGTATTAGGAGCTTGATGTGAAATGAGAAGTGAATGTTTTGTAATTAGAAAATTCAAACATACCATTACTTCATAATCAGGGCCCAGTAGGTTCTCCCATCTGGATTTTAGCTCATTTTCTAGAGGGCATGGGACTCTTTCTGGATATTAAAAGAAAAAAAAATGAAGCTACTGTGAGCCAAACAACTTAATTGTTTAATAACAGCACAGTAAAGAAAGAAAGTGGACATAAAAGAAAATCCATTGACAAGCCTACCAGAGAATGGAAACCAAAAGTGACTTCAAAGTCTAATGTAAAATGGAAGGACAGGCTATGACAAAAGGAGAATTTCAAATGGAAGAAGAAATGTTAGGTGAAATTTGAAAAGACATAGTTTAGACACAGATATCCGACAATGGACACACACACACACACACACACACACACACACACACACACACAACTGGATCAGGATGATTTAAGTGTTAAAACTGCTTGAAAGTAGCAGCAATCCATTCACCAGGTAGAGAGGTAGAAACTTATCAAGGTATCTTCATGATGCCCAAGGCACAGTGTCAGAGGCAATCAGGCAGACACATGAGCTTATGTGGTTTGATTCACCGCTCAAAGAGCTTTCATAGAATAGAAACTGTTTTTACAGTAGTCTTACATTGCTACTAGGTTATTACCATATTTGTACCTTTTTACTTTTTTTGGTAGTACTAAGATTTGAACTCAGAGTCTCATAACCTGTTCAGCCTGTTTGCTAGGCTAGTGTTTTATCACTTGAGCTATGTCTCCAACACTCTTTTTTGATCATTAATTGGAGATAAGAGTCTCACAGACTTTTGTTCTCAGGCTGGCTTTACACTTTGATCCTCCACATCTCAGACTACTAAGTAGCTAGGATAACAGACACAAACTTCTGGAGTCTGACTTTTACAATGTTCTTGATGTACTACTGCCTTCATTGCATATGTTAAGATCATTCCAAAGAGCTAATACAGATTTTAAAGGTCTTTTCTTTCTCTATATGATCATCCAGGAACTCAAAGGAGTCCGTAGTCTGAAAAATGCCTAGTAGATAAAAGGTCACAGTACTAAAACTGTAATTTCACCTTATATCCACATGAATAGCAAAGGATAAAAAATGTCCATCTTTTCTCTAAGTTAAACTCTCTCATTTTTGTCCTAAGACTGGACAAATCACAGAACACTTATCACAATGGACACAACCATCTGCCTAAAGTCAAATGGAATGTGCAGTATCAGCTCTTTCAGTCTTCAACAGATAGCTCATTGCAGGTGCCTATGGTGTTTAATTACACAATACAAATCATTAAGTTAAACAGCAAACTGCAGAAATCAGAGACTAAGACTAATGAACACTGAAGAACTTAAGTTATGACATTTACAAAGGAATATCCAGGAACTAACTCTATTAACAGACATGCTAGAGTACACATAGAGAGTACTTAACCAGAGAACCTATTAAAAATAAAATATCAAATTCATCTGAGCTCTGCACATTTGTACCTTTGCCGGTTAATATTTCTTTAAGAAATTCTAAGAGTTCTTAAACTCGTTAATTAAAAGTTTCAACATCTTGCCGGTTAAATTTCTTCCAGACAGCAATGTCTTATCTGGTAGATGAATCTGAACAAAATCCGCAATGAATTGGCTGAATTCTATGATTAAAAACATGGCAGTCAGATGACAGCTCATATACACATATGAAATAATGTTGACATTTCACCAGCAATTCTTTTGACTATATTTTTACCTTTCACTTATGCAATGGAAATGCGGTCATGTGTTTTAAAGCACAAAGGCCTGAGAGCCAGAAGAAAGATTAATTTTACTTTCAACAGCTCAGTAAATCTTAGGCTGCACCAATGATCAAACAGAACAATAGCATGACTATCTTAAGCAATTATTCCACAGGCAAAAGAGAGAGCTAACTTCATAGCTGTTAGAAGACCTCAGTGGAACTCTCAAACTGAAATTATACATATACATGAACTTTATTTATTTAGTCAGTTCTGGGGCTTGGGACTCAGGCCCTGAGCACTGTCCCTGGCTTTCTTTGCTCAAGGCTAGCACTCTACCACTTGAGCCACAGTGCCACTTCCGGCTTTTTCTATGTATGTGGTTCTGAGAAATCGACCCCAGGGCTTCATGCAAGCACGGCAAGCACCCTACCACTAAGCCACATCCCCAGCCCTACATTAACTTTAAAATGTAGGTAAGCTTGGGCTGAGCAAAAAGAAGCTCTGGGGCAGTTCCTAAGCTCTGAGTTCAAGCCTCAGGACTGGCAAAAAAAAAAAAAAAAAAAAAGTAGGTAAGTTCATCCAGAAAGTACAGATTGCTAGGGAGCCCAAGGCAGGAGGATCAAGAGTTTCAGCCCAGCCTATGCTATTCAGTGACTCTGCCTCAAAAACAACAAGGCCAGATGAATGATTCAGACCTGTTATTTCAGTAACTTGGCAGGAAAATATTAGGAAGATTGTGGTTCAAGGCCAGCATGAACAAAAAAATGTTAATGAGACTCAATCCCATCCAGTGGCTGGGTATGGGGAAATGTCTATACAGAAAGTATGATGGTCTAGGCGGGCTCATCAGAAACACAAGGCCCTATCAGAAAATACCTAAAGCAAAAAAGGCTGGAAGCATGCTCAAGTGATAGAGCACCTGCCTAGCAAGTACAAAGTCCCAAGTTCAACTAGTACCCCCCTACTTCCACCCAAAAAAAGTTCTACAACTATTTCTAATTTCAAAATGTGTTTGATTTTCACCTGATAGTTCACTAAAAGTCCTCTGGGCTCAACTATATTAAAACAGTAAAGACTAATTGTTATATATTTGGATCAAAAAGCACAACAACATAGGTTTCTAAATTGAATGTGACCTTAATGCCTGCCTTCCTCAGACTATTCTTTCCTGAGAAGGACAAAGCCAAAGCTGAGGTGTGGATAGTGTTGAGCCTTCCAGGACTTTCACTAGGCAGAGCTTCCTAGCTCCTCTGGAGAAAAGAGGTGGGGTTGTGGCTCAACATGCTTCCAGAATGGAGTCTATAATAACTGGTGAACTACCAAAGTACATGGCAAAAGGACAAAATCACAAAGCAATAAAAAGAACAAATATGAATGAAGAGAGGGTGGGCAAATACAGGCATCATATTTAATATGAAAATGGAACCAGGTTAACTGAGAGGACAAGTGGGGATTGGGAGAGAAGGGGGAAAGGGTAGGGGTGACATTGATTAAGAAGTATTATACCCATAATCTCTCATGTTGAATTGAAAGTCCTCTGTACAACTACTTACGGATAATAAAACAAATTAAAGCAATACAACATATAAAAATGTATACATTATTAATTTTTATGATGAAAAGGAAACACTGCTAGATGGATCAAGATAGCTGTAATCTGCAGAGACAGGTATATCAATAATAATGTACAAACTGAGATATGCAGTAACCAGAAATGCTGAGAACAAGAAATAAGATAGTGTTGAGTACTGCTAGCTCACACCTATAATCCTAGCTACTCAAGAAGCAAGATCTGAGGATCCTGGTTCAAAGCCATAAAGGGCAGAAAAGTCCATAAGACTCTTACCTCCAATTAACCTGCAAAAAGCCAGCAGTGAAGCTGTGGTTCAAGTGATAGAGAATCAGCCTTAAGCAAAAAGGCCAAGTGAGAGCACAAGGTCCTGAGTTGAAGTCCCAGTATTGGTACAAAAAAGAAAAGAGGGAGAAAGAGGGGCAGGGGGATGGAGAGAGAGAGAAGAGGAAGGAAGGAGGAGGGGAAGGAAGGAGAGAGAGTGGGAGGGGAGAGGCAAAGGAAAAGAGAATACTATAAACTAATGAGTATGCATTCAAATATAATTCAAGACAAAAAGATGAAACAAGATATGCTTGGTATCCTACTGCCAAAAGATCATGATCAGGCTGGGAATATGGCCTAGTGGCAAGAGTGCTTGCCTCGTATACATGAAGCCCAGGGTTCGATTCCCCAGCACCACATATATAGAAAATGGCCAGAAGTGGCGCTGTGGCTCAAGCGGCAGAGTGCTAGCCTTGAGCAAAAAGAAGCCAGGGACAGTGCTCAGGCCCTGAGTCCAAGGCCCAGACTGGCAAAAAAAAAACACAAAAAAACGATCATGATCTTTTTTGTTTGTTTGTTTGTTTTTGCCAGCCCCAAGATCATGATCTTATCATTAAGAAAACCCCATTGTAAATCTCCAAGATATCTCCACTATTACTCACATTATATAACTATAAAGAGAAGAAATAGTAAACAAAGTGAATACTTTAGACCTACCCTGTTTGTCTAAGGCTTGTATGTTGTCCTTTTTAGGATTATACACGTTTTCTCCAGTGTCCTCATCTTCATCCAGATTCGTTTCTGTGTCCACAGCATCAGGTAGACAGAGGACTGGTGTTTTGGATGGCTCCATCATAGTGCCTAAAATAAGAATGGCTAACTTCAACCACTGAGAGCTGATGATCATATTTAAGTGGTGTAGTTATCCACTCCAATTAAGTTCATTTTCATTTGTCACTCTTGCTTTCCTTTGCACAATTTCATTGTAAGCAGCTCAGGTAACTTACCCGTACAATTTGTTTGATCTAAAATGCCCCTTGGGGAACCAGCCACTTCCAAAAAGAAACTTGTCAACAGTGTTTGAAAAAAAAAAGAGAGAAAGGGGGTAACAAATCAATGGAAAAGAAAAGCAAGGTCAAGTCTATAACAAAGAAGAGTAGATGCTTTTTAATATGCCTTCAGAAAAGAGAAACAACTGCCAAAGTTTTATGCTCTAGCTGTTGTGGTACCAACTAAACTCTCTAGCACAATACCATGATGTGTACAATGAACAAGTCTACCTAGGTAACCTTATAAAATGGAGTGAGGTGACTAAAACTCTCCTATGGGAAGAGAGAGCCCTCCGTAGCTCAGGTGAGCTAAATAAAGTGACCAGCCTTTCCCCAAGTTTCAGCCAGTCCTTATCTATAGATCTCTTAAATGTAAGAAAAAGTGAAAAATCAACTTACAGTTATTCATTAATATATATTATATATATAATATATGACATATATTATATATAATATATAACATATAATATATATAACATATATTGCTTATAGTCTTTATTCTTCTTTCTTTGGCAGTACTGCAATTTGAGCTCAGGGCCTTGTACTTACTAGGCAAACGCTCTACCACTTGAGCCATTCCCAAACCCTATGATACTTTTCAACGAGAATCTCACTTTAATTTTAGCTTCTAACTCAGAAGAAACAACAGCTTAAAAAGGAAGTTAAATAATGCCAAAAAGAATCCATCAAAATTGGCACAGTCCATTGAAAAAATGGACTAGTACCTTCCAAAATCTATGACACGGGTTGGAAATGTGGCTTAGCAGTAGAGTGCTTACCTAGTATGCATAAAGCCCTGGGTTCGATTCCTCAGCACCACATAAACAGAAAAAGACAGAAATGGTAGAGTGCTAGCCTTGAGCAAAAGGAAGCCAGGGACAGTGCTCAGGCCCCGAGTTCAAGCCCCAGGAGTGGCAAAAAAAAAAAAAATTCTATGCCATAGAAGCAGAGATGGGGGATTCTTCTAGATTAAGAAACCAGGCACTGGTGGCTCATACTTGTAACCCTAGCTACTCCGGAGACTGAAATCTGAGGATCATGGTTGAAGCTAGCCTAGAAAGTCCATGAGGTCTTATCTCCAATAAACTAGAAAAAAGCCAGAAGTGGAGCTATAGCTCAAGTGGTGAAGTGACAGCCTTGAGTGAAAAAGCAAAGGGACAGTGCCCAGATCCCTGAGTTCAAGCCCTTGCACGCACACATGCACATGCATGCACATGCATGCACACACACACACACACATACACACACACAAAACCAAGGGGGGGTGATAAACACAACACATGAAATGTGTGTATTCAGGCCTCTGTTTTATGAGGTTTTAAGCGGGAAAGGCATTAATTAGTAAGGAGTGGAAAGATAAAATATAAAACATTTCTCAGTAACTGGGAAATGGTTTTTGTGCTGGTCCATTTGTGAAAGTGTGTGTGTGTGTCTATGTGTGTGTAACAAATGACATTTAGGAGATTTTTGAAAAAGTAATTTCTATCTTCATTAAGTAGCTGTTAGAGCTTTGTCAAGAGTACATACCCTATCACATTATTGTAAGCAAAAACATGCTGACGGGGCTGGGGATATGGCCTAGTGGCAAGAGCGCTTGTCTCATATACATGAAGCCCTCGGTTCGATTCCCCAGCACCACATATACAGAAAATGGCCAGAAGTGGCACTGCGGCTCAAGTGGCAGAGTGCTAGCCTTGAGCAAAAAGAAGCCAGGGACAGTGCTTAGGCCCTGAGTCCAAGGCCCAGGACTGGCAAAAAAAAAAAATGCTGACAAATTTCTCCACTGCCATGTAACACTGGATGAACTATTTTTTCTCACTCAAATTTACACAGCATATCTTCACTGTTCTCTTGTACACTCTGGCCCTTTGGAGGGGAGAGGGGTGATGGCATTAATCACCTGTGTTAGAAGGCCATCCAGAGGGAGACGCAGATGGAGATGGTTTCCTGCGCAGGAGGGTCAGGTGTACCACCTGCCCTGCATTCCGTAATACTTCCACCACATCCTGATTGGCGAATCCTTGAATATTCACACCATCCACCTAGAATAACACACTGATTCATCAAAGGTATCAAGCTAACTACCCCCATTTTTCTGGCAATGGTGAAAAAAATTCATTTTATCACCAAAATAATTTATAAATAATTTATAACCTTATAAAGCATTTCTATGTCAGGCTGCAAAATTAGTAGTAAAGCATGACCATAAACTAGAAGAGCAGTCCAAACTTGTACTCCCAAATAACACAGTCTGAGTCTAACAGCCTGAGAAAGGGAAAGCATTTTCTTCTCTGATGCTACTCAAAATTCAAAATGTCATAAAAAAAAAAACTTGGCACCAGTGGTTCATGCCTGTAACCCAAGCTACTCAGGAGGCTGAGATTTGAAGATCAGCATTTGTTCAAAGCCAGCCCAGGCAGGAAAGTCCATTTCCAATTAACTACCAAAAAGCCAGAAGGGGAGATGTGGCTCAAATGGTAAAGCGCTAGTATTGAGCACAAAATTTCAACCCCAGGACTGGCATCAGAAAAAAAAAATCCATGAAACATGGTCAACTGTTATACCTCAATATATATTAATAAGGAGCCTTATTATTAGAACTGAAGAGATTTCTTAATATTTTATCTCTCTGTGGTATTATAAGATATTTTCCAAAGATACATACCTATCTCCCTCCATTAGATTTCTGTAGTGCAAGAAAGAGGTTCATAATCTAAGTCAAGTCCAATTTCATATCAGGAACAACAGCCTTCTCTTGTAATCTTCCACAAATTAATCACATCATCATTTTAGCACTCCTTGTAAGTATTTTCTCAAAGCACGCATGCTATGGATGGCCTCCAGACCTGCCCCACCAAAAGACTTTTCCTATGCCCATCCATCTAAAAGCCAAGTAATGAAAGGTGCTACCTTAGATGGATGTGAAGGACAAAGATTCAAACCATGTGTCTTTATATAAATCTTGTATATGTATATAAATGTATGGATTCTGCAAGTAGGTAGATAAACATTTTTTCCACTAATAAGGGAAAGAAATCTTTTCTTTCTTTCTTTTTGCCAGTCCTGGGGCTTGAACTCAGGGCCTGAGCACTGTCCCTGGCTTCTCTTTGCTCAAGGCTAGCACTCTACCACTTGAGCCATAGAGCCACTTCTGGCCATTTTCTATATATGTGGTGCTGGGGAATTGAACCCAGGGCTTCATGTATACGAGGCAAGCATTCTTGCCACTAGGCCATATTCCCAGCCCCATGGAAAGAAATTTTAAGTAGTAAAAGTTATATTTTCATAGAGATAAAATACTTCAATTTTAGGTGTACTTAAAATTATTGAAGTAGAGGGGCTGGGGATATGGCCTAGTGGCAAGAGTGCAACTTGCCTTGTATACATGAAGCCCTGGGTTCGATTCCCCGCCACCACATATATAGAAAACGGCCAGAAGGGGCGCTGTGGCTCAAGTGGCAGAGTGCTAGCCTTAAGCAAAAAGAAGCCAGGGACAGTGCTTAGGCCCTGAGTCCAAGGCCCAGGACTGGCCAAAAAAAAAAAGTTTAAAATTATTGAAGTAGAAAAACTACTTTCACAAAGAGATGGGGAAAAGAAAAAATTAGTGAGCAGGAGGGTACCAGTGACTCATGCCCATAATCCTAGCTACTAATCCTAGATCTATGGATTCAGGTTCCAAGTCAGCCCAAGCAGACAAAATTCAAGAGATTCTTTTCTCAAATTAACCAGCAAAAAGTGGCAAGCAGTAGAGCACCAGCCTTGCAGGAAAAAAAAAACTAAGAAAGAGAGCAATGCCCCAATACAAACAAAATGAAAAGAACTGATCAGTGGTCACTTAGTTGTACATGAAACAGGCAAGTATAAAAAGCAAAAAGAGGGGCTGGGGATATAGCCTAGTGGCAAGAGTGCCTGCCTCGGATACACGAGGCCCTAGGTTCGATTCCCCAGCACCACATATACAGAAAACGGCCAGAAGCGGCGCTGTGGCTCAAGTGGCAGAGTGCTAGCCTTGAGCGGGAAGAAGCCAGGGACAGTGCTCAGGCCCTGAGTCCAAGGCCCAGGACTGGCCAAAAAAAAAATAAAAGCAAAAAGAGACTTGAAAAAAAATAGCTATATATCTACATGTGCATGCACACATACACGCATGCACACACACGCACACGCACACATAGACACAGAGACGCATGCACACACACGCACACGCACGCACGTATTGGTTCTAGGGCTTGAACTCAGGGCCTTAACATTACCTCTTAAATCCTGGCACTCTACCTACCATTTGAGCCATACTTCCACTTGTGTTTGTTTTTTTTGCTGGTCAATTTGAAATCAGTCTTACCAACTATTCTTCCCAGGCTGTCTTTAAAGCAAAATCCTCAGATCTCAGCCTCCTGAGTAGCTAGGATTACAGGCGTGAGCCAGAGCACTCAGCATGGAAAATAAGTTACTAGTAGAACAGAACACCTTTCAAATACACTTATTTACCTCTATGTAATATATTGCTTTTTCCATCTTAATATGGTTAGTGAACTATTTCTTCACTCACAGAAAAAAAAGTTAGACTTTAGGCCATTAATGGCCAACCAAATACGATTTTATGTTAACTGAGGAAAGAATATTTTCAGAACCTTATGAACCTATGCTAACCCCTCCCCCCGCCCCCGTCTTTTGCTATGACATAAAGATCAACTTTTGTTTTTTCCCAGCTCAATGGAAATCTAAGAGTGCAATTACTTACAGCAACTATTTTGTCATTCACTTGGATCTGGCCATTGTAATATGCAGCACTGCCCGGTATGATACTTTTCACATAAATCCCTGAAGCTTCCCCTAAAGGTGCAGAAAGGAAGAAAGCTCTAATTAGGCCTTGATTGCAAAATTCATATCGAGAGGTTAATTAGCTGAAGAGGCTGACTGGAGGCTTAATAAATACTATTTTGAACACAAGCAGAGGAATTGATGGATTCCTTCAAACTGTCACCATTGTGAATGACCTGAATTTGAAATGACTTGACGGATGACTACTGTTCTTGAAAAGCAATTTGTAAAGGAAACTGATGAAATGTACTCTCTGTCTTCAAGAGAGCCCAGAAGGGCCCACCTCCATTCCTCACAGTTGAGGGTGGGTTCTCCCTTCCCCCACCCTACATAGGAGAAACAAGAATCTCCTAATGGATCTTCCTGTTGAGTAGTTCAGTCAGTGGGTACGTGGACTACACAAACACAGGGGAAAAAATGAACATAACAAGACAAGTAACAGTGGTTCATGCCTATAATCCTAGCTACTTAGGAGGGTGAGATCTAAGGATTATAGTTCAAAGCCAACTAGGGAAGGAAAGTCCATGAGACTTTAGTCTCTGATTAAACCACCAAAAAAACAAAAGTGGAGCTGTGACCCACATGGTAGAGCCCCAGCCTTGAGGAAAGAAAGAAAGCTGAACAAGAATAAAAGGGCTTGGGCTAGGGATATGGCCTAGTGGCAAGAGTGCTTGCCTTGTATATATGAGGCCCTGGGTTCGATTCCCCAGCACCACATATACAGAAAACGGCCAGAAGTGGCGCTGTGGCTCAAGTAGCAGAGTGCTAGCCTTGAGCAAAAAGAAGCCAGGGACAGTGCTCAGGCCCTCAGTTCAAGGCCCAGGACTGGCCAAAAAAAAAAAAAAAAAAAAGAATGCAAAGAATAAAAGGGCTTGAGTTCAAGCCCCAGTGAAGGCACCAAAAAATAAACAATTTCTTTCTAAAAACTCACAGGAATAATTATTTCATATACTTGGCCTATTCTTGTTTTTGTTTTCTTAAGACCATGTTTTTAGAAAGTATATGAAATAATTATTATAAAACATTTAAATATAAACAATGGCTATTAAAAATTATGACACTATAAAAAGCCTACATTCCTATGGGACAGGTCCAGAAGGGAAACTGGAAAATTAAAAATAACAGATTTGGGTGGTCTAATATTTATATATGTATTCATTTCAAATAAACTCTTAGGAAAAAATATATATCTGCATGTTCCTAGTGCCCGCATAACAATACATACATGTCATCATGTCATAAAATCCCATTGGAGATGCCTCATAATGTAAAAATCAAATTTATTTTTTGAGGAGGAAGTGGAGGAGGAAGAGGGAAGCAGCCGCAGCAACTGCCTGGCACCAGTGGCTCACGCCTATAATCCTAGCTACTTAAGAGGCTGAGATCTGAGGAAAGTAGTTTGAAGCCAGCCTGGGCAAGAAAGTCGGTGAGGCACTTATTTCCAATAAACTACTCAAAGCCAGAAGCAGAGCTGTGGCTCAAATGGTAGAGTGCTAGCCTTAAGCAAAAATGCTCAAGGACAGCACCCAGGTCCTGAGTTCAAGCACCAAGACTGGCACAAAAAGCTGGAAGTAGAGGTGTGGCTCAAGTGGTAGAGTGTCAAGCCAGTAAGTAGAACACTGAAAAATTTTTAGGCTGAATTAAAATCACAGGTTGAATTTTGAGGCCAAAGAAATAAAATGCATCCTTACTCGATAACAAAATTATTAACATTCCTAACACCACTTCATTCTCTTTTTTTTTTTTTTGCCAGTCCTGGGCCTTGAACTCAGGGCCTGAGCACGGTCCCTGGCTTCTTCCCGCTCAAGGCTAGCACTCTGCCACCTGAGCCACAGCGCCCCTTCTGGCCGTTTTTCATATATGTGGTGCTGGGGAATCGAACCGAGAGCTTCATGTGTAGGAGGCAAGCACTCTTGCCACTAGGCCATATTCCCAGCCCTAACACTTCATTCTCTATTATTTAGGAACAAAGCCATAAGTTTATGAACTAAGCTATGAGCACTTTAACCATACTTAGTACAGTGACAACTACTCAGTATGCTGTTTGTTTTTTGTGGGTTTTTTTTTTGACCACATTATTCTAAAATCTGTACTTAGCTCTTCTGGAACTTATTTAAATTCAGAATCTAAAAAAAGGTGGCACTTAGAAGAATTTGAAGGCATGAAAAGAAGATATTTCATTAGGCTAAAATAGCATGCGGTGGTCTGACATGAATTTCACTCAGGACTTGAATACATTAGCTCTCTTAATCTTTCCACCTGCTCTAACTATGCAAAATAACAGTTTTTTTGAAGAAATTAACACTCTATGCTTGCTACATTTTCCACTAAATCAAAACATTTCATAACTGAATTTTGATGTAACCAGCAAATATTTGTAAAAAGGTTTACTTGGACATGTCCTAATAATTCTCTTCTAATAAAAGAAAAACTCTTACAGTGAAAGTTAACAAAGCCAACCTTTTAGGTAAGTGCTTAGGAAATTTTACTCAGAGATACATGAACCATGTATTTAATATTACAATATGTTCCCTTTATGAAAAGGAAAATTATTCTAATATTTGTTTTGTCTTTTTTCATGATTAAACACAATAGTAATACTAACCATTCATAGCACTAATATGCTTCATATGCACTAATCAATTTACTCCATCACATGCACAATACTGCATCATATAACATGTTAATAGTTATTATAATCAGAATATATGTACTTTTGAAAAAAAGAGGCATAATCCAAAAGCTATATACTGAATTGGACAATTAAATTCTCTTGTTAATAACTATCAAGCCAGCTATTAAACTAGTGAGAGAAAAATGAGATTCTCTAATCACTGAAAAGTAACTTAATGCTATTATAGAGTCATGGTTTTATTGTTGAAGGTCTAAGTTAAAATCTGCCAAGTCCTTAATTTTACTGTCTAGAATCTTAATATCCATTATAATGATTTCCAAATATAAAAAGAAATGATTCATTTACCCATTTACCTGTATGAGATGTTCCAACATAGCCAACAATTCGAATTCCAAGACTCTGTCCATCTTTTTTAATGAGTTCAACATTGTAAGTTTCAAAAAGAGCAGAATTGTCCTGAAAGGAGAGAACAAACTTAACTACATATGTTTAGTTACATAACCATGCATCCTGAGTCAATCCATGCAAGAATTGCCAAGTTTCTTCCCTGAGAATAAAATTTTATGATGCTTTCCATGACTTTCCATGACTTCCCTAGAGCTACTTATGTGACAAGAGAAAGAGTATTCAGGTAAATCTAATCTAATCACAGGTGCCTTTAAAACCAGGAAGGGAAGTGGAAAAAAATGGAAACATAAGGACTAGAGTGTGATTTGAAATTGGAAGGGATCATGTAGACAGTGGAGTCTCTGTGTATGTGTCTGTGTGTGAAAGAGAGAGAGAGAGAGAGAGCATTGGGACTTGAACTCAGGCCCTGGGCACTTTCTCCTAGCTTTTTCACTCAAAGGTGGTGCTCTACCACTCAAGCTACAGCTCTATGTCCAGCTTTTGGATGGTTAATAAGAGATAAAAGTCTCATGGACTTTTCCACGTGGGCTGGCTTCATACCATTATCCTCACATTCCAGTAACCTGAGTAGCTAGGATTACAGGCAAGAGCCACTGGCACCTTGCTGGCAATGGCATCTTAAGGAACTGAAAGATGCTCTGGCTGCGAGCCAGCAAAGAAAAAGGGATCTTGTCCACAGCTCTGAAATATGTGCTCTGCCAACAATGTGAATGAGCTTAGATATGGATGGTTACAGGCTATGGATAAGAGCCAGGGGCAGGCCTGCACTTTGATTTCAGTCTTAGAAGAATTTAAACTAAAAGCCCAGCAAGCCTTCCTTGAATTCAGACCTACAGAATTACAACCAGAAGAGGATATTGTTTTAAGCTACTAAATTTCTAGTAACACCAGGAAATTAATATAGCTGATTAGAAAAATTGCAGGCTAGTGGAGCTGTGGCTCAAGTGGTAGAGCACTAGCCTTGAGCTGAAGAGCTCAGGGACACAGAGTTCAAGCCCCACAACCAACCAAAAAAAAAAGGAAAGAAAAGAAAAATCGCAGGCTATATTTATGTCTGGAAAAAAATGGCACAGGCATAAAGAAAATTTAGTTAAAAAAGAAGAGGCTATCTATGGAAGTAATATTAAAAATACTGATCCTAAGCTGGGTGCCAGTGGTTCACACCTGTAATCTTAGCTACTCAGGACGCTGAGATCTGAGGATCATGGTTTGAAGCCAGCCCGGGGAACAAAGTCCATGAGATTCATCTCCAGAAAAAAAAATCAGAAGTAATGCTGGGGATCAAGTGGTGGAGAGGTAACCTTGAGGAAAAGAATCTCAGAGACAGCACTCAGGCCTAGAGTTCAAACCCCAGGGCCAGCAAAACAAAACAAAAAAAACTGACCCTAAAACGTACTTTTCCTATTTGTCTGCTAAATATATTTCCATAACGGTATTAAGATATCTAAACCCATAACATTTTCTCTTTCAATCATTAATGTTAGAAAATAAATAATTGAGTCAAGTTCCCACTCATCACACAGCTACAGCATCAAAGGGGAAGAAAGTGGTTTATAACCAGTTTGGTTACAAATTGTGTTGCCAGCTTATAGCTGCAGTCCCACCCGCTCAGACTAGTTTCATATATAAGAAATCTTATATATTGATCAGTCTGCACACTTTTCCCTCCACCCCTCACATGGTATCTCCTGTCACAAACAAATGAGACAGACAAGGTTCAATAACTTGGGGGTGGGGAAGGGGGGAGGGGGGAAAGTGGGAGAAAGAGAGAGAAGGAGGGGCTGGGAATATGGCCTAGTGGCAAGAGTGCTTGCCTCGTATACATGAAGCCCTGGGTTCAATTCCCCAGCACCACATATATAGAAAATGGCCAGAAGTGGCACTGTGGCTCAAGTGGCAGAGTGCTAGCCTTGAGCAAAGAGAAGCCAGGGACAGTACTCAGGCCCTGAGTTCAAGGCCCAGGACTGGCAAAAATAAATAAATAATTTTTTTGAAAAAGGAACTCTTAAAAAAGAGAGAGTAGGAAAGGAAAGAAAAAAAAGAGGGGAAGGGCTGGGGATATGGCCTAGTGGCAAGAGTGCCTGCCTCATATACATGAGGCCCTGGGTTCAATTCCCCAGCACCACATATACAGAAAATGGCCAGAAGTGGCGCTGTGGCTCAAGTGGCAGAGTGCTAACCTTGAGCAAAAAGAAGCCAGGGACAGTGCTCAGGCCCTGAGTCCAAGCCCCAGGACTGGCCAAAAAAAAAAAAAAAAAAAAAAGAGGTGAAGGGGGAAGAGAAGGAGGAAAGAGGGCAGGGAAGGGGAAAAGGAAAGGGAAGGAAAAGGGAAAGGGGAGCTAGGGAAGTGATTAATACTCTAGTGTCTTAATTTTGGTCTTGTCTTCCCTGGGAAGCATTAAGGTACTGTTGATACCAATGTAGTGCTTCCAGTTAAAATGATTTCTTCTTTTGTACCACACTGATTTCTGGAAAGAATGGCAGGGTACTCACAGAGACCAGGCTTCTGTTGGCTGCAGCAGGCTGGGCAACAGGTAAGGCTGTAGGTGTAGGAGGTGTTACCAAAATTTGACCGGCTGGGTTTCTAGCCACAAGCATCCTGACTGAATTCCCACAGTTCCGTAGCACCTGGGCCACTTGCTCACTGCTCATTCCCTGCACATCTGTGCCTCCGATCTTCAAGATGTGGTCCCCTGTCTGTAGTCTTCCATCCTTCAATTCAAGAAAAACAAATTATTCAGAAAAATTAATGAGTTCACTTCACTAGTTAACAGCAATTCACCCAACTTCCAATTCTTTTTTAAAAATTATTTTCATTGTTATTATAAAGGAGATATACAAAGAGATCACAGTTACATAAAGTCAGGTACAAACTTCCAATTCTGACACAATAACTTTAGAAATTTTGAAGCCACCTAAAATATTGAACAAAATTATAATGTTTGTGAATTATTAAATTGGGAGGAGAATAAAGGCATTCCTTGTAGAACACAAAAGACAGAAAGTTCAAAATGGGAAAAGTAATCAGAATTATAAAATGAGTATTTGGTTGAGGGTATCAATTCATGATACCCTGAGTACAATGGTGAAGCATACAAGAAACGGGTCCAAAAGCCTGGCCTTCAAGAAAGTGTTATGCCCAAGTCGCGAGACGACCACCAAGAAGACCACCAAGAGCCAGATGTTCCGAAATGCAAAAGCAAGGCTTTATTCAGGCGGGCTGCAGCTTGGGCCTCGTCCTACACTCTGACGCAGCAGAAGTTAGGAGGAAGGCCCCGAGCTGAAATATCACAGGGCTTATAAAGGCAAAAAACCACAAAGTTACAGCAATCAGGTGTTCAAGCAAGATTAGGATACAAGTACAAATCTAATTGGCTCAGGGCTAGAGGCATTCTGGGGTGGTTAGAGTTAAGCATTCCCAGGCGGTTAGAGTTAAGTAGGGAATTTCCTGAACGGCTGGACCCTAATAAGCTTGTTCTGCTAGCCAGGATAATTGGTAGCCTGGGTTACTCATAGTTTAAACAGTCAACAAAATGGCTACTGCCTCAAAAGTGGGGTTTACTTCAACTCTACAAAAGGAAGATCAGAATAGAAGCTTCCAGTGAAAAGCTAAGGAACCCTCAGGACAGTAAGCTAAGCAGCCTGTCAGACAGTACTCAACACATGAGTAAAATAACAGAGGTCAGTTACTTATTACACCTTCTTTATTCCTTTGTCAGACCATAGCTCTATTCAGGACCAGCTGGTCTCACAGAGGAAGCTTGGTCCTTATTCTTTGTCAGGACCACTAACTTTGTCTTGGTTGGGTAGCTGTTCTGATTTCAGGTTTGTTGCATGAGATGTAAAATGATCATTAAAATCGAGATCCAGCAATTCTGTTTTGTTGTTGTTGTTGTTGCTGCTGCTACTGAACTCAGGGCCTGAGCACTCTCCCTTTGCCTTTTCACTCAAGGCTGGTGCTCTACCACTTGAGCCACAGTGCCACTTCCTGTTTTTGTTGGTTAACTGGAGATAAGGGACTCATAAACTTTCCTGCCTGGGCTGGCTTCAAACCACAATCCTAGATCTCAGCCTCCTGAGTAGCTAGGATTATAGGTGTGAGCCACCAAAGGCCTGTCTTGATGAATATTAATGAACTGTCAACAGGGTCTGCTGATAGCTTCTTTATTGGATGAGGGAAAGATTGAAATCCCAAGATTTAGGGTTTGTTTGCGTATTTGTCAGTCCTGGGGCTTGAACCCAGGGCCTGGGAACTATCCCTGAGCTTCTTTTGCTCAAGGTTAATAGTACTCTACCACTTGAGCCATAGTGCCACTTCTGTTTTTTTTTCTGTTTTAATGATATTGAGGAATTGAACCCAACCAAGGCACCATGCGTACCAGGCAAGTACTCTACCACTAAGCCACAGTCCCAGCCCCTCAAGAGTTAGTGTGAACAACTAGGAAGGCTAAGTTGTCATGACCTGAAATAAACAAGATTACAGAGGAGCAGGTGAGTGAGAAGGGGAATCAGGGCTTGAGCTTTGGGATGTGTAGTCTAGAATGCCTATGCAGTGTAGAATGCCTACATGCAAGTAAGTTTTCAGGAATACAGCTGGGTCACTACAGGGCTGGAGTACAGGGGAGAAATCCAATCTATGCATTTAAATTTGGTAGTCATTAGCATATAAGTCATTTAGTCCTGATTCTGGATGAGTTTAGTGCAAGGGTATTTAGTGCTGTTTCCTAAGCTAGGTAATAAGTATACTGGTGGCTACTGTTGTAATTGTTACTATTTAAGTGTGTATGGGCCAAGCACTGGTGGCTCAGACCTATAACTCTAGCTACTCAGGAAGCTGAGATCTGAGGACTGTGTTTCTATGCCAATCCAGGCAGAAAAGTCCATGAGACTCTTTTCTCTTTTTTTTTTTTTTTTTGGCCAGTCCTGGGGCTTGGACTCAGGGCCTGAGCACTGTCCCTGGCTTCTTTTTGCTCAAGGCTAGCACTCTGCCACTTGAGCCACAGTGCCACTTCTGGCCGTTTTCTGTATATGTGGTGCTGGGGAATCGAACCCAGGGCCTCATGTATACGAGGCAAGCACTCTTGCCACTAGGCCATATCCCCAGCCCCGAGACTCTTTTCTCTAAGCACCAGAAAACCAGAAGTGAAGCTGTGGCTCAAAGTAGCAGAGTGCTAACCTGAACAAAAAGCTCAGGGGCAGTGCTCAGGCCTTGAGTTCAAGCCCTATAACCACCACCACCAACAACAATCAATGTGCACAGATGTTTATGTGTATGTGTATTTCATATACAGGAAAGTCAAGACATAATTTATCAGTTCTGTATGCACTTTTTCTAAGTGTACTAGAAAATTTGAGTTCTCTTCAACATTCTTTATCATGGTATAGGAAAGATCAAAATGTCAACATAGCTGCAGAGTACCTTACAAGTTACCATTCACTTTCATTCAACATGTCATTGAAAGAGTAACTTTAAAAGAGCAACGTTTAAAAAACCAGCAGAACCAGCTATGTGCCAATGGCTCACTCACACCTGTAACCCTAGCTACTCAGGGGGCTCTGAGGATTGCACATCAAAGCAGCCAGGAAGGAAAGTCCATGAGACTCTTATCTCCTACCAGCCACCAAAAAGCTAGAAGTGGAGCTAACCTAGAGCCATAATGCTCAGGGACAGCATCCTGATCCTGAGTTCAAGCTCTAGTACCAGCAACAACAACAAAGCAAAATTGCTGGATCTCCACTTTAATGATAATTTTACATCTCATGCAACAAATCTGGAGTCAAAACAACTATCTAAACAAGAGAAAGTCAGTGGTCCTGATAAAGAATAAGGGCCAAGCTGCCTTCTGAGACCAACTTGTCCTGAACAGAACTATGGTCCGACCAAAGAATAAAGAAGGTCTAATAAATGCTTTCATAATTGGCTTGGCCAAAATACATCTCAGCACAAAGTATATATTTAGTCACCTTTTAGGCACTATTTTTTTTCCTATTTTACCTCAACTCAATTTAAAATGATATAGATAATTTGCACCTGTCACTGAAAGTCAAACATTTTCTTCTTAGGGGGTGAGGGGGAACAGGTGTTCTAGGGAGTTTATAAGTGCAAAAATAGTCATTCATCAGACTGATAGGAAAGACACCAAAATGACAGCTGCCTTGTCTACTGCAGTGGCCCTGAAGGCCGGATTTTATTGATATTTTCAAATTGACGTTCTCATGCTACAAACTGTCTACTGAGCAAATAAAATGAAAAACATAAAGTTACGTGTGTGTGTGTGTGTGTGTGTGTGTGTGTGTGTGTGTAACTTGAACTCAGGGCCTTGGCCCTGAGCTTTTCTTTGCTCAAGGCTGACCCTCTACCAGCTCTATTTCTGGCCTTCTGTTGTTTAATTGGAGATGAGTCTCACAGACTTTCCTCCCTGGGATAGCTTTAAACTGTAATCCTTGAATCTCAGCCTCCTGAGTAGCTAGGATTAACAAGCATGAGCCTGTTCTTTAATGTTCTTTAACAAAAGCCATAAATCAATGGAAGTCTGTTGGAGACTCAGTTTTGGCCTTGGTGGGGGAAGGGCAGCAGACGCTGCCCTGGGACAGTGTAACAGCGAGTCCCTCCCACCTTCCGGCCTCAACCAGAAAAGAAGCCCCTCGCCCCTGGGGGGCGAACACATGCGTGCCACCATGATAGGGTTGTCCAGCCCATAAAGGAAGTTTCATGACATCACCTGATGGGCAGCCCGGCTTAGCCAATGGCCCAAGTCCTTCCCTTTCCCGCCATTACAGCTATATTAAACCCCCCTCCCAATTAAATTCTTTGAGACTCATTCAACCATCCAGCCGTCTCCCCGTTATCTTTGTCCTGCGGTTCCTGACACATTATGGGGGGCCAAGGAAGGGATTTCGGCATCCCACTTCAGCTTACAGCTGTCCAGTAAGGACACGCCTTACTCCTTCTGCCGGTATGAGGGGTAGGGCAGAGTTTCTTCCATAAAATCGAGGTTCAGGCATTCCCCCCTGGGAGATGGGGGGGGAAGAGGTCCCAGAGATCCCTATTCCTATATTCAAGAATATAGAATGCTAATCAAATATTCAAATATCAAGTTTATGAACCTATAGTTTTTCAAGATGAAAAAAGATGCATACTGTCAAATAATGTAGAAGACAGAAAAATAAACAGTAAAATAAGATACCACACTGTTCCATAGAAAACACTGACAGTACAATTTACATAGTTAAAAAGAAAAACTAATCAGTTAACAGCTTTTGACTAAAATAATTTGCATTTTTAATCTTCAGATATGGTGTTGTAGATGATAATTTCAATTAACAAGTATTTGCAAGGGCTGGGAATATGGCCTAGTGGTAGAGTGCTTGCCTTGTATACATGAAGCCCTGGGTTCCATTCCTCAGCATCACATATATAGAAAAAGCCAGAAGTGGCACCGTGGCTCAAGTGGTAGAGTGCTAGCCTTGCCTTGAGCAAAAAGAAGCCAGGGACAGCACTCAGACCCTGAGTTCAAGCCCCAGGACTAGCAAAAAAAAAAAAGTATTTGCAAATATCAGAATTAAGGGCTGAGCTACAAAGAAGACATCCAATTTTGCTAGGCACCAGTAGCTCATTCTTGTAATCTAGGCAAGAGCTGAGGATTCAAGTTGGAAGCCAGTCTGAGCAGCAAAGTCCTTGAGACTTTTATCCTATTTAACCAGCAAAGAGCCAAAAGTGGAGATATGGCTCAAGTGATAGAGTGCCAGCCTTGAGCAAAAATTCCTAAGTGAGAGCACAAGCCTCTAAATTCAAGCCCCAGTACCAGCATAAAAAAAGAAAGGAGGGCAGGAGGGAGGGAGGGAGGGAGGGAGGGAGGGAAGGAAGGAAGGAAGGAAGGAAGGAAGGAAGGAAGGAAGGAAGGAAGGAAGGAAGGAAGGAAGGAAGGAAGGAAGGAAGGAAGGAAAGAGAGCTGTCAACAGGATTGCTGGGAGATTTAAGCGTTCCTATGTATCTCTGGTGGGAGAGCACTCTTGGAAATCAGCCTGCTTTCCCTCAGACATCAGCTCATGCCCCTTTTCTGATGCTGGTCTTTTTATACTTTTTCATTGTAATAACACTGTTTTGCAATCACTGTTTTATAGCCATAAAGTTACCCATATATTGAGCCTTGAATGTCCTCCTAGCAAAGCATCAAACCTTCAAGGTTGTCTTGGAACTACTTCAGAACCATGGAATTGACATGGAATCACACTAAGAAGTAATTTGCCCATGAATCAAAGTGGATCTATGGGGCTGGGGATATGGCCTAGTGGCAAGAGTGCCTGCCTCATATACATGAGGCCCTGGGTTCGATTCCCCAGCACCACATATATAGAAAATGGCCAGAAGTGGCGCTGTGGCAGAGTGCTAGCCTTGAGCAAAAAGAAGCCAGAGACAGTGCTCAGGCCCTGAGTCCAAGGCCCAGGACTGGCCAAAAAAAAAAAAAAAAAAGTGGATTATAATTCAAGCTTTCGTCCATCTGACTGTAGACAGATGAAGCTCACATGCTATGATACCACATCCATACATTTCAGAAAAGCTCACCTAGGATGTAGGAGGTATAGGAAGCTGTCCAAGGGTAGATAATAGGAAAGGTATCTGCCACAGCTTGTATTACAAACTGGGGTTAGGTACCACAAAGTTACTTCCTGTGTTCCAGCAAGCACAACACCGAGGAGAACTAGGAAACAAATGGGGCCAGGCGTGAAATGAATGTGCTCTGCCCAAAGGGTTGAAGGGACACCAGGCACTGGTGGCTCATGCCTATAATTCTGGCTACTCAGGAGGCCAAGATCTGAGGGCTATAGTTTGAAGCCAGTGCAGACTGACAAATTCACAAGAGTCATATCTCCAATTAATTAACAAAAGGCTAGAACTGGAGGTGTGGTTCAAACAGTAGAGTGCCAGCTGCAAGAGAAAAAGCCGACCGAGAGCCCAAGGCCCTCAGTTCATGTCCTAGTACTTGCATTTAAAAAGAAAAAAGAAAAAAAAAAAAACAGGCACCGCTGGCTCACACCCCTAATCCTAACTACTCAGAGGCTGAGATCTGGGGTTTTCAGTTCAAAGCCAGCCCAGAAAGGAAAGTCCGTGAAAATCTTATCTCCAATTAACCACAGAAAACCGGAAGTGGTGCTGGCACTCAAAGTGGTAGAGCACTAGCATTGAGCAAAAGAGCACAGGGAGAGTATCTAGACCCCAAGTTCAAGCCCCCTGACTGACAAAAAATAAAAATAAAACTTGAAGGGATTTCATCTGCCATTAGCTGAGATAAGAGGAAAGAAAAGTGATTTTGTCATTCCTAAGCTATGCCACCTTGAGCAATTTCTTAATGGTTTCCATACCTATAATTTGGAAATAAAGCTGTTTTGAGGATTACATTAGAATAATGTATATTAGGCAGATGACAGTATCTGGCGTGAGCCCCTGCTTCTCCATTACAGCTCTGTGATAGGCAAAGCCCTCCCCTCCTTGATGACCTGAAACAGTGACAAGGCCTTCCAGTAAAGGGTGAAAATCAGACTTGGGCTTTTCCCAACAGTGCCTCAATGGGATTAATCTGGGAAACTCTGTACATTACAATGTCCTTGTGAAAATTCATAATGCACATTAGTATATTAAAAAAGCACAGAAAAGTCTTACAGAAACCTATTCGATGTGGTTCAAATTTATTTGACCCTCTGGCTTTTTCAAAATAACAATTGCATTTTTGCAGTTGGAAAAACATGACTCCAGCAAACATGACTATTGATACCGCTATGGTAGGGGCAGAGAGAAGAAAAAGTATCAGCCACCTCCACAAAAGTTTTTCCTTCCCCAGGTTACAATACTATTTCACAAAGCCCTCAGGGCCAGGTACTGGTGGCTCATGCCTGAATCTTAGATATTTAGGAGGCTGAGAACTGGGAGGATCAAAGTTCTAAACCAACCTCGGTATACAGATCAAACCCTTCCTAAAAAATAGGTAGGGATGGTGGTGAAATCTAGTTATTCTAACTGTGTAGGATGCTGAAATTGAGAGGGCTGCAGCTCCAGGCAAGCCCATTTCAATGAAAGAAACTGAGCCAGGACTTGGCTAACTGTACATATTTTAATTTTTTAAAAAGTGATAGTTTCCAAAATGAAGGCATTAGTGACAAGAGTAGCTTGGGCAAATACATTTACTATTTGGTTTCAAAGACAGCAACTGGCTCACAAAAGACAACAAAGTTGGTTTCTAAGACAACACTGGTAGTTCACACCTATAATTTTAGCTACTTAGGAGGCTTAGATGTGAGAATCATGGTTTGAAACCAGCCCGGGCAGAAAAGTTTGTGAGACCACTATCTCCAATTTGCTACCCAGAAAACCAGTAGAGGAGTTGTGGCTCAAGAGGTAAAGTACCTGCCTTGAGTAGAAAAAGCTAAAAGACAATGCTCAGGCCTTGAGTTCTGGCTCCAACACACACACACACACACACACACACACACACACACACACGCACGCACGTGCACATGCACACACGCACACACACACGCACACACACACACGCACACGCACACACACACACAGACCTGAATTCTCTTGTTTCAACATTCAGTGTTCCTTTAGCATTTTTACTGAAGCCAAGTGCTCTACCACTTGAGCCACAGCTGCACTTCCAGATTTTGGAGATAGAGTCTCATGGACTTTCCTGCCCAGGCTGATTTTGAACCATAATCCTCAGATCTCAGCCTTTCTCTCTTCCTTCCTTCCTTCCTTCTTTCTTTCCTTCCTTCCTTCCTTCCTTCCTTCCTTCCTTCCTTCCTTCCTTCCTTCCTTCCTTCCTTCCTTCCTTCCTTTCCTCCCTCCCTCCCTCCCTCCCTCCCTTCCTTCCTTCCTTTTTGTCAGTCCTGGGGCTTGAACTCAAGGCCTGAGCACTGTCCGTGGATTCTTTTTGCTCAAGGCTAGCACTCTACCACTTGAGCCACAGCACCACTTCTGGCTTTTTCTATATATGTGGTACTGAGGAATCAAACCCAGGGTTCATGCATGCTAGGCAAGCACTCTACCACTAAGCCACATTCCAAGCCCCTCAGCCTCTTGGGTAACTAGGTTTACAGGCATGATCCACCAGCCTCTATCTAGTTTCAAGTTTTTAAATGAGTTACTTTCAGTTGAAACACTGTTAAAATAATGAAAGGTAGACATTTGTCAGAAAATTGTAATTCAAATAAAATCTTTCATACATAATATTGGGACAAATATTTATAATCATTGTGCCTTATGACTTTATCATTCAAGCCTTGGAAACTACTCTCATTAACAATTCCTCTTTTTTTTTTTTTTTTCCAGTACTGGGGCTTGATCTCAGGGCCTAAACACTGTCCCTGAGCTTCTTTTGCTCAAGGTTAGCCCTCTACCACTTGAGCCACAGCACCACTTCGGGCTTTTTCTGTGTATGTGGTGCTGAGGAATCAAACCCAGAGCTTCATGCATGCCAGGCAAGTACTCTACCACTAAGCCACACTCTCAGCCCCAACAATTCTTTTCAACAAAAATACTGTCTTCTGATAAAATCAATAATCCTGTTCATTACAGGCAAAGAAACAAAAAAAAAGTTGAATGAGGAATTGTTCAAAATAAAGCAAAGTGTACATTAAAACTTAATAGAATAAACCATTATTAAGCTATGCTTCACTTCTAGTTATTGAACCATATATTAAAGTAACTCATATTGGGCTGGGGATATGGCCTAGTGGCAAGAGTGCCTGCCTCGTATACATGAGGCCCTGGGTTCGATTCCCCAGCACCACATATACAGAAAATGGCCAGAAGTGGCGCTGCGGCTCAAGTGGCAGAGTGCTAGCCTTGAGCAAAAAGAAGCCAGGGACAGTATTCAGGCCCTGAGTCCAAGCCCCAGGACTGGCCAAAAAACAAACAAACAAACAATAAAGTAACTCATATTATAAAACCACATTTCAAGTCATACAATTTAAATTTCCTAAGACCAAAATGACAAAAGGTTAACTTACCCGATCTGCTAATCCTCCAGGAACAATAGTCCTCACAATCACACCGCTTGTCTTTCCTCCAACTATCCCAAAACCCAATCCAGAGCCGTCATTAATGAGCTCCACATCTTCCATATGACCCCAAGAAGCCTAAAAGTTAATAGCAAGGAAGAGTCCCAGTGTCAGTAAAACACACAGAGTATTGGAATTCCTAAATAGATCTAAGCCAGCCTGGGTGGGAAAGTCTATAAGACTCTATCTCCAATTAACCACTGGAACACAGGAACTGGCACTGTGGCTCAAAGTGGTAGAGTACTAGCCTTGAGCTGAAGAGCTCAGAGACAGTGCCCACGCCCAGAGTTCAAGCCCCAGGACCAATAAACAAACAAATAAATAAATAAAGTAATACATATGCAAGAAATTCGTATTCAATTAATCAAGGAGATTCTCTAGAGGCATAGGTATGTAGGTAGATAAGATAGATATTGACAGACAGACAGAAGTCCCTAACCTTAAGAATCTTATTATCCAGTAGAGAAAGAAACTAAAGTATGAATAATGAAACACAAGGTGAATGTCAGGTGTTGAGACACCATCACTGTAACAACCACCAAGCCCCAATCTGTGCCTGTTACCTAGCACAGGGCCCAGTACCCAAGAGAAACCAACAGGCATGTGTATGTTTGAATTGAAAGAGAATTACATGAAGAATTCAGGGTGTTGGAGAAGATAAGGGGGAAAAAAAGAAGAAAAACTCAATGAAGTATTATGGGGACCTTAAAGGAGGGAATTGAACTTGGCCTACGGGGAAGGAAGGCATTTAAACAAAAAAACAGTTGGTTTATACCAAAGGTTTTGCAAGTATTGCTCTTGGAGTCGTTTACCTTTTTATCCTTCGTCTCTGAATTTTGATATTCCCTTTCACTTCCCTAATTCTAATATCAGTATATACAGTATCGAGTGTACTCAAATGAGATACAGTGACAGTGCGGGTACAACCACAGGAAGGGAATACAAGAGGATCATCAACAATAGAAGCTACAGTTTCACATGGCATGTTGAAAGTGATGAGGGAGGAGGTAACAAACAGTACAAGAAATGTACCCAAGGCCTAACGTATGAAACTGTAACCTCTCTGCACATCACTTTGACAATAAATAAGAAAAAGATAAAAATAAACAAAAAAACCAGGAGAGCAAAGTAGGATCAGACAGCACAATGGGTCACAGATATAGTCACAGGCCTGTATTCATTAGGGAAGGGAAGTGGGAAGAAATGTTTTAGAAGAGGGAAGGACAGAAAATGGAGTCTAAGGGCTGGGAATATGGCCTAGTGGCAAGAGTGTTTGACTCAGATGCATGAAGCCCTGGGTTCGATTCCCCAGCACCACATATATAGAAAACGGCCAGAAGTGGCGCTGTGGTTCAAGTGGCAGAGTGCTAGCCTTGGGCAAAAAGAAGCCAGGAACAGTGCTCAGGCCTTGAGTTCAAGCCCCAGGATTGGCAAAAAAAAAAAGAAAGAAAGAAAGAAAAGAAAAAAGAAAAGCTATCCTGGACAGAAAAGTTTATGAGAATCACATTTCCAATTAACCAGCAAAAAGCCAGAAGTGAAGGTATGACTCCTGTGACAGAGTAGGAGTCTTGAGTGCAAACTCCAAGAAAGGGTACAAGGTCCTGAATTCGAGCACCAGTGCCAGCATAAAAAAGGAAGGAAGGGGAGAGAAGGGAAGAAATGATAAGAACTTGAGGTAGCTATATGTTAGAGGTTTGAGCCTGTAATCCTAGCTACTCAGGAGGCTGAGATCAGAGGACTGCAGTTTGAAGCCAGCAGAGAGGAAAGTCAGTGAAACCCTTATCTCCAATGAACCACCAAAAAGCCAGAAGTGGAGCTGTGGCTCAAGTAGTAGAGTGCCAGCCTTGAACCCAAACCTCGGGGACAGTGTGTCTAGGACTTGAGTTCAAGCCTCAGGACTGGCACACAAAAGAAGAACATGAGGTAAAGAAGCAATTCTCCTATTTCTTCTTAGGGAAAAGAAAGGATGATCTAACTGAGGACATTAAAAATAGGACCATGCAAACCAAACAGGTAAGACAACATTTTCCCTCCCATGATAACTGTGCATTCAGCTCACATAACCCAACAACAGTACAAGGGCATACTTACCCACCCTTCAGTTCCTCTATAACATGAAATTGTGAAGGTACTATATAATAAGCAGGAATTTAGGGACTATTTAACAAGGTCAAGCCTGGGCTTATAGCCAGTATCTGGGAAGCAATAATGTTTGCTACCCCAGAAGCCTGAACTAATGATGGCAGCTCCATTGACAGTATGTATTGATAACAAGGCATTGTGCTGAGTGCTTCTTGGGTCTTCTCCAATTTGCACATCTCTAGTTCCACATAAGAGATGAAGAAACGAAGGAGGGAAGAGGTCAAGGACCGGCTTGGTATGACACAACTGGAAATAGAAGTGAACTTAAACCTACCAAAGCCTGAATGGACTTCTTTAAATGCTAACAGAGTCTCACTTTCTTCACTCCATTTATTAAGCAAATTGCACTGGGTAAATATCACCAGTTACAACCAGGAGAATGCCTATACATTAATTTGTGTTTTGACCTTGTATTGTACCAGACGGTCTATATTTTTTGTCTCAATGAATGAAAATTAAATAAATCAGCTAGCACTTAGTGTTATAAGAAAACAAGATTTATTAGCCTGCACTCTGAAGGTGCAAGCCAAAAATCTATAAAAGGTTCCAAAGCAAGTTTAAGCAGTCCCAAAAGAGACATCTATTTTTCTGTTTTAAAACTCGCTGGAATATATCCTTACATGAAAGAAAAATCTGCTATCATTTCCTAATACCAATAATCTTGTCATAAACTACCATTACAATTTATAAAGATAACGTGTTGAATTAGTAACCAGTTGGGCACTGGTGGCTCAGGCCTGTAATCCTAGCTACTCAGGAGGCTGAGATCTGAGAATCAGGGTTCGAAGCCAACCTGGACAAGAAAGTCTGTGAAACTTTTTATCTCCAATGAACTTCCAAAATGTCAGAAGTAGAGCGTTGGCTCAAGTGATAGATCATTAATTACCCTTAAGTACAAAACCTCAGGGACAGTAGCTAGGCCCCCCAGTTCAAGCCCCAGGACTGGCATTAAAAAAAAGGAGAAGAAGAAAGAAAGAGAGAGACAGAGAAGAAAAAAGTAACCAACTCTGTCAAAGGAAAGTCAATAAAAATCACTAATAAAATCTCTCAGTTCATAACCAGGCACTGTTAGCTCAGGTCTATAATCTTGGCTATTTAGGAGTCTGAGATCTAAGGACTATGGTTTGAAGTCAGCCTAGGCAGAAAAGCCTGTGACAATCTGATTTCCAATTACAAACAAAAATGTACAAGTAGAGTTGTGGCTTACGTGGTAGAGGGCTAGCCTTGAGTGAAAAAGCCAAGTGAGAGCCAGGGACCCCGAGTTGGGGGCCACGGGCACATAACAAGAAAAGAAGAAGAAAAAGGAGATATATGGGAATTTTACACTTGGAGACACACCATCTTCCTTAACATGGTAACTGAAGTGGCATTCCTAGCCTTACTATCAACAGTATAATTCAAAATTAAATAATGTTCCTCCACCCTCATTTTCACTCACTGTTTCAGGCAGAGCTGAGTCTGCTGGGCTGGTGGAAGTCCTGCTTCTTGTGTGGACAGGTTCCCTGGCCACAACCAGACGCAGTGATCCAGTGGTTTGTTGTAATAATGCAATGGCTTGCTGGTGGGAAACTTTGTGATCCAGTGGTGTGTGGTTAATGGCCAAAATCTGGTCATTTTCCTTTAACCTTTGATCCCTTAATCACACAGGAAGAGAAAGGTTCATATTAAACAGCCTCCAGCTTGATTCACTGAAGAAAGTTGTTGTTGCTTATGGCACTACTCAGTTATTGCCCATGGTACTATTTTTTAACATATTGATGCAAATAATTATATAACAGAGCTCAGAGTGCTTGTCATCAAAACAGTTAATAACTAATTAAGTAGTGGACCCCTAAACACACCCCTACACACACACACACACACACACACACGTTTTGAAAGCTTAGTTACAAAATTACCATGTATATACAGGGCTCATAGCTAGGGTTTTACAAGTGTGACACCACATGTCACCTGCACTCCTGAACTGGTTTCCATCTGATTTCCCAGCACATCTCACTGGGATAGCTAGATTCTCAACTTCATTAATAATTTCCTCACCAGTGGGTTCACCTCATTTCTACTGTTCTTTACCACTCTGCTGTCTATCAAAGAGGTATAGACACTTATTTCCAATTAACTACAAAAAAAAAATTGGAAGTAGAGCTGTGGCTCAAGTGGTAGAGTGCTAACCTTGAGCAAAAAGAAGCCAGGACAGTGATCAGGCTCTGAGTCCAAGCCCCAGGACTGGCAAAAAAAAAAAGCACCAGAGGTGGAGATGTGGCTCAAGTGGTACAGTGTCAGCCTTGAGCAAAAAAAAAAAAGCTAAGTGAGAGCATAAGATTCTGTGTTCAAGCCCCAGTTCAGGCACAAAAATGAAGTAAAATAAATGAAAACAAAGCCTAAAGAAGCTTAGCACCTTATCTAGAGTCTGACTCCAGAGTTAAATTCATCGTCTAGAATTTACTTTCTCCTGGTTTGCTGTAGTTGACTTTTATCTCCCAATCACCATCAAAACATAGCATCCTTCCTTATCCTTCCATGTCTTAAATGTATCTATCCGTCTCTCCCTCTAAAGCCCACCAGCCCAAGGGAATCTTTACATAACACCTAAATCTAATTTGCAACTTCTTGCAAAATTTCTCTGTCTAGGCTTTCTTCATGATGGTTATTCATCAGTTTAAAAAGGTGCAATGAAGTGAGGCCACGGTGGCCCACACCTATGGTCCTAGTTACCATGGAGGGTGAAAACTGAGGACTGAGGTTCAGAGCCAGCCCACATCAACAAATCTTCTAGACTCTTAGCTACAAATAATCAGAAAAAAGTCAGAAGTAGAAGTATAATGTAAATGACAAAGCACCAGCCCATGAACAAAATGGAAAAAAGGCAAAGAAGGAAGGAAGAGAGGGAGGGAGGGAGGGAGGGAGGGAGGGAGGGAGGGAGGGAGGAAGGAAGGAAGGAAGGAAGGAAGGAAGGAAGGAAGGAAGGAAGGAAGGAAGGAAGGAAGGAAGGAAGGCAGGCAGAGAGAGAGAGAAAGGAAAAAAGAAAATGTGAGCAAGAACATGAGGTCCTGAGTTCAAGCCTCAGTATACCACATACACACCAAAATGTGCAGTGAAAATCAGGATGTAACTCAATGGTAAATTCTTGGCTATTTTGCACAAGGCCCTGGATTCTACCCCTAGCACTGACCAAAAGATGTGTAATGATTATCTACTGCTACTGACCAATAAAGACAGCCCAGGGATTTAAGAAATTCTTTATGGCTGTCTCAAAATGGATTATTTTTTAACCCCTAAAATGCAGAAGAAAATTCATTTCAAAACAGAAAACCATCTTTTTCATGAATACAATTTTAAGTTATATTACCCTTCTCTTTCTCAGTTCACAGCACACTGACAAAAAAATTTGTTAGGGCCTGAGCTTGAGGATGCAGGGTAAATTTGGTTGGTATTCTTTGATGTCCTGGACCAACTTGGATTTTGCCTACAAATATCAGCTCACCAACTACTCTGACCTGCAGTTTCCCTCCAAAACATGCCTGGCTTTTCCTGCTCCTGTGGCAACTGTCTCCTGCAGCTCAAAGGACTTTCAGCTCTGCTCCACCAAACTGAACTCACCCTTCCCCAGAGAGCCTGGTCTCCACCATCACCCATCACACTCTCAATGCCCGGGTGACGCTGTCACAGCATGCTACATCCTTCCTGCTCCATTTTACATAGGCTGCAGACAGGGATTCCTTAGATTTGGATTCTCTTTAGATTCTCCCTCAGAACTAGCAAATTCAACAGCTATTTGTGTTGTGTGTGCCGATTTGGGGGGAGGGGTGCTTAAACTCAGGGCCTGGGTGCTGTCCTTGAGCTTTTGTGCTCAAGGCTAGTTAGTGTTCTACCATGGGAACCACACTCCACTTCTGGCTTTTTGGTGGTTAATTAAGGAATGAGTTCCATGGACTTTCATGCTGGAGATGGCTTTGAACCAAAATCCTTAGATCTCAGCCTACTGAGTAGCTAGGATTATAGGCTCAAGCCACTAGTACAGGGCCTGTGATTCTTATCTCTAACTACCAAAAAAGAAGTGAAACTGGCTTAAGTGGCAGAGTGCTAGCCTTGAGCACAAATACTCAAGGAATAGTGCCCAGGCCCTGAGTTCAAACACCCGGATTGGCATAAAAAATATTTTTTTCTGTCCCAGTTTGAAGCCATCCCAGGCAGGAAAGTCTGTGACTCTTATCTCCAATTAACCACCACCACCAAAAACAAACAAACAAAAATCCAAATAAGCAGGAGTGAAGCTGTGGCTCCAGTGGTAGAATGACAAGCTGAAGGGGAAAATGTCAGCAAGAACAGGAGGTGCCAGTAATCCTAGCTGCTTTAATCCAGTCTCCTCAAAAGAAAGAGACCTGAGGATAGCAGTTCGAAGCCAGCCTGGGCAATAAAGCTAGCCCAAGCCCATGCTCTAATTCAAACCCCAATATTAGCAAAAAATAAAACTAAAAAATATAAAGCATTATAGAACGATGAAACTTGATGAGATGGTTGGGATAGGAGTGGGGGAGAATGATGGAAGGAGTGACTCACATCAAAGTGCATTGTACACATAAATGGACACATTAACCTTTTGTACAACTACGGCGGGGAATGTGGCTTAGTGGTAGAGTGCTTGCCTAGCATGCATGAAGCCCTGGGTTTGATTCCTTAGCACCACATAAACAGAAAAGGCTGGACATGGTGCTGTGGCTCAAGTGGTGATAGAGGGCTAGCCTTGAACAAAAAGAACCAGGGATGGTGTGCAGGCCCTGAGTCCAAGCCCCAGGACTGGCAAAAGAAAAAAACTTTTGCACAACTATTATGACAGTAATAAAGAAAAGTGTATGATAATAATAAAGAAAAAGCAGAACAAGTACATGTACAAATGCACAAGAAGACTTAGTAAAGTGTTAGCTGCTACTATTACTGTTTTTATTACTAATTGCTTATTCTCTTTATAATGATGCTTTCAGAGCTGTCAGAAAAAGAACTGGCAAAATGGGCATGGTCCTCACCTGTCGGCTATACTCCCCGGATGAACTTCCTTCACAAAGATCTCCACTTCTCCCAGACTCTGGCTCCTTAGAGCCACCACGCTGAATCCCAGGCCTCCAGTGGAAGGGCGTTCTATGTCTATATATTCAACTTGCCGGCCCTAAAGAAGGGAGATTTTAAAAAAAATGAAATGATGTACATTTAAACAACATACCCTTTCTGCAGAATTTAAATTGCACAGCACAAAAACAGCTTCTCCTAAGTCGTCTTTGTAATGGAAATAAAGTGATCATTTCAGTAAGACACTGTATCTGGAATCCTGAATGATGGTTGCTTTCAACAGACTGTAAGAGGTGTAAGCAAGCTGGATACCAGTGGATCACACCTGTAATCCTACTCAGGAGTCTAAGATCTGAGAATCAAGGTTCAAAGGCACACAAATTCACTAGATTCTTATTTCCAATTAATTAGCAAAAAGCTGGAAATGGAGGTCGGTTCAAGTGGTAGAGCACTGGCCATGAGAAAAAGAGAAACAAACAAGTTAAAGCACAAAGGCCTGAGTTCAAGATCCCCTAACACAAATAATAATAATAATAAAACCCCAAGAAGCTAGAGTTACAATAAATGCCTATAATCAAGTTACTCAAGAACTACTCACAAGAGGATCATGAGTTGAAGGCCAGCCTAGGCAGTTAGGGGCATTCAATATCTCAAAAGCAAAAGAAAAACAAAATGGCTGGTGTTTAGCTCAAGCAGTAGAGCACTGAGGTCCTAATAAATAAACAAAGCAAGCTATAGAAAGACCACCACTTAAGAAGAGTTCTTCACTGTTTTTTTTCTGTGACAGCTAAGCATTCTATTGGTTTAGATAGCAATTGCATTTATCTGACGAAAACTTCATAAATGTAATCAACTAACAAGAGCATCACATTAATAGGACAGAACACTACTGTCATAAAAAAAATAGGTCCAGAATATTATTTTACTACCACAGTTCAGGCTGACAGTATGGCTCATGGTAGAATGACTAGCCATACCAATTTCAATAGATTCCTTTTCCCATTCAAACACAGGTTTCATTTTGAAAGGCAAGTATTAGATGGAAGAATGAACCAACATAAAACTAGCATATCCAAAAATTCAAGTTATCTATTATTGTTTTTTCTGTTGGTCATGGAGCTTGAACTCAGGGCCTGTCTCTGAGCTTTTCTGCTCAAGGTTACTACTCTACCACTTTGAGCTACAGCTCCACTTTGAGCCACAGTTTCACTTTGAGTTTTCTGGTGATTAATTGGAGATAAGAGTCTCATGGACTTCCTGCCCGGACTTGCTTCAAACTGTGATGCTCAGATCTCAGCCTCCTGAGTACCCAGAATTACAGATGTGAGCCACCAGCGCCTGGCTATTATTTCATTTTTAATAGCTATTATGGGTTCTACCTTTCCAATATTTTCCTAGAAGTTTCCAAACTTTATAAGTACCAATTCCCACTAATTCTGTCTTGACATGAAATAAACAAGTTTCAATAATTTTTTTCACTTCCGGCAGACATTAACATTTCTTTCATGACCAAACCACTAAGAATCTCTTGCTTTATAATAACAGAAATGTGCTCAAAGTAGAATCTTTGTCTATGAACACTCATTTACTACAAACATGGACACTCTCCTTTAGTATTTGCTTCATCCTGTGTTTCTGTGAAGAGCCAGACTAAAGCTATTTTGAAGTCAGGCCCCACTTTACTATGAGAACCTGAGATAAGCAGGCCCTTTGAGCAAACCCAGGCCACCCCTTGCTTCTAACCGCCTGGGAATGCTTAACTCTAATCACCCTGGAATGTCTCTAGCCCTGAGAACACCTGATTGCTGTAACTTTGTTTTTTTGCCTTTATAAGCCCTGTGAAATCTCAGCTCGGGGCCTTCCTCCTAACCTCTGCTGTGTCGGTGGTTAGGACGAGGCCCGACCTGCAGCTTGCCTGAATAAAGCCTTGCTTTTGCATTTCAGAATGTCTGGCTCTCGGTGGTCTTCTTGGTGGTCGTCTCGTAACTTGGGCATAACAGTTGTGGGCTGGCCCGGGATAGCCCCAGAGACCCCCGAGACCCCAGCCTCCAAAGGTAAGAAAACAGCGCTGTCAATTTGTCTTGTCCTGTCATTTGTCTGTTTTTCTGCCTTCAGGAGGACGGCCGTTACGACTTGTTTTTTTGTTTTGTTTTGTTTTTGCAAGTTCTGGGCCTTGGACTCAGGGCCTGAGCACTGTCCCTTCTTTTTTTGCTCAAGGCTAGCACTCTGCCACTTGAGCCATAGTGCCACTTCTGGACGTTTTCTATATATGTGGTGCTGGGGAATCGAACCCAGGGCTTCATGTATACAAGGCAGGCACTCTTGCCACTAGGCCATGTTCCCAGCCCCGACTTGTATTTCTTGAAGGGGTTGTCAAAGCGGACGCACTTGCACGGCAATCCTGGAGGAACTGGGGAACTCCCCAGACTCTTCACCCTTGAAGGGGGACCCCTGGAACCCTGTCTTGAACTTGGGTCCACTCCTTCTGCACCCTTGCAGGAGGTCGTGGGCCAACTTGGAAGATCTCCAACTCGTAGCTTTTCTTGTTCTCAGGCCTGTGTGTTGTCCTCCTTTTATATTGTTATAATTGTTTTTGTAGCCTTTTGGACTGAACTTCTGATCAGAGCTATGGGTAACATTCTATCTTGGGGACCTCCATCTAGCCCCCTAGACTTGACCCTAGCTCATTGGAGGAAGGTTAAGGAGATAGCTCAGAACCAACGTGTGGCCCTTAAGAAGGAAAAGTGGATCACCTTGTGCAAATCAGAATGGCCCACCCTTGAGGGAGCTCATTGGCCACCAGAGGGGAGCTTTGACATAGGTAAGATCAGGACTTTACAATGCCTAATCTACACCCCTCGTTTGGGCCATCCAGACCAGGTTCCTTATATAGACACATAGAGGGAACTCGTTGACAGGGACGCTCCAGCTTGGGTTCGGCCTTTCTTACCAACTCCTTCCCCTACCCCAATATTCGTTAAAAAGACACAGGGTGACAAGAGAGAAACCAAGAAGGAAGAGAAGAAATTGTACCCATCTGTCCTCCAGGGAGGAAGCAGAGAGGAGGAAATGTTTCCCTCTCCATACTCCCCACCCTAGTTAACTCTACAAGAGGAGGACTCGGAGGAAAATGTTTCAGCTGTGCCCTCCGCTCCGGAGGGTCCCACCCAGTCAACTTGCCGGCGCCGAGGAATTATACCTCTTCATAATTCTGTTGCCCCTCCCCTTCGCCCTATAGGTCCTGTGGATGCAGATGGTCAACAATAATTCTGGCCATTTGCTACTAGTGATCTTTACAACTGGCGTACCCAAAATGCCCCCTTTTCTGAGAAACCCCAGGATTTAATTCGCTTGCTTGAAACTATGCTTTTCACTCACCAGCCCACTTGGGATGATTGTAGCCAGTTTTTACAGGTCCTTTTCACCACTGAGGAGAGAGATCGTATCCGGGAAGCGGCCCGGAGACTTGTCCCCGGCCCCACCGGAGCGCCCCTCGCGGATCCTGCCTTGATTGCTACCTATTTTCCCAAGACCCGACCAGCATGGGACTACAATACGGCTAAAGGTAGGGAGCGACTCCTCGCCTATTGCCAGGCTCTGTTGGCAGGTCTCAAAGCAGTGGCTCGCTGACCTACTAATATGGCCAAAGTTTATGATATTAGACAGGGAGAAAGTGAAAGTCCGGCAGCATACCTTGAGTGGCTCATGGAAGCCTTTAGTCAATACACCCCGTATGATCTTGAGGCCCAGGAATCTGCTCAGATGATTGTTTGCCTACATAAATCAAGCCGCACCAGACATAAAGCGGAAGTTGCAGGCTCTAGACAGGCTTGGTGAAAAATCTGTTAGGGATATAGTAGCAGTGGTGGAAAAGGTTTATAATGAGAGACAGAAGAACAAAGACAGGAAAGGAAGGACAGAGAATGCGAAATCGAGTGAGAAAAGAGAAACAGATCTAAGGAAAAGAGTTTGGCTAGAATTTTGGAGCAACAACAGGCACAACACAAGAAGGACCTCAGGGAAATCCTGACCTCCGTGCAGGCAGGAAACTTTAGACAGTCCTTCTTTCCAAGTAAGGAAAGAGGCCCAAACCCCAATCAAGAGTGGGGAAGAATCAGTGTGCCTATTGCAAGGAGGAGAGGCATTCGATCAAAAACTGCCCAGAGCTAGCCAAGAAAAAGGAGAAAAAACAGAAAGTAGGATCATGAGTGTTGCCAGCCTTAGAGTTGGCTGAGGACAGTGACTGAGGGAGTCGGGGCTCAGACCCCCCCTCCCGGAGCCCAGGATGACATTGAAAGTGGAGGGGAATCCAGTCATGTTCATGGTAGATACGGGAGCAGAAAATTCAGTATTACTAGCCCCGAGAGGGCCGATGTCCACTGCAACAACATGGGTCCAAGGTGAGACGGGCACTAAACCCTATAAAGAAAAGTGGACTTGGGAGTGGGCCGGGTAACCCACTCATTTTTAGTCATCCCTGACTACCCCTATCCATTGCTTGGATGTGACCTCTTAACAAAAATGAAAGCTCAGGTACAGTTCACAGGCAGTGGGGCTTCTGTGATGAACTCAAGAGAAAAGCCTGTTAGTATACTAATAACTAGTAAGTTAGAAGAGGAGTATAGGCTATACCAGCATCCTAAGCCTGAGTCTCCAGAAGATGAGTGGCTATGGGCGTTTCCCTAAGCATGGGCAGAAACTGGAGGAATGGGACTGGCAAAACATTGTCCTCCAATCTTTGTGGAACTCAAAGCTGGGGCCAACCCAGTAAAAGTTCGCCAGTACCCTCTGTCACTAGAAGCAAAGAAGGGGTCACTCCCCACATCAGAAAATTGTTAGAATTAGGAGTCCTGAAGCCCATCCAGTTAGCCTGGAATACTCCACTGTTGCCTGTCAAAAAGCCTAATTCTAATGATTACAGACCAGTGCAAGACTTGAGAGAAGTTAACAAGAGAGTAATGGACATTCACCCAACAGTCCCAAACCTGTATACCCTGCTGAGCTCCCTGTCATCGAGCCATGTGTGGTATACTGTGTTGGATCTAAAGGGTGCCTTCTTTAGCCTGCCCTTAGCCCCACAGAGCCAAAGCTACTTTGCATTCACTTGGCACGATCCTGAGATCTGGATAAGTGGTCAATTGACCTGGACCAAGCTGCCTCAAGGATTCAAGAACTTGCCTACCATCTTTGACGAGGCATTACATGAAGACCTGAGTGAGTACCGCTCCAAAAATAAGGGAATAAAGTCTATTGCAGTATGTAGATGATTTGTTAATAGCCGCTCCAGACCAAAATATCTGTTTAAAGGGGACAGCTAGGCTCTTAAAGACTCTTGGCAATTTGGGCTATAGGGCCTCCACTAAAAAGGCACAAATCTGTAAACGTGAAGTCACCTATCTGGGCTTCATATTAAAAGAGGGCAAGCGTTGACTGTCGGATGCACGTAAAGAAACCATGCTAAAAATCCCTGTGCCTAAGTCAGCCAGACAAGTCAGAGTTCCTGGGAACAGCGGGCTTTTGCCGGCTATGGATACCTAGGTTCACTGAGATGGCCAAGCCTCTACATGAAGCCACCAAAAACCTCCCAGAGTTTCATTGGACTGAGCAGATGCAAAAAGCCTTCGAAGCAATCAAGAAAAACCTTTTGGAGGCTCTTGCCTTGGGTTTACCTGATGTGAACAAGCCATCCACATTATTCGTGGCTGAAAGTAAAGGAATAGCAAAAGGAGTGTTCACTCAGCCAATTGGACCTTGGAAGCGGCCAGTTGCCTAAAACAAACAGGAGATTTTAAGCCTCATCCGGGCCCATGGGAACCAGCAAAAATTGCCATTACGCACTGTTCTGGTCATCAAAAGGGAGTTGATTCAGTGACTAGAGGGAATAATCTGGCCTACCAGGCAGCCAAGAAAGCAGCCTAGAGCAGAAGTATTGACTCTAGTAGACTCGGAGCCACAAGCTTTACCTCCTGTGCCCCAGTATTCCCAAGAAGATTTGAAGTGGATAAAGAAAATTCCCATGGCCCACAAAACCCCGGACAGAGAAGAAAACAACAACTGGTGGAAAATTTGTGAAGGGAAACTTATCTTGCCACAGGGCTGGGTAAGGGAATCCTTAAGAGAATCCACTGAGCTTCTCACATGGGAACACGAAGAATGCAGGACTTGCTCTGACACTCCAAAGTGAAGGAAATCAACTTATTGAAGATACTAAAAATTGTAAGGCCTACGTGGCTACTGTATATGTTCTTGGTACATTGTGTATTGTATATATGTCTACCTGACCTACAGGGCGTAAGATATCACAAGAAATGTACACACTGCCCTACTATGTAACTGTACCCTTTTTGCACAACACCTTGTCAAAAGAATTTTAATAAATAAATAAATTAAAAAAATAGATACTATGAGACAGACTATAACTCCATTGGCCACCTATGTGCGGCCTAGCATGCTCTGTAAGTGTTGTATCCTCATTGGCCGCCTGTGTGTGGCAAGTTTGTCTGTGATGTTTGCCTTATAACCAGGCTGGAAGGCCACATGGTCACACGGTTCCAGCTCCCGAGTCTGGGCTGCACATGTGAGGGCAGTTCCAGATCCCGAGTCTGGGCCCTGATCCTGCACACGTGGTCGGCAGTTTCGGCTCCCAAGTCTGGGCTGCGACCAAGGCCGATTGGTTCACTTTTTGTTCACTTTTTACTTCCCCAATAAATCTGTCCTTTTGTCATCTTGTTAAAAAAAAAAATTGTGGGGCTGGGGATATGGCCTAGTGGCAAGAATGCTTGCCTCATATACATGAGGCCCTGGGTTCAATTCCCCAGCACCACATATACAGCAAATGGCCAGAAGTGTCGCTGTGGCTCAAGTGGCAGAGTGCTAGCCTTGAGCAAAAAGAAGCCAGGGACAGTGCTCAGGCCCTGAGTCCAAGCCCAGGACTGGTCAAAAAAAAAAAAATTTTAAGGCCTGTCAGCTCACCAACACCCCCAATCAACCAGTTACTAAAGGAGCTCGCCTCCGTGGGGATAGGCCAGGCGTGTATTGGGAAGTAGATTTCACAGAAATTAAACCTGGAAAATTTGGATACAAATATTTGCTAGTTTTTCTAGACACCTTTTCAGGATGGGTTGAAGCTTATCCAACAAAGCAAGAGACCACGAATGTAGTGGCTAAGAAGATCCTGAAAGAAATCCTACCCAGGTATGGCTTCCCATCCACCATTGGGTCAGACAACGGACCAGCCTTTGTCTCAAAAGTAAATCAGGGAATAGCTGCTGCATTGGGGACGGATTGGAAATTGCATTGTGCTTATAGACCCCAGAGTTCAGGACAGGCAGAAAGAATGAATCGGACTCTAAAAGAGACCTTAACTAATTTGGCCTTAGAGACTGGCGCAGACTGGGTGTCACTCCTTCCTTTTGCTCTGTTTAGAGTAAGAAATTCTCCCTATCAGCTTGGCTTTACTCCTTTTGAAATAATGTACAGGTACCCCCTGCCCATTATCCCTAGCCTTCAGACTGAATTGCTTGCTGATTTGGATGATACTGAGTTTTGTGTAAACCTGACTATTTGCAACTCATGCATAAGAGTATGTGGCCCCAACTTAAGGCATCATAAGATTCCACTTCTGTCCCTACCCCCCATTTATTCAGACCAGTGGACTGGGTGTTCGTCCAAAGGCATAACCCAAAATCCTTGGAACCACGGTGGAAGGGACCCTACGTGGTGCTACTGACTACATCCACCGCCCTCAAAGTAGACGGCATCGCCACTTGGGTCCATTGCTCCCATGCCAGGCCAGCTGACCCCTTTGCCCTGGACGAAGACTACCGTGGTGGAACATGGGAGGTCTCCAAGCACCCGATTCAGCCGCTTCGCCTCAAGAAAAGAAAGTTAGACTGAATACTGTTATAATTTTCTTTTTGCCTTCTTTTCTTGCTACCCTGGATAATGTTGATGCTAACCTTCACCAGCCTTTCCAATTATCTTGGCAGCTCACTCCAAAGTGGGGTGACCCCCTTATTTTAGCAACTAAGGAAGCCCCTTTAGGAACCTGGTGGCCAGACTTAGTAGTAGACTTATGTGACTTGGCCGCAGGATGTGCCAGAAAACCTAGGACGGGCCTGTGTGCCTATCCACAGGAGTGAGGGGTGATTTGGCAAAGGTGCAGCTTGTCCAATCCATGTGGTGGGACAGCCATAAGGGGGTGTCCATTCAAGGTGGAAGAGGACAAGCCGGCACCAGGACAGTTCATCAAGCTCTGAGGAGTAGGATGGAGATGGGCCATTTTGTAGGACAGGCCAATGGAGGCCTTTCTTTTGTCTCTTGTTTTCAGGTGAACATTGGAAATCTGGTGGTAAAAGTGAAATTTGAGCTGGTACATCTCTTCAGGAAAGAAAGCTTGTAAACCTGAGATTGTGTCCTTATTGAGATCTGTTAAAGGCCTGCAAAGGTGATGCAGGCATTTTTTAGGTCATCAGAGATCAGTTCCCAGCCAGTCAGGAAAAAGTTTTTACAAACTAGAATGTTAAAAGGCTATACTGCTGTAGCCCAAAAAGAAGTTTGTATAGCTGAAAGTTAAATGTTGGATGTAATTTCCAGTTTGAAGTAAAGCTCCTAAGTAGACTAAGGTTATAGGTTCCTGGCTAGGTAAGGTCAACGCCCCTGAGTCAGCCTGAAGAAGTTACAGAAGATGGATGATCTTCACCCATCAGCCCCCCTTTAAAACCGAGGGACCAGAGTTGTTTTTGGGAAGATGAGGCAGGATAAACTAGAGGCATGCAAAACAGAGGTACAGAGACTATACTTGTAAGAAATGGTGACAGGCCCTTTGGTTACTACATTGGGCCCTACTGGCCCATGCCTTACCTCTATATCATCCCCTAGACATGCAAGCCATTGAAATGGACAGAAGGGAGCCACGATTGGCTCCCAAGGTACCAAAGAGAAAAGGGGGAAAATGAAGAGCCAGACTAAAGCCATTTTGAAGTCAGGCCCCACTTTACTATGCGAACCTGAGAAAAGCAGGCCCTGTGAGCAAACCCAGGCCACCCCCTGCTTCTAACCGCCTGGGAATGCTTAACTCTAATCACCCTGGAATACCTGATTGCTGTAACTTTGTTTTTTTGCCTTTATAAGCCCTGTGAAATCTCAGCTCGGGGCCTTCCTCCTAACCTCCACTGTGTCGGTGGGTAGGGCGAGGCCCGACCTGCAGCTCGCCTGAATAAAGCCTTGCTTTTGCATTTCGGAATGTCTGGCTCTCTGTGGTCTTGGTGGTCGTCTCGTGACTTGGGCATAACATTTGTTTTTTGTTTTTTAACAGGATCTTGATATGTTGCCCAAGCTGGCTTGGAATTTACAATCCTCCTGACAACCTCAGTCAGGGATTACAGCCATGAATCACCATGCCCAAATTTTATATAATTTAAAGTCAATCAATCCCCAATGGGTTAGAAAGTGGTGTTAATTCCACCTAACAATATAAAAATGCAAACAAAATACATAACACATTTCAAGTCAAAAAGAGTGGGTATAGGGGCTGGAAATATAGCCTAGTGGCAAGAATGCTTGCCTCGTATACATGAAGCCCTGGGTTCGATTCCTCAGCACCACATATATAGAAAAAGGCCAAAAGTGGCACTGTGTCTCAAGTTGGCAGAGTGCTATTCTTGAGCAAAAAGAAGCTAGGGACAGTGCTTAGGTCCTAAGTCCAAGCTCTAAGACTGGCCAAAAAAAAAAAAAAAGAGGGAGGGGAGCAAATGAGGGAGAAGGTAACAAATTGTGCAAGAAATGTACCCACCGCCTTACGTATAAAACTGTAACCCCTCTGTACATCACTTTGACAAATAATTATTCAGGAAAAAAAAAGAGTGGGTATAGGTATCTTTTTCAAATTGAAAACAAAAGGAAAAAAAGGTAATATACATGTCACATAGTACAAGGTAACTTTACCTGAGCCATCTGATGAATGATTGAGTTAAAGTCTTCATTTCCCAAGTTAGGGGCCCAAGGAAATACTCCAGAAACAGTTAAATTATTATGGGGCCTGTGGGCATTCCCATTCGTAATGGAACCATCCGTGAACACTAATAAACCTTTCCGAGAAAAATCAAAATTGGCTGAACAATCCGACGGAATATGGCTGAGCTGTTAAAGAGAAAAACAGGACAATCATCAACAGAAAACTTCAGAAAAAATATATATTTTCCCCATTTAATGTATAAGGTGTGGTTTAAATATATGTGAATTAAATAAAGTACATATGCTTTTATTTTGTGGCATAATTGTGGCTTGAAATCAGGGTTCTGGGCAATGGGCACCGTCTCTTAGCCTTTTGGGCTCAAGGCTGAACTTTGTCACTTGTGCCACAATTCTACTTCTGGTTTTTTGGTGGTTAATTGGAGATTAGTGTCTTATGGACTTTCTTGCCTGGGCTGGCTTTGAACTACAATCTTCAGATCTCAGCCTCCTGAATAGTTAGGATTACTGCCCTGAGCCACTAGCATCTCGCTTCCCATACACACTTTGATTTATTACAAAAAAGAAAAAAAGTTTAACCCAGCACTCATGGCTCATGCCTGTTACTGTAAGTAAACACCAAAAAGCCAGAAGTAAAGCTGTGGTTGAAAATGTATAGAGCTAGCTTTGAGCACAAAAGCATAAGGACAGTGCCTGGACCCTGAGTTCAAGCCCCAGGACCAGTACACACACAAAAAATGTTTAATGGTTGTAAATTGGTCAGTGTATCCTGCCTTCTATGTCTATCCCATGTCAATATGATGTCTACATACAGCTCATTATCCCTCATATGCTTAGATACATATAGTCATATAAGACATTAAGCTCTTTTGTGCTCATCTGTACATATGAGGAGCCTCAAGAGAGCCACAGGTTGGGTGTTAGGACTCAGGCCTGGCATTGTGACTCATGCCTGTAATCCTAGCTACTCAGGAGGCTGAGATCTGAGGATCTCGGTTCTAAGCCAGCCTGGGCAGAAAGTCCCCATGAGAATCTTATCTCCAATTAGCCACTCAAAAACCAGAAATAGAGCTGTGTCTCAAAGTGGTAGAGTGCTAGCCTTGAACAAAAGAGCTCAGGAACAGGACCCAGGCCCTGAGTTCAAGCCCCACAACTGACCCTCCCCCCAAAAGAAGAGCCACAGATACTATTAAACAGCAATAATAATAGTACTTAATTAAGTTTTATACCAAGATTCTTTTGGATTTTTTTGTTAGTAATAGGGTTTGAACTCAGGGCCTCAAGTGCTACCACTTGAGTCACAAATCCAGCATAACTTCTATTATTTTGAAAAGTCTTACAGACTTTTCTGGCTGGGCTGGCTCTGTTTGAACCTCCTCAGTCTCTTGAGTAGCTAAGATTAAAAGCCTGTGCCTCTTGCACTAGATCCTAGAGACTGGGTGGACCTCTTTCTTAATGTCCAGTGTCCTTTGTCTTAAGATTTGGTGCAGGGCTGGGGATATGGCCTAGTGGCAAGAGTGCTTGCCTCATATACATGAGGCCCTGGGTTCAATTCCCCAGCACCACATATACAGAAAATGGCCAGAAGTGGCGCTGTGGCTCAAGTGGCAGAGTGCTAGCCTTGAGCAAAAAGAAGCCAGGGACAGTGCTCAGGCCCTGAGTCCAAGGCCCAGGACTGGCCAAAAAAAGAAAAAAAAGATTTGGTGCAATATGCTTAAAAAAAAAAAAAAGAAGCCTATGCCTCAGGTATCTACCTAGCTATTTCACAATACTTCAATGTATTTATCTCATTTAATCCATACATTAGTACTTTTGTGAACTGAGACACACAGATTAAATCCTTGAACAAGATTAATAGGACGTTAGTCACATAACCACTTGACCATTAGCAGAAAGAAGAGAAGAATACTATAATTTCGAGGAGTTAGATTATAAAATATCATTGCTGGGCTGGGAACATGGCTTAGTGGTAGAGTGCTTGCCTAGCATGCATGAAGCCCTGGGTTCGATTCCTCAGCACCACATAAACAGAACAAGCTGGAAGTGGTGCTATGGCTCAAGTGGTACAGTGCTAGCCTTGAGCAAAAGAAGCTCAGGGACAGTACCCAGGCCCTGAGTCCAAGCCCCAGGACTGGGGGAAAAATTTTATATATATATACACACACATACACGCACACACACACACACACACACACACACACACACACACATCATTGCTGTAGCTGGGCACTGGTGGCTCACACCTACAATCCTAGCTACTGAAGAAGCTAAGCTCTAAAGACTGAGGTTCGAAGCCAGTATAGGCAGAAAAGTATGAGACTCTGATTTCCGATTAACTAGCAAAAAGCCAGAGTGAGGTGTGGCTCAAGTGGTAGAACACTAACTTTGAGCAAAACAGCTAAGGGAGAGAGAGAGAGAGCTCGGGCCCTAAGTTCAAGCCCTAATACCAGAGAAAGAAAAAAAATATTCAAAAAGGAAAAATCACGGGACTGGGAATATGGCCTAGTGGTAAAGTACTCGCCTCATATACATGAAGCCCTGGGTTCAATTCCTCAGCACCACATATATAGAAAAAGCCGGAAGTGGCGCTGTGGCTCAAGTGGTAGAGTGCTAGCCTTGAGCAAAAAAGAAGCCAGGGATAGTGTTCAGGCCCTGAGTTCAAGACCCAGGACTGGCAAAAAACAAAACAAAACAAAAAAGAAAAATCACTACTGATACAACTGCTAACACAGTAGAATAAAAAAGTAACACTTGCAACCAGGCTGTGGTGGTTCATACCTGTAATTCTAGCTACTCAGGAGGCAGAGATTTGAGGAATGCAGATCAAATCCAGGCTTTGCAGCAAAGTCCTTGAGACTCTTAGGGTCAATAAACAACTCAAAAATAGCCAAAAGTGGAGCTGTGCGTCAAGTACTAGAGTGTTAGCCTTGAGCAAAAACAAACTCAGGAACAGAGCCAGGATCTAAGTTCAAGCTCCAGGATGAGAATAATAATAATAACACTCAGAATAAATGTCAGGAGATAAGATGGTATAACGCAGTGATTGAGTATGTTCTAAGCATGGTCAGGCTCTGAGTTCAATTCCTAACACCATTTGAGAAGCATTATTTATAATTTGGAAGAAAATCTTGGATATTCTCTAAACATCTCACCTTTACTTATTTTAATTAAGTAAAAAAAAGTTATGGTCCATGGTGCAACATGAAATTATTCATGTGTATGTACATGCGCACATGCACTATTAAGTAAGTGTACTTTCTTAGGCTTTTTTTGTTCAATGTTGGTGCTCTACTGCTTGTGTGCTTGAGCTGTAAGTCCACTTCTGCCTTTTTTTCTGGTTTACTGGAGATAAGAGACTCACAGACTTTCTTGCCCAGACTGGCTTCAAATTCTGAACCTCAGATCTCAGCCTCCTGAGTGGTTAGAATTACAGCGTGAGCCACCATGGCCCAGCCTATTATCAACATTTAAAAACTACTTAGGGGGCGGGGGTGGGGAGTATTGGAGGGGAGGGAAGATGGGAGAAAAATGAGGGAATGGAGGGGTAACAAGTTGGACCAAAAAAAAATGTACTCACTACCTTAGGTATGTAACTGTAACCCCTCCATAAATCACCTTGACAAAATTAAATTTAATTAAAAGAAAACTATTGACACCACCACTACCACCACGCAGGTCCCAATAGGGTCATGCAAAGCTACTCATCCTCACAGTGTTTGTCCTCTCCACCCCTCTCTAGGTCTACTGTTTGTACACAGCCAGACAGAATACCACATGGAACTTACTTGTCCCTTCAGCTGCTTGATGGATTGCTGGAGTGTGAGTATCTGGTTAAAAAGAGGACTCCTCAGTGTGTTGTAAAACAGAGCCAGCTTCTCATTCTGTGATGTGTCACCCTTCTCCTGCAGCCTCGTTTGCAGGCGCTCGAGGACCTGTAGAACCTGCAGTTGATCTTATTGAAGAAAGATGATCAGAGCACAAGTTAAGTCTCATCTCATAAACCAGGTCTGAATCATGAATTAAGTTAATGATCGAACTATCTAATATACCTGCAGCAGGATTTTCAGGCATTTTGGATTTTTCTCTTCAATCACTTTTAAGGAAATCTAGGGGAAAAAAAGTGTGAAATATGAATTTCCTTTTTTTTTTTTTTTTTTTGGCCAGTCTTGGGGCTTGGAATCAGGCCTGGGTGTTGTCCCTGAGCTTCTTTTGCTCAAGGCTAGCATTCTACCACTTCAGCCACAGCACCACTTACAGCTTTTCTGTTTATGTGGTGCTGAGGAATTGAACTCAGGTCTTCATGTATGCTAGGCAAGCACTCTACCGCTAAGCCATATTCCCAGCCACGAGTTTCCATTTTAAAGAAAACCTTAGGAACATTTTTCATCAAGACTCCACTATGGAAGCCATGCTACGGCTCAAAATGGTAGAGCACTAGCCTTGAGCTGCAGAGCTCAGGGACAGTGCCCAGGCCCAGACTTCAAGTCCCACAATAGATGGGGGAAAAAAAATACTCCACTATCTGGGCACCAGTGGCTCACACCTGCAAATCTAGCTCCTCAGGAAACTGAGATCTAGTATCATGGTTTAAAGCCAGCCTGAGCAGGAAAGTCCACAAGATTCTTTTTTTTTCCCCTTTTGCCAGTCCTAGGGCTTGAACTCAGGTCCTGTGCAGTGTCCCTGAGCTCAATTTTGCTCAAGGCTAGCACTCTACCACTTGAGAGAGACAGCACTGCTTCTGGATTTTTCTGTGATAACATGCCGATAAGGACTTTGCAACCTGGGCTGGCTTCTAAAGAGATCCTCAGATCTCCACCTCCTGAGTAGCTAGGACGACAGGCATGAGCCCCCAGCACTCTGTGACATGAGACTCTTATCTCCAATTAACCACCAAAAAAGCCAAAACTAGACCTGTGACTCAAGTAGTAGACTTCTAGCCTTGAGCACAAAAAGCTCAGGGACAAAAAAGCTCAGGGACAGTGCCTAGGCTCAAGGCCCCAGGGCTAGCCTACAAACAAACAAACAAATACTACTTCCGACTCCACTCATTACTGGGCACTGGTTGCTCACACCTATAATCCTAGCTACTCAGATGTAAATCTGTGGATCAAGGTTTGAAGCCAGACCAGTGGACACATTTGAGACTTGTATCTCCAATTAACCTGTAAAAAGCTGGAAGTGGAGATGTGGTTCAAGTGCCCCTTATGTGAAAAAGCCTAGCAAATTTTCTAGGCTCTGAGTTCAAGGCCAAGTACAAGGAAAAAATAAGTTAAAAAATATATAATATACACTGCATACTATATATATAACATGTATCTAATATATGTACATATTATTTATATTATATATGTGGGTGTGGGGTGTAGCTTTTTAGTAAAGTGCTGGCCTACCATGCATAAAGCCCTGACTGTGGTTCTATCTCTAGCACTAAAAAGAAAGTTAACCATGGAGTTGAATTTATTTTACACAATTATAAAAATAGACTACTATACTAATATGTCAAACAGAAATTTCATGAAAGAAAAGTAAAAATTAAAAGGAAATATTTTCTTGTCATTTTCTTCTCTGTGGACAGTCCTGCATATGTTGGAAACATGGGCTAGAGCATCTCTCAATAGGGTTAGAGTAGAAGAAAGTGGCTGGCCATACGTTGCTCATGATTAATAGTTAGCCTACCTCCATAAAACAGGCCTGGAGAATTACTATCATTCCTTGGCTTTAGGTAATAGCTAAGAGAAAGGGGACTAAAGTTCTAAAGACATGTAGCAAATAAAAGAGACATACAAGTAATAAATTTCAGGCTGAACTTGCAGCAGTGGGCCAAATGGAACCTATTTGTCAACCCCAATATGGTCACAGGAAATCTTTAGCCAAACAAGTCTGACCTATTCTGGTATAAAATTAACAGGGTTGAGCCTGGGGAAGCAGCTTGGGACCGTCAAGTACTTAGTTTGCATTCTCAAGGCATGGGGTTTAATCCTCAGCATGACCAAAAAAATAAAAAGAACAAAAAACAGAGAAGCAAAGCCTACAGAAGGGAATTTTGCTTGTTAAAGCAAGGTAAAGCAGTCTCCCTTGTCATAGATAAGCCTTCTAGGTAAGTCACAGATAGGTCAGATGTAAAAATGCCATGTTATAACACTTTCCTCCGTCCCAGAGCCTCCAAAAAGTTTCTTATGCTCAGCAGCTTCCCCTCTATCATCCATTAAAGAGATTTTGGGACAAGAATCTTTCATAGCTTGTCAATTGCAGGATTGAAGGGCATTATTATAATATTGTGACTTTAAAAAAAATCCATGTCCTAAGCCAATACCAATTAATGGAATATAGAAAAGGAGGGGAAGCTGAGAGTAATTAGATTTAATTTCTGATTGAAGGTAACTGAAAGGCTTTATTAACATTCAAAGATGAATTTAAGTAAATTAAAGGCCCTGAAAAACACATTTTTCCAACTCTCAGTAGTTCACAAGATCAGAAGAATTCCATACTTACTTAATAAGACATGGACTGATATTGAACTTCAGGGGGGAAAAAAATCACCAGCCATCTCCTTGGGAAAGTACAGGTATTTATGCTCAGGCAGCCCAGGTGAATTGGGCAAGATCATAATTAAACAGTGCCTAACTTACCTACAGGAATCAGTCACAGCTCACTGAGCCAATTACTTGGAAGAATAAGTGAGCTATTAAGTATAAAGTCATGGCTCCAAAAGTTACTCAAATCTGAGGACCATGAGCAGGCTTCAAGTGTCTATGGCTTCCATTGGAGCATAAAGATCAGGATTTATCTTTTTAGCATTCCTTTGTCCTTAAAGCTCTGATTAAAGGAAAATAAACTCTCCCTTAGCAAGCCCCTAAATAATTATATCACCTGCCATGCAAGTACAGCTTCGAGTCAGGCATCCTAAAAACTAGCATACCCCTTAGATAAATACAATTTGTTTTATATGAACTAGAAGACAAGGCTCAAGTGGTAGAGCATCTACCTAGCAAGCTCAAGGCCCTGAAATCAAATCTCAGTACTGCTAAAAGAATACTTGATAAATATGACTTCGTAGGATCACAGGCACAGAGGCACTGTGTCTTTGGATTTCTCCCCTGAGAGTATCCTCCTTTGGTCTCACTGTGAAGAATACTTATTTATTTTTACCACTGTCAAAACACCACATCCAGGGCTGGGAATGTGGCTTAGTGGTAGAGTACTTGCCTAGCATGCATGAAGCCCTGGATTCGATTCCTTAGTACCACATAAACAGAAAAGACTGGAAGTAGCACTGTGACTCAAGTGGTAGAACACTAACCTTGAGCAAAAGAAGCTCAGGAACAGTGCCCAGGCCCTGAGTTCAAGCCCTAGGACTGGCAAAAAACAAAAACAAAAAACACCACATCCCTGGAAATAGACACAAATTCCAGAATAATCCTGACATTTGGGTCTAGATGCTCAAAATCTACAAATCATTTCAGTATGCAATGATATGAAAATTAATAAGACTTTAAGCTTTTTTATGTGAAACTTGGAAATCTAGTGTACATTTAATGTGTAGCACATCTCAAGGCACACAGGAAGAGCGAAGGTCAGGGCCAGCCTGAGAAAAAGTTAGCAAGACCTTACTGTAACCACCTGTGCATGCCTGTAATCCTAATTATGCGGAAGGCACAGGCTGAGGATGGCAGCCTGGGCAAAAGGTGCAAGCCCCTATATGAAACCCTAAAGTAAGAAAAGGCTGGAGACACAGCAAGAAAAACAAAACAAATCATAATGGTTAGCCAATCACCAATACTAAGACAGAATAGCCCAGTTTTCTCAAAGAAGTCCACTACCAAGGTAAGTAGTCTTAAACTCCTGTGTGGCTTCCCAAAACAAATGTGTTTTTGTTAAACTTTAACAGGTCAATTCAGCCTGCTCAGCTGTTCAATGTAAAAATAATAAATGTTGTGATGTGAAACACCACTCTAAGGAAAGCAAATAGTAAGCTTCAGTTTTAACAGCAAATTCACTATAAGAAAATATGTTAATATATAAATGTTTAAATATTTAGTATAAATGTATATAATATATAAATGTTATAAATATGTGTTAAGTACATTATAAATGTATGTCATATATTATATAATGTGTATTTTATATTTTAGTACATATAAATATATGTAATTTTTTTTGTAGGTGGTGGAGCTTGGACTCAGGGCCTAGGCACTGTCCCTGAGCTTCTTTGGTTCAAGGCTAACATTCTACCACTTAAGCCATAGTGCCACTTTTGCCTTTTTCTGAGTAGTTTATTGGAGATGAGTCTCACAGAATTTCCTGCCTAGACTGGCTTCCAATGGTCACCCTCAGATCGGGCCGACTGAGTAGCTAGGATTACAGACGTGAACCACCAGCACCGGGCTATATACATTTTTTTTTTTTTTTTTGCCAGCCTTGGGGCTTGACCTCGGGGGCCTGGTGAGCACTGTCCCTAGTTTCTTTCTTGCTCAAGGCTAGCACTCTGCCACTTGAGCCACAGCGCCACTTCTGGCCTTTTCTACATATGTGGTGCTGAGGAATCAAACCCAGGGCTTCATGTACAGGAGGCAAGCACTCTTGCCACTAGGCCATATTCCCAGCCATATATACATTTCTAACTAAAACTACAAACTGTAAGAAAATATGCCATGATGTTATTAGTGCTTTTTCTTCCAATGGTGAATGGATTTCCAAGTGCTTTTAGTTCTTTTCTGAAAATTCTATACAAAAGGCCGTTAGGCACAGCTCCCCTCCTCCCGCCCCCCCCCAAAAAAAATACACACTAACTTTTCACATGAAAATAGGGGCTGGGCAGTGAGCTCCAGGGTAGCACCTGCTCAGCCTGTGGTGGTCCTGAATTCGAATCCAGCACTACCTGAAAACTAAACAAAACAGGTAAGTGGAACTTACTAAAGCGTTGTTAAATACAGATGAGTTTAACATGTTTTCTTCCAACTTTTCTTTCAGTTTTTCTGAAGGCGAGTCCATTTTATGTGACCACTTATAGTTTTGTGAACTAGTGAATCTCTTTTGGATCTATCCATAAGCACGTTCCACTTCTATACTTTACGATTGTTTTAGATTTTTATAATCCTTATAAAGGGCATTAGGGGCCTGACAACATCAAACTCATTTCAGCCAAGGGTCTAATTCTACAAAACAAACGGATTTGACTTTTTACCCCTCTTCTCCCTAGCTTTCCTTAAACCAGGTGCGCGGAATAAATGAGGGGCGAACACAGAAAATTCGTCCGCTTGGAAAAGGGTCCCTCGCCCTCCGTGGAACAGATTTCCCAGGTCTCTAGAAGCTTCTGCACTCAGGAAACTAGTCGGGCAGGTACCAAAGGCCAGACCCTAAGCAAGTGAGAGGACTGGAGAGGCAATCAGGCCCTGGAAGGCGCACGCTCCTCTCCAAGGCAGACCAGCCAGTCAACAGGGAATTCGAATCCAACGATCAGCGCCACCTGGAGAGGGGACCAAGTGCCAAGTAAACACCCCCGGGGGAGGGGGGTGGATCGGGCTTGTTGGGCGTGTCAGGAAGGTGGGAAGGATCTGCAAATGGGTCCCAGAGTTTGATTCCACACAGGAAACCCAGTGATTTTTTCCCCCGAAGTTCGGAGGTCAAACAGGGAGCGCTTTCCGCGCGGTGCTCGGGCTCTCCGCGGGAAGGCCGACAGAGTTGGGCCAGACAGCGGGGCAGGGAGCTCGGGCGCGGCGAGGCCGGCGGGGGTGAAGTCGCCCCTGGCGGCCCCGGAGTGCCCTCGGCCCCTCAGTCCCCAGCGGGAGATGGCTCCGCCCAGCCTGGCGTACGCCGCCGAGGCCTCGGTCTCTAGAGCGGCGATCCAGCCCCTCAGCCTCGCCGGTCCGCCCCGGCGGCACAGCTGGCGCAGATTAGAGGCCGGGAAGGCCTGCGGAGGGCCGGGCGGCTCCCAAGCTCGGGGGGAGCCACGCGCAGCGGGATGGGGCGGGGCCCGCGGGGGAGTCACTCGGACCCCACGCAGAAGGGCGGCGCCTGGACTCCCGCTGGGGATCGGCGCGGGCTCCCGGGGGTCGGCGGGCGGAGAGCGCGCAGGGACCCTTCCAGCAGGCTGGGGACGCGGGAAGGGGGCCGACCCTGCCTTCTTGAAAGCGGGGGGCCCCCAACCCCCGACCCTACGCTTTACCTGTTCCAGCGACTGCGCGGTGGGAGCCCTGGGCAGGTGGCGGGGTTCGGCGGCGGCGCCCTGGCTCACCTGGGCGGAAGTGACTGGCTAGGGTGACCGCGCCTCACCTGCAGGCCCTCCCCTCGCCCGACCCTCCCCGCCGGGGCGGGGCGCCGGGGTGGCGCGGGTGGGGCACCGGGGAGCCGGGCCAGCTGCAGTCCGCTGCCCTGTCCGAGGGAAGAAGGGCACTGGCTGGGAGGGGGAGGCTAAGGAGCCCCGAAAGGAGGTGGGGGGCTGCACGGGCCAGGTGGGCTGGGTCCCCGTCCACAGGTGTGAAACACAGGTGTGAGGCTGGGCAGGGAGCTAGACCCCAAGATGAAAAGGCTGAGGGCCTATGTTGAGGAATCTGCATGGCCTAACTTTGTTGCACTATTCTTATCCCTTCCTTCTGTTTTGTTTTCCTTTGTTTGTTTTAGATCTGCTGGCAAAATATAAAATTTCTTTAGTTAATTCCGACACAACACTCACATGAAGTGTAACTATGGGAGTTTTTCTTCTCATCCAGGCAAAAGAAAAGAATCTAGAAATATTTCCTTGCAATTACAGGTAGCTCATTTACTCTGTGAAGAAACTGCACAACTGATAAGTTAACTAGCTCAAAGTTTGAGACGTTGGTTTAGTCTTTGGACTCCAGTGTTTTGCTACACATTTTAACCTCATGATGTCACAACTTGACCTGAAGGAAAATTGAGCCAGCGCTGAGTGTGTAACTCAGTAAGCAGTGATCTTACAGATATATCTGCCCAACACCCAGCACCCTGAAGAAAGAGTAAGCAAAATGTGCCACAGCGATATTATTTCATCCTCTTGAATGTAATTAACTTTGGAATTTTGATAATAAACATTTACGTACTAAAAGTAATCACTCAGTGAATAAATTCGATGTCAAGCATGGTGATTTGGGAGATAGTAAAATCGTCCTTGTCCTCAAGGAAGATGAGGAGTTAGACATGTAACAACGGCTACCAGAGCACCTTTGCTGTTTGACCTCCTACTTGGGACTTTATCATCACTTATTTCCTTGTTTTTAAAGAAAATATCACTTCTTAGGCCTGATAAGAAGATAGGCAATTTTCCTTTAAGGAACAAGATAAGGATGTTCACTTTCACTAACATTACCCAGGGTAGTATTGAAAATCTTAACCAAAGCAATAGGCAAAAATAAATAAAGGGCAGTGTTAGGTTGGAATGCATGCCTATAATCCTGGCTTGTGGAAGGCTGAGGGAGGAAGATCTGGAGTTCAACATTATGTTGTAAGGGCAACAACATAATAATGTCCTATCTTAAAAAAATAGAAAATAGGGGCTGGGAGTATGGCCTAGTGGCAAGAGTGCTCACCTCCAACACATGAAGCTCTTGGTTCGATTCCCCAGCACCACATATACAGGAAAATGGCCAGAAGTGGCGCTGTGGCTCAGGTGGCAGAGTGCTAGCCTTGAGCGGGAAGAAGCCAGGGACAGTGCTCAGGCCCTGAGTCCAAGCCCCAGGACTGGCAAAAAAAAAAAAAAAAAAAAAAAAGAAAATAAGTAAATAAGGGGCATCCAAATAGAAAGGTAGACAAATAAATTATCCCTGTTTACAGATATCAGTGATGTGTGTATGTATGTAGAGAGAGAGAGAAAACTAAAGACTTCACCAAAAAACTGTTAGAATTATTTTTTTAATTCAGTAAAACTATATGTCAAAAATCCACATATAAAATTCTATGGCTTTTATATTTGTTTACTTGTCTATTTTTCCTTTGCCTGTCCTAGGGCTTGAACTCAGGACCTAGGCTCTGTTCCTGAGCTTCTTTTTGCTCGAGACTAGCACACGATCATTTGAGCCACAACTCCAGGCTATTTTTGACTGGTGAAGAGGTAGTTTACTGGAAACAGGAGTATCGCAGGTTTTTCTATGTAGGTTGGCTTCAAACTACAATCCTCAGATCTGAGCTTCCTAGGAGAGTAGCTAGGATGACAGGCAGAAGCCACCA